>NC_052338.1:2400000-3080000 GCF_016432855.1 Salvelinus namaycush | reverse complement strand
ATTTTTGTCTCATCAGACCACATGACCTTCTCCCATTCCTCCTCTGGATCATCCAGATGGTCATTGGCAAACTTCAGACGGGCCTGGACATGCGCTGGCTTGAGCAGGGGGACCTTGCGCGCGCTGCAGGATTTTAATCCATGACGGCGTAGTGTGTTACTAATGGTTTTCTTTGAGACTGTGGTCCCAGCTCTCTTCAGGTCATTGACCAGGTCCTGCCGTGTAGTTCTGGGCTGATCCCTCACCTTCCTCATGATCATTGATGCCCCACGAGGTGAGATCTTGCATGGAGCCCCAGACCGAGGGTGATTGACCGTCATCTTGAACTTCTTCCATTTCTAATAATTGCGCCAACAGTTGTTCCCTTCTCACCAAGCTGCTTGCCTATTGTCCTGTCGCCCATCCCAGCCTTGTGCAGGTCTACAATTTAACCCTGATGTCCTTACACAGCTCTCTGGTCTTGGCCATTGTGGAGAGGTTGGAGTCTGTTTGATTGAGTGTGTGGACAGGTGTCTTTTATACAGGTAACTAGTTCAAACAGGTGCAGTTAATACAGGTAATGAGTGGAGAACAGGAGGGCTTCTTAAAGAAAAACTAACAGGTCTGTGAGAGCCGGAATTCTTACTGGTTGGTAGGTGATCAAACACTTATGTCATGCAATAAAATGCTAATTAATTACTTAAAAATCATACAATGTGATTTTCTGGATTTTCAAAATCCCTGCTGCAGTGTGTGCAAACCTGGTCAAGAACTACAGGAAACGTATGATCTCTGTAATTGCAAACAAAGGTTTCTGTACCAAATATTAAGTTCTGCTTTTCTGATGTATCAAATACTTATGTCATGCAATAAAATGCAAATTAATTACTTAAAAATCATACAATATGATTTTCTGGATTTTAGATTCCGTCTCTCACAGTTGAAGTGTACCTATGATAAAAATTACAGACCTCTACATGCTTTGTAAGTAGGAAAACCTGCAAAATCGGCAGTGAATCAAATACTTGTTCTCCCCACTGTATATAAAGATTTTGTATTTTATTGGACAAAGGAGAGAGTGCGAAAGATCGACAGAGTGTGTCACAAATGCAGTGGGCTGGATTCAAACACACGGAGCCAACACCGACAAATGATTGCTGTAGGCAGTGGCACAAACTTATTGACCACCCAGGCCACAGGTATTACTCAGTTATTGAGAATTCTAATGATCCTGCAGTTGACTAGGACTCGATACAAAGTTGCTTCTGGAAGATGCTCTGTGTTCCCTCACCCATCCCACCCACTCTCTCTGCTGGCTTTGTGATTGGTCACACCCCTGGGGTGGTGGAAGTCATAGCCTTTGGAGGTGGCCTGGAGACTAATGGACGGGATGCTGAGCCATTTTCCGGTCATACCCACACCCGGTGGGAGTTCTGTGAGACTCAGAGCCCATCTGAAGGCAGATTAACTTTTCAGATCTTCCATTCATTGGGATGAGTTCAGCTTCCTCCGTATAATTATTATTTATTTGTATTTTATTTAACCTTTATTTAATTAGGCAAGTCAGTTAAGACCAAATTCTTGTTTTAAATGATGGCCTACACCGGCCAAACCCGGACGATGCTGGGCCAATTGTGCGCCGCCCTATGGGACTACCTGTCACGTTCCTGACCTGTTTTCCTTGTTTTTGTATGTGTTTAGTTGGTCAGGGCGTGAGTTGGGGTGGGCATTCTATGTTATGTGTTTCTATGTTTAGGTTATTTGTCTATTGGCCTGATATGGTTCTCAATCAGGGACAGGTGTTTTACGTTTCCTCTGATTGAGAACCATATTAAGGTAGGCTGTTCTCACTGTTTGTTTGTGGGTGATTGTCGCTGTGTCTGTGTTTTGTTGCACCACACGGTACTGTCTCGTTCGTGCATTCGTTTTTCCTGTTCGTGCGTTCTTCGTTTCATGTAGTTCTCATGTTCAGGTCTGTTTAGTTCGTTTTGTTATTTTGTAATTTCTAAAGTGTGCTTCGTCATCGTTATTCTTTTCCTTATTAAATTCATTATGTATTCATCACCCGCTGCGCCTTGGTCCGCTCATTCACCACAAGACGACCGTTACACTACCAATCACGGCCGGTTGTGATACAGCCTGAAATCGATAAAGTTGTGGGCACCAAAAATAAATGTGTTACTGGAAAGGTATCACACCACAAACAAACAAACCTTAGTCATTAGCATTAGCGTGATTGACATCTGCTTAGCCTATCAAAGAGCATAATTAATGCTTCCACTCAAGGACCCAGAAAGGTGAGCCAGTGGCCCTTATCCACCTGTCCTTCCTTAAGACCCATTGTCACAGTGCTGTGTCTGATTCTTGTGCAAACCATCTCTGATTACGTGTGTGTAATGTTCCAAGAGCCATGTGGTCCATGTGGGCACCGTTAGGGCTCTGACGTACATGTGGAGGAGAATGAAAGAGAGAGTGTCTTATCAGAGAGGTAGAATTTCCATTCACACCAAGGTAGTAAATGTTGCAAACAATAGCTAAAAGTTGAAGAGACTGGTAAGTAAGTGAATAGTGAGTGGGCTTGATATAATTAGGTTGAAATTAGAGTGTACTCAAGGATTGGACATTCTACGTTCTGTAGGGCCTGCTGGGATGTAAAATGAAAAAATACTCGGATTTATGTCGTCATTCGTCATTCATGTTTGAATAAAGGGTGCTGTCAGAGTTGTTGTCCCTCTGAGAAAGAAAGGTCTTTGTTTTGGTCTAAAATAGGATGAAGCAAACTTTCACAGTACGTTAAAAAAAAATCTAGCCCTTTTTCATGATATCCAATTGGTAGTTACAGTCGTGTCCCATCACTGCAACTTCCATATGGACTCGGGAGAAGCGAAGGTTGAGAGCCATGCGTCCTCCGAAACAAGAGCCTGCCAAGCCGCACTGCTTCTTGACACATTGCTGGCTTAACCCAGAAGCCAGCCGCACCAATATGTCAGAAGAAACACCATACAGCTGGCAACTGGAGTCAGCTTGCAGGCGCCCAGCCCGCCACAAGGTGTCGCTAGAGCACGATGGGACATGCCTACTCCTCCACCTAGTTGAACTGGCCACTAATTGATCCCGGGGGCTCTGAGCCGTCTGGTGTGGCGCTCAGAGAGACGGATGAGATCAGTAAAGACGAGAGACGGGTGGAGAGACCAAGAGGGAGAGATAGGCTGGGTCCCAAAGGGCACCCTATTCCCTTTATAGTACACTATGTTTGACCAGAGCCCTATGGAGCCTGGCCAAAAGTTGTGCACTAAATAGGGAATAAGGCCCCATTTGGGACACAGCCTATCTCTCCCTCCCTGTCTCTCCGCCCCCCCATGTACACTTACACATACAGTACGGACACACACGCACGCACGCACGCACGCACGCACGCACGCACGCACGCACGCACGCACGCACGCACGCACGCACGCACGCACGCACGCACACACACACACACACACACACACACACACACACACACACACACACACACACACACACACACACACACACACACACACACACACACACACACACACACACAAAGATGACTTGCAGACAAAGGGAGAGATCCACTGTTTTGTCAGGACAGGTTATTGAGAGAGTGCAGGTGTGTGGGTGCCAGACAGTAGAGAGCTCAGTTTTGATCCACTTGTTATCTAATTGCACATGCACAAACTCATGGAGCCTCTGTAGGTCTATTGTCTGGGACCATTATGCAGTGTGTCTCATCTCTTCTCTTCAATCTGAACACTGCTGCACGGTCTTAAAAAGCTGTTTTTATATTGAGGTTCTGTTTTACATATTGAGGTTCCGGAGTTGTGTACAGCACTTTGGATGGGTCTGAAGTACAAACAAAATAACAATGCTTTTTTTTCTTGATCCTGGGCACCTTTTGTGCAGTTTGAAGTTGATTAAAATGTAAAGATTATTGTAAAATGTGGTATTGTTAAGACCCCCTTTGTTTCAATGACTCATTCAGCAGCATGGTTACAACTAGATAGCCCAATTTTCATTATTCATTTTTGATCAAGTCTTTTCCAAATGTTTAAATCTCAACCTTTTAATAGCTATACAGCTGAATATGCATGTCCTCCTTGACCTGTACTATATTGCCTGTTTTTGATTGCACCGTCTGGTACAAGAGGTTTGTTGAAGCAGGCCAAATACTAGCCTGTAAAGTAAAAAGCAATTGACCATACTTAAGTGTGAGATGAATTAATACCCTTTCCAAAATTGGCTGCCATAAGACCATTCGAAACATATGTGAACTTTTAAAATGTCATATAAAACAGGTGATAGAGAAATTGCAATATGAAAAAAAAAAAAAATGGTTTGTTTAGTGCATTTTTTCAGAGACCATCCCCGTGATTTTATGCAGGTCACCCAGTACAGCTGGCTCTTGGTTTTTTACTAATTCTTCCACTTCTGTCTCAAACTCGTTCAGCATTCTCCTATTGCATACCAAACCCATTGGAAAGTAATGGGCACAGACAGACACAGCCTCTGCTGTTGAGTGTCCCTTGTCTAAAAGCCATCCTTCAGCTGAAAGCAAATGCCATTGAATAATAAACCTCTCTAGCACTCTGAATTATTTTGATTTAAATGGATAGCAACATTGGATATCGAAGGTCAAACAACGGGGAGGTAGTGTACATCATAAACAGGAAGTCTGTATTCTAGCGGTTTTATGATTGAGAGACCATGTTACTCTAAAATCAATAGGGATTCCAGTATTGTTGAGTTTTATATATATATATATATATATGTATATATATAGTGGGGAGAAAAAGTATTTGATACACTGCCGATTTTGCAGGTTTTCCTACTTACAAAGCATGTAGAGGTCTGTCATTTTTTATCATAGGTACACTTCAACTGTGAGAGACGGAATCTTAAACAAAAATCCAGAAAATCACATTGTATGATTTTTAAGTAATTTACATTTTATTGCATGACATAAGTATTTGATACATCAGAAAAGCAGAACTTAATATTTGGTACAGAAACCTTTGTTTGCAATTACAGAGATCATACGTTTCCTGTAGTTCTTGACCAGGTTTGCACACACTGCAGCAGGGATTTTGAAAATCCAGAAAATCACATTGTATGATTTTTAAGTAATTAATTTGCATTTTATTGCATGACATAAGTGTTTGATCACCTACCAACCAGTAAGAATTCCGGCTCTCACAGACCTGTTAGTTTTTCTTTAAGAAGCCCTCCTGTTCTCCACTCATTACCTGTATTAACTGCACCTGTTTGAACTAGTTACCTGTATAAAAGACACCTGTCCACACACTCAATCAAACAGACTCCAACCTCTCCACAATGGCCAAGACCAGAGAGCTGTGTAAGGACATCAGGGTTAAATTTTAGACCTGCACAAGGCTGGGATGGGCTACAGGACAATAGGCAAGCAGCTTGGTGAGAAGGGAACAACTGTTGGCGCAATTATTAGAAATGGAAGAAGTTCAAGATGACGGTCAATCACCCTCGGTCTGGGGCTCCATGCAAGATCTCACCTCGTGGGGCATCAATGATCATGAGGAAGGTGAGGGATCAGCCCAGAACTACACGGCAGGACCTGGTCAATGACCTGAAGAGAGCTGGGACCACAGTCTCAAAGAAAACCATTAGTAACACACTACGCCGTCATGGATTAAAATCCTGCAGCGCGCGCAAGGTCCCCCTGCTCAAGCCAGCGCATG
Organism: Salvelinus namaycush; assembly: GCF_016432855.1. Taxonomy (NCBI): domain Eukaryota; kingdom Metazoa; phylum Chordata; class Actinopteri; order Salmoniformes; family Salmonidae; genus Salvelinus; species Salvelinus namaycush. Next base: position 3,074,283 of record NC_052338.1, on the reverse strand, counting down.
TCCAGGCCCGTCTGAAGTTTGCCAATGACCATCTGGATGATCCAGAGGAGGAATGGGAGAAGGTCATGTGGTCTGATGAGACAAAAATAGAGCTTTTTGGTCTAAACTCCACTCGCCGTGTTTGGAGGAAGAAGAAGGATGAGTACAACCCCAAGAACACCATCCCACCCGTGAAGCATGGAGGTGGAAACATCATTCTTTGGGGATGCTTTTCTGCAAAGGGGACAGGACGACTGCACCGTATTGAGGGGAGGATGGATGGGGCCATGTATCGCGAGATCTTGGCCAACAACCTCCTTCCCTCAGTAAGAGCATTGAAGATGGGTCGTGGCTGGGCCTTCCAGCATGACAACAACCCGAAACACACAGCCAGGGCAACTAAGGAGCATCTCAAGGTCCTGGAGTGGCCTAGCCAGTCTCCAGACCTGAACCCAATAGAAAATCTTTGGAGGGAGCTGAAAGTCCGTATTGCCGAGCGACAGCCCCGAAACCTGAAGGATCTGGAGAAGGTCTGTATGGAGGAGTGGGCCAAAATCCCTGCTGCAGTGTGTGCAAACCTGGTCAAGAACTACAGGAAACGTATGATCTCTGTAATTGCAAACAAAGGTTTCTGTACCAAATATTAAGTTCTGCTTTTCTGATGTATCAAATACTTATGTCATGCAATAAAATGCAAATTAATTACTTAAAAATCATACAATATGATTTTCTGGATTTTAGATTCCGTCTCTCACAGTTGAAGTGTACCTATGATAAAAATTACAGACCTCTACATGCTTTGTAAGTAGGAAAACCTGCAAAATCGGCAGTGAATCAAATACTTGTTCTCCCCACTGTATATAAAGATTTTGTATTTTATTGGACAAAGGAGAGAGTGCGAAAGATCGACAGAGTGTGTCACAAATGCAGTGGGCTGGATTCAAACACACGGAGCCAACACCGACAAATGATTGCTGTAGGCAGTGGCACAAACTTATTGACCACCCAGGCCACAGGTATTACTCAGTTATTGAGAATTCTAATGATCCTGCAGTTGACTAGGACTCGATACAAAGTTGCTTCTGGAAGATGCTCTGTGTTCCCTCACCCATCCCACCCACTCTCTCTGCTGGCTTTGTGATTGGTCACACCCCTGGGGTGGTGGAAGTCATAGCCTTTGGAGGTGGCCTGGAGACTAATGGACGGGATGCTGAGCCATTTTCCGGTCATACCCACACCCGGTGGGAGTTCTGTGAGACTCAGAGCCCATCTGAAGGCAGATTAACTTTTCAGATCTTCCATTCATTGGGATGAGTTCAGCTTCCTCCGTATAATTATTATTTATTTGTATTTTATTTAACCTTTATTTAATTAGGCAAGTCAGTTAAGACCAAATTCTTATTTTAAATGATGGCCTACACCGGCCAAACCCGGACGATGCTGGGCCAATTGTGCGCCGCCCTATGGGACTACCTGTCACGTTCCTGACCTGTTTTCCTTGTTTTTGTATGTGTTTAGTTGGTCAGGGCGTGAGTTGGGGTGGGCATTCTATGTTATGTGTTTCTATGTTTAGGTTATTTGTCTATTGGCCTGATATGGTTCTCAATCAGGGACAGGTGTTTTACGTTTCCTCTGATTGAGAACCATATTAAGGTAGGCTGTTCTCACTGTTTGTTTGTGGGTGATTGTCGCTGTGTCTGTGTTTTGTTGCACCACACGGTACTGTCTCGTTCGTGCATTCGTTTTTCCTGTTCGTGCGTTCTTCGTTTCATGTAGTTCTCATGTTCAGGTCTGTTTAGTTCGTTTTGTTATTTTGTAATTTCTAAAGTGTGCTTCGTCATCGTTATTCTTTTCCTTATTAAATTCATTATGTATTCATCACCCGCTGCGCCTTGGTCCGCTCATTCACCACAAGACGACCGTTACACTACCAATCACGGCCGGTTGTGATACAGCCTGAAATCGATAAAGTTGTGGGCACCAAAAATAAATGTGTTACTGGAAAGGTATCACACCACAAACAAACAAACCTTAGTCATTAGCATTAGCGTGATTGACATCTGCTTAGCCTATCAAAGAGCATAATTAATGCTTCCACTCAAGGACCCAGAAAGGTGAGCCAGTGGCCCTTATCCACCTGTCCTTCCTTAAGACCCATTGTCACAGTGCTGTGTCTGATTCTTGTGCAAACCATCTCTGATTACGTGTGTGTAATGTTCCAAGAGCCATGTGGTCCATGTGGGCACCGTTAGGGCTCTGACGTACATGTGGAGGAGAATGAAAGAGAGAGTGTCTTATCAGAGAGGTAGAATTTCCATTCACACCAAGGTAGTAAATGTTGCAAACAATAGCTAAAAGTTGAAGAGACTGGTAAGTAAGTGAATAGTGAGTGGGCTTGATATAATTAGGTTGAAATTAGAGTGTACTCAAGGATTGGACATTCTACGTTCTGTAGGGCCTGCTGGGATGTAAAATGAAAAAATACTCGGATTTATGTCGTCATTCGTCATTCATGTTTGAATAAAGGGTGCTGTCAGAGTTGTTGTCCCTCTGAGAAAGAAAGGTCTTTGTTTTGGTCTAAAATAGGATGAAGCAAACTTTCACAGTACGTTAAAAAAAAATCTAGCCCTTTTTCATGATATCCAATTGGTAGTTACAGTCGTGTCCCATCACTGCAACTTCCATATGGACTCGGGAGAAGCGAAGGTTGAGAGCCATGCGTCCTCCGAAACAAGAGCCTGCCAAGCCGCACTGCTTCTTGACACATTGCTGGCTTAACCCAGAAGCCAGCCGCACCAATATGTCAGAAGAAACACCATACAGCTGGCAACTGGAGTCAGCTTGCAGGCGCCCAGCCCGCCACAAGGTGTCGCTAGAGCACGATGGGACAAGGAAACCCCAACCGGACAAACCCTCCCCTAACCTGGATGACGCTGGGCCAATTGTGCGCCACCTCATGGGTCTCCGCCTGGGATGAAACCCAGGGCGGGGCTGTAGTGACGCCTCAAGCACAGCAATGCAGTGCCTTAGACTGCTGCACCACTCGGGAGGCCCTCAGTAAGGTTTTTTAATTATATCCTTTATCCTCAACTTAAATGCAGATAAACAAAAAGGGCAATAAATGGTTGAATTTCATTGTTGAAACATTGATTTGGTTTAACATGCAACAACTGAACCATTTCTAGCATTGATGCTAAGCTGACATGTAACTAGGCAGCTGTAGAAAACATGAGACTTCATAGTCTTGAAAAGATTCATCAACGATCATAACATCATTTCAGACACATTTATGACAGCCTCATACAACAAAGCGGCATCAAGGAGTCAGCCGTCTAACGTGCCTAAATATTGTCATACAACTTTACATTTTTTTGAAAGATACGCTTGAAATGGACATGGGTCTGATTGATTCAACAAACAAAAACACATATCTAACACACAAATCGATAGTTACTTCTGGTTGCTTATCAAAGTTACTGTATGTGACTGACTCATTGATCCTGCTTTGTAGTATACCTCTCTGCTATCTACTGGAGTATGTTTGGAAGAGGATCAGCTATGTTGGTCCAGTTTGTAAACAGTTGAAATGTCAGTCAGATCAGAGCTTGCCCTCTTTGTCACCCCCAAAGCCCATATATGCTTACACAACATCCTGAATCCAAAACGAATGGTGTGTGTCACGCCGGAAAAATCCCTACAGTCTTATACAGTAGGTATCAGACAGCGAAGCACATCATGGATCTCAGCATGCTACACAAATGGAAATATGTCTTGGGGATGCGCATTAGCCTCGACTGACCAACCTCACTCAGGGCTCCCCACCTGAATTGACAACTTCAAAGAAGGTGCTCACAGGTAGGTCAGTCAAAGGTGGGTCAGTCAAGTATGATGTCATAATGCATTACTCTGAGACCTACTTCCATCCGTGTTGCATGCTGAGATCGTTTTTCCTAAACACTATGTAACAATGTGTACCTACACTGTAATGACACTGCAATTAAAAATGTACTACTGTGATATAAGGCAGGGTTCCCCAACTGGTGGCCCAGTGATTTTATTTGGCCCCCCCAAATAAAAATAAATAATTGTTGGACATAAAAACAAATTAATTGTGGAAATCTGTTCAAATGTATGTACCCCTTCAAATTAGTGGATTCAGCTATTTCAGCCACAAAATTGAGCACATAGCCATACAATCTCCATAGGAAAACATTGGCAGTAGAATGGCCTTACTGAAGAGCTCAGTGCCTTTCAACGTGGAACCATCATAGGATGCCACCTTTCCAACAAGTCAGTTCGTCAAATTTCTGCTCTGCTAGAGCTTCCCCACTCAACTGTAAGTGCTGGTATTGTGAAGTGGAAACGTCTAAGAGCAACAACGGCTCAGCCGCAAAATGGTAGGCCATACAAGCTCACAGAACGGGGCCGCCAAGTGCTGAAGCACGTAGCGAGTAAAAATCATCTGTCCTCCATTGCAAAACTCACTACCAAGTTCCAAACTGCCTTAGGAAGCACAATAACTGTTTTTGGGAGCTTAATGGAATGAGTTTCCATGGCCGAGCACCCGCACACAAGCCTAAGATCACCATGTGTAATGCCGAGTGGTGTAAAGCTCGACGCCATTGGATTCTGGAGTGATGAATCACAAATCTCCATCTGGCAGTCCGACAGACGAATCTGGGTTTGGCGGATGCCAGGAGAATGCTATTTGCCCGAATGCATAGTGCCAACTGTTAAGTTTTGTTGAAGAGGAATAATGGTCTGGGGATGTTTTCCATGGTTTGGGCTAGGCCCCTTAGTTCCAGTGAAAGGAAATCTTAACGCTACAGCATACATAGACATTCTAAAAAATTCAGTGCTTCCAACTTTGTGGCAACAGTTTGGGGAAGGCCATTTCCTGTTTCAGCAACGACATTCTAAAAAGTTCTGTACTTTCAACTTTGTGGCAACAGTTTGGGGAAGGCCCTTTCCTGTTTTAGCATGACAACGTCCCCATGCAAAAAGCGAGGTCAATACAGAAATTATTTTGGAATAAATGAAACACCTTAGGGATGAATTGGAACTCTGTGAGCCAGGCCTAATCGCCCAACATCTGTGCCCGACCTCACTAATGCTCTTGTGGCTGAATGGAAGCACGTCCCACAGCAAGGTTCCAACATCTAGTGGAAAGCATTCCTAGAAGACTGGAGGCTTTTATAGCAGCAAAGGGAGGACCAACTCCATATTAATCCCGATAATTTTGGAATGAGATGTTCGACGAGCAGGTGTCCACATACATTTGGCCATGTCGTGTACATGTGATCATATACAAACGGGAAAGTTTGAAATTATTATGTTTTAGTGAAATGTTATATCTGTTTGGGCTTCTTGCAGTCAATTTTCAGTCTACAAATTTAATTGAATTATGTTCCTGCCACCTGACAATCCACTGAAGAACAAAATGGCCTGCGGCTGAATTTAGTTAATGATCTCTAATTTAAGGTATACAGTGCACTCAGAAAGTATCCAGACCCCTTCACTTTTTCCACATTTTGTCCTTATTCTAAAATTGATTTAAAAATATATATTCCTCATTCATCTACACACAATAAACAATAATGACAAAGAAAAAACTGATTTTTAGAAATGTTTGTAAATGTATTAAAGATTTAAAAAACAGAAATACCTTATTTACATAAGTATTCAGACCCTTTGCTATGAGACTCGAAATTGAGCTCGGGTGCATCCTGTTTCCATTGATCATCCTTGAGATGTTTCTACAACTTTACCTGTGGTAAATTCAATTGATTGACATGATTTGGAAAGGCAAAAACCTGTCTATATAAGGTCCCACAGTTGACAGTGCATGTCAGAGCAAAAACCAAGCCTTGAGGTCAAAGGAATTGTCTGTATAGCTCTAAGATTGTGTCGAGGCACAGATCTGGGGAAGGGTACCAAAAAATGTATGCAGCATTGAAGGTCCCCAAGAACACAGTGGCCTCCATCATTCTTAAATGGAAGCAGACTCTTCCTAGTGCTGGCCTGCTTTCCCTACGGTGAAATATGGCGGTGACAGCATCATGCTGTGGGGAAGTTGTTCATTGGCAGGGACTGGGAGACAAGTCAGGATCGAGTCAAAGATGAACGCAGCAAAGAGATCCTTGAAAACCTTCTCCAGAGCGCTCAGGATCTCAGACTGGGGCGAAGGTTCACCTTCCAGCAGGATAACGACCCTAAGCACACAGCCAAGACAATGCAGGAGTGGCTTCAGGACAAGTCTGGAGTGTCATGGAGTGGCCCAGCCAGAGCCCGGACTTGAACTCGATCGACCATCTCCTGAGAGACCTGAAAATAACTGGGCAGCAATGCTCCCCATCCATCCTGACAGAGGTTGAGAGGATCTGCAGAGAAGAATGGGAGAAACTCCCCAAATACAGGTGTGCCAAGCTTGTTGCGTCATACCCAAGAAGACTCGAGGCTGTAATCGCTGCCCAAGGTGCTTCAACAAAGTACTGAGTAAAGGGTCTGAATACTTATGTAAATGTGAAATTTCAGGGTTTTATTTGTAATAAATGAGCAAACATTTCTAAAATCCGGTTTTTGCTTTGTCATTATGGGGTATTGTGTGTAGATTGATACATTTTAGAATAAGGCTGTATCCTACCAAAATGTGGAAAAAGTCACAGCATGTTATAAAATGGGAATGAATTTGGAATTTAAGGATGTGACAGCTTAGTGCAGTAGCATTGCCAAAGCTTTCAATCTTATGAAGGATAATTATCCTACTGTACTGTACATGCTCTGTACCCTTTTTTCAAGGAAAGGATATGACTCACATCAAGACCTCACAGAGTACAGGTCATTTGAATTCACAATTCATGTGAACCCTGGTCACAGCATGTGCAATAGACATACCTATGTCTAAAAAAGGATCCCAACGTTGCAAGAAACATGTGCACCACAGCACCTGTCAAATGAACTTTTAAAACAATGCAAATTAAGTATTTCCTGTATCTCCGACAGCAGGTTGCTAAACCAAGCTATTGCTGTGGGACTCTGGGATTGCCATGATGCCATTCCAACATGTAGGTGCTCTCAGTTGTCATGGTGATAGGGGGGGGGGGGGGGGTTCCTGACAGGGGCGGGCAATACTTCCTGCCGGAATGTCCATACCATCAGATGAGCAGACGGGTGCTCCCCAAAGCTCCGTCCCACACCCTTTTTACTGTACTTTGTGAGGGGGAACACTGCACGGGAGAATTCCATGTGCATTTACGGAGGTGTCACCAACAGCAAGCGAGCGAGCCAGTGATCTGTCCTGGAATTCAGTAGCCTACTTCCTCCCACAGCCCTGCTGTTCCAAGGGCACCGATTCATTGGTGGATGATACGTTTTGTTTAGTCATCGCTGCTTTAGAGCATTTTAGTCATGCAGCGCCCTAGTCTGTTAAGTGCTTTATTAAACACTCTGATACTCTGAAAGTGTCAAGCAACCCTCTAATTGAACTCTTTAATATCTTTGCACCAACAAATGTATTCCACACAATTGACTTTTTTGGATTGGTTTTAAATTGTTGAACTATGTGACTCTGTTTTGTTATGTTATTTAAGAAATGTAGGTCTTTTTTTTTTTACATGAATGTGTTCCCTATACCTTGTTTTGAAATGTAAAAACGTGTGGAATTTTGGCAAGCTAAGCCAGGAATTATAGCCCTGCCCCAGATCTGTTTGTGCTATCATGTCAACTCCTATCATGACAATTGACAATGGAAGACAATGAAAGTATACTATGAGACGTCATTTGACGTGGCACAGTGACGGACAACAAGTACGTTAAAGAATTACCTAAAATATGCCGCGTTCAAAACAGCTGGGAACTGGGAACTTGGAAATCTCTGACTTCCGACTTCAGTGCATTCAACTGGGAATTTGGGAAAAAAAATAGCTCAGAATGTTTTTTTAACGGTCATCCAACTCAGAATTCCAACTTGGGAACTCTGGCCTCTTTCGACCTTGTACTTTTATGAGTTCCCAGCTTTACCTTAAAGGTCATTCTTATTTTTTTTTTTACTTTATTTAACTAGGCTAGTCAGTTAAGAACAAATTCTTATTTTTGCCACTAAGCTACCTTGCCGCCCCATAAATAATACTAGGATAGCTAATGATAGGGAGAGTGATTATTTAGACATAACTCCTGCTGATCCCTCTCCTGCTGTTAAAAGACGAATCATGAATAAACCTTCCCTTCCAGACTCTCTTTCACCAACAAGAGAGGCCTCCTGTGACCTTTGAGAGAAGTGCATACGTAAGCAGGTGTAAAAGGGCAAGGAGGTGATATTCAGTGAAGACTGTGACACGTGTGTCATCATTTGCTGATGCTGTACCTGGCGAGAGGTGGGTGGCAGGAAGCAGGCACCAGAACATTCAAAATGCCTGGCAACCAGTCATTATGCTGAATATGGCTCAACATCAGCCATTCTCTCCCTCCGTTTCCTCTCTTTATGTTTCTTCATAGGGGCTTGCTGTTCCCATCACAATCTCATCTACTTATCTTACCCACATCTCCTCACTCTTTCCACCTATACAGTAGGGTATCTTAAGTTACATCATGGAATGGTCCTAGAAAATATTATATAAGCAGAATGATAAGCAGAATGTAGCAAATAATAGTTTAGCAAACCAAATTATTTTAATCAGTCAAAATGCTATCTTGTGCTACCTCACGGATATTCCGAGAGTCTTCTTTCTTTGAGTGCAAATGTGTTGTGCAATAAGGACCGCTGAGCAGAATGTAGCACATATTCGCTTTCAAACTATTCGCTTTCGCTTTACTTATGTTTTTTCCAACTTCTTTTTCCAAGAGTGTTCCAGGAAGCTCTCCTGCTGACTAAGATCGTCACTGTGTTTTATTTTTACTCATTTTTTTTTCTCCCACAGTCGTAGTTGGCTTAGCAACAGGCTTGTGAATAACATCTTTGCAGCCATTTTAATGGATTAGTCCAATAGCATTATCATATGACTCAGGTTTACAAAAGAGAATCATCTTTCCTTTCCATAGTGGGCCTTTCAAGAGAGTTCCCCTTTGATTCGGTTCTTTGTGCTTTCCATTTCGTCCCACCTCTTCCACAAATGGAGAAAGACCTCCACTCAGATAAGGCTATGTCAGGCATCAAATAGTCAGATCAAGTTTGATCTATCTACCCATCCACACAAGTCCTAAAATTACACATCTTAATACAATCCCCAAGATTACGTAGCTGAATTCATGCATGAGATACTAAAGGAAGAGGCTCCTTCTGTTTGCTATTTATGTGCTGAGCTGAGGACCAGGTGATAGACAACGTCTACAACATATTAGAAGAGCGCATTGTTCGGTAAAAACAGGACTCTGATACTGCTGCTTGTCATCACAGCTACATTGAACTTGGTATCACTGTAATTCATTTATTGTTTATTTCCATTGGGACGTCATGGGCAGAAATCTTTCAGAATGTGCTTATTGATTTTGCTTCTAGACAAGTTCTGTCACATAATGTAGTACATTTGCAAAAAGCTATTTGACAGGACATGTTGGTTAGAGAGAAAGAGAGGGAGGTTCTTTAGGCCCTTTGTTCTTGCCTATGAAGGGAAATAGAGATATTATGTGGAGCCATTCATTACAGGCCATCTTTGGTCAATTCAATTTCAGTCGAACTATTACAACTTTTCAAAGACATCACAAAGACAAAATCCATGTTCCCTGCATTGTGTTTTTATTCTCCCAAATTGAGTCAATTAGTCATTAACAGTGTTGGAATTAGTTACTTGGAAACGTTTAACAAAAGTAACGCATTACTTTACAATATTACTTTGAGTGGAAAGTAACGTGTTAGTTTGAGTTACTTTCATGGAAAAAGTCTAAATCTGACTGTTTGTTTGACTGTCGGAGGGAGCAGGAACAAGCCACACGCGTTCTACCAAATATAGGTTATTCACTAACTCAGGTTTGATCACTTTCTCCTTTAATGGCGCTGCTTTCCTGTGCTTGTCTACAAGTGCTGCGCTATACATGGGCTGCTTAGCCATACACTGTATGTTGTAAGCCAAACATCTGTACAGATTTCCTATCTTTTCATTCAAAATCTTTCTCTTGAGCTGCCAGTTCTGGTTATAGACTGCACTTACACGGACCCATAGAAATGTACTGTATAGAGGGCACACTTGCCACTAGATGGGCACGCCCTCTTCGGGCTTTGCTATTACAGATGCGATCAATGGCAAACATCAGAGGTGCGCCCTCTATACACCTCTATGGACAGCAGCTGACATGACATTTCTCCAGACAACCATTCTCCTCTCGCTCGAGATCTTAATGAGGCAACAAGTCGAGATTGGATCATGGAAATATGCGCCCGCTAGAGATACGATTACGAAAGTAACTGTAATGATATTACCCAATTAGTAAAAGTAACATGTTACCTTACTCCATTACTCATAAAAGTAATCTGATTGCATAAAGCATTACTTTTGTAACACGTTACCCCCAACACGGGTCATTAGCCAACAATATATATAATTTGAAATAATACTTGGGTAATTAAATTACCGACAGGTATGATACATAATACTTCAAAATGTAACATAGTGAAGCTACCTAGAGAGACATAACATATTAATAGCCTTATTTAAGACATTGTAAAGGCTCATATAACAAGTAATAAAACATAACACCTGTTGGAAGCCTTATCCATACTTATTTTCATGTCTTTCCCTGAAGGAATGGAAAGTATTTACGAAGGAAAGATGTCGGTCTTTATTTCATCGGAAGACAATGAAAGAAATGTTGACAGAAATGTGGGAGACAAGAAATTACCTTTCAAGAAAGGACCTTTTGGGAAAGGTGAGAAAGGAGCCAGTGCATTAGAGCTCAGATTGCCTTCCTCACAGGCCTTCACGGCACTAAGTGTGAGTAAGCGAACGGATGCTGCAGCCCTTGAAATGATTAGCTTTCGGGGTGTGTGGTATCCTTGCACCTTTGAAGGGGATTGTCGGAAGAGGCATAGCCATACAGCAAATTAAAAAGGAGCATTACCCCCATGTCTTGATCTCACAAAGCCCACAAATGGCCTTCAATTAGCCTAGTTTCAGAGACTACAGCTGATGAGACCATTCAGACTGACTTTTGTCTCTATCTTTCATTATAGTGAAACAGTGGGTAGAAAATGGCTCCTTCACAGCTGTGTGCCCTTACTTACTTACTTACTTACTTACTTAAGCCTTTGTATTCCTTACGGAACATAAGCCATGATGAATCGCCTCCATCCCTTTCGGTCTTGTGCCCTCCGCTCCAGGCGTTGCCATGTCAGACCCTCTGCCTTCATCTCCTGCTCCGTTCTTCATCTTCAGGTGGTTCTAGGTCTGACCTCTTTTGTGTTTGCTTGTATGTCAGGTCCTGTTTTCTGATTGATCTATTGTTTCTTAGTGTATGTCCTATCCAGCTCCACTTCCTCCTCTTAAATTGTGCTTCTATTGGGTCTTGTTTTGCAGTTCCCACAGATGAATGGTGTTGATGGTGTCTGGCCAGTGGACTCGCAGAATGCATCTGAGACTGTGGTTAATGAATGTCTGTAGTTTGTTCTGCATGTTAGTAGTGATACTCCATGTTTCCGATCCGTACCGAACAATGGATTTGACATTTGACATGTGTTTGGTTTTGCAGATCTTATTTAGGGTGTTGAATGCTATTCTTGCTTTACCAATTCTTGCTTCACATCTTCATCCGTTAGCTGTTCGGTGGGCTTTGCTGCATGGTATTTCCTGATGGTGATGATGGGGACAATCTTGGAACCAAGTGGGGGGGGATGATGTCACACAGGAAGATTAGGCTACAACCATAGAGATCCTATTAAGTATTTGAATTCCTCATTCTATGGCTACAACAGTGGTGGATTCCAGAACTGACTGAAGGAGAGATGGTCTTTATTTTACTCTAACTTCCGCGACACATACAAAGCCCTCCCCCGCCCTCCTTTCGGAAAATCTGACCACGACTCCATTTTGTTGCTCCCAGCCTATAGACAGAAACTAAAACAGGAAACGCCCGTGTTCAGGTCTGTTCAACTTGCTTCGATCATTGATGAATACGCTGATTCGGTGAGCGAGTTTATTAGCAAGTGCATCGGTGATGTTGTACCCACAGTGACTATTAAAACCTTCCCCAACCAGAAACCGTGGATGGATAGCAGCAGTCGCGCAAAACTGAAAGCGCGAACCACTGCTTTTAATCAGGGCAAGGCGACCGGAAACATGACCGAATACAAACAGTGTAGCTATTCCCTCAGCAAGGCAATCAAACAAGCTTAGCGTCAGTATAGAGACAAAGTAGAGTCACAATTCAACGGCTCAGACATGAGAGGTATGTGGCAGGGTCTACAGTCAATCACGAACTACAAAAAGAAAACCAGCCCATCGCGGACCACGATGTCTTGCTCCCAGACAAACTAAACAACTTCTTTGCTCGCTTTGAGGACAATACAGTGCCACCGACACGGCCCGCTACCAAAACCTGCGGGCTCTGCTTCACTGCAGCCAACGTGAGTAAAACATTTAAACGTGTTATCCCTCGCAAGGCTGCCGGCCCAGACAGCATCCCAGCTGGCTGGTGTGTTTACGGACATATTCAATCAATCCTTATTCCAGTCTGCTGTTCCCACATGCTTCAAGAGGGCCACCATTGTTCCTGTTCCCAAGAAAGCTAAGGTAACTGAACTAAATGACTATCGCCTCGTAGCACTCACTTCCGTCATCTTGAAGTGCTTTGAGAGACTAGTCAAGGACCATATCACCTCCACCCTACCTGACACCCTAGACCCACTCCAGTTTGCTTACCGCCCCAATAGGTCTACAGACGACTCAATCGCAATCACACTGCACACTGCCCTAACCCATCTGGACAAGAGGAATATCTACGTAAGAATGCTGTTCATCGACTACAGCTCAGCATTTAACACCATAGTACCCTCCAAACTCGCCATTAAGCTCGAGACCCTGGGTCTCGACCCCGCCCTGTGCAACTAGGTCCTGTACTTCCTGACGGGGCCGCCCCCAGGTGGTGAGGGTAGGAAACAACATCTCCACCCCGCTGATTCTCAACACTGGGGCCCCACAAGGGTGCGTTCTCAGCCCTCTTCTGTACTTCCTGTTCACCCATGACTGCGTGGCCATGCACGCCTCCAACTCAATCATCAAGATTGCAGACGACACTACAGTGGTAGGCTTGATTACCAACAACGACGAGACGGCCAACAGGGAGGAGGTGAGGGCCCTCGGAGTGTGGTGTCAGGAAAATAACCTCACACTCAATGTCAACAAAACAAAGGAGATGATCTTGGACTTCAGGAAACAGCAGAGGGAGCAGCTGCCTATCCACATCGGCGGGAGAGTAGTGGAGAAGGTGAAAAGTTTTAAGTTCCTCGGCGTACACATCACGGACAAACTGAAATGGTCCAACCACACAGACAGCGTGGTGAAGAAGGAGCAGCAGCGCCTCTTCAACCTCAGGAGGCTGAAGAAATTTGGCTTGTCACCAAAAACACTCAAACTTTTACAGATGCACAATCGAGAACATCCTGTCGGGCTGTATCACCGCCTGGTATGGCAACTGCTCCGCCCACAACCGTAAGGCTCTCCAGAGGGGAGTGAGGTCTGCACAACGCATCACCGGGGGCAAACTACCTGCCTTCCAGGACAGCTACACCACCCGATGTCACAGGATGGCCAAAAAGATCATCAAGGATGACACCACCCGAGCCACTGCCTGTTCACCCCGCTATCGTCCAGAAGGCGAGGTCAGTACAGGTGCATCAAAGCTGGGACCGAGAGACTGAAAAACAGCTTCTATCTCAAGGCCATCAGACTGTTAAACAGCCGTCACTAACATTGAGTGGCTGCTGCCAACATACTGACTCAAATCTCTAGCCACTTTAATAATTAAAAATAGGATGTAATAAATGTATCACTAGCCACTTTAAACAATGCCACTTTATATAATGTTTACATACCCTACATTACTCATCTCATATGTATATACTATACTCTATACCATCTACTACATCTTGCCTATGCTGTTCGGCCATTGCTTATCCATATATTTTTATGTACATATTCTTGTTCATTCCTTTACACTTGTGTGTATAAGGTAGTTGTTGTGAAATTGTTAGATTACTTGTGAGATATTACTGCATGCGCGGAACTAGAAGCACAAGCATTTCGCTACACTCGCATTAACATCTGCTAACCATGTGTATGTGCTAAATAAAATTTGATTTGATTTGGAGGAGAATTAAAGAAATGTTGTCAACAATGTGGCAGATCCTCAATTTAAATTGAGACTGCATTCACGGTAAACGCTGCATATGGGGGACCGTTGGGTGATGTGAACAGGGCGGTGCTAACATTGGGCAAAGCAGAACTTTATGCAAATACGCAGCGATATTACAGTGCGATTGACTGATAAAATGCTCACTATAGCTTCCGGCCACCACTGGACTAGCTGTTGATACCTAGCACTTCCTAGCATGCTGTCAGTTTGCTCGCACTCACATGATGAGCTGCTATAGACGAAGCTGGAGTAGCTAGGCGCAGGTAGCCTAGTGGTTAGAGCGTTGGGCCAGTAACCGAAAGGTTGCTGGCTTGAATCCCCGAGCTGACAAGGTAAAAATCTGGTGTTCTGCTCCTGAACAACAAAGTTAACCCACTGTTCCCCGGGCACCAAAGACGTGGATGTCAATCATGGCAACCCCCTGTACCTTTCTGATCCAGAGGGGTTGGATTTAATGCATAAGACACATTTCAGTTGAATGCAATCAGTTGTACAACTCACTAGGTATCCCCTTTCCGTAGGCGAAGCATTGCTACTATGTGGATCTTGGCTGTAAGCAAACAGAAGCTACAGCCCTTGAAAGGATCCCTGGTGTGGTGTCCTTACCCCTTTTGAAGGGGATTGTGAAAAAGTGATAGCCGTACAGCACATTACCGAACAGCATTGCCCACAAGTGGAAATTAGTTTCCCTTACATGGCCTGCAATTGCTTTCAGAGGCTACAGCTGATGAGACCATTCAGGCTGACTTTTGGCTCAATCCTTCATTATGGTCGCCCTGTGGGAAGTTAATGGCTCCTTCTCAGCGGTGTGCTCTGCTGCAGGCTATTTCCTGATGATGACGGGGCTTCTCCTTGGAACCTGAGTGGATGATGTCACACAGTGGGAAATTCCAGAACAAGACTGGAGGAGGACCTCTTCTCCTCCCACGCTCCCTCTCTGGAAGCCTGGATGACTGCCACCCTGACTCCCCCTCAAACTCCTCCTCACGGACTACAGCAGCACGGTGGCGTGTGTGCCCACTCACACATACTCTCTCTCTGTCTGTCTCTCTCTCTCTCTCTCTCTCTCTCTCTCATTCCTCTGTAGCTTGGGAGATTCCAGCTAAAGCCTTTGATTCTACATACACTGAGAAAAAGGTGACCCTTTTGTAGCAACTGTGCTCCTGGCGTGCCCCACTGTCTGGCCAGCATCATCTCTTTACTCTCCTCTCTGCTCCTCCTCCTCTTCTCTCCTCCTCCATCCCATCCACACTTACCGAGCCCTCTGTGCTCTCAGCCCACATAGGGCGCACTCATGAAGGAAAACCCGCCCATATATATCGTTATAGTTGGCCTACCTCCGTGACAAATCACACGGTAAAGAGGAAAACACCTCACGATAGAAAAAAATAATAAAATGTGTCATTTGTGAAGAGGATATATTGTGAGACCGGATGCATCTTAAAATGCATTCAGATCATCCACAGAACTGCTGTTAAAAAGAAAATGACAGTGTGCGTAGGGGATTTCCTGCGGATCCTCTTTGACTTGATGTTTCAGATTTGACTTGGTGCACAGATCATTGTTAAGTCCCAAATGGCACCCTGCTCCCTATATAGTGCACTACTTTGGTCATACTAGGACCAGGAGTTCTCTTTAACCACATGACCTAGGGAAAAACTCATGGTCTTCCAAATGTTATCCAAGCTAGTAATGTAGGCTGTCATTGTAAATACAAACTAATTGACTTGCCTTAAAGAAATGTTAAATAAAAAGAGTAAGCACAAATTGTTAGAGCCAGCCGGAAGGGCTCATAGGAGCAGGAGCCTATATCCTGTTTCTGTAGCGTGAGGCAGCTTGATGTACAGTGCATTCGGAAAGTATTCAAACCCTTTGACTTTTTCCACATTTTGTTACGTTACAGCCTTGTTCTAAAATGGATTAAATTGTTTATTTTCCTCATCAATCTACACACAATACCCCATAACGACAAACAAAAAAACATCATTTTATTATTATTATTTTTATTATTATTATTATTTTATTTTTTTTCAAAATAATTCAACTGAAATATCACATTTACATAAGTATTCAGACCCTTTACTCAGTACTTTGTTGAAGCACCTTTGGCAGTGATTACAGCTTCAAGTCTTCTTGGGTATGACGCTACAGGCTTGGCACACCTGTATTTGGGGAATTTCTCCCATTCTTCTCTGCAGATCCTTTCAAGCTCTGACAGGTTGGATGGGGAGCGTTGCCGCACAGCTATTTTCAGGTCTCTCAGGAGATGTTCGATCGGGTTCAAGTCCGGGCTCTGGCTGGGCCACTCAAGTACATTCAGATGACTTGTCCCGAAACCACTTCTGTGTTGTCTTGGCTGTGTGCTTAGGGTTGTTGTCCTGTTGGAAGGTGAACCTTCCAACAGGTCCTGAGCGCTCTGGAGCAGGTTTTCATCAAGGATCTCTGTACTTTGCTCCGTTCATCTTTCCCTAGATCCTGACTAGTCTCCCAGTCCCTGCCGCTGAAAAACATCCCCACAGCATGGTGCTGCCACCACCATGCTTCACCGTAGGGATGGTGATAGGTTTCTTTCAGATGTGATGCTTGGCATTCAGGCCAAAAAGTTCAGTCTTGGTTTCATCAGACCAGATAATCTTGTTTCTCATGGTCTGGGAGTCTTTAGATGCCTTTTGTCAAACTCCAAGTGGGTTGTCATGTGCCTTTTACTGAGAATTGGCTTCCATCTGGCCACTCTACCATAAAGGCCTGAATGGGTGCTGCAGAGATGGTTGTCCGTCTTGGACATTCTCCCATCTGCACAGAGGAACTCTAGAACTCTGTCAGAGTGACTATTGGGTTCTTGGTCACCTCCCTGACCAAGGCCCTTCCCCCAGATTTCTCAGTTTGGCCGGGGGGCCAGCTCTAGGAAGAGTCTTGGTGGTTCCAAACTTCTTCCATTTAAGAATGATGGAGGCCACTGTGTTCTTGCGGACCTTCAATGCTGTAAAAATGTTTTAGTACCCTTCCCCAGATATGTGCCTCGACAAATTCTGTCTCGGCGCTCTACGGACAATTCCTTTGACCTCACGGCTTGTTTTTTTCTGACATGCACTGTCAACTGCCTGGTTTTTCTTCAAAAGTGCCTTCCTCACCATCTTAAATAAGCATGCCCCATTCAAAAAATGTTGAACTAAGAACAGATATAGCCCTTGGTTCACTCCAGACTTGACTGCCCTTGACCAGCACAAAAACATCCTTTGGCGCACTGCACTAGCTTCGAATAGTCCCCACGATATGCAACTTTTCACGCAATTTTACATCTAATTAAGATGTTTGGTGCAGTATTTCTCAAGTGAAAAAAATGTGCTTTGAAACTAGTCCTCTGTCGTTGAATGACAACAAACTCTACTCTTGACCAGTCACCAACGAAGAGGTGCTGACTTTGGCTACCGAACTTCGACAAGCCTAAAGAAAAATAAATGTGTTCTAGAACAGCCCAAAAAAGACCTGAACACTGCCCAACACCAAACCAGGGGTTAGAACCGGTTCAGGGAACAGAACCGAAAACTGGGAAAATAACAAAATTCTCGAGGAACAGAATCCGAACCGGAAACAAAAGTGAGCTATACTGTTCCGAAACAGAACTGTTATTTTAAAAGCATGGGAACCAGTTATTAACATTATTTTACATTCTGGGCATTTTTTTCCCAGTCCCACAAAAATTACAGCAAAGCGCCTATGCAAAGCCCTCACTCTGAAACTTACTCTATCGTCTGCCTGCCAGCTGGAAATCTTTGCCAGTGGGTGTGCTGTATGTTGGCTCCCTGCCTCTCCCCCTCTGAAACATAAGTTACTGTAGGCTACTGACAACGTTACAAGCGTAATTCAGAAATTAAGGAGAGAAGTTTAATTAGAGAAGAATGGATTGACTTTTTCAATACTAGTAAAGTATACTATAATTATCACGTTTCACATTGGATTTATTAACAACAAAATGCTAAGGCGTGGTTTTTATTCTAGTGCTGCTCTGCACACACAAGTTTGTTAGCCATCTAGTTTGCTCTGGTCCATCATTAAACCAACTCGGAAGTTCAAAGACATTCAAAGCCGCTCCTCCGTAGGTATAATTCTGTGGGCCTAATTCAGGCAATGCATGTCATAACAAGATGCCCAGCGCTTCAAGGCAAGCTTCCTTGACCCTCTCTCACTCTCTCCTCAATTTCAGTTGCATCTCGCGCCCTACACTGGTCTGTCAATAGTGACTAGGAGCACAGTCTGTGTGTTTGTCTTTCATTATGATTAAACCATGCAAAATACAATTAGCTCTTCACGACTTTCCTATACAGATTAAACTGCTTACCCGCTCCATAGCAAGCGGCTCAATCCGCACTGATTGGTGAAGAAATGTCATGTAAAAAAAAATAACATTTCAGAGGTTTAAAAAGAAACAGAAAGGAATGATATAAACCTGTACTTGTTTGGGCTTCAAACCGGTTCAGAACGTTATTTTGCTGGTCGGAAAAGTGGAACAGAATGAAAAAAATAAGGATTCTGTTGAAAACGAAATTATTGGAAATCATTTTGGTTTCAACCCCTGCACCAATACAAACAAAAACGTCCAAAAATGTAATCATACTATATGCGCAAACTGTTTCGACTGGGAAGCATATGTTATGCTTTACTCCCAATGTATCACCTTAACGCTGAGTCCCAAGCAGAGACACATCAGGTCCCATTTCTACAGTCTTTGGTATGATCTGGCTGAGGAATCGAATTCCCAACCTTCCAATCTCAGGGCGGACACTCTAACCACAAGGCCACAGAGTTGGTAAACTCCTTTAGTGCTTTCGTAATCTTTTTTGTCTCTATCTATTTTAACCAACGGAACAATGTAGCCTAAAATATAGAGATGTATAATGCTACCTTTCTATTCTTTCTCTCATGGACAAAGAAGAATAGTAAGGGTCTTGCACAACATGTCTGTAGTTGTAAAAGTGTCTTGGACCATAAATAATAATAATAATGAATAAAACTAATGTATTGGATTTATATAGAACGTTTCTACAAACGGAGGTTCTCAAAGCGATTTACACAGTAAGGGGGAAGAATCACGGTCTTACCTCTTATGTTTGAGTGGAAGAGACAGAGGTAGAAATACGTTGTTGTGTAACATCGTGCTGGATAAAGTGCTGCAAACTGCTTGTATTCTTTTATCCAGAGCAAAACGCATTGACACAGATCGTAAAAACAGATTCAAGGGGATAAATCCAATAAAAAGTGAATGAAACGGCATAACTGAAACGTAAATGGACACGTCGACCAATTTATCTACCACTCAAAACATAAATTATCCTATTCACTATTCCATCACGGGTCTGTACAACATGGCTCCTTTAGGGCCTGAGATTTCAATAGAAGTATTATGAAAATCATTTCTTATGTATTGAGTGATAAACTAACATTTTCTCACTATAGGAACCCCTATCTGAAGGCTACTTAGGAACACCTTCCTAATATTGATCATGCACCCCCTTTTTCTCAGAACAGCCTCAATTCATCGGGGCATGGAGTCTAAGGTGTTGAAAGCATTCCACAGGGAAGCTGGCCCATGTTGACTCCAATGCTTCCCACAGTTGTGTCAAGTTGGCTGCATGTCCTTTGGGTGGTGGACCATTCTTGATACACACAAGAAACTGTTGGACGTGAAAAACCCAGCAGCGTTGGAGTTCTTGAAACAAACCGGTGCGCCTGGCACCTACTACCATACACCGTTCAAATGCACTTAAACATGCTGTCTTGCCCATTCACCCTCTGAATGGCACACATACACAATCCATGTCTCAATTCTCTCAAGGCTTAAAAATACTTGTGACATCAATAAGGGATCATATCTTTCACCTTGATTTACTTGGTCAGTCTATGTCAGGTTTTGTACACTCTGTGTATATTTTCCTGAGCGAAGTGTAATAGTATATAAGGCAAAAGACAGAGATATATTACTGTTATCTTGTACTCAATTTGTAAGTCGCTCTGGATAAGAGCGTCTGCTAAATGACTTAAATGTAAATGTAAATGTAAATTTAATTCTGTGGCAATCGTCTCCATGGGAACGTGGGAACCTGTGTTTCAACTGAGTCACAGGGGGCACTTTGGGTGTCCATGGCAACGTGGTGATTGAATTGAAAGAATGAGCGATGGCCAAGCGGCATAGGCAAGGTGCAATAGATTTTAAAAAACACAGTAGACATTAAAGTGACTAGTGATTCATGTATTAAAGTGGCCAGTGATTGGGTCTCAATGTAGTAGTTAGTGATTGCAGTCTGATGGTCTTGAGATAGAAGCTGTTTTTCAGTCTCTCGGTCTCAGCTTTGATGCACCTGTACTGACCTCACCTTCTGGATGGTAGCAGTGTGAACAGGCAGTGGCTCAGGTGGTTGTTGTCCTTGATGATCTTTTTGGCCATCCTGTGACATCGGGTGCTGTAGGTGTCATGGAGGGCAGGTAGTTTGCCCCCGGTGATGTGTTGTGCAGACCGCACCACCCTCTGGAGAGCCTTGCAGTTGAGGGCAGTGCAGTGATGATTGAGTTGGAGGCGTGCATGGCCACGCCGTCGTGGGTAAACAGAGAGTACAGGAGGGGGCTTAGCACGCACCCTTGTGGCATCTCAGTGTTGAGGGTCAGCAAAGTGGAGATGTTGTTTCCTAACTTTACCACCTAGAGGCGGAAAGTCCAGCACCCAATTGCACTAGGCGGGGTTGAGACCCAGGGCCTCCAGCTTGATGATGAGCTTGGAGGGTACTATGGTGTTGAATGCTGAGCTGTAGTCAATGAACAGCATTCTTACATAGGTATTCCTCTTGTCCAGATGGGATAGGGCAGCGTGCAGTGTGATGGCAATTGCATTGTCTGTGGACCTGTTGGGGCGGTATGCAAACTGAAGTGGGTCTAGGGTGGCCGGTAAGGTACGGGTGATATGATCCTTGACTAGTCTCTCAAAGCACTTCATGATGACAGAAGTAAGTGCTACGGGACGGTAGGGATGCAGTCTGGGCCAGCAGCCTTGCGAGGATTAACACGTTTAAATGTTTTACTCACGTCGGCCATTGAGAAGGAGGGGGGGGGGGGGGGGGGGGGGGGGGGCACAGTCCTTGTTAGCGGGTCGCAACGGTAGCACTGTATTATCCTCAAAGCGGACAAAGAAGGTGTTTAGTTTGTCTGGACTGGAAGCCTGACGTCGGTGTCCGTGACGTGGCTGATTTTCTTTTTGTAGTTCGTGATTTCCTGTAGACCCTGCCACATACGTCTCATGTCTGAGCCGTTGAATTGCGACTCCACTTTGTCCCTGTACCGGAATTTCGCTTGATTGATTGACTTGCGGAGAGAATAACTACACTGTTTATATTCAGCCATATTCCCAAACCTCTTTCCATGGTTAAATGCGGTAGTTCGCGCTTTTAGTTTTGGGCAAATGCCGCCATCCATCCACGGTTTCTGGTTAGGGTAGGTTTTAATAGTCACAGTGGGTACAACATCTCCAATGCACTTCTTTATAAATTCACTGACCGAGTCAGCGTATAGATCAATGTTGTTATCTGAGGCTGACCGGAACACATCCCAGTCCGCGTGATCAAAACAGTCTTAAAGCGTGGATTCCGATTGGTCAGACCAGCGTTGAATGGTTCTAGTCACTGCTACATCCTGTTTGAGTTTCTGCCTATAAGACAGGAGTAGCAAGATGGCGTCGTGGTCGGATTTGCCGAAGGGATGGCGGGGGAGGGCTTTGTATGCATCGCGGAAGAGTAACAGTGATCGAGTGTATTACCCCCACGCGTAGTGCAATTAATATGCTGATAGAATTTAGGTAGCCTTGTTCTCAAATTTGCTTTGTTAAAATCCCCAGCTACAATAAATGCAGCCTCAGAATATATGGTTATATGGATATATGGTTTCCAGTTTACATAGAGTCCCGTGAAGTTCCTTGAGGGCCGTCTTGGTGTCTGCTTGAGGGTGAATGTACACAGCTGTGATGATAACTGACAAGAATTCTCTTGGGAGGTAATATGGCCGGCATTTGATTGTAAGGAATTCTAGCTCGAGTGAGCATAAGCACTTGAGTTCCTGTATGTTGTTATGATTACACCATGAGTCGTTAATCATGAAGCATACACCCCCGTCCTTCCTCTTCCCAGAGAATATGTTTATCTCTGTTGGTGCGATGCATGGAGAAGCCCGGTGACTGAACCGATTCCGACAACATATCCCGAGAGAGCCATGTTTCTGTGAAACAGAGAATGTTACCATCTCTGATGTCTCTCTGGAAGGCAACCCTTGCTCGAATTTGATCTACCTTGTTGTCAAGAGACTGGACACTGGCGAGTAGTATACTCGGGAGCGGTATCAATCTATTGTAAGATCATATAGAGAAGCTAGCTAGTGAGGGAAAGGGTTCTCATCATCTCCTCAGAGGCTAATGGTGAACGTTGTACACAATCCAGGAGATACACAAGGGTTTTTGAGGGCCATCAGAACACGATGCCATCCAGGATATTGGTTGAATTGCACAAATGTAAAGATCACACAATATTATATTCATTCAGATAAAGCTGGCACTAACCACATTTCCATCCACAGTTTTTGTGCGAGTAAAGTCATACAGAAAAAATGTATGGCAGCTGTGATGGAAACAGGAAGTTCAGGTGCAATTTTATAAATGCAGACAGATAAGTTGTACATTCAACATGGTGGGATCTTTTTATGTCAATAAAATTATTTATGTGAGAAATAGCGGTGGAAATGCCTTTATATAATAACCATCATATCGAAGTAGATTGGTTCGAGATGATATGGTGTGTTGTACTCCCACTGCGACTCGGTAAACCATGCAGTTTATTAGGCTACAGATTAAATAAGTTATGATGAACTTCACAGGGTGGTGAAGTGTAAGGTGATGAGCTTGATGCTCCTTTCCAATAAATATTGAGGGTCTTATTCTGGTGACATGATGGTCGATGCTTGACTGACGTTTGACCCAAAAAATCTTATCCATAATAATATTTTTCACACTATGTGCAGGACAACAATCCTTTCCCCATGAGTAGGGCAGATGTATCACATATCTCAGCTGAAATGACAGAACATGAGACTGAGGTGGAAGAGGATAATTCCTCGGCTCCCAAGGACAAAGACGGAGTGAATGAAACATTGGAGTTGGTACCTGGTGAGCCAGAGTCCACCACAGTGACCTCATTCCAAGAAAAAGAATAGGAATAAGAGCAAAAATGCTAAAAATGAAGCTGGGTAAGTGGCTACTGAGAGCAGCGACAATCATAACCCAATAGAAAACTCTGAGGTTAATAGGCAGTGCAACTCTCTGCGGAATACAAAAGAAGGCAGCCAAACATCAATGCTGGCCTTCTTTCAAACATTCCCGGAATCAACAAACACCCAAGCGGCCCAGGGTACCAAGCTCCTCATCAGAGTCTGGAGTTAGGTCACCTGCAGAAAAAAAGGCTGATATGGAGGATGGAATCCTGGGAGAAGTGGAGAAAAGTCCCCCTAATTAGCCATCCAGACCGAAATCGTTGATGAATGGTGGAACATGAATGATTGAAATAATCTATATTTGAGTAGCCTATATTATCTGGTTCAGAGAAGGACATCTGTGTATGTGAGCATAACCTCTGTCGCTAACATGGCTTTTCACGAGAATGATCAATCTGCAGATAACTCTTGATGCATGTCCCAAACAAAACCCGCCTTCAAGACAGAAACTAGTTCCCTTAACCTAGGTATTAGAAAACATTGTACCATGAAACTTTTTCAAACCATTAATCAGTCTAAAATGCTATGGGACCATGGTTAAAAGACTAGAGGAATATTGGGAGGTCATCTGAATATTCGTAGAATTATTTCTAAGAGTGAACAGGTCGAACATTTATTGAATGACTCTAATCTAGATTTTTTTTCTGTTTCTCTGAGACATGGCTGAAGAAATCTTCTCCTATTTCTGCCTTTAATGTCCCTGGATATTCCATATTCAGATTGGACAGGGGAGAGGGCAGAGGAGGTGGATTGCTTATGAGCGTGAAAGATAACTTTAAATGCATTCGTATCATATGGAAACATGCCAATGACCTTGAATGTATGGGGCTGAATGTCTTCCTCTCCCCTCATATGTCTCTCACTATTATGGGATTATATCGACCACTAACATCTGATATCTTGTTTTATGACCATTTAAATGCCATGCTTTTAGAATGTGATCATAAGAAGGAGATCATCTTCAGGGGCGATTTCAATATAAACTGGGGAAACAAAACTTGCAAGAGAAATATCAAAGAGAACACAGACTATTTCAACCTGACTCAAATAATACAAGGTCCAAACAGAGTAACACAGTCATCCCAGACTGAAATTGATCTGGGGTTTACTAACAGACCTGATAAAATAACTAACTTACGAACTGGCATATCTGACCACAATGTTACATTGGTGTTTAAAAAACTCACTAAAAAGAGATTTAAGAACCATATTAATCAAATCAAATCAAATGTATTTATATAGCCCTTCTTACATCAGCTGATATATCAAAGTGCTGTACAGAAACCCAGCCTAAACCCCAAACAGCAAGCAATGCAGGTGTAGAAGCACAGTGGCTAGGAAAAACTCCCTAGAAAGGCCAAAACCTAGGAAGAAACCTAGAGAGGAACCAGGCTATGAGGGGTGGCCAGTCCTCTTCTGGCTGTGCCGGGTGGAGATTATAACAGAACATGGCCAAGATGTTCAAATGTTCATAAATGACCAGCATGGTCAAATAATAGTAATCACAGTGAACAGGTCAGGGTTCCATAGCCGCAGGCAGAACAGTTGAAACTGGAGCAGCAACACGGCAAGGTGACCTGGGAACAACATGGAGTCATCATGCCAGGTAGTCCTGAGGTATGGTACTAGGGCTCAGGTCCTCCGAGAGAGAGAGAGAAAGAAAGAAAGAAAGAGAGAATGAGAGAACATACTTAAATTCACACAGGACACCGGATAAGACAGGAGAAATACTCCAGATATAACAGACTGACCCTATCCCCCCGACACATAAACTACTGCAGCATAAATACTGGAGGCTGAGACAGGAGGGGTCAGGAGACACTGTGGCCCCATCCGATGATACCCCCGGACAGGGCCAAACAGGCAGGATATAACCCCACCCACTTTGCCAAAGCACAGCCCCCACACCAATAGAGGGATATCTTCAACCACCAACTTACCATCCTGAGACAAGGCCGAGTATAGCCCACAAAGATCTCCGCCACGGCACAACCCAAGGGGGGGGGCAACCCAGACAGGAAGACCACGCACCCCTCCCAGGGACGGCATGGAAGAGCACCAGTAAGCCAGTGACTCAGCCCAAGTAATAGAGTTAGAGGCAGAGAATCCCAGTGGAGAGAGGGGAACCGGCTAGGCAGAGACCGCAAGGGCGGTTCGTTGCTCCAGTGCCTTTCCGTTCACCTTCACACTCCTGGGCCAGACTACACTCAATCATAGGACCTACTGAAGAGATGAGTCTTCAAAAAAGACTTAAAGGTTGAGACCGAGTCTGCGTCTTTCACATGGGTAGGCAGACCATTCCATAAAAATGGAGCTCTATAGGAGAAAGCCCTGCCTCCAGCTGTTTGCTTAGAAATTCTAGGGACAATTAGGAGGCCTGCGTCTTGCAAGCCCATGTAATGCTTTGTAGGTTAGCAGTAAAATCTTGAAATCAGCCCTTGCCTTAACAGGAAGCCAGTGTAGGGAGGCTAGCACTGGAGTAATATTATCAAATTTTGGGGTTCTAGTCAGGATTCTAGCAGCCGGATTTAGCACTAACTGAAGTTTATTTAGTGCTTTATCCGGGTAGCCGGAAAGTAGAGCGTTGCAGTAGTCTAACCTAGAAGTGACAAAAGCATGGATACATTTTTCTGCATCAATTTAGGACAGAACATTTCTGATTTTTGCAATGTTACGTAGATGGAAACAGTCTTGATATGTTCGTCAAAAGAGTGGTCAAGGTCCAGAGTAACGCCGAGGTCCTTCACAGTTGTATTTGAGACGACTGTACAACCATCAAGATTAATTGTCAGATTCAACAGAAGATCTCTTTGTTTCTTGGGACCTAGAACAAGCATCTCTGTTTTGTCCGAGTTTAAAAGTAGAAAGTTTGCAGCCATCCACTTCCTTATGTCTGAAACACAGGCTTCCAGCGAGGGCAATTTTTAATGTTTCATTAAAATATACAGCTGTGTGTCATCCGCATAGCAGTGAAAGTTAACATTATGTTTTCGAATGACATCCCCAAGAGGTAAAATATATAGTGAAAACAATAGTGGTCCTAAAACGGAACCTTGAGGAACACCTACATTTAAAGTTGATTTGTCAGAGGACAAACCATTCACAGAGACAATGATTTAATGATTTTTAAAATCCTGGAAAGTGAGCAGAGTAACTACGATGCAGCCAAATTGACTGCTCTGGTCTGTTAAGCAATGACGACCCAGAGTCTGGATACAGAACATTTCTGTCAGCTACTGACAAAGTGGATACCTCTTTTACTAGGAAATTTCTACGTAAGCCAAGACGGAAAACCTCTCTAGCATGGCTCAACGAGGACATCTGGAGGCAGATGAGAGAACGGGATCTTTCCTTGAAAAAAGCACTGAAGTCTGGTCAGAAGGATGACAGACGTGTATTTACAGCACTGAGATAAAAGGTGGTAAGGAATATATAAAAAAGCAAAAACAGAGTTCTTTCTTAGCGTGATCAATGAAGCAAAAAGAAATGGCAAAGTGATTTGGGAAAATCTCAACAAACTAACAGGGAGATTAGCTGAAAAGTGCTAAAAAAACATCCCAAATTAAAGGTTAATGGGATTCTATATCAAGTCTCCGATTTCAAATCCACCACCTTTAACTATTTTTTTGTTGACTCTGTCAGGGAACCGGCTAAAAGATTTTCAACCAAGACCGCAGTTCTCACTCCCATAGATAATAATAAATCAATATTCATAATTCCTGAAATCTCAGCGTCAGCAGTGGACAGTATTATTAGCTTCTTCGGGAGCTTTAGATCAAAATATTTATTTGGTCTAGACACTGTATTCCTGAAGAGACACAAAAATTCTCTGATTGCCCCTATTGTACATCTAGTTAATCTGTCCATCAAATACGGGTTTGTCCCCAATGCTTGGTAGTCTGCTGCAGAGATACCTGTTTTAAAATCTGGTGACCCAACACAGGTGAAAAATGACCAACCTATAAGCATTCTTCCATGCTATAAAAAGTAGCTGAAAGACGGGTTGCTGATTATCTGACTGATCACCTCATTCAGGGCAACTCCATACATCAAATGCTATTTGGATTCAGAACTAACTATTCTACCGAAACAGCCAATTGCTATTTTCTGGAGTGTATTAAATCTAAACTGGACATAGGTAGTGAAGTCTGTGCAGTCATTTTGGATCTTAAAAAGGCCTTTGATACTGTGAATCATGAGGTCCTCCTATCCAAACTATCCTTCCTTAATGTGTCCACTGAAGTTATTAGTTGGATGTATTCCTATCTGACAAACAGAAGTCAAAGGGTTTGTTTGGGGGACACTCAATCGGACTCTCTTTACTATAACATTGTGGTCCCACAAGGGTCAATATTAGGCCCCCTTCTGTTTACCATCTATATAAATGATATCCCACTTGCTTGCCCACAAGTTAACTTGCAGACGTTACAAGTTCTGTATGTACACTCAAAAAATAGACAACTAGTTGTTAATAAGTTAACTGAAGTTATGGTACACGGATGTTTCAAAGATATAAAATCCCTCATAATGTCTCTTATGCAAAGGCTGCAAGGCAGATTGGTGGAACTATTCGGCAGAATGATGGAGATAATAGGGTCAGTCCTGGAATAAGGGGACCTACTGTAGGAATTGTTGCTGATGTTGGTCCAGATGTGGATATGAGACCCCTTCAGAAATCTTTCTCTCACAAATGTGTCATTTCTAAGGACACCTTAGTAGTTAATCAGATTGACTTTATAGCCTTCATTGGACAGGTTATCAACCTGTCTGCGTTTGTGGAAAGTTGAAGATCATTTTTGAAGCAGCAACAGAGTTTTTAGGAGTACAGATGTTACTGTCGCCATGACTGTTGATATGTTGACTCCTAATAATACTAATGATGGAATGTCTCAGTATGATGATAATTACAGTTATGGTTTTTGTTATCCTTCAGTGGAATGCCAGAAGCCTTATTGCTAATGGTCAGGGGTTCAGGAAATATATAATAGATTTAAAAATCAAACCTTATGTGATATGTATTCAAGAAACATGGACTAGACCACATGTTGATTTTATTATTCCTGGTTATTGTTCAATCAGATCTGATCGATCAACTGGACAGAGTGGTGGGTCTGCTACGTTCATAAGGGAAGGTCTTGTATATTGTAATATAACTTTTCCATCTGAATATGAATGTATGATGGTGGAAATCTACAGTGCAGGGAGTAATATTAAGGTACACAATTTTTAAAACCCTTGTCGTCAACTATCTGTAGCGATGTTTGATGGAATATCAGGAGAAATGGGCTCTAGAGAGATATGGTGTGGCGACTTTAATGCACATAGTAGTTTATTGGAAAGCATGTATACAGATGCTAATGGTACAATTGTGGAAGATATGATGTAAACAAGAGCATTAGTATGTCTTAATGATGGATGTGGTACAAGAGTTGATGTTGCTAGAGGGTTTACATCCTGCCTGGACCTCACAATGGCTTCTAACTCTATTGCATGTGTGAATGGAATGGAATTAAATATTCTACTGTTGGAAGTGATCATTTCCCAATTTTGATGTTTACTATTCCAGATAGGGTACCGTTCAGAAGATGGGTCTTTCATAAAGCAGACTGGGAAAAGTTTGGTGATCATTGCTTAAAGTCTGTTGGACAGTTGTCTTTAGAGAGGCCGGTTGATGTATGCGCTACCTCTCTGGTTTTGAGTGCTGCGAATTTATATGTACCAATGAGGGAAGTGGGTGAGAAAAGGAAGGTGGTTCCTTGGTGGACTGAAGAGTGCACTGCGGCTATTTCGAGAAAGAAATTGTTGCGTAGGAATATAACTCGTGAAAATCTAGTTGATTTCCAAAGGAAGAGCACTTAGTACGTAGGGTCATTAAAATTTCTTATGGCTGAGACTTGACAACAGCCAGTGAAAGTGCAGGGTGCCAAATTCAAACAACAGAAATCTCACAATTAAAATTCCTCAAACATACAAGTATTTTACACCATTTTAATGATAAACTTGTTGTTAATCCCACCACAGTGTCCGATTTCAAAAAGGCTTTACGACGAAAGCACACCATCTGATTATGTTAGGTCAGTACCTAGTCACAGAAAAACACAGCCATTTTTCCAGACAAAGAGAGGAGTC
The DNA here is from genome assembly GCF_016432855.1 of Salvelinus namaycush. Taxonomy (NCBI): domain Eukaryota; kingdom Metazoa; phylum Chordata; class Actinopteri; order Salmoniformes; family Salmonidae; genus Salvelinus; species Salvelinus namaycush. The sequence continues at coordinate 3,044,538 of NC_052338.1, read as the reverse complement.
ACAAAAAGCAGAAATAGAGATAAAATGAATCACTAACCTTTGATGATCTTCATCAGATGACACTCATAGGACTTCATGTTACACAATACATGTATGTTTTGTTCGATAAAGTTCATATTTATATCCCAAAATCTTTGTTTACATTGGCGCGTTATTTTCAGTAATGTTTTGCCTCCAAAACAAAATTTTGCAGAGAGCCACATCAATTTACAGAAATACTCATAATAAACATTGATAAAAGATACAAGTATTATACATGGATTTTTAGATAAACTTCTCCTTAATGCAACCGCTGTGTCAGATTTCAAAAAAACTTTACGGAAAAAGCACACCATTATATAATCTGAGTACAGCGCTCAGACACAAAAACAAGCCATACAGGTACCCGCCATGTTGTGGAGTCAACAGAAGTCAGAAATAGCATTATAAATATTCACTTACCTTTGATGATCTTCATCAGAATGCACTCCCAGGAATCCCAGTTCCACAATAAATGTTTGTTTTGTTTGATAACGTCCATAATTTATGTCCAAATACATCCTTTTTTTTCACGCGTTTAGTTCCAGAATCCAAATTGATGACACGCAGGCCAGACGAAAAGTCAAAAAATCCCATTACAGTTCGTAGAAACATGTCAAACGATGTATAGAATCAATCTTTAGGATGTTTTTAACATAAATCTTCAATAATGTTTCAACCGGAGAATTCCTTTGTCTGTAGAAATGCGATGGAACGCAGCTAACTCTCACAGGGGCGCGCCTGAGTGAGTTCGTGGCACTCTGTCAGACACCTGACTCAATCAGCTCTTATTCCCTCATCCTTCACAGTAGAAGCATCAAACAAGGTTCTAAAGACTGTTGACATCTAGTGGAAGCCTTGGGAAGTGCAATATGACCCCATAGACACTGTATATTGGATAGGCAAACCTACAAACCTTAGATTTCCCACTTCCTGGTTGGATTTTTTCTCAGGTTTTTGCCTGCCATATGAGTTCGGTTATACTCACATACATCATTCAAACAGTTCTAGAAACTTCAGAGTGTTTTCTATCCAAATCTACTAATAATATGCATATCTTAGCTTCTGGGACTGAGTAGCAGGCAGTTTACTTTGGGCACCTTATTCATCCAAGCTACTCAATACTGCCCCAGCCATAAGAAGTTAAGTCTATCAAGAAAAATGCATGGATACAGTTCTGCTCTACAATAGGCAGGGGTACTGAGCTGTGGGATGTATGGCCTATGTTGTCCACTCGAATTCCAGTTTTGGTTGTGGGTATAAAAATGTCAAGAAAAAGCTGACTTGTTGGGGAAGACATTTACTAGGGTACATAGTAACTTTGGATTACTTTGGATGACGTATATAAGCAACGTAGGTGTGAGATTTGAAATGCTCATGTTAATGTGTATAAGAAAAGGGATACTGTTGACTCTTCTTTGGATGCTGTTTTTATCATACGTGAGATGTGTTCAACCTTAATAGGCTGTGGATATACTGCCCCAGGTCATGATCAGTTGTGCTATGTAATGTTTAGGCATCTACCTGATGCGGTCATACATCTTCTCCTGGGATTATTTAATAGTATTTGGAGTGAGGGGGTTTTACCTTCTGGTTGGAAACGTGCAGTAATATTACCTTTTGTAAAGCCTTCTAAGGATTCTTCATGTGCTGATAGTTATAGACCAATAGCACTAACCTCTAACTTGTGTAAACTGATGGAAAAGATGATAGTCAATCAATTGTCATATTTCCTGGAACATAGAGGTTTATTGAGTCAATGTCAGAGGGGATTCCGTAAAGGTAGATCTACTTTGGATGCATTAGTAAAGGTGAGCAATGAAGTTTAAAAAACTCTGGTCATTAAAGAAGCAATGGCTACTGTCTTTTTTGACATTGAAAAGGCTTATGACACTGTGTGGAGAGAAGGCCTACTGATTAAGATGGAAAGACTTGGTATTGGTGGGAGATTATATAACTGGGTTTTGTCCTTCCTAATTAATCGCTCTTTTCGAGTCAATTTTACCTGAAGCCTATGAAGTTGACAATGGTATTCCTCAAGGCAGTGCTATCAGTCCTATGTTGTTCAACATTATGATTAACGATGTGTCTTCAAATGTAGGTAGGGGTATTGGGGCTTCCCTATATGCTAATGATGGAGCTATTTGGAAGAGGGGAAGGAATGTCTCTCATGTGATCAAAGCTACTCAAAAAGCTATAGTGGATGTAGAAAGATAGCCGATTGACTGTTGTTTTAAATTGTCAGTGACGAAGTCTTGTTGTATGTTCTTCTTGAAGAAGAAAGTTGCTGATAATATACAGTTGTTTCTGTATGGACAGCCTATGGGTAGGGTTTCTAAGTTCAAATATTTGGGTTTATGGCTCAATGAGCGATATACACGGAAAGATCATGTCATAAATGAAACAAAGTGTAAGAAGGTGTTTAAAAGCTGTGAGGTTAACCATTCCACTGCTACTGTTCTAGATGACTGTTGGGAATATACTAGTAGACAAGGCAGTTGTTTTGGTTGGACAGTTGAAAAGCTTGCTGATGAGAGTGGTTTGAGGGAGTTGGAGGTTGGCACTTATGTGGTGATAGGGGATGTTCCTCCATGGTTACTCCCAGATCCTGTTGTTGATCTAACCTTGGTAGAGAAAATGAAAGATTGGTCAGTGGTATAGGGAAACTGGTTGACGATTACATTGGTAGAAGTTTTTATGCTTTTTTGCCTCTTTTCACAGATGGATCCAATGACCCTGATAGTGGACGCACAGGAACAGGCATTTACGTTCCTGAATTTGATGTAGAAGACTAACAGATGAACTGTCAGTATACTCAGTTGAACTGTTGGTGATAATAGTTGCCCTCCAGTGGGTGGAGGACGTACAACCTGTTAGAATTATAGTACGCTCAGATTCTCTGTCTGTATTGAATAGTTTCTCATCTGGTAAATCTAATAGGAGTGACCTACTATTGGATGAATTAATTATGGATTATGGAGAATTGAGAAAATGGGTGTATTAGTGATATTCTGCTGGGTCCCAGTACATTTGGGTGTGGAAGGGAATGAGATTGTAGACCAGTTAGCCAAAAGAGCTTTGAAACGAGATATAATTGATATTAATGTTCCACTGGGTAGAGGTGAGGCCAAATGTAAGATCAGAGCCATTTTGATAGATATGTGGCAGAAAAGATGGGACTCTGAGTCCAAGAGCCGGCATTTATATGCCCTCCAAAGGAAGGTCAGTGGACCAAGATTCAAAGGTCAGATTAGGAAGGAAGAGGTGGTTTTTGCTCGATTGCGCTTAGGACATTGTACATTGCACTTGTCATTACATCTGGTTGGCAAGCATGTGAATGGTTTGTGTCTGGAGTGTATGGTCAATGAAACTGTGGCGCATGTGTTGTTATATTGTTGTAAGTATGTTGAAGAAAGGGAAAGATTCGGTCATTGAGGGTCATTGAGGTTGGACGGGGTTGGGGGGTTTGGGAGAGATTTGGGGGATGGGGGAGGGTCTATTAGAAGTTAGTAGGGCTCTTTTTTTTCTCAGAAGTACTGAGTTAGGTAGGATTTAGAAAGGTTGTAAACTGTGATTGACCACACACTCCCGCACAGTAGGTGGCGGCATGCACCATTAACATTGGTTTGCGGACCGCCATTATATCATAGAAGAAGAAGAAGAACCCTTACCCCCAGCTGCCAACAGGCAGTGAATGCATTCCGGAGGCATGGCAGATCCTTGTCTGCAGAGCATTTGATGGCTTCGTTTGGTGAGCGCACTTGGTCAATGGAGTTTATAAGAACTGTGAAAGTAGTATGGACACCTGCCTGCTGGACTGTCTTCCTGTGTCCCTTTATGTTTGGTTTGTACTCTGTGCTTTTAAACAGCATCGTTTTTAAAAGAAATGGAACGGAGGAAACTGCACTGATGGCGATTTGAGAACATACTGGAAATAAATATTGTGGGAAAAGCCATGCCTTACGAAATAAATGTTTGAAAACTGTCCCTTTGTTGTCTCCCTCTGCTTCACTCAGCCTCCTCGACCCAGACCTAGAACCTGTTACTTTCCCACCGCATGACAGTAACAGTTCAACTTATTTAGTTGGCTATAATTAGTTACAGCAAAAGCTCTTTGCTAGCAAGCGTAAAGCTGTCTCTAAAACTGAAAATATTTTCTCTTCTAATGTTTTTTTTTTTTTTTTAAGTTTGTCTGCACTTTCTAAACATATTCACATGTTACTCTCATTATTGCATGCCATTGAACCTTTAAGGGGTGATAAATAAAATCAATATTATGTAGGTCAACAAGTTTGAAAGATCCAAGGTATTACAGAGTATTCCATCATTTCATAACGATCAGACAATTTCAGAGGATCAAGTTGTTCAAAGACTGCGAAACGCCTGTGTCCCAAATGGCACCCTATTCCATACATGTTGCACTATTTTTGACCAGAGTCCTATGGGGAGTAAGCTGCCATTTGGGACGCAGACCCTGATATTCCTAATGGAAGACTTGGCTCACCGGTGTGCGTAAACAGGGACCTCGCGTTTTTCAGTGTCAGTTCTCGAGTCCTTGGTTCTCCAGCTGATTCAGGTGACTCAGAGACTTGTAGACGGGCAATTATCATGTGTGTTATTGCTGCATTTGTTTTCTTCATTTGCCCCTTTTTAGCCAGACTAGACTTGTTTTTTTGTCCTCACAGGACAGTAACAGTGTTTAACGTCACACATTAGGGAACCAGTAAGTGTATCGTTTTTTATAGATAGTGTTAATATGAAAATAACATCTGCATCATAGAACTGACAAACTGTGGTTTATAAATGGAATGTACTGCTTTGGTCTCGGAACAGGGAACTTAACGTCTAACCCATTTTACATCCCTGACGATTTGCAAACTCACAAAGGAGCCCCTAATGTTGAGCATGTGACTTATCTACTATGTTTTGTCACTAAAAGACATCCCTCAGCAAAACCACTACTAATGAGAGTCTATCCCAACAAATAACTGTGTGTAAGGCCTGACACAAATTTCTAGTTTGGTAGACGACAGGAAACAATGGACCGCCTGTATTCAATCGAACACAATAAAGGTCATTGAGTTTCCAGCTAAACATCCCGAAGGAAAATTAATCGTGATCCCAGTGCGGGAAAAAACAACTCCATTACGACTGAATATGTGGGCCTCGCACAAAGCAGAAAGTCACGAAGTAGAGAGGGTGTGAGTACCGAGGCGACCGATCATTAGGTGCTTTTGATATTAACACCCCTACCTGTAATACCTGGGCACAATGGCAATAATGTACAGGTAATCTTAGCACAAAGACTCAATGTTCACCGTGGGCTGCTCTTTCACGGGGCTACGTCCTCATCCACCCAGCCTTCTCTGTCTCAGTCACATTTTACATGAATTATTTACCAGAGCGCTTCGTGCACTCTGCTCTCATTGGCTCTGCATTAACTCTGTACAAAGGGAACTGGAGACTTGGTTCAGGTTACTTTGACCGTATACGTTATAATTCAAGTGGTCAGTTTTCAGATATGACAAAGATAATCATTACCATCCAAACACAAAACCAATCACACAAACCAAACACAAACACCCAACAAAATGCCTGGGGGGAAAAAATCATTATTGCGAGCATGTATTTATGTTGACATTTGAACACACTTGCCAGTTTTTCTGAATTAATGATTCTCTTGTGACAGTTTGCTGTGTCAACATCAAAATGTGAATTTGCATTTGGGAGAGAGTGCTGGAGGAGAGAACAACGCAGCCAGCTGAGAGCCAGGAGGATCATGGGAGATTATGCTGCTACGCTGTCTCCAACTGTTCAACTCTCTCTCAGTCAAAACAATCACATTGAGACAGACTCTCATCTCTGTGCGTGCGTGCGTGCGTGCGTGCGTGCGTGCGTGCGTGCGTGCGTGCGCGCGAGAGAGAGAGAGAGAGCAGAACTTGATAATTAATGTGATGATTCTCCTCTGTGGTTACATTCTCAGGATGAATGGCGATCAAAACCAAAAATTTTGCTGCATGACTCAGCAGTGGCAGACTTACCATTAGGGAGAAGAGACAATTACCTCAGGCCTCACATCATCAGAGGCCTCGTGAACAGGGCATCATTTAAAAAAAGAATACTAGTATTACAAATAAAAAATGAATTCCTCTGCTCAAGGCCCCTCTATCCTCTGCTCGAGGCCCCCTCATAATAATGGACTATTCCACCTTGACAGAGTTCCTGTACATTGTTTCACGCGATATGATTGCAAACATGACTTTCATTTAAAAACCTCAAGGATCCAACCCTTTTTTTCAATTTTCACCGAAAATGACATACCCAAATCTAAAAGTAACACTGCATGCAGCAATGAGGCGCTTTCAGAGCGGGGCAGAGAAAATAATAAGAAAGAAAGAACCGAAAAATTTGAACCGAAAAATTACTTAAGTTTACGCATTTCTTTAGTAAAAATACAGATTCCGCTGATTAATACTGCCATCGTTGTCGAGACAGAGGCAGAGGGAATGTCAATGACGACGATCTCAGAGACAGGCCCAGGCCGAGCTAGCGCTTCAACAACCAGTAGCATTAGCCTAGCTAGCACTACAACCAGTAACTAAAAATGTGAAGGAGATCAATGATTGGGTCGAACAGCCGACTGGAGCGAGGTGGATCTCATCCTGAGAAAGACCCTGAGAAGAAGCTCTGTCTTGGTTGCTCTGTGTGTTGCGTACTTCAAAGGTACCAGAGGGCTGGGGGTTCCTTACATGAAATTGCGTTCATCTATCACCTTTCATCTATCGACTCTTATTTACGTGTGTGTGTGTGTGTGTGTGTGTGTGTGTGTGTGTGTGTGTGTGTGTGTGTGTAGGTGGATAACTCGGTTCAGTCAAAGTGGAGGGATGGAGGGTTATGATGACCCATTACCCAGTAAAATTGGGAATCAACTCAGCTCTGCCTGGGGCCACTGCACATGATTATGTTTTATTTTAGTATAGTGCTTAGAGGAGTTAGGCCAGGTGATCATATTTTTATTTTGCCTTCATGTTGACAGGGAGTCATACAGAATGAGACCTGTAATTTGCAAAGAGACACACATCAAATAGTTACAAAATGCAAACAAGGAATACAAAACACAATCATAGACAACACATGATTCTGTAAAGAGGTCTTCAATCAGCAGCCTGAATTGCACCTAGAGTAGGGATACAGTGCATTCGGAAAGTATTCAGACCCCTTGACTTTTTTCACATTTTGTTACGTTACAGCCTTATTCTAAAATTGATTAAATTATTTTTTCCCCGCATCAGTCTAAACACAATACCCCATAATGATAGATATTTATAAAAAATGAAAAACAGAAATACCTTATTTACATAAGTATTCAGACCCTTTGCTGTGACTCTTGAAATTGAGTTCAGGTGTATCCTGTTTCCATTAATCATCCTTGTAAATTCAAATGATTGGACATGATTTGGAAAGGCACACACCTGTCTCTATAAGGTCCCACAGTTGACAGTGCATGTCAGAGCAAACACCAAGCCATGAGGTCAAAGGAATTGTTTGTAGATCTCTGAGACAGGATTGTGTCGAGGCACAGATCTGGGGAAGGGTAGCAAAACATTTCTGCAGCATTGAAGGTCTGCAAAACACAGTGGCTTCCATTATTCTTAAATGGAAGAAGTTTGGAACCACCAAGACTCTTCCTAGAGCTGGCCGCCCAGCCAAACTGAGCAATCGGGGGAGAAGGGCCTTGATCAGAGAGGTGACCAAGAACCCGATGGTCACTCTGACAGAGCTCCAGAGTTCCTCTGTGAAGATGAGAGAACCTTCCAGAAGGACAACCATCTCTGCAGCACACCACCAATCAGGCCATTATGGTAGAGTGGCCAGGCAGAAGCCACTCCTCACTAAAAGGCACATGACAGCCCGCTTGGAGATTCTAAAGGACTCTCAGACCATGAAAAACAAGATTTTCTGGTCTAATAAAACCAAGATTAAACTCTGGCCTGAATGCCAAGCGTCACATCTGGAGGAAACCTGGCACCATCCCTACGGTGAAGCATGGTGGTGGCAGCATCATGCTGTGGGGATGTTTTTCAGGGGCAGGGAAGGATGAATCGAGCAAAGTACAGAGAGATCCTTGATAAAAACCTGCTCCAGACTGGGGGCGAAGGTTCACCTTCCAACAGAAGAACGACCCTAAGCACATAGCAAAGACAACGCAGTAGTGGCTTCAGGGCAAGTCTCTGAATGTCCTTGAGTGGCCCAGCAGAGCTCGGACTTGAACCCGATCGAACATCTCTGGAGAGACCTGAAAATAGCTGTGCAGCAACGCTCCCCATCCATCCTGACAGAGCTTGAGAGGATCTGCAAAGAATACAGGTGTGCCAAGCTTAGGATAATAATGGCGCAGGAGGGGATGGCTACCGTTTTACAGGATCCTAACCAACTGTGCTATTTTAATGGTATATTTGCGCTGTTTGTAACTTATTTTTTTACTTATTTTGTAAATAATGTTGCTGTTTCCGACTCTTATAACCAAAACAACTTCCGAACATCAGAACAGCGATTACTCACCTCGAACTGGACAAAGATTTTTTCTTTAATGAGTCCGACGCGAAGGATATACTGCTTTCTCGGGAACGGCCCAAATTCCCTTCATTTGTGTGAAGAAAAGACGGAGAAAAAGTGTGCGGATGTCGGGCCGCCTTCTGATAATTCGTAGGCGAGTGAGTATACCTCCACTACCATGTGTTCTATTGGCCCACGTGCAATCATTGGAAAACAAAATGGATGATATACGATCAAGACTATCCTACCAACGGGACATTAAAAACTGCAGACCATCATCGTCCCTGTGCCCAAGGAAGCGAAGGTAACTTGCGTAAATAATTACCGCCCTTTAGCACTCACGTCGGTAACCATGAAGTGCTTTGAAAAGCTGGGCATGGCTCAAAATAACAGCATCATCCCAGATACCCTAGACCCACTCCAATTCGCATACTGCCCCAACAGATCCACAGATGACGCAATCTCAATCGCACTCAACAATGCCTTTTCCCACCTGGACAAAAGGAACACATAAGTGAGAATGCTGTTCATTCACGACAGCTCAGCGTTCAACACCATTGCCCACAAAGATCATCACTAAGCTAAGGACCCTGGGACTGAACACCTCCCTCTGCAACTGGATCCTGGACTTCCTGACGGGCCACCCCCAGGTGGTAAGGGTAGACAACAATACATCTGCCAGGCTGATCCTTAACACTGGGGCCCCTCAGGGGTGCGTGCTTAGTCCCCTTCTGTACTCCCTGTTCACTCACAACTGTGTGGCCAAACACGACTCCAACACCATCATTAAATTTGCTGATGACACAACAGTGGTAGGCCTGATCACCGACAATTATGAGACAGCCTATAGGGAGGAGGTCAGAGACCTGGCAGTGTGGTGCCAGGACAACAACCTCTCCCTCAATGTGAGCAAGACAAAGGAGCTGATCATGGACTACAGGAAAAGGCAGGCCGAACAGGCCCCCATTAACATCGACGGGGCTGTAGTTGAGCGGGTCGAAAGTTTCAAGTTCCTTGGTGTCCACATCACCAACGAACTATCATGGTCCAAACACACAGGACAGTCGTGAAGAGGGCACAACAACACCTTGTCCCCCTCAGGAGACTGAAAAGATTTGGCATGGGTCCCAGATCCTCAAAAGTTCTACAGCCCGACCATCGAGAGCATCCTGAACGGTTGCATCACCGCCTGGTATGGCAACTGCTCGGCATCTGACCGTAAGGCGCTACAGAGGGTAGTGCGTACAGCCCAGTACATCACTGGGGCCAAGCTTCCTGCCATCCAGGACCTATATACTTGGCGGTGTCAGAGGAAAGCCCCAAAAATGGTCAAATACTCCAGTCACCCAAGTCATTGACTGTTGTCTCTGCTACCGCACGGCAAGCGGTACCGGAGCGCCAAGTTTAGGACCAAACGGCTCCTTAACAGCTTCTACCCCCAAGCCATTAGACTGCTGAACAATTAATCAAATGGCCACCGGACTATTTACATTGACCCACCCCATTTGTTTTTATACTGCTACTACTCTGTTTATTATCTCTGCATAGTCACTTTACCCCTACCTACATGTACAAATTACCTCAACTAACCTGTACGCCAGCACATTGACTCACTACCGGTGTCCCCTGTATATAGTCTCGTTATTGTGTTACTTTAGTTTATTCATTAAATATTGTCTTAACTCTTTCTTGAACTGCATTGTTGGTTAAGGGCTTGTAAGTAAGCATTTCACGGTAAGGTTGTATTCGGCACATGTGACAAATACAATTTGATTCGATTTGATTTGATTTGGTTTTAAATCCAAACTTGTATTCTAGAGGCACGACCGAGAATGTTGTTTTTCATTTCACTACAGAATCTTGTGCAGAATCTTCTGCCTACCAGAATAGGGCCTTAGGTTTGAACCTATTCATTCAACGCCCTCTCAAAGCGTCATCGACAGACATCTAATTTCCTGATGCCTTCGTATCCCTGTTCCACACCTCCACGTATGATGATGGCTATCCAATAATAGCATCACAAGCCTCATACAGTAGTAGGTGGCTCCTTGTGGCATTGTTTCCATGATGACGCCTCATTGTGCTGTGCAGTTGGAATCATCAAACAGGAGGCTGAGTGGAGTGGGGGATCTGTATGTTACAGGCAACCACAAGGCACTCCCATGATGCTTTGCCAATGGCATTGAAGGAGAAAGCCTTATGGTGCCTGGCATCTTACAGTGTCTTGCCTGGTTCCCTGGTTGCTTGGATGCTGTCCATGAAGCCTGCCAGTCAGATGCCACAGAGAGGAGGGTAGAGTGATGGGTGTGATGCGTCACGGCAGTGGGCTGAGATGATCAGGGGCCTGCATGGCAAGGGCCCTGGGTCCAGTGGCGTGGACGTGGGACGACAAGGAAGCGCTAATTTAATCAGTGATTCCCCGCTGTGTCATGTCATCATCACCGATGGCTTCGCGATGTCTTCTCCTTCGTCACAGAGCGTCTGGGCGCCAGGAAGACTTGCCGCCGGAGACTTTCACACACAGTTTCACAGCATGGACGTTGTTATTTTCAGCTCGATTTAGGATATTTCCATTTGGCAGACAGCAAAAAAACAAAACAACACTAAGATGTGAATGGTGGAGATGGAGGGAGAAAATGAGGAGTGTGTTTTCATGTTGATTTATTTGATTTGTCCAAGGAAAGGGTTGCTAATATTGAACTGCATGGGGTGTGAACAACAATTTTTTATTTTCGTAAAGATTAAAGGCCCAGTCAGTCAAAAACTTGTTTTCCTGTTTTAATATACACTGAGTGTACAAAACATTAGGAACACCTGCTCTTTCCACGACATAGACTGACTAAGTGAATCCAGATGAAAGCTACAGTATGATCCCTTATTGATGTCACTTGTTAAATTCACTTCAGTCGGTGTAGATGAAGGGGAGAAGACAGGTTAAAGAAGGATTTTTAAGCTTTGAGACGGCTGAGACATGGATTGTGTTTGTGTGCCATTCAGAGGGTGAATGGGCAAGATAATGGTGCCTTTAAACGGGGTATAGTAGTAGGTGCCAGGTGCACTGGTTTGAGTGTGTCTAGAACTGCAACACTGCTGGGTTTTTAACGCTTCCCAAGTGTATCAAGACCAGTCCACCACCCAAAGGACATCCAGCAAACTTGACACAACTGTAGGAAGCATTGGGGTCAACATGGACCAACATCCCTGTGGAGCACTTTCGACAACTATAGAGTTCATGCCCCGACTAATTGAGGCTGTTCTGAGGGCTAAAGGGGTACAAAAGTGTTCCTAATGTTTGTACACTCAGTGTATATTTCCACACTAGTCTATTTATTTAACTAGGCAAGCCAGTTAAGAACAAATTCTTATTTACAATGACGGCTTACCCCAGCCAAACCACGCTGGGCCAATTGTGCGCCAACCTATGGGACTCCCAATCACAGCCGGATGTGATACAGCCTGGATTCAAACCAGGGACTGTAGTGACACCTCTTGCACTGAGATGCAGTGCCTTAGACCGCTGCGCCACTCGGGAATCTAAGAGCTGTTTGAAAAGACCGTCTGAAATTTCAGTCTGTTTTGGTGGGATGGACTTTTGCCCTGCCTGGTGTCATCACCAGATGGTAAATTGGTTATTAGACCAATAAGGAAGAGAGTTCCAAACCTCTCTGCCAATAACAGCTAGTTCTCCCCTCTCCACTAAGACCACACTCAGACCACTCTCAGACAGTCCCAGCAAAATTCTTTCCAAAGAAATTGCTCTTTACTATAAATTATTAGTTTTCTTTTTGATAATTTGAATAGAACAAAAATCACAGTAAGGTACTTAATAATTGTTACCCAGAAATGATTTGATATTGATATGAAAACTCGGGTTGGCAAAATGATCATATAATTGTGTAACTAACAACTATGAACTATAATCGTGAACTTTAAAGAAAAAGAATCGTCATAATCGTCTTAATGCATTCATTTGACATTATATTCAAGTAGATATAGTTTACCCAACAGCAGTTTTTTCACTTCTATATGAAGTGTTAGAAGTTGGTAATAATTTTACGAGTAGAACGTGCATGGCCAGGAGGAGAAGCTTCCAAAAGTTCAAAGCTGTTAAAACCATTCGTTTTTGAGCGGGGTGTCGCCAAAGCTGTGTTGGATTCATTAGGTATGTCGTAGGTCATTTCCAAAGATGCACTATCATACATTACAAGCTCAATACCTTTTTGACAATTATGACAATAACTGTGGCCATTTGCATGACAATTAATCGGTCCCCAAAATTCCATAATTGTCACATTCCTAATGAAAACTGAAAACTAGCTGTTATTGGCAGGGAGGTTTGGAACTCTCTTTCTTATTGGTCTATTAACTAATTTACCGCCTGGTCACCAAAACTCCATCCCACCAAAACAGGCTGAAACAGGCAGTCTTTTCAAACAGCTCTTACACTAAAAGGGCATTGTCACAATTTTCACAATTTCACAGTATTATTTCAACTTCATAGTGTGAAAATATAAAACACAGGAAAATCAAGTTTTTTACTGCACTGGGCCTTTAACAATACATTAAACAAATGTTGAATTTAAAATACACTGTGTCTGGCCTGGAGTTTCTTTCAGAAATACACACAGCCATGGGCAGAAGGCTGAAGACAAAAAAAAAGTCATTGTTTGTGTGTGTGAAGAAATTGAAGAAATTATTGAGATGGGGAGATAGAGAAATGGGACATAGCATAGAAAGTGGCGCAGTCACGGTTTGAACCCATGCATCCAGGGGCAATATGTGATCTTTGGTAGGCAGCAGCACCAGTAGACCACAAACCAACCCACAGCGAAGTAAAATACATTTATGGAGGTGTTGAAATATGACGTTTCCATCCGTTTCTATTTTAAACCACTGCCCAAAATACTGTACCCCTGACTGAGGTGTGAGTCCCCTGGGCCAATCTACCCTATAGGGGGTGGGCCTGACTGAGGTGTGAGTCCCTTTGGCCAATCTACCCTATAGAGGGTGGGAATCAGCCTGTTTGATTAATGTGAGGGGTGGTTGATGGTTTTCCAAACACATTTCAGGTTAGCCTGCGTAAAACGAACACAGCGGTTCTGTACCTGTTAGATGTATTTTCAATGTGTTGGTTTCCGCTTCCATAATAGCTGAGGTATCCTTGGCTGCTATCTGTTTTTGTATCTGTGGCTGAGTTGTTTTGCAGACCATCTGAACAGTGAGAAATTGTTGTTTCATAATGTTTGTCCCAGGAAATTGGGAATCTATTTTTGTTAGACCTAAGCAATGACAGGTAGCCTTTAAATGCACAGTCATCATCTTTGTTTAATTTGGTATCTAACACATTTTCAACTTTACAACAATGTAGAATGGGGAATATTTAAGATGATTAAAGTTCTTATTCATTTTAGAGTGATTAACACTATATGTTTTCCCTTTCTGTAATACAAATGATTTCCAGTGTTCTGGTTGTGCGGGTTTATGTTCACTAGACTTGATGATGTGTGTTAAACTCATATCTGTTGATAGGTATTGACGCCAGACTGGAGTTCCAAGGACCAAGGACACTGTTTGTTGTTGTATTCTGTGAAACACTGTGTGATTCTGTAGCAGCTGTCAAAGTGGTTTTAACTTCCTGGTGCTGTATGATTAAGATATGAGCATTCTCGGCGAAGGCCAAGTTAGACCTTTTATCTGCTTCTGTTCTGGAGTGCTGTTGCAAGTAGTAATAAAACCAGATAGATTTTTGATTGACTATATCCACGACTGCTCTTCTGTTCTTTTCACTAAGGTTTTCAGCAGTGTTTGTTGAGCAAAGCTTCAGAATCAGCTCCGGGGAGGTGTATTCCTCTTTTGTGGAAGCTTCTGTGGTTTCTCTCACTCAAAGGTTGCCTTCCCTTGGTATCTAAACTGGGTTTCAGTGAAAGAGCCTTGTGTATTGTCAAGTAATAATCTTGGTTTCGTTGTGATTGACTTGTTTGAAAAGTGATACCAGTATCAGACATTTCTGGAGCAGTACGACAGCGTGGTCTGTTGGTACGGGGTCTGCAGAGTGGAAAAGCTTTTAGTCTATTGGTACGTGGTCTGCAAAGTGGAAACACTCGTTCCTCGAGTGGGGGACTTGAGTGGTCTGTATGTTCGGGGCGAATGGTGCCTGGTGTGACCCAAGTGGGTGTTTTGCACGTGAGTGCTCTGCAGTTAAAACCATATTAAATAAAAACTTGAGCGGCATCGGCTTCGGCTGGTGTCGGCCTAGTGAAAAAGTAACCTATTGGTATTACTTACCACACAATTGTGAGAGCTCTCTGGGCCAGGGATTTGCAACTCCCAGTCTCCTTTTTGATACTGCTATACTGTGTTTATTGTGTGTAGCAGTGTGGTGAAATCTTGTTCAGATTAGTTTGGACAAGTCGGGCATAAGCCTCTGGTGGATAGAGCCTGTGTTGAGTGTCACATTGTTGGTTCACTTTTATGACTAAGGTTTAGAACCCCCAGGGTGGCGCGACCACTCAATCAGGTTCTGTGAAACCATACGAGGGGGGCAGCAATGGCTCCAAGCAAGATACAGTAGAATTGTGATTACCCACAAGCCGTTTACACTTCTAGAGGTGGAACGTCTGCTGGGTTCTCTCTCTAATCTCAAGACTCATTGTCACAATCATGAATTCTGTGAGTTTCGCTCTCCAGGACCAGCAACCCCCCCATCTCCCTTTTTGTTGGTGTGTCAATTTTTTTGTTGACTGACACTGTACGTGACCGCGATCAGACCACTGCCGAGTCGGCTGCAAGGCTAGCTACCAAACCTGATAAAGTTTCATTCAAGGGTTCACGTAACTCCTGTTTTAAGTATGGCCACAGAGCTATTGATTGCAAGAAGGTTAATCATGTCCAGTCAATTGAATTTACCACAGGTGGACTCCAATCAAGTTGATCAATGGAAACAGGATGCACCTGAGCTCAATTTCGAGGGGGTCTAAAAGGTATTTCTGTTTGAAATATTTAACACATTTGCAAAAAGTTATAAAAAACGATTTTTGCTTTGTCATTATGGGGTTTTGTGTGTAGATTGATGAGAGAGAAAAAAATCCATCCATTTCAATATAACGCGGTAATGTAACAAAATTTGGAAAAAGGGAAGGGGTCTGAATACTTTCCGAATGCACTGTATATATAATGCACAGGAAAATCACGTTTCTGACTGCACTGCCCCTCTAATTAAAACATTTTTGTTGGGTGAAATGGTGTTTACTCCTTATTTAACCCAAGGTAGCAAAATAAGAACTAAGGCGTATAGCCCAGAAAAATAACTGGTTAGATGTTTTTAAAGAGACATGATTCACGGTACTCATTGCCCATCATTTGACATTTTAAAAATACACTTTGGAAGTTTAGTATAGTAAATGTTAACCCCAAAACCTTTATCCGGAGGGTTGACAGTATTGTTCTTAATACTGGAGGTGTCTCCCTGTTAACAGTTTTTATTAAACGAGATTTATTCATGATTGACTATATCTACGACTGCTCTTCTCTTTTATTCACCTGAAAATCCCCTTTACAATTAGCAATACATTAAATAGAGTAGTCTGGATTTCAGTATGACCCAAGTCGTTCAAGTGCCTTATGAGAAGTCTGCTTTAAATGTCAAAATCCCCCCCCCCCCCCAGTTTTTGAGCCACTGAGGTTGAAGTAACCTTTGAGTCCCTATTCAAAACATAGCTGTAAACATGAGGCTGGTATTGATCTTTACTTGTCTGAGGTGGCGTCCCAAATTGCACCCCATTCCCTTTATAGTGCACTACTTATGACCAGGGCCCATAGGGCTCTAGTCAAAAGTAGTGCACTTTAAAGGGGAAAAGTTTGCCATTTTGGACGCACCCTGTGGAAACCATGCTTGCTCTTGAAACATAATAAACGCTCAGTACTTCACAGGCAACAAGTAGGTCACTACCCCCCAGTGAGTCACTCCATGTATTGCAACAGTATTGACCAGCAGTCTCAGACATCTTGGATCAATCTTGGACAAGGTCAATTCTCTCTAAATTCCCTTCTTGAAAGAAAAATATGTGGTAGCATTTTTTTCCAATGGGGTATGGAGAAGCATTTAAGATTCAGTTCCCATACAAACACACTCATGAATGTAATATCTCCATTCCAGAGAATGTTTTCAATGTAATTTGTCACACTAATGTAGAATAGTGTGAATACTTTGTAAGGGAGAGTAGGTATAGATAAGCCAAAAAGGTAATCCTGTATCATCGATTACGCTATATGGAATTGTTTTAAGGTCATACCAAGGATCATTTAGCTATTTGAAGACCCATTGAAGTATAAAAAAATTACAAAAAAAACATTACTTGATGAAATATTATTTTTGGCCTTACTGCTATTAGCCAATACAAACGCATTGAATCACAAATTGACTACATGGAACAACAGATAGACCCCCCAAAAAATATAAAGGATTTTTTTTTCTGAAGTGTCCTATATCTGAGAGATATAAGAAAGATCAGGAAACATGTTTTATTTATTTTTACATGTATTTAAGCCCTTATATTTGGCACTAAACAGTCTCCTTACATACTTCCATTCATTATTTTAAACTGGTACCGGAGGACCTTCAGATGAGTCTTGTGAGGCCTGTGGGTATCCTACAGCAAAACAACCGACATGTAGTGTGTACATGTTCATTAGAGTCTCACCTTTGCACCGGGTTTTCATATTTGGGTGTAGCCCAAATGGTTTGGACCTCACAGACAGAAGAAGTTGGCAGATCAGCTGTACCGACCGCAGATGAGTCCCAAGATGTAGAGCAACACCATCGTATTCGTGAAAGTCTCAGCATAGTTTTTTAGGCCAAACCGCTCGGATGCTACAGACGATTTTGTGAGAAGACCATAGGTATTGTTGTTTTTTTTTGCTTTGGATGCGTCTCAATCCACCACATCCGAAGATGTGGTAGTTCAACATCGGCAGATGCGGTGGATTGAGACGCATCCAATGTGTCGGTAAAATGAATGATGCAAGAAATCGCGGGGGAAACGCCTTTGTATTCAAATATTGATACAGTATAATAACCATCATATCGACGTAAACTTGGAGTCAAGCGATGACATGGTGTTGACATGGTGTGTGGTCCTCCCACTATGACTCGGCAAACCATGCAGTTTATTAGACTACAGATTAAATAAATGATGATGAACTTCACAGGGTGGTGAAAGTGCACAGTTTGAGCTTGATGCTCCTTTCCAAAAAAATGTTGAGGATGTTATTCTGGTGACATGATGATCGATGCTTGACTGCCGTTTAACAAATGCAAATATTCTTATTCATAATAATCTCATCATGTAGACTAACTCGCACTCTATCTGTAAATTGTTGGCTAGAGCACACTGCCAAGTCCAGAGTAGGCACATTTGCCATTGTGACAGCTGTAGAGTTGAAAATGCTATGGAAACACATTCAACATTTGATTTTCATTCAGTGCATGAACACTTAGGCGAAAAGCCATTTTGTGTACATTATGTTATCAAGCACTGATTTCTATCCTCAAGTCAGTTTGGTGGAAACACCACTGTCGGAAAAAATGTGCATATTTTTTGTGTGCAGATGATAGAATATTCGCATGAAAATCTGTCGCCAATTGGACGGGAACCTAGCTACTGATGTCCTCGCTGTTGTTTTTATTGACATGCTATTCCTCCTTTCGTTTGAAATCACAATCTCGAACATCTGAACATTTTCGTTTTCAAAATAAGAAAATAAGTGTGGGTCTACAGTTTGATTAACTTGTCACCACTTTGCGCCGTTAGAGATGGAGTTTGTTTGTCTTCTCAAAAGCCTGCCTAAGGAAAATAGGGAACATTAAGGGTAGTAGCCGCCAATACAGGACATTTGGCTAGATTGTGATTGTCTCTGTATTAGATTTGTATTTGTATTTACAGTGCATTCGGAAAGTATTCAGACCCCTTGACTTTTTCCACATTTTGTTACGTTACAGCCTTATTCTCAAATGGATCAAATATTTTTCCCCTCATCAATCTACACACAATATCCCATAATGACAAAGCAAAAACGTTTTGGGTGGAAATGATTAAAAAAATATATATTTGAAATATCACATTTACATAAGTATTCAGATCCTTTACTCAGTACTTTGTTGAAGCACCTTTGGCAACGATTACAGCTATGAGTCTTCTTGGGAATGACGCTACAAGCTTGGCACACCTGAGTTTCTCCTATTCTTCTCTGACTTAGGGATTGTTCTGGACTTGGGGGTTGTGAAGAGATCTCTGGTGGCATGTCTTGTGAGGTATGCATGGGTGTCAGAGGTGTGTGCTAGTAGTTTAAACAGTGAGCTCGGTGCATTCAGCTTGTCAACACATCTTACAAAAACAAGTAGTGATGAAGTCAATCTCTCCTCTACTTTGAGCCATGAGAAATGTACATGCATATCATTAATGTTAGCTCCTCGTGTACATTTAAGGGCCTCTTTGTGGCACACAGCTGAACCGTAGTCCAGGTGCGACAAAACTAGGGCCTGTAAGGACTTGACTTGTTGATAGCGTTGCTAAGAAGGCAGAGCAGCGCTTTATTATGGACAGACTTCTCCCCACCTTAGCTACTGTTGTATCAACATGTTTTGACCATGACAGTTTACAATCCAGGGTTACTCCAAGCAGTTTAGTAACCTCAACTTGCTTAATTTCCACATTATTCATTACAAGATTTATTTGAGGTTTAGGGTTTAGTGAATGATTTGCCCCATATTTTTTATATTTAGGACTAACTTATTCCTTGCCACCCATTCTGAAACTAACTGCAGCTTTTTGTCAATTGTTGCAGTCATTTCAGTCGCTGTAGTAGCTGATGTTTATGATGTTGAGTCATCCGCATACATAGACACACTAGCTTCACTCAAAGCCAGTGGCATGTCGTTAGTAAAGATTGAAAAAAGTAAGGGGCCTAAACAGCTACCCTGGTGAATTCCTGATTCTACCTGGATTATGTTGGATAGGCTTCCATTAAAGAACACCCTCTTTTCAATCCCTCATCAATCCAAGGTGATTTTTCTTAATGGGTGCATGCTTATTAGTAACTGGAATAAGCAATTTAAAGTGCAGCGTCTGGTTGCTCCTCATTACACACCACAGACCAGCAAATATTCTTTACATCATCAACGAAAGATGCACTACAGAACTTTTTGTACGACCTCTTATACACTATATTAGGACCAGCCCTTGGAACTTTGGTTTTCCTAGATACGGCTACTATATTGTGATCACTACATTCGATAGATTTGGATACTGCTTTAAAGCACATTTCTGCAGCATTAGTAAAGATGTGATCAATACATGACGATGATTTCATTCCTGTGCTGTTTGTAACTACCCTGGCAGGTTGACTGATAACCTGAACAAGGTTGCAGGCACTGGTTTCAGTTTGAGCGGGGCAGCCTTTCCTTTCACACATATTATCCAGATACTGATTCTCTGCCATTGTCATTGTTCACTGTCATTGTCTCTGTCATAGATTCAAAAGCAAATACAACAAATGCATTATATTCCTAAAGTATCTCAGCTAGTAGAGTTTGATCTAATAAATCTATAGTCTGTAGTCTGTACACACTAAAGATGTATAGTTGTTGGGAAACATGACACACCTTTGTATTCTTCTGATGCCTCCTCAGCCTCTGCACTGCTGTGGAGGAGTTCATGCTATTCAGGGGACATCTCTTCTCCTCCTTGCACCACTTTACACGTCACATAATGCACACATCAAACAGAGCGTGGTCTCACATCGCCCCGTCCTCACAACAGAAGGCCTGAGTCAACACATGCCCTTTGAGCATATATTGACATCATCAGCACAATCGTAGAAGCGAATGGACATACGTCACCAAGTGACTATGTGTTAGTGTCTACCCTGCTCACAGTAGACAGTAAACACACTTGACATTCCAAAGACACAACCACGTGGCATGTATTGTAGTGTACGTTAGATTTCCTCTTGGTGTGTGATGTCAGCACTTTACTTAATTTCCATTTAGATGTGTTTACTTATAGTCACATGGGTTTGGGTGGTCCTCCTTTGATGGGACCCTTAAGAGGATTATTGATATGGGGGTTTTCTTTCAAAGGCTCAGTGCAGTCAAAAACGTGGTTTCCTGTGTTTTATAAATACAGTATATTTCCACACTATGAGGTTGGAATAATACTGTGAAATTGTGAAAATGATGAGAAGTGCTGTTTGAAAAGACCGCCTGGAATTTCAGGCTGTTGTGGTGGGATGGAGTTTTGGCCTGCTTGGTGACATCACCAGGTGATAAATTAGTTAATAGACCAATAAGAAAGAGAGTTCCAAACCTCTCTGCCAATAACAGCTAGTTATTAAAATAACACTTTATTTTAAGAATGTGAAATGTCAGAATAATAGTAGAGAGGATTATTTATTTCAGCTTTTATTTATTTCTCTTTCATCACATTCCCAATGTGTCAGTTTTCCCTCCTCTCAAACCACTCCCAGACAGTCCTAACAAAATTCTTGCTGGAGAAATTGCTCTTTGCTAAGAATTTTTTGTTTGTTTCTTTTTGACAATTTTAATAGAAAACAATCCCAGTAAGGTACTTAATTGTTAACCAGTAATTATTTGATATTAACATAAAAAAAATGGCAGCATTGGACCTTTTAAAAGGTTTTTGAGACAGGGAATCTTCAGGGACTCTTCTGGTGTCTTTACTGAATATTGTCATCATATGAACACGATTACGTAAACTAACATCATTATCGACAGTTCACTATGACAACAACTATCAACATGCATAGATGGTGGGCCGAAGCCAAAAAACGTGAAGTTGACCGATCCCCGTCAAGGGAGGAGCAGATTTTTTGTATTTGGCAGTAAAACAGTAAAAAACAGTAAAACAGTAAAACATTACTATAAAATGCATTGGCACATTCTTGCAAATGTTCTCATAAAAAGTATATTTCGACACTGTCTGCTCGGGCAAATTTGCCGAACTGCTAAACTTGGAACCAATCAGAACTCCCGTACATACCCCTCGTGAAGAAGGCAGCCAATGGCCTGCTTCTATCTACGACGTAAACACAACCTCTTGTGAAAACACAAGCTACTGTCTGATGAAGAGGAACAGATATAGCTAGCTCCCAAAGACTGAAATAAGATAAATATCTGTTTTCGAGTGCAATTGAAATATGCAGTATGCAATACGAATTCTACTGATCGCATGAAGGGATAACTCTGTTGACCATTTAGCCACTTTGTTGCAAGCTAGCCGGTGTTACAGCCAACCAATGTAACATTTACTGTGTAAATGTCAATTTGTGTTTCATTAGCTACAGTTGAAGTCAGATGTTTACATACACCTTAGCCAAATATATTTAAACTCAGTTTTTCACAATTCCTGACATTTAATCCTAGTAAACATTCCCTGTCTTAGGTCAGTTAGGATCACCATTTTATTTTAAGAATGTGAAATGTCAGAATAATAGTAGAGAGGATTATTTATTTCAGCTTTAATTTATTTCTCTTTCATCACATTCCCAATGTGTCAGAAGTTTACATATACTCAATTAGTATTTGGTAGCATTGCCTTTAAATTGTTTAACTTGGGTCAAACATTTGGGGTAGCCTTCCACAAGCTTCCCACAATAAGTTGGGTGAATATTGGCCCGTTCCTCCTGACACAGCTGGTGTAACTGAGTCAGGTTTGTAGGCCTTCTTGCTTGCACATGCTTTTTAAAATCTGCCCACACATTTTCTATGGGATTGAGGTCAGGGCTTTGTGATGATGGCCACTCCAATACCTCGACTTTGTTGTCCTAAAGCCATTTTGCCACAACTTTGGAAGTATGCTTGCGGTCATTGTCCGTTTGGAAGACCCATTTGCGACCAAGCTTTAACTTCCTGACTGATGTCTTGAGATGTTGCTTCAATATATCCACATAATTTTCCTACCTCATGATGCCATCTACTTTGTGAAGTACACCAGTCCCTCCTGCAGCAAAGCACCCCCACAACATGATGCTGCCACCCCCGTGCTTCACGGTTGGGATGGTGTTCTTCTGCTTGCAAGCCTCCCCCTTTTTCCTCCAAACATAACAATGGTCATTATGGCCAAACAGTTCTATTTTTGTTTCATCAAACCAGATGACATTTCTCCAAAAAGTACAATCTTTATCCCCATGTGCAGTTGCAAACTGTAGTCTGGCTTTTTTATGGCGGTTTTGGAGCAGTGGCTTCTTCCTTGCTGAGCGGCCTTTCAGGTTATGTCGATATAGGACTCGTTTTACTGTAGATATAGATACTTTTGTACCTGTTTCCTCCAGCATCTTCACAAGGTCCTTTGCTGTTGTTCTGGGATTGATTTGCACTTTTCACACCAAAGTACGTTCATCTCTAGGAGACAGGACCTTCCTGAGCGGTATGATGGCTGCGTGGTACCTCCAATTGACTCAAATGATGTAATTTGCCTATCAGAAGCTTCTAAAGTCATGACATCATTTTCTGGAATTTTCCAAGCTGTTTAAAGGCACAGTCAACTTAGTGTATGTAAACTTCTGACCCATTGGAATTGTGATACAGTGAATTATAAGTTAAATAATCTGTCTTTAAACAATTGTTGGAAAAGTTACTTGTGTCATGCACAAAGTCGACTTGCCAAAACTAATAGTTTGTTAACAAGAAATTTATGGAGTGGTTGAAAAACCATTTTTAATGACTCCAACCTAAACGTATGTAAACTTCCGACTTCAACTGTATCTCTCTGTAAGTGAATTACATTGTGTGTGTGTGTTGTGTGTGTGTGTGTGTGTGTGTGTGTGTGTGTGTGTGTGTGTGTGTGTGTGTGTGTGTGTGTGTGTGTGTGTGTGTGTGTGTGTGTGTGTGTGTGTGTGTGTGTGTGTGTAGGCTAGAATGGAGGTTTAAAAATGACAGCTGCATATGCATATTCAATGCAGTTTTACTAAATTTCTATCAGCATGTTAAATGTGCAACCAGAGGGAAAATGACTCTGGACCACCTATACTCCACACACAGAGATGTATACAAAGCTCTCCCTCGCCCTCCATTTGGCAAATCTGACCAAAATTCCATCCTCCTGATTCCTGCTTACAAGCAAAAATTAAAGCAGGAAGCACCAGTGACTGGATCAATAAAAAAAGTGGTCAGATGAATCAGATGCTAAGCTACAGGACTGTTTTGCTAGCACAGACTGGAATATGTTCCGGGATTCCTCCAATGGCATTGAGGAGTACATCACATCTGTCATTGGCTTCATCAATAAGTGCATCGATGACATTGTCCCCACAGTGACCGTACGTATATACCCCAACCAGAAGCCATGGATTACAGGCAGCATCCGCACTGAGCTAAAGGGTAGAGCTGCCGTTTTCAAGGAGCGGGACTTTAACCTGGAAGCTTTTAAGAAATCCCGCTATGCCCTCCGACGAACCATCAAACAGGCAAGGCATCAATACAGGACTAAGATCGAGTCGTACTACACCTGCTCCAACGCTCGTCGGATGTGGCATGGCCTGCAAACCATTACAGACTACAAAGGGAAGCGCAGCCGAGAGCTGCCCAATGACACGAGCCTACCGGACGAGCTAAACTACTTCTATGCTCACTTCGAGGCAAAAAACACTGAAACATGCATGAGAGCACCAGCTGTACTGGAAGACTGTGTGATCACGCTCTCCCCAGCCGATGTGAGTAAGACCTTTAGACAGGTCAACATTCACAAGGCCGCAGGGCCAGACGGATTACCAGGACTTGTACTGCGAGCACGCGCTGACCAATTAGCAAGTGTCTTCACTGACATTTTCAACCTCTCCCTGTCAGAGTCTGTAATACCAACATGTTTTAAGCAGACCACCATAGTGCCTGTGCCCAAGAACACTAAGGTAACCTGCCTAAATGACTACCGACACGTAGCACTCATGTCTGCAGCTATGAAGTGGTTTGAAAGATTGGTCATGGCTCACATCAACACCATCATCCCAGAAACTCTCATTTGGGGCGGTATGCAAATGAGAGTTTCTGGGATGATGGTGTTGATGTGAGCCATGACCAATCTTTCAAACCACTTCATGGATCCACAGATGCTGCAGTCTCTATTGCACTCCACAATGCCCTTTCCCACCTGGACAAAAGGAACACCTATGTGAGAATGCTATTCATTGACTACAGCTCAGCGTTCAACACCATAGTGCCCTCAAAGCTCATCAATAAGCTAATGACCCTGGGACTAAACACCTCCCTCTGCAACTGGATCCTGGACTTCCTGAAGGGCCGCCCCCAGGTGGTATGGGAAGGTAACAACACATCCGCCATGCTGATCCTCAACACAGGGGCCCCTCAGGGGTGCATGCTCAGTCCCCTCCTGTACTCTCTGTTCACTCATGACTGCACAGCCAGGCACGACTCCAACACCATCATTAAGGTTGCCGATGACACAACAGTGGTAGGCCTGATCACCGACAACAACGAGACAGCCTATAGGGAGGAGGTCAGAGACCTGGCTGTGTGGTGCCAGGACAACAACCTCTTCCTCAACGTGATCAATACAAAGAAGATGATTGTGGACTACAGGAAAAAGAGGACCGAGCATGCCCCCATTCTCATCGACGGAGCTGCAGTGGAGCAGGTTGAGAGCTTCAAGTTCCTTGGTGTCCACATCACCAACAAACTAACATGGTCCAAGCACACCATGACAGTCGTGAAGCGGGCACGACAAAACATATTCCCCCTCAGGAGACTGAAAAGATTTGGCATGGGTCTTCAGATCCTCAAAAGGTTCTACAGCTGCACCATTGAGAGCATCCTGACTGGTTGCATCATTGCCTGGTATGGCAACTGCTCGGCCTCCGACCGCAAGGCACTACAGAGGGTAGTGCGAACGGCCCAGTACATCACTGGGGCCAAGCTTCCTGCCATCCAGGACCTCTATACCAGGCGGTGTCAGAGGAAGGCCACCCTAGTCGTAGACTGTTCTCTCTGCTACTGCACGGCAAGTGGTACCGGGGCCCCAAGTCTAGGTTCAAGAGGCTTCTAAACAGCTTCTACCCCCAAGCCATAAGACTCCTGAACATCTAATCAAATGGCTACCCAGACTATTTGCATTTCCCCCCCCTTCTTTTACACCGCTGCTACTCTCTGTTGTTATCATGTATGCATAGTCACTTTAATAACTCTACCTACATGTACATATTACCTCAATTACCTCCACTAACCGGTGCCCCCGTACATTGACTCTGTACGTGTACCCCCTGTATATAGTCTCGCTATTGTTATTTTACTGCTGCTCTTTAATTACTTGTTACTTTTATTTCTTGTTCTTATTCGTATTTGAATTATTATTATTTTTTTAAACTGCGTTGTTGGTTAGGGGTCGTAAGTAAGCATTTCACTGTAAGGTCTACACCTGTTGTATTTGGCGCATGTGACTAATATCATTTGATTTGATTTGAAATACACTCAATCTTTATGTAGACGGTACCACCTGTAATAGTACCATCATGTCCTCTGAGTGTATTCAGCGGACATTGACTCATACATGTTTTAATTACATCTCTTGGCACATTTGATACTGATTCATCTAATATGGTTAAAGAGGGAACATCGATTACCTTGTCCTCAGGATGTTTTCTCTGCTGAGATAACAGAGTGAACCTGTCATAGTTACATATATGCCAGATTATGAAGGCTGTGTACTTGGTCACATTCCATTTAGTTGTATTTATATACAAATGAACATGCTGTTTTTGCCTGCTTCCTATTGGCCAGCTATACACCATCCATATAACTGTTGCTCTCCAGCCTTCCTCTATTTAACCAGTATGTTATACATTGGATAACTCCTTATGGGTTACAGCATACAAAGACCAATAGGCATCTACAGTGAGCTCCAAAAGTATACTCCAACACTTTGGATTTGAAATTATACGATGCCTGTGAGGTTAAAGTGCAGAATGTCAGCTTTTATTTGAGCATATTTTCGCATACAATTTATTTGAGCATATTTTCAGTACAATCCGTAATGATGCGAGCATACACATTAATGTAGAAGTGTTAAGAATAGCACAATACATTATTTACCCTAAAATGGGGGGACTATGTACAAAAAGTGCTGTAATTTCTAAACGGTTCACCCGATATGGATGAAAATACCCTTAAATTAAAGCTGACAGTTTGCATTTTAACCTCATAGTCATTGTATCATTTCAAATTCAAAACACCAAAAGAGGTGTCACTCTCCCAATACTTTTGGAGCTCACTGAATAGTTGAGCAAACAAGATTTTTCATTTGAATGTATTATGCCCCACTGAGTTTGATCCAAAAAGAGGGCAAAAACCTCTCCTCACAGGTTTGCTGATCCAGAGATATTTCTGTTAGTGTGTGTGAAATCCTTTCTACAAGAACAAATTGGACTGTTTTCATAATACCACTCCTCATGTTTGTAACTGGGTGGAGGAATTTTTGGGCCATTGCAGTTGTGCAAAGGAACTTTGGAATGAATGGTACAGGGAGTATCGATTTAAAAAACGACCTCCTAACTTTCGTAAGCACAGCATCCTTTATCAACCTCCATCACTGTATACTTGGTCAACTTTAGAAATGTCTGTGTGCTACTAAAATTAAAAGTGATTCAATCGCAACTTCATTGTTCCATTCCTAGAAACGTGGGCTTTTTTAATAAAAGAACAATATTCGCCCATCAATTTATTTATTTTTTACCTTTATTTAACTAGGCAAGTCAGTTAAGAACAAATTCTTACTTTCAATGACGGCCTAGGAACAGTGGGTTAACTGCCTGTTCAGTGGCAGAACGACAGATTTGTACCTTGTCCGCTCGGGTATTTGAACTTGCAACCTTTCGGTTACTAGTCCAACACTCTAACCACTAGGCTACCCTGACGCCCCCATCAATGTTACTCTCATGACATCACAGTGAGCCCCTTACAGAACTGATCAAAGAAAGTCCTTGAGACGACTGGAAATAAGAAGTACTAGTACTAATAAAAAAAAGAGCCACAGTTGAAAAAAAGCTGTGGCTTCAGACTGAGGAAAAGTGGGGAAGAGAAGAAAAAGAGCCCCAGTATTCATCTGCGCATTCGCCGGTCTCTGTGGCAAAAATGGACTTCCTGCCAGCCCAAATATGGGCAGCCATCGATGAGGTGTGCAACCAATGACTCATCTGCTAGCCACCCACGTACAATAGCCTCACATGTGAAAAGATTTGGAAAGAGATACTGCAGAAAGGAAGAGACAGAAAATAAAGAGAAAGAAAGGTGTACAGTACCACTGCACTGGTTAAAAAAGTAACCTTGTGGACAGATATTGACCGACATGCATGTTGGGCTACATCCATAGATCTGACAGGAGAGACAAAGATGCAGAGGGAAATGCCCAGTTTCTGCAGACTGTGCTGTTATGGCTATTGTGCAGAGAGTCCTTTGTTCCAATGTAGGCAGTGAGATGGAGTACATGTTCTGAGCAGTGGTATGTGGAGTCCACCTACGCTGATTGCTCTACGGTTTGTCCCCGATACATCAATATTATCCAGAGAGCTAGACAGAAATGATGCACTGCATTTGTTTGTTCGCAGGAGAAACATTGTGAGAGGACAAATCAGAGACGCCTCCTATGATTGAAAGTAAGGGAGGCACAGCTAGACAATACGAAGTGCTGATCAATGTGCACAAAACCACCCAGCTCACACAGTAGTTTAGCATTGTTAACCAAGTTGGATGGTGACATCAATCAACAACATGGCCATTAATGTTTTGACATCTCTGTGTTCGATGCCGATACAAGTAGCTCTGTCATCTGCAACGCAATGTGAGATACATACCAGGCACTCTTGTGTCACTGACACATCTATTTCAAAGTTAGATCGGTTTTAATAAGCATATGGAAAGTGAATACCTGAAAGGTGTGTCAGGTAAATGTGAACACAACTGTAGAAACCTTCGTCATCTTTGGAACCTATTATTGACACAGCAGCGCTACTGTAGCTATAGAAGTGTAGGAGCGGTTGCTAACTAACGGCAAACGATTTTAGCTAGCCATAAAAAGATTTCGACAAAATGTTATTGCAAACCCATTGCTTCAATGTGAGCACCATTGCGTTGCTATCAGATAGTGCAGCGTCATTACATAGCCAGCACCACTCATTCCTTACCTCACTAATTGGTCCCTAGCCTTCTTTTCCAACTCATCACTGCATAATCATGAAGGCCTAGTGTTTCATTTCATAGGAAGGTGTTACGACATTATCAGTTTACCTCCCCTCCATGTAAAACAAAGTTTCCTCAGTACACCGTCCAGCCAAATGATAATGACTCAGAATAACATTATATGTAAAGTTCCTTCTCTGGCACTGCTGTTGTTATTGTTGATCTAGAGACGAACACCAGGCTGGTGTCTTACAGATTTAAACAGGGTTTCCTTCGTTGGCAGGGTCTGTGGCAGCAGTGTCCTGCTGATCAGCACTGATACCAACACAAACACAAGCACCCTGTTGTGTCCACATTGACTCAGCTCAGTACTGAGGCCCCATAAATTATCAATTGGAAAGTGATATTGACAGACAGCATTGCCACACAAGGTCTCTTTCCACCTGTAAAAGTCATTAATTGAGCTGGACCTTGTGATTATTATGTGGTTATGAAGTAAACGGTAATGACCACGCTGTTTCAGCATATTATAGTACAGCTGCACCATCGAGAGCATCCTGACCGTTTGCATCACCGCCTGGTATGGCAACTGCTCGGCATCCAACCGTAAGGCACTACAGAGGGTGGTGCGAACGGCCCAGTACATCACTGGGGCAAAGCTTCCTGTCATCCAAGACCTACAGTTGAAGTCGGAAGTTTACATACACTTAGGTTGGAGTCATTAAAACTCATTTTTCAACCACTCCACAAATTTCTTGTTAACAAACTATAGTTTGTCGGTTAGGACATCTACTTTGTGCATGACACAAGTAATTTTTCCAACAATTGTTTACAGACAATTGTTGGAAAAATTAATAATTATAATTATTTCACTTATAATTCACTGTATCACAATTCCAGTGGGTCAGAAGTTTACATACACTAAGTTGACTGTGCTTTTAAACAGCTTGGAAAATTCCAGGAAATGATGTCATGACTTTAGAAGCTTCTGATAGGCTAATTGACATCATTTGAGTCAATTGGAGGTGTACCTGTGGATGTATTTCAAGGCCTACCTTCAATCGCAGTGTCTCTTTGCTTGACATCATGTGAAAACCAAAAGAAATCAGAAGAAATTGTAGACCTCCACAAGTCTGGTTCATCCTTGGGAGCAATTTCCAAACGCCTGAAGGTACCACGTTCATCTGTACAAACAATAGTACACAAGTATAAACACCATGGGACCACGCAGTCATCATACCGCTCAGGAAGGAGATGTGTTCTGTCTCCTAGAGATGAACGTACTTTGGTGCGAAACGTGCAAATCAATCCCAGAACAACAGCAAAGGACCTTGTGAAGATGCTGGAGGAAACAGGTACAAAAGTATCTATATCCACAGTAAAATGAGTCCTATATCGACATAACCTGAAAGGCCACTCAGCAAGGAAGAAGCTACTGCTCCAAAACCGCCATAAAAAACCCAGATTCCGGTTTGCAACTGCATGTTGGGACAAAGATCATACTTTTTGGAGAAAAATGTCTTCTGGTCTGATGAAACAAAAATAGAACTGTTTGGCCATAATGACCATTGTTATGTTTGGAGGAAAAAGGGGGAGGCTTGCAAGCAGAAGAACACCATCCCAACCGTGAAGCACAGGGGTGGCAGCATCATGTTGTGGGGGTGCTTTGCTGCAGGAGGGACTGGTGTACTTCACAAAATAGATGGCTTCATGAGGCAGGATAATTATGTGGATATATTGAAGTAACATCTCAAGACATCAGTCAGGAAGTTAAAGCTTGGTCGCAAATGGGTCTTCCAAATGGACATTGACCCCAAGCATACTTCCAACTTTGTGGCAAAATGACTTAAGGACAACAAAGTCAAGGTATTGGAGTGGCCATCACAAAGCCCTGACCTCAATCCTATAGAAACTTTGTGAGCAGAACTGAAAAAGCGTGTGCGAGCAAGGAGGCCTACAAATCTGACTCAGTTACACCAGCTCTGTCAGGAGGAATGGGCCAAAATTTACCCAACTTATTGTGGGAAGCTTGTGGAAGGCTACCCAAAACATTTTACCCAAGTTAAACAATTTAAAGGCAATGCTACCAAATACTAATTGAGTGTATGTAAACTTCTGACCCACTGGGAATGTGATGAGAGAAATAAAAGCTGAAATAAATAATTCTCTCTACTATTATTCTGACATTTCACATTCTTAAAGCCTGTTCCCCTGCACATTGACTCGGTACCGGTACCCTCTGTATATAGCCTCGATGTTGTTATTTTACTGTGCTATTTGTATTTTATTTTATTTTTTACTTTATTTTATTTAATAAATATTTTCTTAACTCTATTTCTTGAACTGCATTGTTGGTTAAGGGCTTGTAAGTAAGAATTTCACAGTTAGGTCTATACCTGTTGTATTCGACGCATGTGACAAATACATTTGATTTGATTTGATTTAGACATGGTCTGGAGTTTGCAAACACTGCTGGGTATTGCATTAGCCGAAGTCATTTTCCAACAGTCGATCTCTTGTTGTCATTTCAAACGGCAAAGTCTTTCAGCCCAAATGCTCAACGCTACATGTTCATATTGATCCCAATTCCCATGTATTACCTAACCAACGTTGACATTCAGTGCAGTCAATCATTTCTTGAGCTCTTGGACAATGGCCCCAGAGTTCACCATGACTTCTAGGTGAACTCCCATGGGGTCATTGATCCAAGCCATGGCTGCGTCCCAAATGGCACCATTTTCCCTTTGTAGTGCGCTACTCTTGCTCAGGGCTTATAGGGCTCCAGCCAGGTCTGGGGGGGGGGGTGGGGGGGGGTCTAAGTCTTACTAGTCTAAATCTTGCTGATGACAAAAGTGTCTGCACTCACTTGGCCGTCATCACAAAAGGGAGAACAGCACAGAGGAGGAGTGAAGGTAAGGTATATGGATAGAAGGCATCAGAGATGCTGGGGATGAGAGGAGGTGAGAGCGGGCGTCTGGGCAGGGACAAAGCAGTGAGACTGTTTGGAGACCTGCTTGGACTCCAGCAAGAGTAGTGGCTGCCTTGGCAACAGCTAATGGGATCCTAATAAATACTAAATACTGTGTCTGCATGTGCATACTCAGGTGGTTTGTAATAGGTGTCATTATATAATTGAGAATGACAGGCACATGTATTGTGTTCTCTTTGAACTACATTCTATTATATTCGCCTACAAAATTATTAAAACGTCCTGTTTAGACCCACTAAGTATTTTACAAACTACAATTTTTACGGTCTGCAGGCAGACAATTAATATAATGGCTTAGTTGATGTATTTGAGGTTTTGTTCTTATCTTACAACAAAAAGGAAAAACGTTCTACTAAATGGCAATTCTCCTTGTAGTGACCTTCCCGTCTTCCTTGTAGTGTCCTTCCCTTCTTCTTTTCAGTGACCTTCCCTTCTTCCTTTCAGTGACCTTCCCTTCTTCCTTTCAGTGACCTTCCTTCTTCCTTTTCAGTGACCTTCCCTTCTTCCTTTTCAGTGACCTTCCCTCCTTCCTTTCAGTGACCTTCCCTTCTTCCTTTTCAGTGACCTTCCCTTCTTCCTTTTCAGTAATCTTCCCCTCTTCTTTTCAGTGACCTTCCCTTCTTCCTTCTCAGTGACCTTCCCTTCTTCCTTTTCAGTGACCTTCCCTTCTTCCTTTTCAGTGACCTTCCCTTCTTCTTTTTCAGTGACCTTCCCTCCTTCCTTTGTGACCTTCCCTTCTTCCTTTTCAGTGACCTTCCCTTCTTCTTTTCACTTCTTGTTCTGCACTCCTGTCCCTCTACAAAGGTCTTATCTTTGAGTAGGGAGACCAGGCCACTCTGTCACCACTAAAGGTGCCCAGGAATAAACCCACCCTTGTTACAAAGACAAAGAAAGAGATGAGTTACGTAGACAGGTCAAGGGTCACCCCATCATGTGTGGGAGAAAGATAGATCCTGGTCCCCATTGTGGTTAAAAAGTATTGTTTTGTTTGTACAGGATTAATAAGGTTATGGATCTACAGTACAGGGGGTATTTAAGTATAAAGGTCTTTATTTGAAACCAGACACGGAATGAGAGGTCTTTAAAGTGTATAGGAAATGGAGACCAAGGGCGAGATTCAGTCAGACTGTCCTCTGGGTGGTGGACCATTCTTGATAAACACAGGAAACTGTTGAGCGTGAAAAACCCAGCAGCGTTGCAGTACTTGACACACTCAAACCAGTGCGCCTGGCACCTACTACCATACCCTGTTCAAAGGGCACTTCAATTTTTTGTCTTGCACATTCACCCTCTAAATGCCACACATACACAGTCCATGTCTCAATTAGCTCAAGGCTTAAAAATACTTCTTTAACCGGTCTCCTCTCTTTCATCTACACCAGGCCTGGGCAAAGGCCAGCCCGGGGGCTGTACGACCTGATTCAATACGGCCCGCGGAATCATGCTCGAATCACATAAAGAATTTACGTATTTCTTTATTCAAATTAAAAGCCCAATGAATACTCGCCTTTGTGTAATGATTTAACTCCCACCTCGTGGGACATTTATTTTGAAGGCACGTATAAATAACAACTGCACGAGGACAGACAGTGACTGACAGGCTGATACACACGTCACAGTTACAAATAGTAGCTAGCTAGAAATTGCGCAAAAATTCGTTTTTCAAAGGTTTCAAAGAAGGGGCAAGGAAGACAATAAATGTAGGGTGTTCCAGCAAGAGTGGACATCAACATGTTTCTTTATTGAGGTATCAGGGAAAGCTGTGTGCTTAGTGTGCAAAGAGAGCATCGCTGTCTTGAAAGACTACTACTTGTCCCGACACTTCCAGACGAATCATGCAGAGAAATATAGGAAAATGTCTTCTGAGCAGAGGGCAAGTGCATCGAAAGAGTTGCTTTCTCAGTTGCAAAAGCAGCAAGGACTTTTCACAAAACTGCATCCAGCAAACGACGGAATTGCGAGAGCTAGCTATGTACCACAAAATTGCTAAACATAGCAAGCCAGTCGCTGAGGGCGAATTAACTAAAGAATGTTTAATTGACTCTGCAAGAAAGAGCTGTTTGAAAATGTTTCCCTGTCAAGATGAACAGTGACATGTGTGTTGAGGACATTGCTGAGAATATGGAACAACAGTTGAAAGACAAGGTAAAGGATTTCACCTGTTTCTCCTTGGCCCTGGATGAGAGCAGTGATGCACGTGACACGGCACAGTTGTTGACATTCTTACAAGGCATAACCCCAGACTTTGAAATTACGGAGGAGCTTGCTTTAGTGCAGTCAATGAAGAGCACAACCACAGGGAAAGATTTATAGGAGGAGAAGTTATCCAGTGTGACCACTGATGGGTGCCCAAACTTGACAGGAAATGACGTTGGCCTTTTGAAAAGGATACAAGATCAAGTAGCTGAGCTGAACCCAGATTAGAAAATTATTTTCCTGCATTGCATTATTCATCAGGAGGTGCTCTGTAAATGTGTTCTGAAAATGAGCTATGTTGTGGATACAGACACTAAAGTGGTAAACTTCATAAGAGCAAAATCTTTCAACCACAGGCAGTTTGACTCACTGTTGGAAGATACAGAGTCGGGTCACGTAGATCTCCCCTACCACACAAACGTGAGATGGCTGAGTTTGGGGAAGGTGCTTAAAAGGGTGTGGGACCTGAAGCCGGAGATTGAATTCCAAACTACAAGGGAAGGGCCATTTTTGCACATCAGATGTACAGCCTTGTCAAAGCCTTCAAGGGAAAATTACTCCTCTTGACCCGCCAAGTAGAAGCCAACAATCTCACCTTCCTCCTGACACTACTAGTCTGTTCCCTATCAGATGCTTTGAACGGTGAGTTTTCTCGTCGTTTTGAGGATTTCAAAGTGTTGGAAAATGACATGCTGTTGGTTTCCTCTCCTTTCACCTTCAATGTGGATAACGCTCCCATTGACCTGCAACTTCAGCTTATCAATCTTCAGTCTGATGCAGTGATTGGAGAACTATTCCAAACAATGTCTCTGACGAGGTTCCATGCATCTCTCGATGAACAAAACTTTCCAAAGATTAGGAGTCATGCTCAGAAGATGTTTGTACTGTTTGGGTCAACCTATGTATGTGAACAGACATTTTCAGTGATGAAATATAACAAGTCAAGGCACAGATCATCTCTTACTGACTCTCACCTCTCAGCAATCCTGCGCATAGCAATGTTTTTTATTTATTTTTATTTTATTTTATTTCACCTTTATTTAACCAGGTAGCCCAGTTGAGAACAAGTTCTCATTTACAACTGCGACCTGGCCAAGATAAAGCAAGCAATGCGACAAAAACAACAACACAGAGTTACACATAAACAAACGTACAGTCAATAACACAACAGAAAAAATCTATGTACAGTGTGTGCAAATGTAGAAGAGTAGAGAGGTGAGGGAATAAATAGGCCATAGATGCGAAATAATTACAATTTAGCATTAACACTAGAGTGATAGATGTGCAGATGATGATGTGCAAGTAGAGATACTTCAAAAGAGCAAGAGGATAAATAACAATATGGGGATGAGGTAGTTGGGTGTGCTATTGACAGATTGGCTGTGTACAGGTACAGTGATCTTACCGCTGCTCTGACAGCTGATGCTTAAAGTTAGAGAGGGAGATATAAGACTCCAGCTTCAGTGACTGTTGCAATTCGTTCCAGTCAGCATAGTGATGTCAGAAACTATACCTGACTTCACTGCTCTAGTCAATGCCCATCGGAGACTTCACTGCTCACACTGATTGAATAGTTTAAATGTAATGTTGAACTCTCTCTCTTTCTTGTGTTTTTGTGCATACCCATTAACAAGAGTTCTGTCCGTGGTGCTGAATGAATGCACAGTGTACTTTTCCGTCCGTGTAGTTCATTGCATGTATAATAATGAAAATACCAACCAAAAGGAGAACATGGATGTGGTTAATTTCTGTGCATGTTATCTGGACGTGATTTACAGTAGATATATCTGTCAACACAGTTATACACATGATGTATAATCCTGTAATGTGATTCTGGTCCGCGATGGCAAAAATATATTCTAATATGGCCCTCAGTGGAAAATAATTGCCCAGGCCTGATCTACACTGATTGAAGTGTTTTTAACAAGCGACATCAATAAGTGATAATATCCTTCATCTGTATTCACCTGGTCAGTCTATGTCTATATCACAGATTACAAAGGGAAACCTAGCCGAGAGCTGCCCAGTGACGCGATCCTACCAGAAGTGCTAAATGCCTTCTGCTTGCTTGGAGACAAGCAACACTGAACAATGCGTGAGAGCACCAGCTGTTCCGGACGACTGTCTGATCACGCTCTCCATAGCCAGTGTGAGTGAGACCGTTAAACAGGTTGACATTCACAA
This sequence comes from Salvelinus namaycush, assembly GCF_016432855.1. Classification (NCBI taxonomy): domain Eukaryota; kingdom Metazoa; phylum Chordata; class Actinopteri; order Salmoniformes; family Salmonidae; genus Salvelinus; species Salvelinus namaycush. The sequence goes on along the minus strand of NC_052338.1, from coordinate 3,008,398 downwards.
GGCCGCAGGGCCAGACGGATTACCAGGATGCGTACACAGAGCATGCATGGACCAGCTGGCAAGGGTCTTCACTGCCATTTTCAACCTCTCTCTGACCCAGTCTGTAATACCTACAAGTTTCAACCACAGTCTCTGTGCCTAAGAACGCCAAGGTAACCTGTTTAAATGACTACCATGCCGTAGCACTCACATTTGTAGCCATGAAAAACTTTGAAAGGCTGGTCATGACTCACGTCAACACCATTATCCCAGACCCACTCCAATTCTTATACTGCTCCAACAGATCCACAGATGATGCAATCTCTATTGCAGTGCACACTGCCCTTTCCCACCAGGACAAAAGGAACACATACTTGAGAATGCTGTTAAATGACTACAGCTCAGCGTTCAACACCATAGTGCCCTCCAATCTCATCACTAAGCTAAGGACCCTGGGACTAAACACCTCCCTCTGCAACTGGATCGTGGACTTCCTTACGGGCCACCTCCAGGTGATGAGGGTAGGCAACAACACATCCGTCACACTGACCCTCAACACGGGGCCCCTCAGGGGTGCGTGCTCAGTCCCCTCATGTGGGGTGGCAGCGTAGCCTAGTGGTTAGAGCGTTGGACTAGTAACCGAAAGGTTGCAAGATTGAATCCCCGAGCTGACAAGGTACAATATCTGTTGTTCTACCCCTGAACAAGGTAGTTAACCCACTGTTCCTAGGCGTCATATAAAATAAGAATTTGTTCTTAACTGACTTGCCTAGTTAAATAAAGGTAAAATAAAAATATATTTTTTTTACCCCCTGTTCACCCACGGATGCGTGGCCGCGCACGACTCCAACACCATCATTAAGTTTGCCGACAACACAACGGTGGTAGGCCTAATCACTGACGACGATGAGACAGCCTATAGGGAGGAGGTCAGAGACCTGGCAGTGTGGTCACCCTCCCTAGGAGAGAGGGTGACCTCGACAATTTATTGTTAAAAGGAGAGGCTGCCTGGATCTTTAATTTAAAGACCCTTGCTCCCTTCAAACTCAACATAGACTTTTATCTGAAGCCATTCTTGTGATTCTTGTGATTTTGATATTCATCGTAGATGTTTGTAGGCCTATGTAGCCAAATTGTATCCATGATCGTATGCTCTCATTCATGTTTTTGGTATGTTCTTTTTATATCTGAGAATTAACCAACGATATCAGGCCACGATTACAGACACCTGCGTGTGTCCTTTGTCACTATATAAAGTCGTCACCCCGTAGTGTTTGTCATTATACCCTGATGAAGACAGCTTGTCTGTTGAAACGTTGGTTATTAGGTTATTCAACGATTGCATCCGAGCTCCTAGAGTGTGCGGCTCGCCTTTCATTTACCAAAAAGCTCCTGAACAGCTCCTACCCCCAAGCCATAAGACTGCTGAACAGTTCATCAAATGGACAATTTACATTGACTTCCTTTACTATCATGTATGTATCTTAATTGTTTTGCACTGACTCTACGCATACTCACTAGACTCTACCCACACACACACACACACACACACTACCTATGCTCACACAGACAAAACACACACACACATGCATATGGACGCCACACACACTTACACATAGACACAATTGCACACATCATGTACGCTGCTGCTACTCTGTTTGTTATATATCCTGATTGCCTAGTCACTTTTACCCCGACCCACATGTACACACTGTGTTACATCAATTACCTCAACGACCTCGTACCCCTACACATTGACTCGGTGTTGGTACTCCTAGTATATCGCCTCGTTATTGTTTTTATTGTGTTACTATTTCCTTTTTTATTTAGCTAATATTTGTCTTGTTTAACTCTGCATTGTTGGGAATGGGCTCTTAAGCAAGCATTTCACTGTAAAGTCTACACCTGTTGTATTCTGCCCATGTTACCAATTAAATTGAATTTGTCATCGAAAGAGCAGGTGTGGACTTTACACCTCTTGAAGATGACGTGCTAAAAAAACAGATGTACATTAGAGCCAGTGGGATTTTAACTATCTGTGTATCTCTCCAACATTAAGCATCAACGTGATATGGCACACCTGTATATGTCCCACGTTGTCTTCATTTGCTACACTTTACAGATCAAAGAAAAACATCAAAAACACGTTTCTCATCAGCCATTACACAGTTTCCAGAGCTTTCTGAGTTTTAGCATACACAGCACCTCTCTTCACTGTGAGGTCTCTTGTCCATGGACTATAGAAAGCAGCGCCCTCTAGAGTAGAGATCGCATCACAACCACTTGAGCAGGAGAGAAGCCCGCGATGCAGCCTGCTGCTGAGAGAAATAAAAGCAAGTGCTGCACATCTAGCAGGTTGTGACAAGTATTGTGACTGATGGAGTTCATTTAGACATAAAGTGCAAACTCTAAGTAAAACAATTACCCATGGAGGCTGCTTATTTATTGGCCCTTATTTTAACAGGTAAGACTACTGAGAACATATTATATTTTACATCAACGACCTGGGGAAGAGTTACAGGGGGAAGGAGAGGGGATGAATGAGCCAATTGGAAGCTGGGGATGATTAGGGGGCCATGATGGTATGAGGTCCAGATTGTGAATTTGACACTCCTACTTTTATGATAAGTGCCATGGGATCTTTAGCGACCGCAGAGTGTCAGAACCCTATGCAGGGCAATGTTCCCTTCACTGCCCTGGGTCAATGGGACGAGTGTCACCTACTGGACCTCCAACAACACTTCCAGCAGCATCTGGTCTCTCATTTATTTTTTATTTAACCTCTATTTAACTTGGCAAGTTAGTTAAGTACATATTCTTATTTACAACGATGGCCAACACTGACCAAACCCCAATCATGGCCGGTTGTGATACAGCCTGGGTCTCATGATCCAGGGACCGAACAGCACCGACCCTGTTTAGCTTCAGAACCAAGCCAGCAGTGGGAGCAGGGCGGTATGATGATGGATGATATTGCCAACAATGTTGCTCATGCTGATGATAAAGATAGTTGTAGTAGTAGTAGTAGTAGCAGTAGCAGTAGTAGTAGCAGTAGTACTAGTAGTAACAGCAGTAGTAGATGAAGCACTATTTAGTTAAACAACTATATTGTAGTAACCATCATAGTTTCCCACAGACCCAGATTATTGTCACGGTTAACATGTATACATGCAGCATGCTCTCTCTGTATACTACTAGTACATTGTTACATTGTAGTGCATGGTATGTGTAGCTTGCTATTGTCAATGATGCAGGGGTTGCCTCTGTTTGGACACGACGCTGACTCTGCTACCGGGTGGAAGTGTTTCAAGCAGACTCTGAAATAGCATAGTTAAGGGCTGGCCCGGGCCATGTGGGATGGCTTATGCGGAGGCAGCAGTGGTTGCAGTGGTGGTGATTCCTCACAACTTTCCCCTCCCACTGTTATGGGCATCTGTGTACACACCGGTAGCAGTAGGATGATGTTTGGGCATACAGGATATTGGAAGTTGTAAACGCCCAGAAAAATACACAGTTAATTTTGTCCTTTTTTTTAATTTCACCTTTATTTAACCAGGTAGGCCAGTTGAGAACGAGTTCTCATTTGCAACTGCGACCTGGCCAAGATAAAGCAAAGCAGTGCGACAAAAACAACAACACAGAGTTACGCATGGGACAAACAAACGTACAGTCAATAACACAATAGAAAAATCTATATACAGTGTGAGCAAAATAAGTAAGGAGGTAAGGCAATAAATAGGCCATAGTGGTGAAGTAATTACAATTTAGCAATTAACACCAGAGTGATAGATGTGCAGATGAGGATGTGCAAGTAGAAATACTGGTGTGCAACAGAACAGAAAAACAAAAACAAATATGGGATGAGGTAGGTAGTTGATTGGATGGGCTATTTACAGATGGGCTGTGTACAGCTGCAGCGATCGGTAAGCTGCTCTGACAGCTGATGCTTAATGTTAGTGAGGGAGATATAAGTCTCCAACTTCAGTGATTTTTGCAATTCGTTCCAGTCATTGGCAGCAGAGAACTGGAAGGAAAGGCGGCCAAAGGAAGTGTTGGCTTTGGGGATGACCAGTGAAATATACCTGCTGGAGCACGTGCTACGGGTGGGTGTTGCTATGGTGACCAGTGAGCTGAGATAAGGCGGAGCTTTACCTAGCAAAGACTTATAGATGACCTGGAGCCAGTGGGTTTGGCGAAGAATATGTAGCAAGGACATACAGGTCGCAATGGTGGGTAGTATATGGGGCTTTGGTGACAAAACGGATGGCACTGTGATAGACTGCATCCAATTTGCTGAGTAGAGTGTTGAAGGCTATTTTGTAGATGACATCGCCGAAGTCAAGGATCGGTAGGATAGTCAGTTTTACGAGGGTATGTTTGGCAGCATGAGTGAAGGAGGCTTTGTTGCGAAATAGGAAACCGATTCTATATTTAATTTTGGATTGGAGATGCTTAATATGAGTCTGGAAGGAGATTTCATTTTACTAGCATTTAAGAGCAGTTGGAGGCCACGGAAGGAGTCTTGTATGGCACTTAAGCTCGTTTGGAGGTTTGTTAACACAGTGTCCAAAGAAGGGCCAGATGTATACAGAACGGTGTCGTCTGCGTAGAGGTGAATCAAAGAATCACCCGCAGCAAGAGCGACATCATTGATATATACTGTGGCACCCCCATAGAGACTGCCAGAGGTCCGGACAACAGGCCCTCCGATTTGACACACTGAACTCTATCTGAGAAGTAGTTAATGACTGCCTCGCCTGGTAAACTAGAGAAACAAAGGCTGTTGAGTCTGCCGATAAGAATAGGGTGATTGACAGAGTCAAAAGCCGTGGACAGGTCGATGAAGACGGCTGCACAGTACTGTCTTTTAACTATGGCGGTTATGATATCGTTTAGGACCTTGAGCGTGACTGAGGTACACCCGTGACCAGCTCGGAAACCGGATTGCATAGTTGAGAAGGTACGGTGGGATTCAAAATGGTCGGTGATCTGTTTGTTCAGTAGATTGCAACTCCGCCCCCTTTAGCAGTTCTATCTTGAGGGAAAATATTGTAATTGGGAATGGAAATTTCATCATTTTTGGTGGCCTTCCTAAGCCAGGATTCAGACACGGCTAGGACATCAGGGTTGGCGGAGTGTGTTAAAGCAGTGAATAAAGCAAACTTAGGGAGGAGGTTTCTGATGTTAACATGCATGAACCCAAGGCTTTTTATGGTTATGGAAGTCAACAAATGAGAGCGCCTGTGGACACACAGGGCCTGGGTTAACCTCTACATCACCAGAGGAACAGAGGAGGAGTAGGATGAGGGTACGGCTAAAGGCTATAAGAACTGGTCGTCTAGTGCGTTGGGAAAAGAGAATAAAAGGAGCAGATTTCTGGGCGTGGTAGGATAGATTCAAGGAATAATGTACAGACAAGGGTATGGTAGGGTGCAAGTACAGTGGAGGTAAACCTTGGCATTGAGTGACGAGAGAGATTGCATCTCTGGAGGTGCCAGTTAAGCTAGGTGCGGTCTCCGCATGTGTGGGGGGGTGGGACAAAGGAGCTATCTGAGGCATGTTGAGCGGGACTAGGGGCTCCGCAGTAAAATAAAACAATGAGAGCTACCCTAAACAACAGTATACAAGGCATATTGACATTAGAGAGAGGAATAAAGCAATCACAGGTGTTGATTGGGAGAGCTAAGACAACAACGGGTAAGACAATAATGGGTTAACAGCTAAGACAACAACAACAACGGGTAAATGGCGATGAATGGGCAGAGAGGGTCAGCTAGCTACACACAGAGTCTGAGTTCGAGGCTGGGGCCGGCAGATAAACAAAATGAAGTACCGTGTTAATGAACAGTCCAGCAGGCATCAGCTGTGTAGCTGAGTGATCATAGAGTCCAATGAGCAGCAATAGATGAAATAGGGAGCCGTTCGGTCGTCATTACTACGCTAGGCGAGCGGGAGACACGGCGTTCAGAAAGCAAGCGGGCCGGGACTAGCAGATGGGTCTTCACCGACATCCACGACGCAGAGGCCGGTTGAGAGCACATCGGACAAATTATGTCAGCAGACCAGCAGACCAGTCATGATGGATCGGCGGGGCTCCGTGTTGACAAAGGGTCCAGGCCAATTGGCAAGAGAGGTATTGTAGTTGGTGTTCTTCGTTTCCTAGCCGGGAGATGGGCCTAGCTCGAGGCTAGCTCGAGTTTAACTGGTGCTTGCTTCTGGACAAGGGTGTTAGCCACAATAGCCAATCGGTAACAGCTAGCTAGCTGCGATGAACCGGTGTGATGCACCAGAGCTTGCGGCAGGAATCCGGTAATGTAGTGGAAAAAAGCAGTCCGATATGCTCAGGGCTGATATCGCGCTGTCCAGACTGGCAGGTATTATCCGGGCTATCCGGGCTAAAGCGGCTGGTGTTTGAGCTAAAGGTAAAGACCGCAAGCAGTGGCTAACAATGACTAAATAGCTAGTAGCTAATTATCTGGCTAGCTTCTGATGGAGGTTCCAGTTTTAAGGTCTAAAAAAATAGCAGATCCATACCACAGTGGGTGAGGCAGGTTGCAGGAAGGTATATTTAATCAGAAAATGGAAAAAAGAGATTGAAATATATTGAAGTGTATATAAAAAAAAACGAGAAAAAAAATGAATATTTACACGGGACAAAAACAAACACGTCTTACTGCTACGCCATCTTGGATTGATTGACATGCTAGTATGTCAGTTGGATGGTTTGCTTTTGTAACTGTATGGTGCCCAGCTATCATCCCTCAGCAGACATTGCTGGCTCGTGCTCCTCTTGCCTTCTTAGATCCAAATTAACAGTGTTAGAGCTCTCCTCAGGTTTCCTCTGTCTGCCCTGTTTTCCTGAACAACGGGTGAAATCCGCTCTCCACTGCTGAGTGTCTAATGACTGATCTGATTACACAATTAGTGGACTTGACTTGGTATCTCCATGAGTTCTGTAAATTAATGTAACTCGAAGTCTGTGTCCCAAATGGCACCCTATTCCCTATATAGTGCACTACTTTTGATCAGGGCCCACTGGTATACCAAGTCAAGTCTGGGCCCTGGTCAAAGTCAAGTCTGGGCCCTGGTTGGGTTTATAACGTGAACGTCTAGCAACCCAATGATTGCGTGTTCGAATCTCATCACAGACAACTTTTTTTTAAATCTAATTAGCAACATTTCAACTACTTACTACTTTTTAGCTACTTTGCAACTACTTAGCATGTTAGCTAACCCTTCCTCTAACCCTAACCCTTACCTTAACACTTTTAGCTAACATTTCCCCTAACCCTAACCTTAACCCTTTAACCTAACACCTAACCTTAACCCTAACCTTAACCCTAACCCCTAGCTAACATTAGCCACAACAAATTGGAATTCGCAATATATAATTTGTTTAGCAAATTTGTAACATATTGTAAGTTTTTCTAATTCGTAATATATTGTATGTTTTGTAAATTCACAACATAGGATGATAGGCATCTACAAACGTAACATATCATCTTAAATGGAGTGTCGCAGATTTACATCTGAGATTTACGTACAGAATCATTTTGAAATGCCCTGAGACCGGGTTGTGTAAGAGCATACCTCTATGTCATTGCCTGCATGCCCCTTAATTGTCCTTAAGGTGCATTTCAGACCTCATAAAGGATGTCAGTGCTGCAATGCTCAGATGCCATGACTCATCTCATCCCTCAACTCAAGTGAGTCTGTTGTAGTAATACTTACAGACCATGTTGTGTGCTCTAGGGTCGCCACTGCCACTAGTGAGTAGGTCTGCACTTCATTACTGTATTTTTGCCTCTTTCTCCAGGGGATGCCACACATGCCACATACTGTATGACATCATTACTTCCATAGTGCACGTGGGCTTTAAGCCCCCAATCTTCTATGACTCTTTACTACTCCCCTATGAGCATTCAGCCACGTGTCTGTCCTTTTGGGGACATCATGATGTTGCCATTAAAGCATATGCATTAAGAAAAAGGTAGGATCAGTTAGGAGCTACAACTCGTGTTTCTTGTTGTTTATATAATGTTGAGTCATGTTGTCCAAGTTTTGGGTCTAAATCACGCACAGTCGCCCTCTTAAATAGTTGTAGGTAGGCTTGCCTATAGCGCAGTTGGAGCCAATAAATCCACCAACCTGACGCCCCCATTGGTGCTCTCCTTCCCAGCAGCTCACATGGAGGGACGCTCGCATTCCGAAAGCCCATTCAGAGTCATCTACTCCCCAGAAGCGGGGGAGTGTATGGGCTGCGGCAACGTGTTTTCCCTCTTTCCGACATTAATTACGACATTGCTTCAGTCTATCCCTACCACAGTTTTTGATTGCCGTGTTTCAGATTTTGCCGCGCCATATCAGAATCATTGGAAAAGTCATGCATTCACTATTAGACTACACAGCATATTGAACTGGGTTTTCTTTTCACTGCATCCACAACCTGGTCTCAGAGCATTTCGTATTATTCTGTACGTAAATCCGAGGATACTCTATTTAGTACGATATGTTACAAATTACAATTAATAATATATGTTATGAATTTGCTAAATCTACAATATGTTATGAATTTCCAAAGAGTACAATATGTTATAAATTTGCTAAACATATGATATGTTATGAATTCTAGCTAGAAGGCTAGGTGCTAACGTTAGCTAGCTCAATAACATTAGCTAGGCTAGGGGTTAGGGGTTAGGTTTAGGGTTACGTTTAGGAGTTAGGTTAAATGGTTAAGGTTTAGGTTAGGGGAAGGGTTCGCTAAAAGGGTTAAGGTTAGGGTTAGGGAGAAAATTAGCTAACATGCTAAATAGTCGCAAAGTACAGTAGCTAAAAAGTAGTAAGTAGTTGAAAAGTGACCATGATCAGATTCTAAATCACAACCGTTGGGTTGTTAGGCATTTGCAATATACGCCCACCCATCCACCCACCATCAATTAGTTTTTGCCATCTGCCATCTGTCTTATGTAACCATACCAAACATAACATATCATAATAAATGGAGAATCCCGGATTTATGTACAGAAGAATACGAAATGCTCTGAGACCAGGTTGGCATCTAAAAATCCCCTACTAAAGCTTTTATTAATCTCTGCCCATGAAACTTCAACTGCCAAGTAACTAGCAGCTGCTCTGTCAATAGAAGCTTTATTGCATGCACCTGTAGCCCATAACCATATAATATCCCCAAATTATGATGATTTTTTTTATTCTTCAAGGTATTTATCATGTAATTATCGCATCTTGTACAATGGTGCATCACATATTAGCCTGCCCTATAGGCTACTTCGCAGATATGGTGTGTGTCATAATATTATGTTAACTTAAGGCGCTTATACCATTATTTCCAATGATAGCCAATGCTTGACTTGGTGCAGGAGTTCTCCAGAGTTGAGTACCGGCACCTCAACTGTTCTACTGCTTGAGCTCTTGTTCCTCTTTCAGAATATTAGCTCAAAAGTATTGTGGAGCTCCTGCACCTAAATAGTAACTGTACCGGCACCCAAAATGAGTACCGGCACCTATTTCAATCCAAGCCACCAAGTCAAGCACTGATGATAGCCTGCAGTATAGACATAGGCTATGTAGACGACAGCTCCCCTTTCCGGTGCCCATGCTCCTGCGTCCATCTCTGCGTAGTTTGGTGCTCACATCGTCTTTCTCTCTCCCTCCTTCTCCTGTCTCTCCCGCCCTCCCTTCTACACACTCACACGCACATGTACATACTTCTCCCCCGCCCCCCCCCCCCCCCCCCCCCACCTTTGCGTTGTCTCACTCACTTCAATGTGTTATCCACGCAGAGACTCCGACTCAGAGCAGGGGGGGCGGGGTAGGATAAATACTATTGAGAAGAGGCCACAAGGCACACTGAGACTGAAACCCACTTGCAGTACAATACCCACAAGCAGGACTCCGAAGCCGGGAGTAAAAGTACCAACGATATATTGGAGCTCATAAAGAAAAGACAAGAACACATCTTTTGCTTTTAGGACTTTTTGAAGCTCCGATATACAATCAATTCGATATTTGGCTATAGTCAGTTTACCTGGATATAGCAACCAATAAAAGTTGGTAGTACACTCTTTGGAGTTTGGTCAGAGTCGTTTTATTTGACTTTTGCTTGTGGAAGTGGACACTGCTCTAGAACTTGGGATCGATCCGATACAGTCGTGTCTGGACTTGCCATTTACAGTTTCTGCCGTCGCTCCCTTGCTGAACGTTTTGGCCCCCGAACATTCTGCGATGACAACGTGAAGACTCCGAAAGTTGCTTCCTGAATCCAGCTCGAAGAATTGTGGACTTTTGGATGGAGAGTGTACACTAAAAGAACATTCTCAAGGTACAGTAGTATCCGATTCAATTGGTTGATTCATGTTTTACGTGTTTTGTTGCTTTGTCTTTTTGACAGTTCAATCGTGTGCTTTGTCAGTAGTGCTTGGTCAAATAGTTGGTATTGCAATGTTTTTTTTTTTTTCTTGATGTGTTTACATGGAAGCTTATGTGAGAAAGTTGTCTCTTCGTATGTGAAAAACCTGCCAGACTTTTGGAGAGTTTAGGTACTGGAATCTTAGCATGACTACAGGCAGTGTAACGGAGCACGCGGACTCAGTCGCTATACATGGTGCTGAACAACGACGTTCTGATCGGTCGCTGTCCATGGTGCTGAACAACGACATTCTGACTCGGTCGCTGTCCACTGTGCTGAACAATGAGAGTCGGGTTCAGTCGCTGTCCAAAACCCTGTCAAAGTATTTCCGTTTGTTTGCAATCGTCTTATTGTTGCAATATTGTGACTTCAGAGAACATTATTGCCGCAACCTGCACATGGAATTCACGATTAGCCTGCAACAACACCACACGAAATGACAAGCTTTATGCATGTGGATCAAGCATGCAAATGCAAATCACTTCAACAGGTCTCTCACGTACTGCTCCACATGTTCCTTCTCTCCCTCTAAATCGCCTTTAAGGTATTTTGTGGGAGCAAAGGAACTATCATTCCACCTTGAGAATAGCCGTCCAGATCCATTTGGGCTACACGGATCTGAACGGTATATGTTGCATTGTCTGATCGCGAAAAAATCGTCCACGTATTAATGATATCATGCAATTGCTTTACCCTTGGAGATATCAACTTGATGACTCTTTTGTAAGTTTGCACTCAGCCGGGCAATATTTTTCAATGTCCCTGTGCGCTATATGTCATTTCATACAGACACGGACACAGACAGACATCATAAGAAACCGTGTTGCAATGAGCTTGTAAATTGGAAGTGATTTTGATGACAGCGTGAATTTTCTCATGTTTATTATGAATGTTATGAACATTTCTGCCGTGGGACTGGTGATATATTGTCACATGGAAAAGCAACAGAAATACGCATGCATCGCATTCATCAACAGGTTGCTCTACCGAAGTTTCTCAGTGTGCAGTGATGGTTTCTTTTAACTGTCCAATATTCCCGACTATCACAATTATACCCTGCTGAACTCTGATTAATAATCTCTGAATTTGATTTGATTTGATTTAATAACGTCTGTTAAGAACCTATTATTTGATAATGCAACATTTGCTATTCATATTGCTTAAATAGAGAATAGCACATACCAATGGTTTCATGTTTACCATTTCAGTTTTAGTTTATTCTATGACTACGAAACTAGAAAAAGACTTAATAGTCATCAGAAAGTGTCTTCCCGGCTTTGATGACCTTCCTAATGCATGATATCAGTGCATGCATGTTGTTTTGGCATTTCTTTGACTCAGTGTTCTTTGACTCAGTGTTTGACTCAGTGCTTCGGGACTTAAGACACAGGAGCACATACGGACGACTTGTTTTCAAATCAAGATTTTAAGTTGCTAACTTGCTGCCATTGCACAACATTCACCAAAAGTGCATTTGGAAAACACGCACACACAGTTGCCACAGCAACTGATCTGACTCTTACCACAGGTCTCCAAAACAAAGGGGGGCTGTTAGAGACAGTAGTGCTTTTATAATGTGAATAATTAGGACGGTTTTGTTTCAGTGCTAACAAACAAGTCAGATCTCATAGAAAGCCACAAAGGGTGTAAACTTGGAATGAAACAAGCATATTTAAAGGTTGCCAAAAGCTGTCTTGGCTTGCACATGGCACGCAAATGAAAAGAAACAGCTTGAGCCATTTATTTGACTTGATGGCCCCCGAGAAAGTTTTTTTTTTTTTTTCATGTTTTTGCTTTAGCTGTGAAAGTAAGCAGAAAGAGAGCAAACTTGCAAAGAAAAGGAAAATGGGGACGTGAAGTAGAAATTACCTCCCCTCCCTCGTTCACCCCACCACACTCCCCCCCCCCCCCCCCCCCCTCCCCTAGTGTTTCCATCACAGATGGTTCAGTTGCCGCTTGCTTACTCTCATCTCTCCCTTCTCCAACCTCTGCACAAAAAGATACACAGTGATAGAAGATCTGGAGATTTGTTTGGTCACCTGCGATAGCTGTGGACTTAATTTGCTGCATGTGATCTTTTCTGTGTTCAAACACTTCATATACATATTACAAGCAGTGTAGAATAGAGCGAGCTGTGTGGCAATGTACTATGATTTGACTCTGATTAGAGTAGTCAGGACTTGACAGCCACAGGTGTATATATATCCTGCTGGCAGAATACTTGTCAACTGATCTGTGATTGCCTTCAAAACAACCACATACGTACAAGGGGTAATGGTTTCTGTGGCAGCAATAGAACTCACCCCGCACACACACCCAGTACTTTCTCACAGCTCTCCATTTTCATTAGTCATGCAAACCCATGGCCCTTCTGGCTTAAAGCGATTCTTCTATCTCTGCAGATCTCCTGTGAAGTCTTGAATCATTGTACTTCAACATAGATATGTTGTACACATTCCTAAGTCCACATCGCCGGAGAGAAACAGGAGTGTTTGTTTACCGGGGTGTTAGTGCTGATGGGTGCATGGTGTTATGCAAAGCACAGCATTAGCTCTCTGATGACAAATGCCACTTGAAAGCTGTGCATCACAGCACAAACAGACAGAGAGCACCTGATGGTAATTTAGCTCTTTCCCCTCTTCTGAATTTTACACCAATCTGCACAAAAAATTCATAACAGCTGTTTCCATAACTACCAACTGATTACGCGTAGGCTGCCTGCTTTTGTCTAAATGTTGTTGACGACAGCGAGCTAGGGAGAGGGAGAGAGGTAGAGATGGAGCGATGAAGACAGAGAGAGAGAGAGGGAGGGAGCTAGGGAGGGAGGGAGGGAGAAAGGGGCTGTAAATGTGACAGCCATAAAAAAAAATCTCTCCTCAGTCCTCACCCCATTTAAAGCCCATTTATGGAGCTTCCGGCTGGTTACTGGGTGGCGGAGGGAGAAGAGAGAGTGAGAGACATACTCCCACACAAGCATAGGTCTACCTCAGAGGGAGAGTATAGGAAGGAGGCTGGTGCAGAGCTCGGGATGGGCAAATTAATGATATGGTCTCGCTTTGAAGGATGCAGGTGCACCGCTACTGAGAGAAGGAAGGAGGAGGCAACGCTGAAGTTGTATTTCAAGTTTTTTTTTGTATATCATTCTGCACCTGGTTGTACCTCCTGCTACTCCACTCACCCAATAACTTAGCCAAGGCTTTGAATCCCTTTACAGACTTAATTGTAATGTTTAATTATTTGTGAATTACTCGGCATCAGTTGGTGGGTTAATAGTGTTTTAGGGCTTCTTCCAACATTAGTCACTAGCTCAAGAAGACTGGGCTGCCATAGGGACATGTAGCAGGAAGAATAGCCTTGCCCTGCATGCATGAGAAAGTTGTTGCTGAGCAACAGTCTTCTTCTCTCCTTATTCCCCCTTGGGCCCAGGGAACGCCCCCAAACCTAAGTCACCATAACACCTAGACAATGTGCAACCTCATCAAGTACAAGGTGCCAAATGGAGAGTCCAGTACAGGGATACTGATCTTGTGTGCTCTTTGTTCCAGGGCCAGATAGGGTTATTCATATATATGACTTGACAGATACAGATGTAGGATCTTCATTTGAGCCAGTTTGCTACTGCAGGAAAATAATCCTGCAGCAACATGCCATTTTAATTATTATGTGGATGATAATTCATGGAGATTTTTGTAGGGGTTGATACATTTTTCGTAAAGGAAAATAAAGTCTGAAGCTATTAAATGAGAATAACAAACCTCAAATACACTACAAGTTTTAAATGTGATCAAATTAAGATCTTGCATCTGTACCTATCTCCACAGGGCATTGTAGTGCAGCAACTACATACTGTATATGTTGGTTTACATCTAAACACATTTAGGGTGCGAAAAGCAATGTTGCATGAGTGTCATCCCAATGCACCCCACAGCTGCATATTCTAGTGTGGGAACTGGCAATCGAATAGACCCTCCCTTCAGTCTGCACTGAATGGGGCTCCTGATAACCAAGGCTTCTTCATTTTTGAGGGAACGTAATAGGCAAGGGTCAAACAAAGTTCATGCAACTTGTGGAGCTGTAAGTGAGATCGATGACTTAACTTTACCATGTTGCCCTTGCTTCTCAGATTCCTGTGTAATTGACTATTAGGGTTGTCTGCGGTTCACACTGGCAACGCGCCAGCACAGACGTCAGCCTGACGCACTTCGGTTAGCATTTAGCGGCACATTCCCGTGTGTGGGAGGAAAGAGCGAGAGAGAAAGAAAGAGAGAGAAATTGAGAGAGAGCGGAGGCTAGCCGGCTGCAAAGGACTGTAATTGCAGGTCCACACACTGTTATTATACTCTGGACCCTCAGTGCATTTGTTCACTGGAGAGATCTGCTGCTGCACAGTATTGCTAATCACAGGCTCAACACTCAAGTGGAGATAGATGTAATCAGGAGACTGGGAATTATTTTTCACCTTTATTTATACAGGTATGTCAATTACCTCAATTAAGACCAAATTCTTACTAACAATGATGACCTGTGCAGGTTGCAATGCGTATATGTATATTATAAGTTAGTTCTGAAGAATTCCTGAATTCACCATAGGGCCGAGGTACCTCTTGGTTGGTTCTGATCAGAGAATTGTTACACTTACTGACCTGTCATGTTTCGTTTTTTTCTCTTCCCTTTATCCAACAGACACATCTTTGACATATGGCTGTCTGTCTGTCCCACTGAAGCCTTTGAACCCCATCCCGTTCCTCAGAGAGCAAACCAGCAAGTTCCAAGCAACTGAAGTCACATCGCAACAAATTACATAAATAGAGGAGAGAGAAAAGAGTGAAATCGATTTGAGTCCCCTTGAAACGTCCTCTCGAAGCGACCACAGAATGGCGTGGTCACCTTCCCGGTCGGGGCCCTTAGTGGCCCTTGTGGCCCTCCTTTTCCTCGGTTTGACTTCCAGCATCCCGTCTGGCCCGGCCTCTGATACCTGCGCCACCCTGGAGCAGAGCCGCTTCTTCGGGCTGTTCTCTTCGACCGCCAACCTGCCCTCCACGCCGTGCTCCTGGACCCTGCAGAACCCAGACCCTCGCCGCTACACCGTCTACATGAAGATCACCAAGCCCACCGACTCCTGCCTGCCCCGCCAGGTCAAGACCTTCCAGTTCGACTCCTTCATCGAGACCTCTCGCACCTACCTGGGTATGGAGAGCTTTGATGAAGTCGTCCAATTGTGCGACGCTTCAACATCTGTAACCTACCTGGAGTCCAGCAAGCAGTTCCTGCAGCTACGCAAGGTGGCGCCAAGACGCGGCCTGGAGATTGTGGAGGGAGAGAGCAGCGGTGAGTTCAAGGCCGAGTTCCTGGTGGTGGGCAAGAGGAACCCCAGTATGCCAGCCTGTCAGAAGCTGTGCCAGTGGCTGGAGAATTGTTTGTCCACCAGCACCCATCCCAACCCCTGCGGCATCATGAACACCCCCTGCCAGTGCTGGGAGACCCCCGTCAGGAAGCCCGGCGGCTGCTACCGTGGAGGCGTCTACCTGGAACAGTGCATCCCAACCCCCCGAGACATTGGACGTGACATTGTACGTGACACCGAAATCATAAGTGAGTAGAGTTACCACCACCTAACTGGCTTACTGTGTAATGCTCAATGTCCACGAATCCACTTGTCTGTTTTTGTTATCCCATCCAATAGAGTCTAGACTAGATCTCTGTCTGGCTGATAGGAATCATGTTCCCTTGGAAGTACAGCCTCCCCATGCTGACTCAAACTAATCAACCCCCCCCCCCCCGTTAATGATCTAAATTCTAGAGGTATAGAGAACGTGAGGTTCTGATGAAGATGTGTCCTTTGCTGCCCCAGTATCATAAGGCATAAATGAAGGGTGTTAGGAAGAGACTGTGTGCCTCCTTAAGGTCTAAGTGGTCAGATTGCTCCCACTGCACAGAGTGTTAGCTCGCCATTTTGTTTTCATGGAAGGCGGACATGTTTGCTGGCTCTTTGCGGTGGGATTGATGGATGCAAAAGACACACACACAGTGTACACAAAGCCCTCACAGTTAGCTGGCACAGGAAATCGAAGCCAATCAGTTGCAGTAACCATAGCAACACGCCAGCCTTGCACACCGTGCTTTCCAGGGCGCTGGAAAGCAAACAATCATTTCAAATGAAAAACTTTTATCTAGTATGGTTTCTCACAAAAAGCTGTCCTTGTGCGTTTCTCCTTAGCTCCCTGACAGGCACAGTAACTGCCAGTTCCATTTTTTTACATCGAAATCCTTGAGAACACTACCTGAAAAAACATTTACATTCTTACTGAACTGTAGCAATTTCTATATTTACATTTCTGAGCGGTAGGGCTTTTTAAGAAAGAGTTAAGCTCCATCCACATCTATATACCTTCTTCAAGAAGAATGTCTCTGGACTTGTGTGTCATGCCAATGTGTCTCTTGTTTTTCTCTTCTGCAGAGGGCTGGAATGGGTGGGGCCGCTGGTCTGAGTGCAGTATGGAGTGCGGGGGTGGAGTCCAGGTGCGCAGCCGAGCCTGTCATCCAGAGGATAGTGTGTGTGAAGGCGTGGTCGAAGAGGGGCGGGCCTGCAACCCTCAGCCCTGCATTGGTGAGTCTACCTGTCAATCGAGCTGTCTCTTTGTTTTCTTGGAAGTCTGTAATGTCTAACCTACTGTCTGTCTTTGTGTTGATCTGTTTGGACGCAGCTTGAGTTTCAGCTCACTAATCATCGTTTACCTCCACAGGTCAAGTGCGCAGCCGTAGCCAAGCCCTAGCTTCCATCGTTGGCCTGAAAAGAGAGAACGTTGATGTTGCTAGTACTGAAGTCGTGGCCCCTCAAACAGGTGAGACACACATTTTGGTGATAAAGAAAAAAATCAATTTTTGGATATAGTTGGAGAGGTGTTTACAATAGTATAATACATTTAAGAGACCGGTAGATCATTTGCTGTATGTCATGTACAGCTTAGCTCTACCATATAAGTCGTGTTACGGCTGCCAGACCTTTAGCGCTGACTCTTTGACCCCTGACCTTTGTAGTGGACGCTGCTGCGGTTGCAGATGAGTGGTCCCCCTGGAGTGTGTGTTCAGTGAGCTGTGGAGAGGGCTGGCAGGCCCGCTCCCGTTTCTGTGTTACCTCCTCCTACAGCACCCAATGCACCGGCCCCCTCCGCGAGAACCGGCCCTGCAACAACACCATGGTCTGCCCCGGTAAGTGGTGGCTCATTTACCGGGGGCCGTGTTTGGGGTGGTGTTTAGGGTGTGTGTAAAAATCACAACTCCACCTAGTGGATAGCTCATGAAATGGTCCCCTCCTTGAACTCACCGTCAATATCCAAAGACCCTCCAACTCAGTTACCTATGAATAATTCATATTATTTTTGAGGGCAAAACCATCATGTAAAAAGGTATGTTTGATGACATGGTCTGAATTTTTCCTCTTGTTTTCAGTTGATGGAGCTTGGGACGAGTGGTCCCCATGGAGCCTGTGCTCGTCCACCTGCGGCCGTGGTTACCGTGACCGCATCCGCACCTGCAAGCAGCCCCAGAACGGAGGAGAACCCTGCAAGGGACCCATCAAACAGACCAAGTTCTGCAACATCGCAGTCTGCCCAGGTTAGCCTTATTGCTTACTTAATTATGATATATGCCACTTAGCTGACTCTTTTATCCAAAGCAACTTACAACAGTGAGTGCATACATTTAAGTATATGTGAACCTAGCGGGAATTGAACTCACAACCCTAACTCAGCCTCACAGGACCACTTACTCACTCATCTTAATGAGCATGTCTTTGTCAATGGGTTGGCTTTGTCACTGACCCCTGTGGGAAGAACTCTGACTGACTAAGATACGTTCACTTTCAAGGCTTTTCTCTTTCCTCCTTCCTGACTTCCTACCCGTTCTAACTCATATCTAAAATCCGTTAGTAATGGTGGTTATCGTGGGGAGTAAAGGGTTGGTTTGGCATCACATCTGACGTACTGTATCTGCAGAACAAATGCCAGCAGGGCTTAGTCATGGGCAGTGGGCAGTGAGTCATACACTCCTCATGGTCATCCTCACCACTCTCACTCTCTCACACACACACACACCGTGATACATGATACATACACACCGCCCACTGGCAGTGAATGGTTAGTCCTCTTCTCTCTCACCTGAATGTTTAGTCAGTCTGATACTTAGACGTTTTTTAACTATAATAACTATGGCTTTATATTTGCAATTCCGTTATTCACTTAGCCCGTAACTGATTTTCTGCCGTTCCTCAATACTACTTAGTTAATTCATTCAATCTGCCTGGCCATGTAGTTTCATACTGTGGACAGCAGATGGCAATATGCACCACCAAGAGATGACCGCTGTAAATGACTGTCATTACTTTGGGAAAATCACATTTCTAACACTGGACTTGGCAGTGAGAAGAAAAGGCTACTGCTTCATCCATGTAGGCTGAAGGGATCCCTTAATGAGATGAAACTCGGGGAGCGATGGAATCCGATGTCCTCCAGAGACTCCTAATTAGGCCTGCCATCCCGTGTTGGGAAACATTGACCGCATCTTAAATGGCACCCTATTCCCTATATAGTGCACTACTTTTGACCAGAGCTCATAGGATAGCTATAGGGCTCTGGTCAAAAGTAGTGCACTATGTCGGGAATAAGGTGCCAGTTGAGACGCAACCATTAGAAAAATAGGCCCATCATCTTTCTTCCCATACGACACATAGTTGTAGGCGTATGTTGACCTCCAATGAGCGAGCAGACATTTTTCTCCCTTTAAATACAGTACACTTGATGAGGCTCTCCAACGACTGGAGGGTTTTGTGTGTCGTTTGAGGAAGGCAATTGGTTGGGGAGGCATTTAGAGTTAGAGACACCTGCAGTGGTGCATGAAGGACAAACGAGAACAGAATTTGGGCTCTCACTGCTACTCGGTCTCAAAGTAGGACATGTTGAAATGTTAATATCATCTCTGTGCCATGATGATTACTGGCCCGAGGCTTGATGGTGTCCTAATTCTCCACCTCCCTCTCTGGTTCCCTCTAGTGGACGGTGCCTGGAACGAATGGTCCGGTTGGACCACCTGCTCCGCCTCTTGCTCCAATGGCACCAAGCAGAGGACACGTGAATGCAACGGACCGTCCTACGGAGGCTCGGAGTGCCGTGGTGACTGGCGCGAGACCAACAACTGCTTCCTGAAAGATTGCCCAGGTAGATAGCTAGCACCACCAAGTTTGTAATGGAGACCTCTTTTGTCATAATAACTTGTCAAGTACCCTGTTCCAGGCGTAGTCTACGTGTAAAAGGCCAGTACTGGGTACTATGGCTACTGGTCAGTCTGTTGAAGGTCAGAGAATAACGTTTGTTTGTCTCTCTCTGTAGTTGATGGACGCTGGTTATCATGGAGCTCATGGGGAAGCTGCAGTAAGACCTGTGGGGGAGGAAGCCAGCAGAGGCAGAGGATGTGTGAAGGACCTTACTTTGGTGGAGAGCCTTGCCCTGGAGAGAGAGGAGAGCTGAGACGCTGCAACGAGAAAAGATGCCCAGGTCAGTGAGTCGAAACAACATGGCTGATGTGGGATGAAATCAAATTCAGTGGTTCAACACAAAACAACCGTTTTCTAATACAACTTGACCAAAGACAACCAAGCAATACTTTGATTCAATGCAACCAAATATGCAACCAAGTCTCCTTCTCTTCTCTTCAGAACCCCATGAGATCTGTCAGGAGGAGACCGACGGTGATGTTGTGTGGAAGAGAACCCCAGCAGGAGATATGGCGGCCGTGACCTGCCCTACAGATTCAACAGGTTCAGTACATTAACACATGTAGCCCATTATTCTGACAAGATACACATGCACTTCACATGTTTAAGTAATGTAATCATCCCTGTGTATGATCATGCTGACCTCCAGTACTCTGTCGTACACACAGGCTTGACCTTGCGCCGATGCACCCTTGGCGCTGTAGGCCTTGCTTATTGGGAGAATCCGACCTACATCAAGTGCATCTCCAAGGACTACCAGGACATTTCCACATTGGTAAGTTGACTAGACCAGAAAGGAGTGTCTGGAGATGTATCTTCCAACAACCCTGCTAGTTATGATCGTCTATTGTTGTCTCACACAATTAGTAGTCAATCCTTTAAACTCTGAAGATGCTGCCCTTAAAGTCATAGCTACAAACCATTAGAGATGGGGCTCACTACAATGATAGATACCTAATATGAAGATAGTTGAAAACACATCTCCACAACCTATGATTTCCCGGCAGTGTACTCAAGCTACGTTGTATCAAACTCAACTCTGGAACTCAAAGCGAGTTCCACTGCATTTTTTCATAGTTCCCCTCTAACCAGGGACTGATATAGACCTGGGACACCAGGTGCTTGCAATTAAATATCAGGTAGAACAGAAAACCAGCATGCTCCGGACCTCGTAGGGTAGGAGTTGAATGCTCTTGACCTAGAGTGTGACCTCTCCACTTACCCTCCCGTCCTATAGGCCCAGGATGGTGTTGATAAGGCTAAGAAGGGCTTGATGGCTGATGGGATTTCTGAGGTGATCTCCCGACTGAGGGCCACCTCTGATGAGGGGACCAAGTACAGCGGAGACCTACTGTCCATCATGGATGTCCTCAGGAACACCACTGAGATCTACAAAGGAGCTGGATACAGCCTGAGCAACGCTGATGTGGAGGTCAGTCAGAAATACTGTGTGGCTTTTGAATGAAGCATTGAAAATAAAATGGCAATGTGTATTGTCACTCACACATGGTAAAGCTATTCCTTTTGCCATGTGTGTGCCTGACACTCCTCCAGCAAAGTATGATTTGGGCTTTATTTGATCAAGTCTAATACTGTCACTCATATCTCCTCTTCTGCAGAACTATGCCCAGACAATCAGCAACTTACTGAAGGAGGAACATCATGACAAATGGGAGGAGGCACAGCTGGTGAGTGACAAGTTCTGAGAGCAGTGGACTTACGCAACATACTAATAGGTGTGAGTGGACGACTGTGTCACTGAGGAAAAAGAGTGGCGGAGAAAGTTTTTCTTCCTTTGTCAGGTGTGTGTGAGAGATGGAGTGGAGGAGAAAGTGCGGTCTGTGTTGTAAGTGTGAGAGCGAATGGGGGGGGGGGGGGGGGGGGGGGGGGGGAGTGGTAACTGGTGGTACCTCATTATCACTCCCCCACAAAAAACATTCAGTTCCCTACCATGGAAATAATAGACTCCATAGTAAAAACAGGACACTCAGAGAAAGAATGGGCAAAAATGTGAGAGTATTGATTAAGAAAGGAACAGAACGTGTGTCATTTCAATCCTCACCCCTTGACTTCCCTCACACCGCCCCATACTGAAGATAGTGTTAGGAGCATGTTTTTCAATCGAATTAGGATAGCACACCACCGTACTCTCTGTCTCATGTGTGCCTCACAGGGACTATTACACATAGAGATAAGTAGAAATCCATGTGACTCGTTTTTAACATGTTATGCTCTGAATCAGATGAGCCTCTTGAGAATTGTAAAGAAGACTCTTGGCGTTTTATCTCATTTGTCATGACATTTTGCTATATGTTGATTTTGTTACTTTGAACACCTGTTCAAGTTAACTTTCACCTCCAGCCTCATGGATAGGATTAGTCCGGGTATTATTGTAATAGATATTGTGTTCTCAGAAGCCTACTTGGTTCGATAAAAGTAACGCATATATTAGTATGGAAAACTCAAGTCACAAATCAAAAGGCGCCACATTCAGGGAATAACCATTTGCTTGTCAAATTGAAGATGAACTGATTATGAATTAGCCGTGTGCCAGTTCGGAGCAGAGAGAAAGAGCAAGGCAGACAGGGAGAATCACAGCGCCCACTCTCCAATCTGTGCGTCTCCATACCAACCCACAGACCATGGTCGTTGTAAAGAAGGGACACATACACAGACACTGTGCAATATGTATTACACAGATATACACACACCTTTCGCCCACATCGCTACAGTTCTGCGTCAGAGAGACGCAAGAGCTCTCCCTCCCGTCCACAGAGAACAGAGAGAGAAAGAGGAGAGTGAATCGAACAGCGAGAAAAAGAGGAGAGTGAATCAACAGCCTGCTTGCCTGATGCCCATATATGTCCCTCCGGAAGTTAGGAGGCTCCACAGTCGATGATAGTGCTTTTCACTGCTCAGGAACATTAGTATTGTGAAAGAATAAGATACAATATGAAAGGCATTACATATACAGTGCGGTATAAGGCCTATACGTCCATTGTTCCTCTTTATGCCCAGCATAGATAAGCAATGCTATGAAAAACAAATAGTGCAAAACCGCCATTGTAATAATGACGCAATTTCAACCGGAAAACAACAAGTTCTGGTTGTAAATTCGTTGTAACGACGTTCATTCAACCAACTTGAAACCATCCCTGGATGTTTCTGATTTTCCTTTATATAAATGTATGGTCTCCCCTCCTCTTTTCTTCCTTCTCGCTCCCTCCACTTATGTCTTCTCTAGATGGGCGCTAACGTCAAGGAGTTCTTGCAGCTCGTCGAGGACTTTGTGGACATGATCGGTATGCAGATGAAGGACTTCCAGGACATTTATGAAGTCACAGATAATTTAGGTGAGCCCCTTAATTTTTCCTGGCAGCAGCTCTCCGCTCTTACATCCCACGGTGATTTGTCTTTACCTTTATCCGGCCACAGAGTGCATCGATCTTCATCATGTCACTGAAGAGAAGTTCTAGATTAACAAGGAAAAAATTTATCTGTTATCACTGTGACATTTTGGCAGGCCCGTTAGTAGCTATCCATCTTCAAGATAGCACAAAACTATAGCAGTGGAAATATGTCAAAAATCAAATCAAATACAATTTTATTTGTCACATGCTTAGACAACAGGTGTTGGCTAATAGTGAAATGCTTACTTAGGGGTCCTTTTCCAACAAAGCAGAATTAAAGATTTTTTTTAAATGAAAAAGTGACACGAGGAATAAATATACAGTGAATAACTAATAAAAGAATGAGTAAAATAACATGGCTACATTTGGGAGCAGAAAATAACATGGCTGTCAACAGGGAGTACCAATACCGAGTCGATGAGCTAGATGCAAAGATACAAAGATAAACCCCATCCTGCATGTTACCAATTACGTGGGAGGAAGCTAGAATCAGATTGGGTTTCACATAAGCTCTCAGAGAAGGCACATACTGTCCAAACTGTAGAACTCACACTTATTTCTTGCCATGCCGTCTTGACTATAGCAAAGCTGACATTCACAATCCCAGTTCACACAGGATTCAGCAGCAACTCCTCCAGACAGTTAAAGAAATGATGCGTGACGCATGAAACCGTAGCTGTCCTTGGCTCTTCACTTACCAGACCATAAGGGAGTCGCAGTGTCCTATACACACCATGTATTCCAGGGACACTCTTTGACGCAACACCTTCCATCTCTTTTACTCCTTTCCAGTGTTGAGCATCCATAAGCGCCCCACAGCCATGACAACCGACTTCACCTTCCCAGTGAAAGGATGGAGAGGCATGATGGACTGGGTCAGGACTTCAGAGGAGAAGATCACTGTCTCCCGCAACGCTCTGTCCATCGACCAGTCTGGTGAGAATGGCATACATACTGTATTTAAATAGTGTACATTCACAACCACCGATGCATACATTGTACAGATAGCCTACAGATACACATGCATGTATGTATTTGTATGAAGAAACCGATAGAAGACAGTAAAACAAACAATTCTACGGAGTCTCGAAACACCTTGAAGCTCTCGTCTGTTCTTGTTGACACCCACTATTTTCTTCTCTCCTAGTGAATAATAATAATAATTGTGTATTTTGTCTGTTACAGAGGGCACCACTGCATTTGTGACCGGGATCATTCTGTACAGAAACCTCAGCTCTATCCTATCCTTCCAAAGGTAAGACTTTCCTACTGAATGACTCATACTCTATACTAGCACACTTTTACAGTGCCCTCTTGATACACCTTGGGGAAGGTAGACTTTCCTCCATTGAAACCCGGCAGGCACGGGACTGATTTACAGGCATATAGTTACCCACTGTACAACCCCCATTAAAACCATTTTAGCATTCCCCTGAAGTATTCGCCATTGATTGCCAATTTATCCCGTCAAATACTGGAAATGCTCCAACAGCACATGACCAATACTGTGCTTTTGTTTGACCAAATGTCCTGTCTCTTCTCTCCTCAGTAACAGCAGCGTACTCAACTCTAAGGTAGTTACGGTTGTGGTCAAGCCCACCCCAGGTCTGCTCTCCACCCCAGTGGAAATCGAGTTCCCCCACCTCCATAATGTAAGTTCCCATTGGATACCCGCCTAATGGCCCTTTAGAACTACAAGTCCCCTAAGGGTGTTGTTTTAAACAAGTAGCAGTACGTTAAGTCGCATGAATAAACCTGCGTCGTTATGGTAATGAGGAGTGGACGTTTTTAGTGCAGTAGGTGAGGTTGGGGTGAAAGAAACGTTGGATGGTGGTTAGCGCCATGCTGTTGCGTCTCACGCGTGTGATAATAGATTGTCCAATTGGGCATCCCACGCATTTCCTTATCCTTAGATCCTTACCCCGCCTTTTCTATTTTTTCCAGGACACCATCAATGAAACTTGCATCTCCTGGGATGAGAGTGAAACGTAAGTGGTGACTAATGTTGTTTACATCCCGTTTGTGTATTTCCATTCATAAATATCCATATTCTCATAATTCTGTCAACCCATTTGGTGATAGTTGATTATTCCAGAAAGCTCAAAGGCCATTCACTACTGCTTCTATCACTTGATATGAGCATTCACCCTTTAGCTATATAAGTCACTGTGATGCAGTATTGTTGCAACTCTTGTCATTTCAATCATCTGGACAAGCAGGGACAGAGCATCAATAGACCATGTTGACATGACCCATCTCTCTGGGCTTTAAGGGTAACAGCCGCTCTTATCCTCAGAGCCCCCTGTGACACCTTTCACTGATCAACAAGTCATCTGGATCCATTCATACCCCACTAACTAGACAGGGACACAACACAGAGGGAACATTTATGTAAAGTTTAATTCCGAGTATAGCTAATCATCCAAAGACAATGGCAACTCTTATTCTCCCATCTCTCCCGTGTCCATTTTGTCATTTTAGAGGTGAATAGAGGTTAACAGGAAGTGACACATGGACTTTTTAAAAGATGTTTAGATGCAGTTTAATGCATCATGAATACCCCCCGCTGTTCAACTTACCCCCAGCTCTGGATCTATCACCGTGGGGCTTTGGGTGGATCCTAAATGGCACCCTATCCCCTATATCGCACACTACTTTTGACCAGAGTCCCATAGGGAATAGGTTGCCATTTTGGAGGCAGCCGTACTGTGCCCTCCTGAAGCACAGGTGGGCCATTTGCATTTAGATAGATTTGTACACTTGTGGAGCTCAGATAAGCACTGCAATGCATTCAGCTGAGGCCCCGTTCACATCCGCATCCCTTCCCTTCTCACCTGAGAAAAGCAGCCCAAGTCGAAAGAGAAGAAAAAAAGAGGAAGAGGAGAAAGTGTAATTAACTCCTACACTTTCAGAAGGGAGGGGGGTAGGAGAAGGGAGGGGATACGTGCCTCCAGCCAAATTAGTTTCATTTTAGGCAGCCGATGTGATTAATGCCTCGATGGAGGGAGGATAGGGGGAAATGGTAGAGAGGGAGAAGCCCTGGATCAGAGTTTGGGTCAAAGTTGACTTTGTGGAGCAGCACTTGTTTGGTTTTTAGGCAGGCTCACTGGGGAAATGCCATTATTCTACATGTCCATTCACGCCCAACTGTCTATGCTATGCTATGCTATGCTATGCTACAGACACACAGATTGAGGCCAAGTGCTAAACTAGGCTATTCTAGGGTCAGTGTCCATCTCTCAGTGACATGCTATTAGTATTAGATATTAGACATTAGACTCATTCCAAGCTAACATGCTCTGTCCGATCCCTTTTCAAAGCTACACAGTCTGATATTACATAGTTACACAAACCATACACCTCGCAACTTCTAACCCATCTGAGTGATCTGAGGAATCGAGCAGGCGAGCAGGCGTTAAACTGTACTGGCAGCAGAGCAAAGCCTCCTCTCCAAGTTGACTTTGCTGTTGACTGCAGTGACTACTGCTATTTCCTCATAGTCTCCCTGCGATGCTTGACAGTGTGTGGACTAATGTCTGGGTAGGGGGGCTGGCTGGTGGTGGTAATCACAGCCTTTTGCTCAGGCAGGCTCACCAGTTTGTGCCCAGGGCCACGGTTCAATGCCTCGCTGCCTTTCTCGCTCCCTTCTCTCCCCCCCTGACACTCGCGTCATGTGAAACACTGCGAGCCAGATAACTTTATCCCCATGTGTCATAATAGGGACGATGTCACAGAACTAAATGTAGCGCTCTACTGTATAATCACTCACTCATGATGAGGAAAAGGGATTGTTGCTGTCTAAGATTGTTGATTACAATGTCTTTTAATGGTCATTGATGACAAGACTTTGCCCTTTGTCTCAATACCTATAACTGGATATTCTGGGATGAAAATCCATAGTGGCCATCTTAACTGAGAGTTAAAATGATACACAGTAGATATTCAAATGGTTTAGAGAATACCCTATGGCAGTCTTAGAGGTCATGCGGTGAAGTGATTCCCATGCCCACACCATAAGGCATGGTTTAGCAGAAGGGCACCAGTGAATTCCATCATATTTTTTATTTTACTCATACTTTTGAGAAAGTGTGACTATAGGCTTGTTGGGAATCACCAGTGTCCACCATCTCATATCTAATGCCTCTTGGGGAAGATGGTCAAGAATATAAATTAGACAGATTCTTGTTGATGTTTTTGGTAAAGTATTAGCAGCAATAGTGTTCATCCCATAGCACTTCATCCCAAGTGTTCATCCCATAGCAGGGCTGCCATTTCAGGTGTTAGAACTACAATTACACTCATAGTTATTATAACAAAACTGTTTTTCTTGTGAAAGCAACAGGTTAATTCCAATATCATTTCTGTGTAATAAGACCTTAGATTTGGATAAAAACTCACACACATACCACATATCTTATCAATCACATATCAGATATATGAATTCCTCTGCATTTCAAATTACCATGCAAAACTGAAAGACCTGTGATTTGCTATTACAAATATGCTGGGCATATTTTATGTGGTCTTATTATAGACTAGGCTACAATGACTTTTTTTGGGATGGATGGTTTATTTGAGACATTTCTCAGGTAATGTTTCCTCTCTCATAACCCGCTGTTCCCTTTCACTCTCGCCCTGTGCAGTTCTTCGCTGCTTGGATCTTGGTCTGCGCGTAGCTGCAGAGCGGTCGCCGTTGATTCTTTCAGAACCAAATGCGTGTGTGACAGGCTCTCCACCTTCGCCATTTTAGCGCGGCTGAACCCTGCTATGGTAAGTGTTGCGCTTATTTACCTTGTGTTTCTTCAATGTTAATGTTCGTTGTGTGTGTGTGATGGAAGAATTAAATGTAAACGTAGGCGTTGTTTTTCGAATGGCTCGGTTTCGCGCTGCCAGCCTCCCCCTCTTTGTCTCTGTGCAGGTGCCATTGACCATAGATAGGTTTGATAGACTGGTGATTTTAATGGTCAGATAAAGAACTGTGCAACAAACATGTCGATATTCGATACGGAATGCCATTTCTATCAAAATAACGATCGATTAATGGTAGGCTAATAATAGCCCGAATCGTTACATTTTAATGATGGTTTTCAATTAGACTCATTGTCTTATTCAAATATGTGCAAATAACATTCCCGTGTGTGCATTAATAATCGGAGACAATTCTGTGTCATTTTTATCAATTGAATGAAATGGATAAATTCATGTTTAAAAACATAAAACTAAATGGTTTCATTGTAACCTACAAATAGAGTAAATAGCTACAAGCGTCACTTGAAAAATCATATCAGAATTTGTTCTACATATCAGAAATGTGTCTATTTTTCCATTTGATCAAGATTATTCATTCATGCATTTTGGGTATTCAAATTCATAGGGGGTTGCATTGCATAGTTTTCACAGCATGCATTGACTTGGTGGAACATATACTTTGATTAGTGTATTCATCCTATCAATACGCAAAGTGCTCTATTGCGCAAAGGCAAAGTGTAATTTACCCCAGTTTAGATTGTGCCTCCATAGCGGTTCACTCTCTAGTTGCCCTGGTAACGACTTCTGCAGCGCAAGCTTGGTCTGTGTGATTTTTACTAACTGAGATATTGAGGAAAAACACCCCCACCATGAACAAAACCACACTGACAATCAACAGATAGGACAGGCTATTACAATTCAGAGAAATGCATGTTTGTCTCAGATCGGTTTAATTGCACATACGATTACCTTCCATTCCACTGCAAAGATCAGATACGAACCTGTAGTGGGCTCAGCAGAATCGATATACAGCATGTCTAAGCCTATACAAATGCGCAGTCACTCAGTCAGTATGCTTGGACTGCATGATTCTATTGCATCTTGCAAAAGATGCTGCCAATCTGAACATAAGAGGTGCAATCTGGCCTGAACATAAGAGATGCAATCTGGGCTTTGTTTGTCTCCAGACCTGTTGTCATCGATTTGTTTTGTCTCTGTTGCCCGGTCTGGAAAAGAGAAAGGCAGCTACAGCGCCCCCTGTGTTTGTGAGAAGACAACAAAACCAGCCACCCCTACCTGCCCCCCATAGTCGACGGCCAGCTGTGCCAATCATTTCGCCTGCCAATACCTCTGAATCCTCTATTACAGCCCCCCCCCCCCTCCCATCCTCCTCCCTTCCACCCCATCCCTATGGGTCACATCAAGTCTCTCTGAAAAATGCCAACGACTCTGGCCAATGAGAAGCGGATGTCTGGTTGTGCATTGATGGTTCCACCCGCCCCACCATCCTTTGATGTGTGCTGTAGACATTTTCAGTACTGTCCCTCCGCCTGCCAGCTGTATGGGAGAGGAGAGAACAGCCAGACACTGCAGTGTTTCAGCTCTCATTTGATAAGGTCTGCTTCCTGGACCCTGCACCAATGAGAACGTGTCTTGGACACATGGTCAAAGAGGCAGGAGTGGCCCACCTAGTTAGTCAGTGAAGATAACCTTGTCCAATGGACCCCAATTAGATCTGTGCGCACTGGGTAATCAACCCTTACCACAAATGAAAATGCACACTTAATAGGCACCATAAAGGACTTTTCTTTTTCTCCTGTCCTGATTTTAGGTTTAGGAGAAAATGGGAACATTGGGATTCCTTCAAGGGCAAAAGCAAGACATGGCTCATGTTTAGATCAAACGCGCTGAATTACAGTTTCACTCAGTAGCCCATGGCGAAAGGCAGCATCAACCCAGATAGACAGACGTATAGGGAGGGAGGCAGTGAAGCTAGCATACTGCTGCCACAGTTCTTTTTCTCCCTGGCATTAGCAAATGGCAGTTCAGCTCACCCCTCCGCTATCTGCCATCTGGTTTGGGAGCCTCTGATGTAGTTGGATCGATTTCTAAACAAATTTGCTGTGCTAATTTAGTATTTGGCTGCCGTAGGCCCGGGTTTGCCAGCTGTGCTGTGATATGAGGTATGTCCACGCAGAGAGCAGCGAGCGATATAGACAGCCCTCCAAGGCACCGCATTCATCCCCATTTTAGCCTCTCGGACATTATCTGCAATGCCAAAGCGATGTGGCTCTTGTGGTATTTCCTATGCTAGACACAACATTTTGATGGGTTTTTCATACAAATCCAATGGAGGGCGTAGCCAATTTCATTTTCCTCGCACCTCAGGTTTATCACATTTGAAGCGTTCTTTTGCTTTTGTTTTTCTTCCTCTGCATTTAGCTCGCTCCTTAGCCTTTCCCACCTCTTTATAAGTGCCACAATTCCCAACCCCTATCCAAATCCCTAATTAGATTCTTCGCCTATGAAGGCTTCCACATTCGGGCGCCTGAGCATGATTTGTCCGTGTCTCATTTGCACCACAGTGATGCGGGTTAATCTATGGTGTTAAATGAACTCAACCCCTCCAAAGTCTATCAAAGCACGGGGACGAAGCCCCCAGCCAATTAGCTGGTGGGAGTGGGTGGGGGGCAATGGGTCCCTCTCATCAGTATTGGTGCCCTCGTAGCCCCACAGGTCAGTCAGCATCAGGCCTAACAGGGTGCGCGACATCCTCTCCCGTGTGCCCGCCGCTAAGGGTTCAGTGTGCCAGGTCTGAGACACAGGCGGGCACTAGTAGGGCACTAAGCTGCTGTCAGAGGCGTGGGAGGTGATAACCTGTCCACTCCTACAGGGAGGGGTAACAAGACACTGGGCACACACACACAGACACACAGACACAGTAAAAATAGGCACCGCGGCATATACATCTATGCAGATATCCGCTTGTAAGGATGGCTGGTGATACGTAGAAGCTGAATCGCCCGGGATAGTTCTCCCTCTCTTTCTCTCTCTCTCTCTCTCTTTCTCGCTCACCCTCTGCTTAGTAGTGGGAGATATATGTTCTGTATCCTCCATGCCTCATTTGCTGGTTCAAAAGCTCAATGGGAAAACGCAGTGACCTCGGGCCGAGTCTTTGGCTCGCCGCTCCATCTTTCTGACACGTTCACCTTGGGGTCACCTTGCCTTAGCCGTGGCCTAATTGTGCCATTCAGCTGTCTGCCCACAGGGAGCCGTCTGCTGTTGCAGATAGCGCAGCAGAGAGTAGACTCACTGCCTGTGTTGTGTGAGTGTGTGCGTGTGCGTGTGCGTGTGTGTGTGTGTGTGTGTGTGTTTTCATGTGTTAGCCTTTTTCATGTGTGTGTGTTTGCTGGTGTGCAGTGTAGTAAGGGAATGTATTGTGTTGTCTTGTCTCCTCTCTACAGAACATGGATAAGAATCTGCTTCCCTCTGTGACTCTCATCGTGGGCTGTGGGGTCTCCTCTCTCACCCTACTGCTCCTCATCATCATCTATGTCTCCGTCTGGAAGTAAGTGCCCCCTGGAAGCAAAACCACTATTGCAAATTTCATATGTCTTTGTGTGCGCAACACGCTTTGTCTTCCCCACCGTCCTCACTCTCTCCATTTTGTCCTCCAGGTATATCCGCTCGGAGCGCTCAGTGATCCTCATCAACTTCTGCCTCTCCATTATCTGCTCCAATGCCCTCATTCTGGTCGGACAAACCCAGGCTCGCAACAAGGTATGGTACAATTCTAACCAATCCCCTCTCTTCTTTTTCTTCTTCTCTATGGCTTTGACCTTCTCTATGGCTTTGACCTTCTCTATGTATTTGACCTTCTCTATGTATTTGACCTTCTCTATGGCTTTGACCTTCTCTATGGCTTTGACCTTCTCTTTGGCGTTGACCTTCTCTATGGCTTTGACCTTCTCTTTGGCTTTGACCTTCTCTATGGCTTTGACCTTCTCTATGGCTTTGACCTTCTATATGGCTTTGACCTTCTCTATGGCTTTGAGACCTTGGAGATTAACCGCACCACTGACACCGTTTTTCTCTCGCTCTCTTTCTCTCTTTCCCTCCTTCCTTTAGGTGGTGTGTGGAGTGGTGGCCGCCCTCCTTCACTTCTTCTTCCTCTCATCTTTCTGCTGGGTGCTGACGGAAGCATGGCAGTCCTACATGGCTGTCACGGGCCGTCTGCGCAACCGCATCATCCGCAAGCGTTTCCTCTGCTTGGGCTGGGGTACGTACCCTAATAAATGGTTTTCTGTCTGTCTGTCACTGTGTCTGTATTTCTGTCCATAGAAATATAATTGCTAGAATGGGCATCCCCATTCAAAGTGTAAATAAAGGAATCATTTGTTTATGACTCTGTTACTGTGTCTATGTGTCTGTCTTTCCTCTTCCAAACATCTTTGGACATTCTAGCTGTATGTTTCCCTGTATTTCTGCCATTTATTTCTTGTTCAATCCTAACTCTGTTCCTTCTCTCCCCCTCTCTCTTATAGGACTCCCTGCTCTGGTGGTGGCTGTGTCTGTTGGATTTACCAAGGCTAAGGGATATGGCACCGTCAACTAGTAAGTTGAACCTAAATCGGTTTCTTCCTCCCCACCTCTCTCTATCTCTTTCTTCCCCCGCTCTCTTTCTCTCTAACTCCCTTTCTCCAGCTCATGTAATAATTGCTCTTGTTCTGTCTGTTCCCTGTAGCTGCTGGCTCTCTCTGGAGGGTGGACTCCTCTACTCGTTCGTTGGACCCGCTGCTGCTGTTGTTCTGGTATATATCCCTGTATATCTCAAATCAATACATAAAAATTGAAATACATAAAAATACTTATTAATGAATGCTTTACCATACATTCTCTTATGACATATAGTAGTTAAACCAATTTCTATCCATTGCTAACCATATTGTTAACCATAGTTAAACCCATTGCTCACTACAATTGTCTCACTCATCATATCTTTAACGTCTTTTGAACAGGTGAACATGGTAATTGGCATCCTGGTCTTCAACAAGCTGGTGTCCAAGGACGGCATCACCGATGTCAAACTGAAGGAGCGAGCGGGAGCGTCACTGTGGAGCTCCTGTGTGATTCTGCCCCTGCTGGCCCTCACCTGGATGTCCGCTGTCCTGGCCATGACCGACCGCCGCTCCGCTCTCTTCCAGATCCTCTTCGCGGTCTTTGACTCCCTGGAAGGGTTCATAATCGTCATGGTGCACTGCATCCTGCGCAGAGAGGCAAGCGCAACGTTTTCACCTCGGACGTTATTTTCCTACGTTTTTGTTTGTATTTGAAGGTTGTTTCGGAATGTAGCTAACTATTTGGTCATTTCGCCACTATTTTAATAGGTTCAAGATGCAGTGAAATGCAGAGTTGTTGACCGTAAGGACGATGGCAATGGAGATTCTGGCAGTTCCCTCCAAAATAGCCACCACACCCAGCTCATGGTGAGTGTCTTTGCTTATGCTTATAATGTCGGAATAACATCGTTGTGAATGACTGAAACTTGTGTCTTCAATGTGAAAGTGTTGTGTAAATACACTTTCGATCAGTACTAATGGAACCATCTCTTTGTATTTTGTTTTGCAGTCTGATTTCGAAAAGGACGCTGACTCCAACAGACCCGGTGAGCCTCTTTCCTTTCATTACTCTCCTAACCATTTTCCCATTCACTCACTTAAATGCCCTTTCATTCGTTGAGGTCATTTGTTTTGTCCATTTTAGAACGAAGATATTTTAGAGGCATGCTGCTACTTAAGGGAAACATCTCAGCACTTTGATTACTTCTAAATCTGTTATTTACGTTTGACCATCCTTTCAATCGATGTGAATCAACAGACATGTCCAGCATATTTGTACTGTCAATGCACTCTCTTACCTATTTGCCCCGACCCCTCCTCTCTATTCCAGGTGGCATGAACTCCTCCTGTGAGGAGAAGATGCCCCTCCCACCTCAGCTACCCCTCCCCATGAGCTCCAACTTCCACACCCTGCCCTCCCACACCACCAAGGCCCACATGCAGGCCGTGCCCGAGTACTCCAGCCACACCCTCACCCTGAAGAGGGAGAAGAGCCGGCTGCATGGCGGCATGGACCCGTCCTCCTGCGGCAAACCCGTCTACGTGTGCGAAGGCGAGCTCTTCCAGCAGCTGGACGCCAACCTGGCGCGTGGCCAGGCGGAGGGGAGCTGCCCCGACGGTAGTGGCTACTTGCTCCTGCCCAACACCACCTCCACCCTTCGCAAGGCCAAAGAGGACCCGTCCAAGTACAACATCAGTGTGGAGCAGCTTCCACAGACCAGGCTGGTTCATCTCAGTGGGCCCTTCGCTGAGCCCCAGGCCGCCTTCGGACTCAAGACGCTACCGTCCGACCGGGTCAGCGTGTCCTACTCGGAGAGGGACTCTCCCGTCCAGAACATCCACAACATGTCCAGCGAGTCTCACATCACCCACAGCAGCCTGGGAGACACCTTCGACTCTCTGAACTCCATGATGTCCAAGAGCGAGACCATCTCCACACTGTCCATGAGCTCCCTGGAGAGACAGAAGTCCCGTTACGCTGAATTAGATTTCGAGGTATGTATCAATATGTAACCAAGACAACGTTGTTATATAACAAATACTGTATTATCATGTTAATAGCACATCTGTAAACTTGTAATAAACATGTAATAACTTCAAAGAGCTGAATGAATGTAAGCAATCTCACGTGTATATTTGTATATTTATATATTATTAATAATATGGATAGAATTCATCAGTAGGAAATTACATTTGCCTAAAATGGGGTCATTTTGTGCCATTTGCTGACCTACTATTCTTATTCCCATGTGTCCTGTAGAAGATAATGCACACAAGGAAACGTCACCAAAACATGTTCCAGGACCTCAACAGGAAATTACATCACGCTGAGAAACAAGACAGAGAGTCCCCTGCTTCAGACAGCAAGGTAAAAGAATCCTATAGAAATCTATTTTACAGTGTACATACAGATTCACATACAGTTATTTTGTCTTTTTGTTTAAATACCGCAGAAAAGAAACGGGTAGTCGCTAGGCTAGACAACATTAATAGAGAATGAGAGAGACCATTCCAAGCAATGCAACATCTTCAATCATCTTTGTCGTACAGACATGCTGAGTCTTTATTTACATCAGAGTATTGTTCTGGAAGAAAACTTGACCTCAGCAAACCATATTGACCTCAGCTGTTATTGAAATTACATTTAACAGTCTTTTAAGAATGTTTAAATACTTATGTTTTGTTTCATTCTTCCTAACAGTCTGTGAGATGGAGCGTGTCCTCTGGAGGAAGTGACAAAACAAACCACAGCGTGAGTCCTATTACCCATATTGGTCTAACTGACTGAATAAGGCATTTTTTAAGGCATTTTAAATAGGGCATACTCAGCATTGCAATGCTCCACTAGCCCCCCAGTATTAGAGGAACAGTTTGTCCACATTACACAATTATATTATGATTTTTAAGTTACCTTAAAGGTAGTTAATGGCGAGTCGATTGACAGCTGTTTGGATTAAACAAGGAAGACTACAATGACTGACCATTGATCTGCCTATCAACCAAATTCACAATTTTCATTACAATATAGGTCCAGCTTTATTTCATTGAACTATCCCGAATCCAATTTGGGTCTATTGGTGATACCAATACTCATGGCCTTTATGTTCACCTCTTCAGGACAAGCAGCTGCCACAGGTGGAGAGACCCTGGGAAGGTGTCCAGAGGACCCAGCACTCGCCCCCCGCCTGGGTGCGGAAGGACCTGGAGCCCCTGGCCGCGTCGCCCCTGCATATGCAGCAGGTGGAGTGGGAGAAGGCTGGTGCCACCATCCCAATGGTCAGCCAAGACATCATCGACCTGCAGACGGAGGTCTGAGAGGAGGAGCCTGAGATTGTTCCTTATAATTCAACCTCAGTCACCTATCCTATTGGTTGGGGGGAGAAGAAGAGCTATGGATCCACGTGGATAGAGTAGAGGAAGCCAATAATGAACAAGTGAAGAGAGGAGGTGGAAGAGAGAGCTGAGAGAGTGCTGAACCCAGAATCCATGTCTTCGAACCCTTAGAAAGAGAAAGATGGAGAGATGGAAAGAGGGAGGCTACTGTGTTGTGCTGTAGGGATTTTGTTTTCCAGCAGGGACTTGATAATGAGCAACATTAGAGAAGCGCTGTGATTCTGACCTGCGGTTAGTGTCAGTTAGTGACGGATGGTTCCATGATTCCAAGGACTGGTTCTGGTTCTGTTCGCAGCCCGACCACTGAGAGGTTTCTTACCGACTGGGCTCAGGAGAGGTGTGGTCGACATGGTTAAATGCAGTCAACATGCCCCTTTGACTCGTTTTAAAATGCCGGGTCTCACTTTACCCGGGAGCTCCAACCAAACCTAACATTTGTAGGCTTGTGTTTGCGGCCAAGGCATCTTCCAAGTTAGCTAGGACAAGGCAAGAGGAGCGGTCTGGACTCCCTTCAGACTTGGTCTGACTCAACGCGATGGTTTATCAATCAAAGCTTGATCATGCTTACAGAGCTGAGAATTCTTCTTCTTATTATTGTTATTATTATCATTATCATGTTGTTATAGTATTATGATTATCATTCTACTTATTATTGTTATTATTATCATTATCATGTTGTTATAGTATTATGATTATCATTCTTCTTATTATTGTTATTATTATCATTATCATGTTGTTATATTATCATGATTATGATTATTATCTGTATTATGTTTTATTGTTTTAGCATCGATTTGAGTTTATCTTACTACTGGTGAATTTACAGTTTTTTGCACTGTACTTGATATATCATTAGGCTCAAATATTTGATTTGAATTGGAAACCCAAAAGGACTGCAAAGCGTTGGGCCAGCCAGCGTGGCGGTGGGAACACAACCCTGGTTCTGCCAGCATCCTGCCTCCGCAGCACATGACAGGCACCTGGAAGAACAACGAGCTCTTTTTACAGGAATAGCAGTACATTCTGGGAACTGCTGGGCGGCATCATCAGGAAGTGCCGGACAAAGACCATTCGATTCCCACCACTCCTCCTCAGCTGGTGGCAGAATGCAGGCTCCTCCGGTTCATAATAAACAAGAGCCCCACCATTAGATCTCGTTTCCATCCTGCTACGCACGCAGCCTTGCAGAAAGAACCCCAGGACTCGAAGCTGTCAGGCACTTGCCAACGACATGACTTCACTTCCGCAGTGCCAGCTACTAAAGACTTCAACACAACATCTTTGTGTTTTTAAAACCATCAGTGTGAAACTAGTGCAATATGATGGGCGCTTGATGCTCAAGCAGGACTGATATCAGGATTATAAGGCCGATTTTTCTTAAGACGTTTCAGTACTCTTTTATAACGTGTTCCCTCCTATTTACAGAGCATATAGATACTTTATTGTATAACAAATCTGTATTAGTAATGAAACTCATTCATTCAAAAGAGGTTTGGTTGTGTTCCGAGTGGAAGTGTAAGACTACAAATTATTTGGAGGTCTATGATTGGTAGATTATTGTAATTCTAAAAAACAGATGTTATATAGAATTAATAATAGCCTATAAGAATATATCTAAAAACTGTGCTTCAGGATAACTGTTTTGACTCCATACCTCACAGTGGAGTAACTGAACCTCATGTTTTCTGTAATAGTGTTTTGGATCATCTTGTCATATTACCTATTTTACCCCTATTTCTTCCTTCCTAGCCATAGCGCCCAATACATACCCCCCGAGTTACTTGTATCAAATACCCATTTGTATCTACACTTCCTCTTCGTTTTTTTTTGTTAGAATACAACTTTTTAGGTTTCTCTTGTTGTAAATGTACAGTTTTCAGAGCACAAGATGAATGTGATTTTTCTTCTAATAAAATTAAAACATATCTATATGAGCTGTCCTTGTTACTACCTGAAATGATGTTGGCAATGGCACGGTCTTAATTATTTACCAGGATAAATTCAATCATTTAGCTGGATCTGACACTCCACAACCCTTAACCTGTACTGTACATTCACTCACCCCTACAACAGCAGGGTGATATGGACAAAAATACATGTTAGGATATGTTGACTGAATTATCATATCGATTAATAGAATGATACACATCCCAGCTCTAACCCCTACTACCAAATAGTTCAACTCTATATCTCATTTGTATATGATATTTGGAAGGTTATGGAAGTTTTCTTTTAGTTAACCACAAAACCAACACACTATTTGGTCATACTACTTATATCACAGGGCCATCATCCACCATGTTCTGTGACGGTGCTTCAAGCTGAAGTAGAGCTGAGCTTCATTGTAACTGATGTGGTACTACTATATACGCCAAGCACCAGCTCAAGTAATATTCTAGAAATAGGACAATAGTGCAATAAGTTCGAGAGGGAACTAAATAGAATGGATGCCGATTTCGTTTGTCGCATAGCTTTTATAATCATTTGGGTCCCTAAATATAGAACCAAGTCCCAGGTAAAAAGGAAATCTACAAGATGATGAAAGTGTGCCGCTCCATAGTTCTATTTTCATAGGAGAAGAAAGCTTTGTGCCAAGTTGATGTGACCCATTCCAGAAATATGAAAATCAACACAGAGAAGATCTACATTATTATGCGGGAGAAGCCAAAATAGCATATGGACCTTTTTCAAAAATACAGCCCATCTCCAACAACCCAAATTGACTTTCCAGTTTATCTAAGTATTGTTGTTTGATATCTGAATTCCTGAATTCTGAGTTCATGAATTTTAATTGAACACATCTAATTCTGCATAGGACCGAATAGATTTGCATTATCCGCACTGCTCATTTTCACGAGGTCATCTGGAGAGCAAGCGTAGCTGGTTTGGTTGAGAGCTCTCTGCTTTAGGGGCCCTGTTCCGCTGACGGAATTAAAGACGAAAGCCATTTGCCATTTGAAACAGGGTCTTCTGATATTGCGACCCTCTTAAAGTAATAGGCATTCAGCCATGCAAATGAGCAATTTGTTTCGGTGTAAGGACAGGAATCAGGACCGGAACCCTCTGCCTTAAGGCAACACCTGTGTCACGCCCTGACCTTAGAGAGCCTTTTTATTTCTCTAATTGGTTAGGTCAGGGTGGGCATTCTAGGTTTTCTGTTTCTATGTTGGTGTGTTTGATTCCCAATCGGAGGCAGCTGTCTATCGTTGTCTCTGATTGGGAATCAGATATAAGTTGTTAGTTTCCGTTTGGGTTTTGTGGGATTTTGTCTTTGTTTGTTGCATGTTTTGCACGACGAAGCTTTGCGTTCGTTGTATTGTTTATTGTTTTTGGTGGAGCATTAATAAAGAAAATGTACGCCTACCACGCTGCACCTTGGTCCGGTCATTCTACCAACGAGAGCCGTAACAACCTGTTCCTGTGTGACTCAATTGGTACAGTTGGAGCATGGTGCTAGGAATGCTATACGCTTCGGGTTAGGGTTGTGGACATGAAGATAGGTTTAGGGCTAGGGTTTTTCTCAGGTATTTTACCATATATTCTTTAAAAGACATGTGGAAATTCCAAATTATCTATAAATTGTTTTATTAGGAGTGCGTAGGCGTGCCCCCTTTAACTTTCTGCATTTTGAAGAAATTCCTTGTTTGCTTATTGTAAAATATTTCCATCAATGTCCCCATAGGACTCCATGTAGATTGGTTGTCTCTCGTCTCTGAGACCCCACCCAACAACAAAAACAAGTGACAACAGCAATGAGATTCAGATGCGACATCATGCTTGTCATCACCATCAATGCCCCACTGCTAATAACATCCTAAAGCCCTCGGATGCCACTCTTCTGTTCATTCCTTACCTCTGTTCTTGTGCGATCCAGTATGAAGTAGCACCTAGCTGGATACGGGGGGGCTGTCACTTAATTGAAGGCTGTTGCCATGGAAACAGCAGATGCTACTCCTGGGGATGGGTGGTTTAAGCAGACAGAGCTTACGTCCCAAATGGCACCCTATTCAATTTATAGTGCACCACTTGTGACCAGATTCTTATGTGTCCTGGTCAAAAGTAGTGCACTATATAGGGAATGGGGTACCATTTGGGATGTAGAAGAGGCAACTGTGGTGGTGGCTTTTAGCAGAGAGAGGAGACACTACCGGTTCTTGCTGCAGGCAATCATGTTCCTGCCTAATGATTGTCAGCACTAATAATGGTATGAGATTGTCAAATGTAAAACAGCAATGTCATCTGAAGATGGCTCTAGTCTGTATTGCATTTGGCTCCTTCTAGTGCTTTACATTGTCTCCCATAATCCCTCTGTCGACTTGAGAGGAGAATGAAAAGAGAAGGAAAGCAATACGGGGTAGCGCTTTACTGTAGGCCCCCTCTGTATGCATTCATGAGACCTTTGTAACAGCTACAGAAGATAGTATAACATCCGACATAGCCAGTCATAAACATTGAACAAAGAATGAAGATGTTATGAAGCTGACAACAAAGTATGGCCCATTATTGATGAACTCTGTAAACTTGAGAGGAGAATTAAAAAAATGGAAAGCAACATTGATTAACCTCGTGTTACCCTGAATTAGAGCATATTCCTGTGCACG
The DNA here is from genome assembly GCF_016432855.1 of Salvelinus namaycush. NCBI lineage: Eukaryota > Metazoa > Chordata > Actinopteri > Salmoniformes > Salmonidae > Salvelinus > Salvelinus namaycush. The sequence continues at coordinate 2,967,953 of NC_052338.1, read as the reverse complement.
TTGGAGATATACACTACCGGTCAAAAGTTTCAGAATACCTACTCATTCAAGGGTTTTTCTTTATTTTTACTATTTTCTACAGTGTAGAATAATAGTGAAGATATCATAATGATGAAATAACACATGGAATCATGCAGTAACCAAAAAAGTGTTCAACAAATCAAAATATATTTGAGATTTGAGATTCTTCAAATAGCCACCCTTTGCCTTGATGACAGCTTTGCACACTCTTTTTCATTCTCTCAACCAGCTTCACCTGGAATGCTTTTCCAACAGTCTTGAAGGAGTTCCCACATATGCTGAGCACTTGTTGGATGCTTTTCCTTCACTCTGCGGTCCAACTCATCCCAAACCATCTCAATTTGGTTGAGGTCGGGGGACTGTGGAGGCCAGGTCATATGATGCTACACTCCATCACTCCCCTTCTTGGTAAAATAGCCCTTACACAGCATGGAGGTGTGTTGGGTCATTTTCCTATTGAAAAACAAATGATAGTCCTACTAAGCCCAAACCATATGGGATAGCGTATCACTGCAGAATGCTGTGGTAGCCATGCTGGTTAAGTGTGCCTTGAATTCTAAATATATCACTGACATTGTCACCAGCAAAGCACCCCCACTCCTCCTCCATGCTTTACGGTGGGAAATACACATGCAGAGATCATCCGTTCACCCACACCACGTCACAAAGACACGGCAGTTGGAACCAAAAATCTCCAATTTCGACTCCAGACCAAAGGACAGATTTCCACCGGTCTAATGTCCATTACTCGTGTTTCTTGGCCCAAGCAAGTCTCTTCTTCTTATTGGTGTCCTTTAGTAGTGGTTTCTTTGCTGCAATTCGACCATGAAGGCCTGATTCACACTTCTCTCCTCTGAATAGTCGATGTTGAGATGTGTCTGTTACTTGAACTCTGTGTAGCATTTACTTGTGCTGCAATTTCTGAGGCTGGTAACTCTAATGAACATATCCTCCGCAGCAGACGTAACACTAGATCTTCCATTCCTGTGGCGGTCCTCATGAGAGCCAGTTTCATTATAGCGCTTGATGGTTTTTGCAACTGTACCTGCAATTTCTAGAAATGTTCTGTATTGACTGACCTTCATGTCTTAAAGTAATGATGGACTGTTGTTTCTCTTTGCTTATTTGAGCTGTTCTTGCCATAATATGGACTTGGTCTTTTACCAAATAGGGCTATCTTCTGTATACCCCCCTACCTTGTAACAACACAACTGATTGGCTCAAACGCATTAAGAAGGAAATAAATTCGACAAATTAACTTTTAAGAAGGCACACCTGTTCATTTAAATGCATTCCAGGTGACTACCTCATGAAGCTGGTTGAGAGAATGCCAAGAGTGCGCAAAGCTGTCATCAAGGCAAAGGGTGGCTACTTTGAAGAATCTCAAATATAAAATATATTTGTAATTTGTTTAACACTTTTTTGGTTACTACATGATTCCATATGTGTTATTTCATCATTTTGGGGTCTTCGCTATTATTCTACAATGTAGAAAATAGTAAAAATAAAGAAAAACCTTTGAATAAGTAGGTGTTCTAAAACTTTTGACCAGTAGTGTAGGTTGCAGAAATATGGATTTGACTCATTTACATAGACACTCTTATCCAGAGCATCATACAGTAGTGAGTGCATACATTTTCATATTTTGTTTGTACTGGTCCCCCATGGGAATTGAACCCACAACCATAGTGTTGCAAGTGACATATTCTACCAACTGAACCAAAGTTTTGTTCAGACTGTTTTTCATGGCTGCAAGTGGTCTACACAAATCAAAATAGCTTGATTATTCAATTCAGCGTTAAAAAGTTGGGTCCTGTAGGCAATGCCTATTGTAACACAGAGTAGAGAGCAGAAGAAAGCATCGAGCATAGAGTCATCCATTTACCATCTCATGCATGTCCAGTGAGCCCTAAATGAATCTGCGCATGAGTGCTTTTCCCATAAATCAAGATGATAAAGACTTTACATGCAATCACAGTCTAGCTCTACTTTCTGCCCAGTGAGAAGGATGTTCTGCTTCTTTGGCTAAAAGCCATGTTAATGCAGTAGTGGTCACAGCAACAAACAAGTTAATAAGCCAGGGAAGACCTCTGACATTCAATTGCAATGTTCATTATTTCATTGGCTTGGTTGTGTGGGCCTTCGTTTCCAGCTCTGGAAAACAAACAAGGTGTTCTGCTGCAGCGAGGATTCTCTTATCTGCCACACAGACAGTGTGACACATTCAAAGGGGCCAGACTCTAATGCCTTGTTTCCGATGGTGGCATTACTGCTGAATATCAATGTGCATTTGAAAGCAATCACACCACTTATTGAATCAGGTTGTCAGGGGAAGGGGCTGGGGAGGGTGCGGGGGGTGGGGGGGGGGGGGGGTGTTGGCTGTCCGTTGCTCTGAAAGGAGCACTTATACATTCTATGGTAATTATCCTTTTCTCTCTTTCTCATTGTGAAAAAAATACCATATTTGCGCCATTGAAAAATCGCCTCCCACGTGATACCTACCTACTACACACGAATGACAAAATGTCAAATGCAATGGATTACAGCTGTGTTTGTGCGTCATATCTAAATGCCAACAGTCTCTTGAGCGTGGTTCCCTGGAGGGGTATGGTCACTGAGTGGTGGCGGGTGGGTAATGACTGGCTATGGCACTGATGGGATGGTAAGAGGCCTGATGTGAATAGAAAAGGACATAAGGTGCATTCAATAGCTGTAGAGAGTTAGGGAGACAACAGACTCGAAAGTCAGAGATAAAAGGTCAAATAAAGTGTACCTTAGTAGAGTGTAGCCTGGGTATCAGACCTGTTTGTACAATCATTCCACTCCCTACCCCTCTTTCTCAAGAAGTAATGTTTGATATTTGAACCAGTTCCGGTATTTATCAAAATACACTATATATACAAAGGTATGTGGACAGCCCTTCAAATTAGTGGATTCAACTATTTAAGCCACACCTGTTGCTGACAGGTGTATACAATCGAGCACACAGCCATGTAACCTCCATAGACAAACATTGGCAGAACTGAAGAGCTCATTGACTTTCAACGTGGCACCGTCATAGGATGTCAACTTTCCAACAAGTCAGTTCGTCAAATTTCTGCCCTGCCCTAGTGAAGTGGAAACGTCTAGGAGCAACAACGGCTCAGCCGTAAAGTGGTAGGCCACACAAACTCACAGAACAGGACCACAGAGTGCTGAAGTGCGTAGCGTGTAAAAACCGCCTGTCCTCAGTTGCAACACTCACTACCGAGTTCCAAACTGCCTCTGGAAACAACATCAGCACAATAACTTTTAGTCGGGAGCTTCATGAAATGGGTTTCTATGGCCGAGCAGCTGCACACAAGCCTAAGAGCACCATGCGCAACACCAAGTGTCGGCTGGAGTGGTGTAAAGTTCACCGTCATTGGCCTCTGGAGCAGTGGAAACACGTTCTCTGGAGTGATGAATCACGCTTCACCATCTGGCAGTCCAACGTATGAATCTAGGTTTGGTGGATGCCAAGAGAATGCTACCTGCTCCAATGCATAGTGCCAACTGTAAAGTTTGGTGGAGGAGGAATAATGGTCTGGGGCTGTTTTTCATTGTTCGGGCTAGGTCCCTCAGTTCCAGTGAAGGGAAATCTTAACGCTACAGCATATAATGACATTCTAGATGATTCTGTGCTTCCAACTTTGGTGCAGCAGTTTGGAGAAGGCCCTTTACTGTTTCAGCATGACAATGCCCCGTGCACAAAACGAGGTCCATACAGAAATGGTTTGTCAAGATCTGTGTGGAAGAACTTGACTGGCCTGTGCAGAGCCCTGACCTCAATTCCTTTGGGATGAATTGGAACGCCGACTGCAAGCCAGGCCTAATCGCCCAACATCAGTACACGACCTCACTAACACTCTTGTGGCTGAATGGAAGTAAGTCCCCGAAGCAATGTTCCATTATCTAGTGGAAAGCTTTCCCAGAAGAGTGGAGGTTGCTATAGCAGCAAAAGAGGCCCATGATTTTGGAATACTTTTGGTCATGTAGTGTAAGTAGCGTTCACATTTGTATTCCTAGGCATTACTAATCAAGTTCCGCACAAATAGACATCAATGGAGCAAACAGAAGATTGTATTATCACATTCACATGAATTATTCAACTAGTCAGTGACAACTGTGGAGTTTGGAGTTTTTGACAGCAACTACGGGAGCTTATTACAGTATTATAGACACTATGTCCTTGGATTTCCTATGATCTTCTACAGTGCCTTCAGAAAGTATTCATACCCCTTGACTTATTCCACAGTTTGTTGGGTTACAGCCTGAATTCAAAATTGATTAAATCTTTTTTTTTTTATTACCCATCTACACACAATACCCTATAATGACAAAGTGAAAACATGTTTTTAGACATTTTAGCAACTGTATTGAAAATGAAATACAGAAATAGCTCATTTACAGTACATAAGTATTCACACCCCTGAGTCAATACTTTGTAGAAGCACCTTTGGCAGCGATTACAGCTGTGTTTTTCTGGGTAAGTCTCTAAGTGCTTTCCACACCTGGAATCTGCAACAATTGCCCATTACTCTTTTCAAAACTCTTCAAGCTCTGTCAAATTGTTTGTTGATCATTGCTAGCCAACCATTTTCAGTTCGTGCCATAGATTTTCAAGCAGATTTAAGTCAAAACTGACTTAAAACTGTAACTCGGCCACTCAGGAACATTCACTGTCTTCTCCAGTGTAGATTTGGCCTAGTGTTTTAGGTTATTATCCTCCTGAAAGGTGAATTCATCTCTCATTTTCTGGTGGAAAGCAGACTGAACAAGGTTTTCCTATAGGATTTAGCTTTTTCTTAGCTCCATTCCGTTTATTTTTTATCCTGAAAAACTCCCCAGTCTTTAACGATTACAAGCATACCCATAACATGATGCATCCATCACTACGCTTGAAAATATGGAGCGTGGTACTCAGTAATGTGTTGTATTGGATTTGCCCCAAACATAACACTTTATAGTCAGGACATAAAGTTAATTGCTTTGTCACATTTTTTGCTGTATTACTTTAGTACCTTGTTGCAAACAGGGTGCGTGTTTTGGAATATTTTTATTCTGTACAGGCTTCCTTCTTTTCACTCTGTCAATTGGGTTAGTATTGTGGAGTAACTACAATATTGTTGATACATCCTCAGTTTTATCCTATCACAGCCATTAAAATCTGTAAATTTTTTAAAGTCACCATTGGTGAAATCCCTACAGTATGTGGATAGAATATATAATATATCTGAAGAATACGTGGATAGAATAGTATATGTACAGCAATAGTTGAATATGATGGACATATGAAATGGGTAAAACAGTATGTAAACATTATTAAAGTGACCAGTGTTCCATTCTAGCTGCACCAATGTGTCAGAGGAAACATCGCTCAACTGACGACCAAAGTCAGCCTGCAGGCACCCGACTCACCACAAGGATTTGCTAGAACGCAATGAGCCAAGTAAAGCCCCCCGAACATACCCTCCCCTAACCCGGACAATTCTGCGCCACCCTATGGGACTCCCGGTCACAGCCGGTTATGACACAACCTGGGATCAATCCCGGGTCTGTAGTGACGCCTCAAGCACTGCACTGCCTTAGACCGATGCGCCACTCGGGAGGCCTAGTGTTCCATTATTAAAGTTACCAGTGTTCCAAGTCTATGTACATTGGGCCTCTAAGGTGCAAAGATGAGTAACCGGGTGGTAACCGCCTAGTGCCAGTGACTAAGTTCAGAGAAGGGCACTGGGTGGAGGCCGGCTAGTGATGGCTATTTAACAGTCTGATGGCCTTGAGACAGAAGTGGTTTTTCAGTCTCTCGGTCCAAGTTTTGATGCACATGTACTGACATCACCTTCTGAATGATAACGGAGTGAACAGGCCGTGGCTCGGGCTGCTGAGGTCCTTGATGATCTTCTTGGCCTTTCTTTGACATTGGGTGCTGTAGATGTCCTGAAGGGCAGGCAGTGTGGTCCCGGTGATGCGTTGCGCTGACCGCACCACCCTCTGGAGAGTCCTGCGGTTGTGGACAGTGCAGTTGCCGTACCAGGCGATGATTCGGCCTGACAGGATGCTCTCAATGGTTCATCTATAATAGTTTGTGAGGGTCTTAGGGGCCAAACCTAATCTCTTCAGCCTCAGTGGTTGAAGAGGCGCTGTTGTGCCTTCTTCATCACACTGTCTGTGTGCGTGGACCATTTCAGATTGTCAGTGATGTGTATGCTGAGGAACTTTAAGCTTTTCACCTACTCCACAGCGGCCCCGTCGATTTGGATGGGGGCATGCTCCCTCTGCTGTTTCCTGAAGTCCATGATCAGCTCCTTCATTTTGTTGACGTTGAAGGAGTGGTTATTTTCCTGGCACCACTCCGCCAAGGCCCTCACCTCCTCCCTGTAGGCTGTCTCATCGTTTGTTGGTAATCAGGCCTACCACTGTTGTGTCGTTTGCAAACTTGATGATTGAGTTGGAGACGTGCGGGCCGCGCAGACATGGGTAAACAGGGAGTACAGGAAGGGGCTGTGCCCGCACCCTTGTGGTGCCCCCCTCTTTCTACTGTTGTTTTTATTTCTTTACTTACCTATTGTTCACCTTTTTTGCACTTTTGTTAGAGCCTGTAAGTAAGCATTTCACTGTAAGGTCTACACCTGTTGTATTCGGCGCATGTGACAAATAAACTTGGATTTGATTTGATTTGGATACCTACTCAACTAAAGTGGAAAGTTTGGAGACAGCGGCCAATGTGAGAGAGGTGCGACTCCATGACCTGGAAACAGCCCGAACTAAGTTAGAAGCGGAAATCAATCTCATAAAACAAGAAAACAGAATCACTCCTAAATTCAATGTGTGGGTCACAGGACTTGAAACTAGTGTGGAAGCGGGCAACCCAACTTCCTTCATGAACAATCTTTTCTATGAACTGTTTGAGCAGGAGGAGATGGGTCCCATGCGATTGATATACATTGCGCACAGCAACGGTCCTCTCCGGAAGGATCTCGGTATATGATTGCAGGAATCCACAGTTTTGAAGTCAAACTGCGAGAGCTAAACCTGAGATGCATCTTCATCCACCAGGCAAAACTCATCTTGATCTTGCCGAATACAACACGCACGTTTTCCTCTTCCACGGAAGCTCAAGATTTCTTTGAGAAGTAAATCAAGATAGAAGTCTTCACAGACCCGAAATTCTGAGATCCTCACCTGGGACCTGAGCAGTCTTAAATTATGACTTTTGTCTCAGATCTGGGTCCAGGCTGATATACACGGGTCTGAGTGTACAATTATAATTTTTTTAACATTTTGCCCTCAGAACAGCCTCAATTTGTTGGGGGCATGGACTGTACAAGGTGTCAAAAGCGTTCCACAGAAATACTCCTTAGTTTCATCAGCTGTCCGGGTGGCTGGTCTCAGATGATCCCATAGGGGAAGAAGCCAGATGTGGAGGTCCTGGGCTGGCATGGTTACACATGATCTGCGGTTGTGAGGCCGGTTGGACATACTGCCAAATTCTCTAAAATTACGCTGGAGGCCGCTTATGGTAGAGAAATTAACATTAAATTATCTGGCAACAGCTCTGGTAGACATTCCTGCAGTCAGCACGCTCTCTAAAAACGCTCTCAAATTTGTGGCCTTGTGTTGTGTGACAAAACTCCACATTTTAAAGTGGCCTATTATTGTCCCCAGCACAAGGTTTTAGAGAAATAAGCTTTTTGTGTGTATGGAACAACATTTTAGAGAAAAAAGCTTTTTGTGCATAGGAAACATTTCTGGGATCTTTTATTTCACTTAACATGTTGCGTTTATATTTTTGTTCAGTATAGTTTAAGGTTAAAAGTAGGCATATTGTAAAATATATAGCATTAGCCTATCGCTACCATTTTTTGCTGCAACATTTACATTATTCCACCCCTTGTTATCCACTATTGGCTTAAAAAGCCAAACCTAACACCTATTGCCCCTGTCTGTCTGTGTAGTGGGCGTTTGTCTATCACTGTGTTTAGCCAGTTGATGTGAAAACCTTCTTGTGGGTTGACAGAAATACTTTCCCCAAAACCTTCTCAATTAAATGTTAACTGCAAAGTAGGCTTACCTGGCAGAAGTATATCGTGGGGAAGTATATAGTTTGTATCTATTATTTCTTAATTGCAAACTTCGCCTAGTTTCAGATGGTCGGACCCTAGGGGTCCTGGGCTGCCCTACCGTACCTCCTTGCCCGTCCAAATAAAATATTAAAATATTGATCATTTATTTGACCGAGATACACGCCAACAGAAAGACGCATCAATTTCCTATAAAGCATCCGAGCGAGCGAATCAGCGCCCCTCTGACTCCATATGTGTAGATCATGTATCTGATTATATCTGGACAAAAGGAGTATAGCATGTCATACTTTTTCTGGGCAGACAGCATCAGATACATGTGCTAGAGAGCGGCGCTGTTTCTCTCGCTAGTTTCAGCAAAGAGGAAGAGGCGAAGCGAGAGGACTCAATCTCGCCAAAATCCATCCTGAATAAGCCCAATGCGTTTCTATGGGCATAATATTCAGACTTAAGCTTGTCACCTGCATTCCCACCTTTGGGACAACAACTTGCATTGTTAGAGCGAAGACGCGAGCATCCCGTAATTAGAAACAGATATCTGGTTTCAGCCACTTGCGAATTAGAAAGGAAACTTGGTGGGTGCACAGTGCACTGTTCGGATGCTGGCTTCTCCTAAAGTAAATTGGTGTTTTTTGCCAAAATTATATAATTACTCCTGTCTAAATAAAATAGTTCAAAAATACTTTACCAGAGAGCTTGACTTAACCACACAGGATCATTAGCTGTGGATTGTTTCAAATCACAAGTGCATAGACCTATGCCTATTTAATAATGGATCGGGAGAGGATGGCTGCCGCTTTACGGGCTCCTAACCAACTGTGCTATTTCGTTTGTTTTTTCGCATTGTTTGTAACTAATTTTGTACATAATGTTACTGCTACCGTCTCTTGCGACCAAAAAGAGCATTCTGGACAGCGATTACTCACCTCGAACTGGACAAATAATTTTTCTTTAATGAGTCCGATGCGAAGGATATACTGCTTTGTCAAGACAAGGCCCAAATCCCTGTCATCAGCGTGAAGAAAATATAGATAAAAGGGGGAGGAGGGCGGGGTGCCTTGTAAGAATTTGCAGACGAGTAGGTAAACCACCACTACCCTCCGTATTATTGGCCAACTGGACGGTCTACGATTAAGACTATCCTACCAACGGTACAAGAAAAACTGTAATATCTTATGTTTCACCGACACGTGGCCGAACGACGACACAGATAATATAGAGCTGGCTGGCGCATCTCCATGCATTGGCAGGACAGAGCAGCTACGTCTGCATTGGCGTGGGTGTTTGTCTATTTGTCAATAACTGCTGGTGTGCGATGTCTAATATTAAAGAAGTCTCAAGGTATTGCTCATGATAAGCTGTAGACCCCACTATCTACCAAGAGAGTTCTCAACTATATTATTTGTTGCCGTCTATACCACCACAAACCGATGCTGGCACTAAGACTGCACTCAACAATATATATAAGGCCATAAGCAAACAAGAAAATGCTCATCCACAAGCGGCGCTCCTAGTGGCCGGGGACTTTAATGCAGGCAAACTTAAATCAGTTTTACCTAATTTCTACCAGCATGTCAAAGGCGCAACCAGAGGGAAAAAAACTCTAGACCACCTTTACTCCACACACAGAGATGCATACAAAGCTCTCCCTCGCCCTCCATTGGCAAATCTGACCATTATTCTATCCTCCTGATTCCTGCTTACAAGTAAAACTAAAGCAGGAAGCACCAGTGACTCGCTCAATACGGAAGTGGTCAGATGACGCGGATGCTACGCTACAGGACTGTTTTGATAGCACAGACTGGAATATGTTCCAGGATTCACCCAATGGCATTGAGGAGTATACCACCTCAGTCATCAGCTTCATCAATAAGTGCATCGCAACGTCATCCCCACAGTGACCGTACGTACATTTCCCAACCAGAAGCCATGGATTACAGGAAACATCCGCACTGAGCTAAAGGCTAGAGCTGCCGCTTTCAAGGAGCGGTGCACTAGTCCGGAAGCTTATAAAAAATCACGCTATGCCCTCAGACGAACCATCAAACAGGCAAAGCATCAATACAGGACTACAATGGGAAACCCAGCCGCGAGCTGCCCAGTGATGCGAATCTACCAGATGAGCTAAATGCCTTTTATGAGCACCAGCTGTTCCGGACGACTGTGTGACCACGCTCTCCGTAATCGATGTGAGCAAGACCTTTAAACAGGTCAACATTCACAAAGCCGCGGGGCCAGACGGATTACCAGGACATGTACTCAAAGCATGCACGAACCAACTGGCAAGTGTCTTCCCTGAATTTTCAACCTATCCCTGACCATGTCTGTAATATCAACATGTTTCAAACAGACCACCATAGTCCCTGTTCCCAAGAAAGCGAAGGTAACCTGCCTAAATGATTACCGCCCTGTAGCACTCACGTCGGTAGCCATGAAGTGCTTTGAAAGGCTGGTGATGGCTCACATCAACACCATCATGCCATCATGCTAGACCTACTCCAATTCGCATACCGCCCCAACAGATCCACAGATGACGCAATCTCAATCGCACTTCACACTGCCCTTTCCCACCTGGACAAAAGGAACACCTATGTGACAATGCTGTTCATTGACTACAACTCAGCGTTCAACACCATAGTGCCCACAAAGCTCATCACTAACCTAAGGACCCTAGGATTGAACACCTCCCTCTGCAACTGGATCCTGGACTTCCTGACGGGCTGCCCCCAGGTGGTAAGGATAAGCAACAGCACATCCACCACACTGATCCTCAACACAAGGCCCCTCAGGGGTGCGTGCTTAGTCCCCTCCTGTTCACCCACGACTGCGTGACCAAGCACGACACCATAATTAAGTTTGCTGACGACACAACAGTGGTAGGCCTGATCACCGACAATGATGAGACAGCCTATAGGGAGGAGGTCAGAGACCTGGCAGTGTGGTGCCAGGACAACAACCTCTCCCTCAATGTGAGCAAGACAAAGGAGCTGATCGTGGACTACAGAAAAAACATTGACGGGGCTGAAGTGGAGCGAGTCGAGAGTTTCAAGTTCCTTGGTGTCCACATCACCAACGAACTATCATGGTCCAAACACACCAAGACAGTTGTGAAGAGGGCACGACAACACCTTTTCCCCTCAGGAGATTGAAAAGATTTGGCATGGGTCCCCAGATCCTCAAAAGGTTATACAGCTGCACCATCGAGAGCATCCTGACCAGTTGCATCACCGCCTGGTATGGCAACTGCTCGGCATCTGACCATAAGGAGTTTCAGAGGGTAGTGCGTACGGCCCAGTACATCACTGGGGCCAAGCTTTGTGACATCCAGGACCTATATACTAGGCGGTGTCAGAGGAAGGCCCAGAAAATTGTCAAAGACTCCAGTCACCCAAGTCATAGACTGTTCTCTTTGCTACCGCACGGCAAGCGGTACCGGAGCGCCAAGTCTAAGACCAAAAGGCTCCTTAACAGCTTCTACCCCCATGCTGAACAATTAATCAAATGGCCTGACTATTTACATTGATTTGATTTGGGAAGCCAGCAATTTGCGCAGGGCGTATGGTATGAAGGCCTTGCTGATTATTGATTTGATTTGCAGTTGTCAGCTGTCAGCTGTCAGTGAAAAGCATCTAAAATTTGTGAAGATAATGTGTCTTGACTATAATTAAACATTTTGAGGCAAGAAGGTGAGGGGTGTGTGTTGAAGATATTGACGTCTCTCTCCAGAATGCATGCACACAGCTCTCCAGGATGTCCCCCGCTGTCTCCCACATTCATTGTTCCATTGTGTGAATTGTTTGCCATTTGATTGTTTATCAATTCCCTATTACATATGTAACCAGTAGGCCTAGTAAATCCAGGCTATCATTAATCCCCGTCATTTGCTTACATTAATTTCTGTTAATGCATGTACTACAGTCATTTACCATTCTCATTCTCTGAGAATAAACATTGTTTGCAGAGTTCACAACTTGCTACACTTGAGAGAAACAAGTTTGGGTTTATTTCATAAGGATCATTTAAGTTTTGTAAATATTTGTTCGTAGTGCTCAACGATCATGTGTGTCCTGATAACGTTGAGGGAGAGCGCCAACTTGCTGAGTTGATACAATGTTGCACTTCCCTAGCAAAGTTTATTTTATTTAACTAGGCAAGTCAGTTAAGAAGAATTTCTTATTTACAACGACGGCCTAGGAACAATGGGTTAACTGCCTTGTTCAGGAGAAGAATAACAGATTTTTACCTTGTCAGCTCAGGGGATTTGATCTCGGAACATTCCGGTTACTGGCCCAACGCTCTAACCACTAGGCTGCCGCCCCAATAGCTCAAGTCAGATAGAAAGGGATAGAAAGGGAGGCAGAGAAGAGAGATTAATGCCACTGAAAGAACATTCATTTTCATCAGGATATTTTCTACTGTTTTTATTTGTTGGCTTTAGGCGTATGTATTTTACTTAGTTGACGATGGAAGTAAAATGCCTACTGCTGCAGGCAATCTCTGAGTTCCATGCGCTAATTTCTTTAGCTACAAATTGATCACGGTGTAGACCAGGCCTGGGCAAGGGCCGGCCCGGTGGCCGTATGCGGCCCGCGACCTGATTCAATACGGCCCGCGTAATAATGTAACAGATCACATAAAGAATTTGCTATAGTAAAGTTTTGAAAAACGTATTTGTTATTCAAATTAAAAGCCCAAATGAATACTCGCCTTTGTGTAATGATTAAACTCTCACCGCTTGTGGGACATTTATTTTGAAGGCACGTATAAATAACAACTGCACGAGGACAGTGACTGACAGGCTGATACACACGTAACGGTTACAAATAGTAGCCATCTAGAAATAGCGCAAAAATGAGTTTTTCAAAGATTTCAAAGAAAAGGAAAGTAGACGATGAATGTAGGGTGTTCCAGCAAGAGTGGACATCGAAATATTTATTTATTGAGGTATCCAAAAAAGCTGTGTGCTTAGTGTATGAAGAGAGCATCGCTGTCTTGGAAGACGACAACTTGTCCAGACACTTCCAGACAAATCATGCAGAGAAATATAGGAATATGTCTTCTGAGCAGAGGGCAAGTGCATCGAAAGAGTTGCTTTCTCAGTTGCAAAAGCAGCAAGGACTTTTCACAAAACTGCATTCAGCAAACGACGGAATTGCGAGAGCTAGCTATGTACCACAAAATTGCTAAACATAGCAACCCAGTCGCTGAGGGCGAATTAATTAAATAATGTTTAATGGACTCTACAGCAATACTTTGCCCCGACAAGAGAGAGCTGTTTGAAAATGTTTCCCTGTCAAGACGAACAGTGACACGCGTGTTGAGGACATTGCTGAGAATATGGAACAACAGTTGAAAGACAAGGTAAAGGATTTCACCTGTTTCTTTTTTTTTTTTTATGTATTTTATTCATAATACAAAAATCAACTTACATTGCTACATCAAACATGTCTAGCAAACCAAACACAGGTATTAACAATGCTCAAACATACAAAAAATATAAAAATAAAATACAAAATATAAACAATTTAAAACCTTTCAGTAATACCCATCCCGGATCCGGGAGCATCCTCATCAAAAAAGCTGACTAGCATAGCCTAGCCTAACAGGACAGGGATATCATATAATATAATTTTCATGAAATCACAAGTCCAATACAGCAAATGAAAGATAAACATCTTGTGAATCCAGCCATCATTTCCGATTTTTAAAATGTTTTACAGCGAAAACACAATATGTATTTCTATTAGCTAACCACAATAGCCAAAGACTCAACCGCATATTTTCACCATGTTTCTACCGCATAGGTAGCTATCACAAAACCGACCAAATAGAGATATAATTAGTCACTAACCAAGAAACAACTTCATCAGATGACAGTCTTATAACATGTTATACAATAAATTTATGTTTTGTTCGAAAATGTGCATATTTGAGGTATAAATCATAGTTTTACATTGCAGCTACCATCAAAAATATCACCAAAGCAGCCAGAATAATTACAGAGAGCAACGTGAAATACCTAAATACTCATCATAAAACATTTATGAAAAATACATGGTGTACAGCAAATGAAAGATAAACATCTTGTGAATCCAGCCAATATTTCCGATTTTTTTAAGTGTTTTACAGCGAAAACACAATATAGCATTATATTAGCTTACCACAATAGCCAAACACACAACCGCATTTATTCACCGCATAGATAGCATTCGCAAAAACCAGCAAAAGATATAAAATGAATCACTAACCTTGAACAACTTCATCAGATGACAGTCTTATAACATCAGGTTATACAATACACTTATGTTTTGTTCGAAAATGTGCATATTTAGAGCTGCAAACCGTGGTTATACATTGTGAAAATGTAGCAACATTTCCCCAGAATGTCAGGAGCTATTTTGGACACTCACCTAATCTGACCAAAGAACTCATCATAAACTTTACTAAAAAATACTTGTTGTATGGCAAATGAAAGATACACTGGTTCTTAATGCAACCGCCGTGTTAGATTTTTAAAAATAACTTTACCATAACAAACAGCTTGCGTTATTGCGAGACAGCGCCCGCCAAAACGGCGGAGAATAGAAATAACATTTTCCACAGAAATACGAAATAACATCATAAATTGTTCTTACTTTTTCTGAGCTTCCATCAGAATCTTGTACAAGGAGTCCTATTTCCAGAATAAATCGTTGTTTGGTTTTAGAATGTCCTTTTCTCCTGTCGAATTCGCGCCACAATGCTAGCCAAGCTTGATGACGTTCCCAGTTTCTCTCGACGCAAAGAACGGAAAACTCCAAAAGTCCCAATAAACGTTGAATAATCTGATAAAACTCGGTTGAAAAAACATACTTTACGATGTTATTATCACATGTATCAAATAAAATCAGAGCCGGAGATATTAGCCGTGTATACCGAACGCTTATCAGAAGACAATATGGAGGTGCTTCGTGCGCCTAGGTAGAGAAAGGAAATTCCTGACCTGCCACTCCAAAAGCTCTTGTTCGACCTCAGATCAAGCTAGACACCCCATTCCACCTCCCACTGCCTGTTGACATCTAGTGGAAGGCGTATGAAGTGCATGCATATCGATAAATATAAGCCAGTTGAATAGGCAGGCCCTGGAACAGAGCCTCGTTTTCAGATTTTTCACTTCCTGTTTGGAAGTTTGCTGCAAAATGAGTTCTGTTTTACTCACAGATATAATTCAAACAGTTTTAGAAACTTGAGTGTTTTCTATCCAATAGTAATAATAATATGCATATTGTATGATCTAGAATAGAGTACGAGGCAGTTTAATTTGGGCACGATTTTTTCCAAAGTGAAAATAGCGCCCCCCTATTGACAAGAAGATTTATTAAGTGCAATTATATTCACTCTGAAAATATCTTATTATAATGATTCATGAAGGTGTTATTCTTGTTGTTATTCACTAGGGTTAGTGTTTTAATAAGATAATTAAATTCAATCAGAAAAATTGGTAATTTTGGTATAGAATTTTGGAATTTTTGTTTGTGTATAAAGTATTTGGCAACAAGAATAAAAAAAATAACAATCATTTCAGTGGTTTTGTTATCATTGCAATAGTAACATATTATATATTTTATGTTAAAATTATAGGCAGTGTTCATAATGGTAAATAAGTACTTTGCAAGGTTTTCCCAAAATTCTGACACAAATTTACATTCAAAGAACAAGTGAGACAGATTCTCACCTTTTTCACAGAAAACGCAGATATCATCAATAGCCACAAATTTGGAAATCATAGAGTTACATGGATATATCTTATGTAAAATGTTGAAGTACACTTCCTTAACTTTGTTTGGTATACAGTATTTGTAAGGCCTTAACCATGCATTTTTCCAGACAATGTCAGGAATATGTTCCAGAAAAACTTTCCTCTCGGTGTAAGTTGGTTTTGTGAATGAAGAATTTGTCTTATATATTTATTACAACAAGATTTCTCAAGTAAGCCCACGCCTTCCAATCTGAATTCTGGATAAACTTTGTTATCATTCCCAAAATTAAGATGACTTTTCATAAGTGTAGTTAGACCACTGGGAACAGCTTTGATCACAGAAATAAACTCTCTGAAAGGTATTGGAAATTCTTTCATTGTTATAAATTGTTCATATGTGAGAATATTACCCTTGTTGTCAAAAATATCTAGAACAAAGTCAATATTCAATATTACTCATGCCAGCTGGGGTAGAACAATGACTTATTCCTTACAGTAATGTCTGAATTATTCCACAAAAGAGCTTTATGAGGGGAAAAATTGTGCAGGAAACATATTTTCCAGGCCATTAAAGCTTGTTGGTGAAACCTAGCCAATTTAGCAGGTAATCTTTCAGGAATATAATTACATTTCAGTAAAAATCGAAGACCTCCCAATTTATTAAACACATTATTTGGAATGAAATACCATATTGAGTCAGTATCGAGCAAACATTTTTTCAGCCAGTTTATCTTGAAAGTGTTATTTATGTCAACAAAATCCAACACTTCTAGACCGCCTTCAGCTCTTTTGTTAGAAAGGACAGATTTTTTTAGTTTGTGAGACTTATTTTTCCAGATGAAGTCAAGAAAGGTCTTATTGATCTCTTTACAAGTAGCTGGATTTACACATAACGATAATGAGGGGTACACAAAACGAGACAGTCCCTCTGCCTTGGACAGAAGTACTCTCCCAAGTATAGAAAGATCTCTTTGTAGCCAATTATTAAATATATTTTTAGTTCTCTTAATTTTAGGAGAGAAATTCAAATGTTGTCTGACTAAGTGGTTTTTTGACAGATGTATTCCTAAATATTTAACACGGTCCTTTACAAGAATATTTTCAATTTCTTTATCATCAGAGTCAAATAAACATAAGATTTCACATTTAGAAACATTCAGCATTAATCCTGATGCAATAGAAAATGCCGTTATAGCATTAAGGGCATGTGCGACCTGGTCTTTGTCTCTTAAGAAAAGAGTAGTATCATCAGCCAGTTGGGAAATTTTGATTTCTTTGTTAAAAATGGTTAAGCCATACAAATTTGCATCATTCAGAATATCTAGAGATAGAAGTTCCACAACCAAAATGAATAAAAATGGCGAAATTGGGCATCCCTGTCGTACACTTCTGTTGATACTAAATCTTTTGGAAGTATTAGGTTTAGTAGCACAGAACTATTTATATCTTGTAAAACATGCGAATTACTTTAATAAAATGTTCACCAAATCCCAAAAGTTTAAGAGACCTAAAGAGAAATTCATGTTCAATTGTGTCAAAGGCTTTACAGAAGTCCAGAAATAGGACAACCGCATCTGAGTCAATTGCATCTGAATAATCTATAAGGTCCAAGACTAAACGAATGTTAGAGCTTATGTGACGGCCCTTCATAAATCCTGTTTGAGTCTCATTTATAATGGTATCTATTCCTTTCTTTAATCTTTTGGCATAAACCAGAGCAATCGATATGTAATCAACATTTAATAAAGTAATTGGTCTCCAATTGTCAATGAGAGAAGGGTCTTTATCAGGCTTCGGAATCAATGAAATAAGGCCCTGTTTCATAGTGGAGACCATTTCCCCATTTTTAATGCAATCTTGAAACATATTGAAAATCGGGTCTTCTAGCAACTCCCAAAACTGTCTATAGAATTCAACTGACAGGCCATCAGGGCCAGGTGATTTCCCTTTTTTCATTGAATTCAGAGCCTCTCTAATTTCTCCAATTGACACAGGTGAATGATTTCAGCTGTTTCTCCTTGGCCCTGGATGAGAGCAGTGACGTACGTGACACGGCGCAGTTGTTGATATTCTTATGAGGCATAACCCCAGACTTTGAAATGACTAAGGAGCTTGCTTTACTGCAGTCAATGAAGAGCACAACCACAGGGAAATATTTATTGGAAGAGGTTAATAAGTGTGTGGCAAAGCTGGGACTGACTTTTGAAAAGTTATTCTGTGTGACCACTGATGGGTGCCCAAACTTGACAGGAGAAAACGTCGGCCTTTTGAAAAGGATACAAGATCAAGTTGCTGAGCTGAACCCAGATCAGATTTTTTTTTCCTGCATTGCCTTATTCATGAGGAGGTGCTCTGTAAATGTGTTCTGAAAATGAGCGATGTTGTGGATACAGTCACTCAAGTGGTAAACTTCATAAGAGCAAAATTTTTAAACCACAGGCAGTTTGACTCACTGTCTTTTCCAACAGTCGGGTCATGCAGATCTCCCCTACCACAAAAAGGTGAGATGGCTGAGTGTCACGAATACTACCGAAGGTGGCTCCCCTTCCCGTTCGGGTGGCGCTCGGCGGTCGTCGTCGCCGGTCTACTAGCTGCCACCGATCCCTTTTTCCTTTTCGTTTATGTCTGTCTAATTGTTTTCACCTGTTCCTTGTTGGGGTTTTGGGAGGTGTACTATTTAGTTTCGTTTCGCCCGCTAGTGTTTGTGCGGGCTTATTTGTTGTCATTGTACGTAGGAGGTGTATCATTGATTTTGGGTTTTCGCTGTCCGGTTTATTAACCTCTAATTCCTCCCAAACCCGGATCCGGGAGCACCCCCATCAGTAAAAAAGCTGACTAGCATAGCCTAGCATAGCGTCACAAGTAAATACTAGCATCTAAATATCATTAAATCACAAGTCCAAGACACCAGGTGAAAGATACACATCTTGTGAATCCAGCCATCATTTCTGATTTTTAAAATGTTTTACAGGGAAGACACAATATGTAAATCTATTAGCTAACCACGTTAGCAAAAGACACCACTTTTTTTACTCCACCATTTTTTTACTCCATCAGTAGCTATCACAAATTCGACCAAATAAAGATATAAATAGCCACTAACCAAGAAACAACTTCATCAGATGACAGTCTGATAACATATTTATTGTATAGCATATGTTTTGTTAGAAAACAAAACTACAGAGAGCAACGTGAATTACCTAAATACTCATCATAAAACATTTCTGAAAAATACACAGCGTACAGCAAATGAAAGACACAGATCTTGTGAATCCAGCCAATATTTCAGATTTTTTAAGTGTTTTACAGCGAAAACACAATATAGCATTATATTAGCTTACCACAATAGCAAACCACACAACAGCATTGATTCAAGCCAAAAATAGCGATAACGTATAACCCAGCAAAAGATATTAATTTTTTCACTGACCTGCTCAGAATTCTTCAGATGACAGTCCTATAACATCATATTACACAATGCATATAGAGTTTGTTCGAAAATGTGCATATTTAGCGGCACAAATCGTGGTTATACAATGAGAAAAGTAGCCAAGCTGCAAAGAAAATGTCAGGAGAAATCTTGGGAAAGGCACCTATTCTAATCGATAAGTAATCATAAACTTGACTAAAAAATACAGATTGGACAGCAAATGAAAGATAAATTAGTTCTTAATGCAATCGCTGTGTTAGATTTTTAAAATTAACGTTACTGCTACATACAGCGTGCGCTAAAGCGAGACCGCACCGAAATTCATGGCGGAATTATTGTTTAACGTTTCTCAACATAAATACGAATTAACAGCATAAAGACTTCTTACTATTTGACGAGCTTCCATCAGAATCTTGGGCAAGGTGTCCTTTCTCCAGAACAATCGTCTTTTGGTTGAAAGATGTCCTCTTCTCCTGTAGAAATAGCAGCTAACGCTAGCTATGTGCCGGAAAGGTGTCCAACTCCTGATAGCGCGTCACAAAGAAATTCCAGAAAATCGCAATAAACTGATATAAACTGCTATAAGTCGGTTTAAATTAACTACCTTATGAAGTTAAGACAAAAATCTAATTAAATCAGAGCCGGAGATATAGAACTGCTAAAACGAAAGCTTTTCAGGACGCCATTGTGACGTCCCTGCTGCGCCAGGCGCCCCGTTGAAAAGGTGGGACCTTCCGTTCCACGGTCTTATATAGGGCCCCAGATGGTGCAATCCACTCCATTCAAATTCTCACCGCTTACTGACATCTAGAGGAAGGCGTATGCAGTGCATGTAGCCCCATAGCTTACATGGGAATTTATAAACTGACCCCAGAACAGAGACCTCGATTTCAGAAATCTCACTCCTTGACAGGAAGTGTGCTGCAGAATGAGTTCTGTTTCACTCAGAGAAATAATTCAAACGGTTTTAGAAACTAGAGAGTGTTTTCTATCCAATAGTAATAATAATATGCATATTGTACGAGCAAGAATTGAGTACGAGGCAGTTTAATTTGGGAACAAATATTTACAAAGTCGAAATGGCGCCCCCCTATTGCAGTGGTCTTTGGGTTGTGTTTGCGCCTGTGTTTTGGCGTCACCCATTTTTGTACCTGTTCCTGTTGACATTAAAGCGTTTGTTCCCGTGAAACTTCTGCTCTCTGCGCCTGACTCCACACCCATCATTCTCCTGACGTTACACTGAGTTTGGGGAAGGTGCTTAAAAGGGTGTGGGACCTGAAGTCGGAGATTGCTGAGTTTTTGCAAATGAAAGAAAAAATGTGGTTCTCTCTCAACTGCAAAATAAAAAATGGTTGGCTGATTTTGCTTTCACCGTGGACATCATGGCCCTCATGAATGAACTGAGTTCCAAACTACAAGGGAAGGGCCTTTTTGCACATCAGATGTACAGCCTTGTCAAAGCCTTCAAGGGAAAATTACTCCTCCTGACCCGCCAAGTAGAAGCCAAGAATCTCACCTTCCTCCTGACACTACTAGTCTGTTCCCTATCAGATGACCAGCAGGAGAAGTATACATCGCTGCTGCGTGCTTTGAACGGTGAGTGTTCTCGTAGTTTTGAGGATTTGAAAGTGTTGGAAAATGACATGCTGTTGGTTTCCTCTCCTTTCACCTTTAATGTCGATAACGCTCCCACTGACCTGCAACTTGAGCTTATCAATCTTCAGTCTGATGCAGTGATTGGAGAACTTTTCAAAACAATGTCGCTGACGAGGTTCTATGCATCTCTCGATGAACAAAACTTTCCAAAGATTAGGAGTCATGCTCAGAAGTAGGGCTGGGCGTTATGACGATATATACCATGTGACGATAGAAAAACATTGATCGCTTCATATTATGCTCTATCGTTTATTTCGTTGTGTCACACTCTTTACGGCAATATTTTTAGTCAATTGGACGACACTTTGCATTCTTGGAAGCAAATTTGCAACACAAACAAACACGGAGGAGAGTGAACGTGACACAGAGCACGGAGACACGGAGCTCGTACCTAAAAGAGGGGCTACTTCGGTCGCATGGACGTGGTTTGGGTATGAAAAGTCTGACACGGACCAGAAAACCATCCTCTGCAAAATAGGCCGCAGGCCGGTCCCGACAACAGGCTCAAACACCACACTAACCTCTTTTACCACCTACGCAAGAATCATGTGAAACAGTACGGAGAGAGTCTACGGATGAGACCCACAAAAAGTACAGTTGTGCTAAAAACAAACCCCCGACTCAGACGTTGCAAAAGGCTTTTGCCCTCTGCACACCATATGGCAAAGAATCACGAAGATGGAAGAAGATAACAGCTGCCGTTACAACTTACTTCTGCAAATGTCACGGTTTTCTAAAGTAGAACCCAGAAGCAGACCAGGACAAGGAGAGTAGGACGAAGGTGAGTATTTATTTACAAGTTTAAACGTAGAGGTAGAAAGATCCAGGTGGCGGAGCGGGCAGCGGAGGTGAGTTGATGGGAGTGAATAGGCAGATCCAAGGGAGAAACAGAAGCCACCGACGACCAGGCAGGGATGGGGTGAGTGTTCCGGGTGAATGATGTTCATGGCTAACGATCCGGCAGGGAATGGATGTCAGGTCAGAGCTTATGAAGTGGAGGGGTGATGATCAGGACCAGGTGTGCAGATAGCTGATGGGATACAGGTGCGGGTAATCAGAGATCTCCCAACTAGCTACGTCGCCCGGCAACCAGACAGGGTGCGTTCCAGGACACCGGAAAAACACTCCAGGACAGAACACAGGCAAAAACAGACTCAGGAAGCGGGATTCGTGACAGTACCCCCCCTCCGACGAACGCCACCGGGCGGACTACCCGGAGCGCCAGGGTGGAGGCGGTAGAAGTCACGAAGCAGGTCAGCATCAAGGATCTGACGCCGAGGAATCCAACTCCTCTCCTCTGGACCATATCCTTCCCAATCCACGAGATACTGGAACCCTCGACCCCGCCGTCTGGAGTCCATGATGCGGCGCACCGTGTAGGCAGGACCACCTCCGATCATCCGAGGAGGAGGAGGACGAGGAGGAGGGGGCAGCAGAGGACTGAGGAGAACCGGCTTGAGGCAGGAGACATGAAAGGTGGGGTGTACTCTAAGCGTTGCAGGCAACTTGAGTCGAACCACAACAGGATTAATGATTCTCTCCACCACAAACGGACCAATGAACTTCTGTGACAGTTTCTTCGACTCAGTCCGTAGAGGAAGATCCCGTGTAGCCAACCAAACCTTATCTCCGACGGTATAAGCGGGGGCAGGAATACGGCGACGATTCGCCTGGATCTGATACCGGTCAGAAACTCTAAGGAGGGCCTTCCTGGCCCGATGCCAGGTCCGGTGGCAACGACGAATGTGGGCCTGGACAGAGGGAACCGAGAGATCCCTCTCCTGAGAAGGAAACAAGGGAGGTTGGTAGCCGTACAGGCACTGGAAGGGAGACATCCCAGTGGCAGATGAAGGGAGAGTATTATGGGCATACTCGACCCAGGGTAACTGAGAGGACCAAGAGGTGGGATCAGAGGAGACAAGGCAGCGCAGCGTGGACTCCATCTTCTGGTTGGCTCTCTCCGCCTGACCATTAGATTGGGGGTGAAATCCAGATGTGAGACTGACTGTAGCTCCAATGGCCAAACAGAAGGATCTCCAGACAGCAGAGGTAAACTGAGGACCACGGTCAGAAACAATGTCACTGAGCAACCCGTGGACCCTGAAAACCTCCCTAACAAGGATCTCGGACGTCTCAGTGGCAGATGGAAGCTTGGAGATGGGGACAAAGTGAGCGAACTTGCTGAATCTGTCCACAATGGTCAGAATGACCGTGTTCCCAACAGAAGAGGGCAACCCCGTGA
Organism: Salvelinus namaycush; assembly: GCF_016432855.1. NCBI lineage: Eukaryota > Metazoa > Chordata > Actinopteri > Salmoniformes > Salmonidae > Salvelinus > Salvelinus namaycush. The sequence goes on along the minus strand of NC_052338.1, from coordinate 2,944,761 downwards.
CAAAGTCCAGGGCCAGATGCGACCAAGGTCGCCGGGGAATAGGTAGGGGTGAAGAAGCCCAGAGCTGGGCCGATTGGTACTCTTATTCTGCGCACAAACAGGACAAGCGGCAACAAACCGGGTATCTTCTCCCATGGCAGGCCACCAAAATCGTCTGCGCAGTAGCGCCATAGTCCGAGCAACGCCAGGGTGACAAGCTATCTTGCTGGCATGGGACCACTGAAGGACAGCAGAACGGACCGACTCAGGCACGAACAACCGACCGGGTGGACCGTTACCGGGGCCGGGCTGCGTCCGAAGGGCCGCCATCACATCCTCCTCAATCCTCCATGTAACGGCTCCCACGACAAAGTTCTGGGGAAGAATCGTCCCAGTCTTGGCCCCACTCTCCTCCGTCTTGGAGAACATCCGGGACAAGGCGTCCGCCTTGCCGTTCTTCGACCCAGGTCGGAACGTCAGGGAAAAATTGAAGCGTCCAAAAAACAAAGCCCACCTGGCCTGACGGGAGTTGAGACGTCTAGCCGATTGCACGTAAGCCAGATTCTTGTGGTCAGTCCAGACCACAAACGGTTGCTCCGCTCCCTCCAACCAGTGGCGCCACTCCTCCAAGGCAAGCTTCACAGCGAGAAGCTCCCGGTTACCCACATCGTAGTTTCTCTCTGCTGGTGAAAGACGACAAGAGTAGAAGGCGCAGGGATGGAGTTTACCGTCAGTGGAGCTACGCTGGGACAGGATGGCGCCCACCCCCACATCAGACGCGTCCACCTCAACAACAAACTGACGGGAAGTGTCAGGTTGAGAGAGAATCGGGGCGTTGGTGAATCGGCTCTTCAAGTTCAGAAATGCTCGGTCTGCCTCAGGAGTCCAACAGAAAGTTCTGGTGCAAGACGTCAGGGCAGTTAAAGGGGCGGCCACCCGGCTGTAATCACGGATAAACCTCCGATAGAAGTTCGCAAACCCCAGGAATCTCTGGAGTTGCAATCTCGTACCGGGCTGGGCCCAATCCCGAACCGCCCGAACCTTCTCTTGGTCCATCTTGATCTCTCCCCTGGAGATGATGTACCCGAGGAAGGACGTAGTGTGGGCGTGAAAATCACACTTTTCAGCCTTCACGAACAGGCGGTTCTCCAATAACCGCTGCAGGACCTGCTTGACATGCTGGACGTGGCTGGAAAGCTCCCTCGAGAAGATGAGGATATCATCCAGGTAAACGAACACAAAAATACCAATCATATCTCTCAGCACGTCATTCACCATACTTTAGAACACAGCAGGAGCGTTGGTCAGTCCAAACGGCATCACCTGGTACTCGAAATGTCCCATAGGTGTATTGAACCCAGTCAACCACTCGTCCCCCTCTCTGATCCGAACCAGATGATAAGCATTGCGTAGGTCAAGCTTCGTAAGCACCGTAGCACCCTGTAAAGAGTCGAAGGCAGAGCTCATCAAGGGCAGGGGATACTTGTTCTTGACCGTAATATCATTCAACCCCCGATAATCAATACACGGTCGAAGAGAGCCATCCTTCTTGCTCACAAAAAAGAATCCTGCTCCCAGGGGTGATGACGTGGGGCGAATGAGACCTGCAGCTAGAGACTCCTTGATGTAGGTCTCCAAGGCTTCACTCTCAGGTCGAGAGATACTGTATAACCGTCCCTTGGGAAAGGCAGCTCCAGGGAACAGATTAATCGCACAGTCATAAGGTCGGTGGGGAGGAAGTGACAGAGCCTTCTGCTTACTGAACACTTCACCCAAATCGTGATAGGTTTCTGGAACCAGGGACAAATCAGGGGGAGCAGACTCACTGACCTGACTGGGAACAGCATGAGAACAGGCAGTCCTAAGGCAGTTAGCATGACACTCAATGCTCCAACTAGTTACCTTACCCGTCACCCAATCAAACGAGGGATTGTGTTCTCTCAGCCAGGGGTAACCAAGAACCAGAGGAACATGGGGCGAAGGCAGAATGAAGAAGGAGATAACCTCTGAATGATTCCCCGACAACAACATCTTAACCGGTTCAGTCCTCATAGTGATCCGTGCCAGACTACTGCCGTTCAGAGTGGTTGCTTCAATGGCTTCCGGCAATTGCTCCTTGGAAAGCCCCAGCTGTTCCACCAAGTCGGCATCAATAAAGCTGCCATCGGCACCTGAATCGATAAAAGCGTTCATCGCTAAACTCTGATTCTTATTCATGAGGGTCGCAGGAAAACGGGGTCTGACAGGGTTCTTGGGAGGTTGAAACTGGCTCGCTAAAAGTCCTCCCAAACTTAGCAAGCCGGGCAGTTTAACGGGCGCTGAGGACAAGCGGAGATGTAATGTCCCGAGCTACCACAGTAGAGGCAGCTGTTGGTCTCACGTCTACGTTGGCGCTCCTCCTTAGTTAACCCGTGCCGCCCCACTTGCATGGGTTCAGGATCTGGCGGCAAGACACCTCCACTAATCCCGTGTGGGGAATCATGATCAACACGTTCTGGTCCACTTCCTGACCCGAATGGTAACCGAGTTGCTGATTGATTGGACGAGCCCCACTGCTTCTCCCTCCTTCTCTCTCGGACTCTATTATCCACCCGAATAGATAATGTGACCAAACTGTCCAGGTCACTAGGCTCTGGATAGGAGATCAGCTCGTCCTTGAGTTGCTCCGACAACCCCTGGTAAAAAGCCGCTTGTAGTGACTCCTCATTCCAACCACTCTCCACAGCCAATGTCCTGAATTCGATCACAAAGTCTGCCACACTGCGAGCTCCTTGGCGAAGAGAGAACAAACGCTTAGCTGCGTCCTTACCTCGGACTGGATGGTCAAAAAGCTTTCTCATCTCTGCCGTGAACTCCTGGTATGACGCCATGCAGGTGTCCTGTCGTTCCCAAACGGCTGAAGCCCATTCCAGAGCTCTACCACGCAGCAGTTCAATAACAAAAGCTATCCTAGCCTTCTCTGTGGCGTAAGAGTAGGGCTGCAGATCAAAAACTAAACCACACTGCATAAGAAATGAACGGCATCTTCCCAAATCCCCTTCGTACTTATCAGGCGTCGGAACCTTGGGCTCACGGAAGGAAACCGCTCCAGAAGCGGCAGGTGAGAGGGGTGAAACAGGTGGTGGATGATCCGCCGGCAAACTGAGCTGATCCTGGATACTCGTCAAGCTAGCAGAGAAGTTCCGGACTGAAAACGCTATCTCCTGTAGCGCCGTGCTGTGTTGTCCCAATATCTTCTCCTGATGGGTAATGGCATGGCAAACGGAGTCCAGGTCCGCTGGGTTCATCCTTGGCCGGATCGTTCTGTCACGGTTTTCTAAAGTAGAACCCAGAAGCAGACCAGGACAAGGAGAGTAGGACGAAGGTGAGTATTTATTTACAAGTTTAAACGTAGAGGTAGAAAGATCCAGGTGGCGGAGCGGGCAGCGGAGGTGAGTTGATGGGAGTGAATAGGCAGATCCAAGGGAGTAACAGAAGCCACCGACGACCAGGCAGGGATGGGGTGAGTGTTCCGGGTGAATGATGTTCATGGCTAACGATCCGGCAGGGAATGGATGTCAGGTCAGAGCTTATGAAGTGGAGGGGTGATGATCAGGACCAGGTGTGCAGATAGCTGATGGGATACAGGTGCGGGTAATCAGAGATCTCCCAACTAGCTACGTCGCCCGGCAACCAGACAGGGTGCGTTCCAGGACACCGGAAAAACACTCCAGGACAGAACACAGGCAAAAACAGACTCAGGAAGCGGGATTCGTGACAGCAAAGACATGGCCCCAATTTACATGGTCGAGAAACGGGGGTTTCGTGAGTTGGTGCTAACACTCAACCCAAGGTACCAAATGCAAATCGATATGCGACACGTATTAATGTCAAAATATCATGCAAAACAGGCAAGCCCCAAAAAATATATATATTTTAGGCCTATATTTATTTTGTTTGCAACTATAGTTGAATTGTTTTCTATTTACCTTTTTAGATTTTATACATTCATATTTTATATTTTGTTACATGCTTAATTGAAAATTTGCACAAAGGTTGCAAATAAAAGGAGAAATAATCAAATATGAGTAAATACCTCGGTTAGGACATCTACTTTGTGCACTTTCCTTTAAACAGCTTGGAAAATTCCAGAAAATGATGTCATGGCTTTAGAAGCTTCTGATAGGCTAAATTACATCATTTGAGTCAATTGGAGGTGTACCTGTGGATGTATTTCAAAGCCTACTTTCAAACTCAGTGCCTCTTTGCTTGACATCATGGGAAAATCAAAAGAAATCAGCCAAGACCTCAGAAAAAATGTGTAGATCTCCCCAAGTCTGGTTCATCCTTGGGAGCAATTTCCAAACGCCTGAAGGTACCACATTCATCTGTACAAACAATAGTACGCAAGTATAAACACCATGGGACCACGTAGCCGTCATACCGCTCAGGAAGGAGACGAGTTCTGTCTCCTAGAGATGAACGTACTTTGGTGCGAACAGTGTAAATCAATCCCAGAACAAGAGCAAAGGAACTTGTGAAGATGCTGGAGGAAACAGGTACAAAAGTATCTATATCCACAGTAAAACGAGTCCTATATCAACATGACCTGAAAGGCCCCTCAGCAAGGAAGAAGCCACTGCTCCATAAAAAAGCCAGACTACGGTTTGCAACTGCACATGGGGACAAAGATTGTACTTTTTGGAGAAATGTTCTGTGGTCTAATGAAACAAAAATAGAACTGTTTGGCCATAATGACCATTGTTATGTTTGGAGGAAAAAGGGTGAGGCTTGCAAGCCGAAGAACAGCATCCCAACCGTGAAGCATGGGGGTGGCAGCATCATGTTGTGGGGGTGCTTTGCTGCAGGAGGGACTGGTGCACGTCACAAAATAGATGGCTTCATGAGGATCAAAAATGATGTGGATATATTGAAGCAACATCTCAAGACATCATTCAGGAAGTTAAAGCTTGGTCGCAAATGGGTCTTCCAAATGGACAATGACCCCAAGCATACTTCCAAAGTTGTGGGGGAATGGCTTAAGGACAACAAAGTCAAGGTATTGGAGTGGCCATCACAAAGCCCTGACCTCAATCCCATAGAAAGTTTGTGGGCAGAATTGAAAAAGCATGTGTGAGCAAGGAGGCCTACACACCTGACGCAGTTACACCAGCTCTGTCAGGAGGAATGGGCCAAAATTTACCCAACTTATTGTGGGAAGTTTGTGGAAGGCTTCCTGAAACGTTTGACCCAAGTTAAACAATTTAAGGCAATGCTACCAAATACTAATTGAGTATATGTGAACTTGTGACCCCACTGGGAATGTAATGAAATAAATAAAAGCTGAAATATATCATTCTCCTTACTATTATTCTGACATTTCACATTTTAAAATAAAGTGGTGATCCTAACTGACCTAAAACAGGGAATTTTTACTAGGATTAAATGTCAGGAATTGTGAAACTGAGTTTAAATTTATTTGGCTAAGGTGTATGTAAACTTCTGACTTCAACTGTATATACTAGGTGGTGTCAGAGGAAGGCCTAAAAAATTGTCAAAGACTCCAGTCACACAAGCCATAGACTGTTCTCTCTGCTACCGCAATCGGTACTGGAGCACCAAGTCTAGGTCCAAAAGGCTCCTTAACAGCTTCTACCCCCAAGACCCACCCCCTTTGTTTTTATACTGCTGCTATTCGCTGTTTATTATCTATGCATAGTCACTTTACCCCTACCTACATGTACAAATTACCTTGACTAACCTGTTCCCCCGCACATTTACTCGATACCGGTACCCTCTGTATGTATGTGAACAGACATTTTCAATGATGAAATATAAGTCAAGGCACAGATCATCTCTTACTGACTCTCACCTTTCAGCAATCCTGCACATAGCGACGTCAGAAACTATACCGGACTTCACTGCTCTAGTCAATGCCCATCAAAGACTTCACTCCTCACACTGATTGAGTAGTTTAAATTAAACTGTTCCACGAAAATATGCATGTAAAAATATTCATAACTGGAACGCAGGTGGGTAGAAATGGTAGGCTAAATTGTAAGCTTCCCCAAACTTGAAACTCAGGAGCTGCCTATGGACTTTGTTAAAACACCCATTAACGGGCCACCTATTGAAATCAAATGCCCTTCGAACTGATTTGTTCTTGCTCCGGGCCTGGAGCAGCAGCAGTACATAACCCTCAGTAGACACGCACATTAGAAGGCACATTCCTCACTCGCTAGGTGCGCAATTAAAGGGCCAGATGCACAATTAAAGGAGAATTACACTAAAATATCTACTTGTTACATTTCTTCCAGATCAATAAATCAAGTATTCTGATGTGATTAAAACATTGACATGGACTCAGAACATGAACATTTCGTTGTTTCTATATGAACAATTGTAATTTTGAGAGTGAAAAACAAAACAAAGCTAAATCCAGGAACATTTTTACTGAAACATAATTTTGGAAAATATAAAACATAATTTGGGGGGGGGGGGGGAATCACAGATTGTGTAGGGCCCCCCTCAATAGTTGTTTATTAACCAATATTTTACCACTTACACTACATGACCAAAAATCATGGGCATTAATATGGAGTTGGTCCCCCTTTTTCTGCTATAACAGCCTCCACTCGTCTAGGAAGGCTTTCCACTAGATGTTGGAACATTGCTGTGGGGACTAGCTTCCATTCAGCGACAAGAGCATTAGTGAGGTCAGGCACTGATGTTGGGTGACTAGGCCTGGCATGCAGTCGGCTTTCCAATTCATCCCAAAGGTGTTCGATGGGGTTGAGGTCAGGGCTCTGTGCAGGTCAGTCAGGTTCTTCCACACCGATCTCGACAAACCATTTCTATATGGACCTCACTTTGTGCATGAAGGCATTGTCATGCTGAAACACGAAATGGGCCTTCCCCAAACTGTTGCCACAAAGTTGGAAGCACAGAATTGCCTAGAATGTCATTGTATCCTGTAGCGTTAAGATTTCCCTTCACTGAAACTAAGGGGCCTAGCCCGAACCATGGAAAACAGCCCCAGACCATTATTCCTCCTCCACCAAACTTTACAGTTTTCACTATGCATTCGAGCAGGTAGCGTTCTCCTGGCATCCACCAAACCCAGATTAGTCCATTGGACTGCCAGATGGAGAAGCGTAATACATCACTCCAGGGAATGCATTTCCACTGCTCCAAAGTCCAGTGATGGTGAGCTTTACACCACTCCAGCCGATGCTTGGCATTGCACATGGTGATCTTAGGCTTGTGTGTGGCTGCTAGGCCATGGAAACTCATTTCATGAAGCTGCAGATTAACAGTTATTGTGCTGACCTTGCTTCCAGAGGCAGTTTGGAACTCGGTAGTGAGTGTTGCAACTGAGGACAAATGATTTGTACACGCTACGCGCTTCCCGTTCTGTGAGCTTGTGTGGCCTACCAATTCGGAGCAAAGCCGTTGCTCCAAGACGTTTCCATTTCACAATAACAGCACTTACAGTTGACCAGGGCAGCTCTAGCAGGGCAGAAATGTGATGAACTGACTTGTTGGAAAGGTGGCATCCTATGATGGTGCCACGTTGAAAGTCACTGAGCTCTTCAGTAAGGGCCATTTTACTGCCAATGTTTGTCTATGGAGATTACATGGATGTGTGCTCGATTTTATATACCTGTTAGCGACGGGTATGGCTGAAATAGCCTAATCCACTCATTTGAAGGGGTGTCCACATAATTTTTGTATATATAGTGTATCTTAACAGAAAACAGTGCACTACTTTCTATTGTACAGTAAGGACCTGGGGAACAGTTGCAGGGGAGAGAAGAAGAGGATGTTCCTATTTGAAAGCTAGAAAAAAATCAGTAGCTCATGACATGTTTACTATTTTTTTAAGTAGCTCTCATGCTAGAAAACGTTGGAGACCCCTGGCCTATCCTATTTTTGATAATACCCTAATAAAGTTAAGGAACTGTAACGATCTTCGTCTGGAGAAAGAGAGGAGGACCAATGCGCAGCGTGGTACGTGTTCATTTTCTTTAATAACGAACGAACACAGAAACAAAACAATAAACGATACGTGAAATACAAACCGAAACAGTTCCGTGTGGAACAAACACTGACAAAGAAAATAACCACCCACAAAACACAATAGAAAACAGGCTCCCTAAATATGGTTTTCAATCAGAGACAACGACTAACACCTGCCTCTGATTGAGAACCATATCAGGCCAAACGAAAAACCCAACATAGAAAAATAAACATAGATAACCCACCCAACTCACGCCCTGACCATACTAAAACAAAGAAATAACAAAAGAACTAAGGTCAGAACGTGACAGGACTTTTTGGGAACGTTTGGTGTGGTATGGCTATTATTTGGCTTAGCTATTGCAGGCTTATGAAAGCAATGGGCACAGGCACTCCAACTGATTCTGACAGTTGAACCTGGGGGTTGAGGAATATTTTATCATGCTTATCTTTAATATAGATAATGCTTATCTTTCTGTACGCTTATATCTGTATAGCATAGAAATGTATAGAAATCCATGTCGATGTTGGGAACATGGCGCCTGCACATCTCTCTAGCTTTCTCTCGGTCTCTCTAGAGCTAAAACAAAGCTTGTCTCCCTTCATATTTATTTTTGAAATATGAATATCATACAGTGTATGCATAGGCCTATATGCATGCAATGCCTTGCTGCATTTAGTGCTCAAATCTCCAACAGCTGAACCGTTAGGTAGACAATTATTGTTTCAGGAAAGTAAAAACCAATTAAGCAATAGACTATACCATTTTGAATATACTATTTGTTTGTATTATTATTATTATTGCTGAACATTGAACCTCGTTATTATTATATTGCTTATGGTCCAGGACATTTAGACAATGATGACTCCACGCCAATGAATGAACAATGGACACTATATTGAAGTGTCATACAGACTTTTTCCACGTTTTGTTACGTTACAGCCTTATTCTAAAATGGATAAAATTGTTATTTTCATCAACAGTAAAATCTACACACAATACCCCATAATGACAAAGCAAAAACAGGTTTATGAGAAGAAAAAAAATTGCTGGTCCGTAACAACATGTGGAAAAAGTGAAGGGGTCTGAATACTTTGCGAATGCACTGTACCTGCCAGGGAGGACTTGGCCTAAAGGCAATGATTAATTATTGTGAAGATCTAGATTTTAGACTGCATTTCTTGCACATACCCTCTTCTTTTTTTGTACATAGAAAAGAGCACATACATTACCTTCAGAAATTATTAATACCCCTTGACTTATTACACATTTTATTGTTACAGACTGAATTAAAAATTTATTAAATAAAAATGTCTCACCCATCCACACACAATACACCATAATGACAAGGTGAAAATATATTTTTTGAAATGTTTACAAATGTATTGAAAATGAAATACATAAATATCTCATTTGCATACTTATTCACACCCCTGAGTCAATAGTTTGTAGAAGCACATTTGCCAGCAATTGCAGCTGTGAGTCTTTCTGGGTCTGTAAGAGCTTTCCACACCTGGATTGTATAACATTTGCCCATTCTTCTTCCAAAAATTCTTCAAGCTCTGTCAAATTTGTTGTTTATCATAGCTAGACAACTGTTTTCAGGTCTTGCCATACATTTTCAAGTAGATTTAAGTCTAAACTGTGACTCGGCCACTCAAAGGGTCTGAATATTTATATAAATAAGGTATTTCAGTTTTTTTGAACATTTGCTAAAATTTCTAAAATCCTGTTTTTGCTTTGTCATTATGGGTTATTGTGTGTAGATTGAAGAGGGGGGGGGAAACTATTGAATCCATTTTAGAATAAGGCTGTAACGTCACAAAATGTGTCAAGGTGTCTGAATACTTTCCGAATGCACTGTAATTGATATAGTGAAAAAGAGGAAGCCTGTACAGAATAAAACTATTCCAAAACATGCATGCTGTTTGCAACAAGATAATAATTGTGAGATATAAGGTTAGATATGTGTGGCTAGTAGTGTGGCTGCAAAATCTATAAGAAATACCGCCAAGCCATACCAAGCCACAGGAAAAGCAGACACACAGTGAGCACATTTACCGTGAGTATAGATATCCTAAACCAAAAGCAAAGAACAGACAATGACATTGGCAAAATGGAACAAAATCAATGCATTGAAGGTACGTTTTTGCAGGAAACATTTATGTAAGTCAATGTTTCACACAGAGACATCTTGCCTCATCTTGAAAGCTCTCTGTGTGACCTTACTCTGTCTTTGCTCAGGTTTGTGCTGTTGCCAGGATACTATTTCCTATGGCAACACTTGAGCTGGTGAGGTGAGCAGCAGTGAACAGAACAGATGCAGGTAGTGGGCTGCTGTGTCTCCCAACCAGAAGTCCATATATGTTCAGATACCGGTGACAAAGTAACTGAAAACTCAATAAGAACTTACAAGAATACTCTCAGCTGAAATGTGACAGTACCAATAGCTATTCATCCCAACGTGTGCACCAGTGTATGTACATGCTCCTCACTGTCCTTGCTGTATTGTAGACGCTGTGTTGTGCAGGACATTACAGGTTATAGCAATTCATGTACTTCTATTGATGTAGGTCTATTCAATTTGTTTCGCAGGAGAGTATTGCTCTCCCAATCATCCTTCTTTTGTTTGTTTTTGTAAATAAGTGAGGTATTATTTCTGCTAAATGCTAATGCCTTTTTTTTAGGCAATTAGGAGGTTCTTGATGATGACACTGGTCAGAACTGTCTGATTGCACTGTTTTCGAATAAGACAATAATATCAACTTATTGTAAACCAAATAATCAAACATTTCTAATTGAAATCACTTTATCCGACCTTGATAGACTAAATGCCAGACAACTTTTCAGGAAAATTTATGTAATTATGACTTCAGGAAATACATTTCAACTATTTGCTTATGCAAAACTGAGAGAGAAATTCATTCCTTATCAATATCCTTGAGATATGTTTTCCATAAATTGTTCTTTGATCTCATCCTTATTCAACCCTCTTTTATAGAATAATGCATTAGATTAGGCTGTCATGTTGAAATTAAATGCGGAAATTATTCCGTTAAGATAAGGGGGTCAAAAATGTTGATTAATATTTACAGCATTTGGGAGAATTGGAGTCGGTCTTGCTATAGGTCTATACATTAGAGGACACTGCCACCAGTTGTTCTAACAGTGGAACTACATTCGTTACCCTATCCTCCACTGTGTACAAGAATAAGCTAAGGATAGTATTCAATAGAACATGGAGTTTCATCAGCTTTGAATGGGGAACAACAGTAACTGCATAAGAAACTTTTATTTCTGAGAAAATAAATGCTTTACCTGTGATTGTACTAGGAAGATGGACCTTGTATAGGGCAATTCCACGTCCAGTGTAGGCCGAAACTACTTTTGGTGTCTCAGATGGTTCTGGCAATTCTCACATAGTAAAACCTCATTGGGAGGGATGTTTAACATGCTTTTTACATTTGTATCACAAACCATCTTTTAGAAACTCATGACTAAAATGGCCATTTTAGGCCCTTTTTAGACCTATACATGCCTCCTGTAAGATTATCTGTGAACCGTACATGGAGTATGTCTTGAAAACTACTTTTCCAACATATACACGACATGACCAAAGGTATGTGGACACCTGCTCGTCGAACATCTTCCAAAATCATGGGCATTAATATGGAGTTGGTGCCCCTTTGCTGCTATAACAGCCTCCACTCTTCTGGAAAGGCTTTCCACTAGATGTTGAAACGTTGCCCGAACCATGAAAAACTGCCCCAGACCATTATTCCTCCTCCACCAAACTTTACAGTTGGTACTATGCATTGGGGCAGGTAGCGTTCTCCTGGCGTCCGCCAAACCCAGATTCATCCGTAGGGCTGCCAGATGGTGAAGCGTGATTAATCACTCCAGAGAACGTGTTTACACTGCTCCAGAGTCCAATGGCGGCGAACTTTACATCACTCCAGCTGACACTTGGCATTGCGCATGGTGATCTTAGGCTTGTGTGCGGGATGCTCGGCCATGGAAACCCATTTCATGAAGCTCCCGACAAACAGTTATTCTGCTGATGTTGCTTCCAGAGGCAGTTTGGAACTCGGTAGTGAGTGTTGCAACCGAGAACAGACAATTTTACACGGTACGCGCTTCAGCACTCTGTCTTTTGTGGCCTACCACGTTGCGGCTGAGCCGTTGTTGCTCCTAGACGTTTCCACTTCACAATAACAGCACTTACAGTTGACTGGGGCAGCACTAGCAGGGCAGAAATTTGACTAACTGATTGTTGGAAAGGTGGCATCCTATGACGCTGCCACCTTAAGTCACTGAGCTCTTCAGTAATGCCATTCTACTGCCAATGGTTGTCTATGGAGATTGCATGGTTGTGTGGTCTATTTTATACACCTTACCTCCTTACTTCATTTGCACACACTGTATACAGATTTTCTATTGTGTTGTTGACTATACGTTTGTTTATCCCATGTGTTGTTGTTTTTGTCACACTGCTTTGCTTTATCTTGGCCAGGTCACAGTTGTAAATGAGAACTTATTCTCAACTGGCCTACCTGGTTAAATAAAGGTGAAATAAATAAAATAAAAAATATTTTTAAACCTGTCAGCAATGGGTGTGGCTGAAATAGCCAAATCCACTAATTTGAAGGGGTGTCCACATACTTTTGTATACAGTTCATTCGGAAAGTATACAGACCACTTTAATTTTACCACATTTTGTTACGTTACAGCCTTATTCTAAAATGTATAAAATATATGTTTTTCCTCATCAATCTACACACAATGCCCCATAATGACAAAGCAAACACTGTTTTTATTTTATTTTTGCAAATGTATGAAAAAAAAAACCCTGAAACATCACATTTACATAAGTATTCAGACCCTTTACTCAGTACTTTGTTGAAGCACCTTTGGCAGTGATTACAGCCTCAAGTCTTCTTGGGTATGACGCTACAAGCCTGGCACACCTGTATTTGGGGAGTTTCTCCCATTTTTCTCTGCAGATCCTCTCAAGCTCTGTCAGGTTGGATGGGGAGCGTTGCTGCACGGCTACTTTTAAGTCTCTCCAGAGATATTCGATCGGGTTCAAGTCCAGGCTCTGGCTGGGCCACTCAAGGACATTCAGAGACTTGTCCCGAAGTTACTCTTGCGTTGTCTTGGCTGTGTGCTTAGGGTCGTTGTCCTGTTGGAAGTTGAACCTTCACCCCATTTTGAGGTCCTGAGCGATTTGGAGCAGGATTTCATCAAGCATCTCTCTGTACTTTGCTACATTAATCTTTCCCTCGATCCTGACTAGTCTCCCAGTCCCTGCCACTGAAAAGTGACTAAAGACACTTCAGCTTTTCAACATTATTCCACTTGGACATTATGGGTGATTGTGTGTAGGCCGGTGACCCACAAATCTCAATTTAATCAATTTTAAATTCAGGCTGTAACACAACAAAATGTGAAACAATCAAAGGGAGGCAGTCTGGTTCCGAAACTAATGCAATCACTTTTCTCCTGGTGAAAACTATGCCTACCCGGATGCATGGTTCAGATTAATAAAAACCCCTCATTTCGAAGTAGAGAACAGGAATCACAATACCTCCCATGGTCATTGAGCATCCACCCTCCCCAACTGTGAGGATGGAGAATGTCAGGGCCGGTGGGCTGTATTCTCATCCGGCTGTGAAGGAAGCTCTTCTATGGGATTTGTCATCCAGATTGGGTCCTTTTGACTAACTTCCATGACTCACGTGTTCAAAATGTGTACAAAACACCCACCACCTCTCACAATATGGACAGTTTACCATTGTACAATCACAATGCCACTTCCAGACAGTACTTCAGGATGAGTGATGAATGTGATTTCGCTCAGAGTGATAGGAATCAAAGGAACGTTTTAATTTAAAATGGGCTTTGAGTCAGACCCATCATATATGGCCCCTAAAGATATTGATCCATGGACCATGGGAATCAGGGCATTTTACAGGAAGGATAAGGGTTTTTAGTCCAAGGAAATGTGTGATTGGGTGTCCTCATGAAATCCAAACAAGCATGGGTTATGTGACCAAGCAGGTCAACACGATTGTAGTAGGCAACCATAGTAGTTGTCTTGTAAACACCCCCAGGTCATGGTTCTGCTTGATAATGCTCTCTCACAATTCCTAGATTTCATCTGCTACAAAACACCCTAAAGACCACTGGATCAAAATAAAATAACATACTTTTGCAAAGTATTTTATTTAATAAAAATACATGTATAGTATATTGTATTTTAAAATACTAAAATACATTTGCAAGTGGCCGGCTGAACAGCAACAACATTCTCAGTAACAGTTACAGAAACGTCTTACTTGCTATGTCTGTGATATGTTGTTGTTCATCTGCCTTAGATGAATGTACTGTCAGTCTGGATAAGAGCGTCTGCTAAATGATCAAAATGTACAGTATATGTGAAAATGAACAATGGCAAAGCACACCGGGTATTGTCATTGGACTTGTTTGTCAACAATCTACAAAAATAGTCTGTAATGTGACAGTTGAAGAAGAAATATGTATTTGAAAGATTCCTAAAAAATGTATATGTAACGTCCTGACCAGAGTTCTTATGTGTTTTGCTTGTTTAGTGTTGGTCAGGACGTGAGCTGGGTGGGAATTCTATGTTGTGTGTCTAGTTTGTCTGTTTCTGTGTCCAGCCTAATATGGTTCTCAATCAGAGGCAGCTGTCAATCGTTGTCCCTGATTGAGAATCATATATAGGAGGCTTGTTTTGTGTTGGGATTTTGTGGGTGATTGTTTCCTGTCTCTGTGTTTTGTCTGCACCAGATAGGGCTGTCTCGGTTTTCACATTTGTTAATTTGTTACTTGTATTAGTGTTACCGTTTATTCGTCTAATTAAACATGTTGAACACTAGCCGCACTGCATTTTGGTCCTCTCCTTCACCTATGGAAGAAAACCGTGACAGTATAACTAAAATAGTAATTGCATAAGTATTCAGCCCCTTTGTTTAGGCAAGGCTAAATTAGTTCAGGAATATAATTTGGTTAAACAAATCACATAATAAGTTACATGGACTCACTATGTGTGAAATAATAGGTGTTGGTTTGATTTTTGAATGACTAATCCTTCCTCTGTCACCCATACGACATCTGTAAGGTCCCTCAGTCAAGTATTGAATTTCAAGCACAGACTCAACTACAAAGACCAGGGAGCTTTTCAAAGGCCTCATAAAGAAGGGCAGTGATTGGTAGATGGGTAACAATAACAAATCAGAAATTGAATATCTCTTTAAGCATGGTCAAGTTGAGCATGAGCAATGGGGGGAGAAGGGCCTTTGTCAGGGAGGTGACCAAGAACCCGATGGTCACTCTAACAGAGCTCCAGAGTTCCTCTGTGGAGATAGGAAAACCTTCCAGAAGGACAACCATCTCTGCAGCACTCCACTAATCAGGCCTTAATGGTAGAGTGGCCAGATGGAAGCCACTCCTCAGAAAAAAGGCACATGACAGCCCGCTTGGAGTTTGCCAAAAGACACCAAAAAGACTCTCAGACCATGAGAAACAAGATTCTCTGTTCTGATGAAACCAAGACTGAACTCTTTGGCCTGAATGCCAACGGTCACGTCTGGAGGAAACCTGGCACCATCCCTATGGTGAAGCATGCTGGTGGCAGCATCATGCTGTGGGGATGTTTTTCAGCGGTAGGGACTGGGAGACTAGTTAGGATCGAGGGAAAGATGAACGAAGCAAAGTATAGCGAGATCCTTGATGAAAACCTGCTCCAGAGCAGTCATAACCTCAGACTGGGGCGAAGGTTCACCTTCCAACAGGACAACGACCCTAAGCATACAGCCAAGACAATGCAGGAGTGGCTTCGGGACAAGTCTCTGAATGTTCTTGAGTGGCCCAGCCAGAGCCCGATCTAACATCTCTGGAGAGACCTGAAAATAGCTGTGCAGCGACGCTCCCCATCCAACCTGACAGAGCTTGAGAGGATCTGCAGAGAAAAATGGGAGAAACTCCCCAAATACAGGTGTGTAAGCTTGTAGCATCATACCCAAGAAGACTTGAGGCTGTAATTGCTGACAAAGGTGCTTCAACAAAGTACTGAGTAAAGAGTTTGAATAGTTATGTAAATGTCATATTTCAGTTTTTAAATATATATATACATTTGCAAAACTAATTCTGAAAACATGTTTTTTCTTTGTCATTATGGGGTATTGTGTGTAGATTGAAGGGGAAAAAACTATTTATTCCATTTTAGAATAAGGCTGTAACGTCACAAAATGTGGAAAAAGAGAAGGAACTGGAATACTGATGCCTAGTCACCTTACCCCATACATCTCTACCTCTATCTATCCAGTAAATATCGTACTGGAACTGACCGTGTACAGTTGAAGTCGGAAGTTTACATACACTTAGGTTGGAGTCATTAAAACTCGTTTTTCAACCACTCCACATATTTCTTGTTAACAAACTATAGTTTTGGCAAGTCGGTTAGGACATCTACTTTGTGCATTACACAAGTAATTTTTCCAACAATTGTTTACAGACAGATTATTTCACTTATAATTCACTTTATCACAATTCCAGTGGGTCAGAAGTTTACATACGCTAAGTTGACTGTGCCTTTAAACAGCTTGGAAAATTCCAGAAAATGATGTCATGGCTTTAGAAGCTTCGGATAGGCTAATTGACATCATTTTAGTCAATTGGAGGTGTACCTGTGGATGCATTTCAAGGCCTACCTTCAAACTCAGTGCCTCTTTGCTTGACATCATGGGAAAATACAAATAAACCAGCCAAGACCTCAGGAAAAAAATTGTAGATCTCCACAAGTCTGGTTCATCATTGGGAGCAATTTCCAAACGCTGAAGGTACCACGTTCATCTGTACAAACAATAGTACGCAAGTATAAACACCATGGGACCACGCAGCCGTCATACCGCTCAGGAAGGAGACGCGTTTGTCTCCTAGAAATTAACGTACTTTGGTGCGAAAAGTGCATATCAATCCCAGAACAACAGCAAAGGACCTTGTGCAGATGCTGGAGGAAACGGGTACAAAATTATCTATATCCACAGTAAAACGAGTCCTATATCGACATAACCTGAAAGGCCGCTCAGCAAGGAAGAAGCCACTGCTCAAAAACCGCCTTAAAAAAGCCAGACTACGGTTTGCAACTGCACATGGGGACAAAGATCTGTCACGCTCTGACCGTAGAGAGCTTTTTATGTCTATTTTGGTTTGGTCAGGGTGTGATTTGGGTGGGCATTCTATGTTCTTTTTTCTATGTTTTTGTATTTCTTTGTTTTGGCCGGGTATGGTTCTCAATCAGGGACAGCTGTCTATCGTTGTCTCTGATTGGGAACCATACTTAGGTAGCGTTTTCCCACATGGTTTTTGTGAGTAGTTGTTTTCTGTTTAGTGTTTTGCACCTGACAGGACTGTTTCGGTTTCGGTTATTCACTTTGTTATTTTTGTTTAGTGTTCAGTTTAAATAAAAAGCCATGAACACTTACCACGCTGCGCTTTGGTCCGATTCCTCTTCATCCGACGACGACACCAGTTACAAGATCGTACTTTTTGGAGAAATGTTCTGTGGTCTAATGAAGCAAAAATAGAACTGTTTGGCCATAATGACCATCGTTATGTTTGGAGGAAAAGGGGGGTGGCTTGCAAGCCGAAGAATACCATCCCAACCGTGAAGCATGGGGGTGGCAGCATCATGTTGTGGAGGTGCTTTGCGTCAGGAGGGACTGGTACACGTCACAAAATAGATGGCATCATGAGGATCAAAAATTATGTGGATATATTGAAGCAACATCTCAAGACATCAGTCAGGAAGTTCAAGCCTGGTCGCAAATGGGTCTTCCAAATGGACATTGACCCCAAGCATACTTCCAAAGTTGTGGAAAAATTGCTTAAGGACAACAAAGTCAAGGTATTGGAGTGGCCATCACAAAGCCCTGGCCTCAATCCCATAGTAAATTTGTGGGCAGAACTGAAAAAGCGCGTGCGAGCAAGGAGTACTTTGTAACAATAAAATTAGAAAAAATCCAGGGGTTCTAAATACTTTTGCAAGGCACTGTACATTTACATTTAGTTAATTTAGCAGATGCTCTTATCATACCATAGTGCCATCAGACTTTTGAGGCCAATATAGGGTGAAAGGGGGCCACAAAATGGTGCACAACTATAAAGAAATGGTATAGAAAAGTATTTTCTATTTAGAAAATACAAATTACAGCTTTCGAAAGTATCTTGTTACAAAATACATTATAGTGTAGTTCAGCCCAGTATAATACAACATACAAAATACTCTGAAATAATAAAAATAGGAATTTCAAATACATGCAACAAAAATACTGCCAATCTCTGGGTACATGTGCTGTAATTCTTGGCACAGGGATAAGAAAGGATAGGAATTCTTAAAGGGACTGTGTCACAGCAGGGTCCAGGGAAAGGGTCCAGGTCTTCAGGGAAATATCTTTTGAGAATGGAAAATGTCACCACACAATGTTGATATTGTTGTCTTTGTCTGTTCAGAGTGCTTTCAACAAGAACTGACAAAACCCTGAGACGAAGTGAATGAAAGTCCCTTGAACTTATTAGAGTCAGTGCAGATAGAAAACCTAGGCCTCATGCTGAATGTTCTTCAATATCACATCTCAAAAAACCTGGCATGAACCCCAGGGCCAATAGGAAAGCACTGGTAAACAATACTCACAAATCCAGGGATGCACGATATATCGCTGAACATATCGGAATCGATATTAGCTAAAAATGGCAACATCGGTATCTGCCACAATGTCTAGTTTAACACCGATATTAAAAACCGATGTCAAAGCTACCATGCATACCTATATAACGTAGGTACAGGACGTAATGACGGCACTTAAAATTTTGAGCTACACGTGCAACACAGCATTCCTAACCTAGCCCACAATGTCTGCTGTGTGGATGTGAAAATAGCCACAATAAGGATTAGGCACAGTAGTGGAATTTGCGGTTTGCCTTCAAAATAAAGGTATGCAATTGACAGTGATGCAAATGAATACAAATAATATAATTATGCCATACTTTTATTTTGAAGGCTAACCGCAAAGTACACTATTGTGGCTAACCCTTATTGTGGCAAGCTTCACATAGATGGGTCCATTTACATTTACATTTAAGTCATTTAGCAGACGCTCTTATCCAGAGCGACTTACAAATTGGTGCATCACAGCTCCGTAGGCAAGCACCATGGTCTTGTAGCGGATGCGACCACCATAGCGGGTCCGACCACCATTTATCAAATAAGAACTATCTTATAAATGAGGGTTATTTTAGATGATGAAACCTATATAGTTAGCTAGCTAACTATAGCTACTGAAACAGATTAGGTCCTTTTGATATGTTTTTGGGGAAGCACTACATTGTTTGCATCCATGAGCTAGCTAGCTAGCTTATTTTTATGACCAGCACTGTCCAGAGCTTGGGGAAGGGCAGGTACTCGAGACAACTTTACCAGCGTCATAGCATATGTATCGAATAATCGTTGTGACATATGAAATACGAGTGATAGTGTAATCAATGTGTAATAACTACGTCAAACATTTATGAACGTGTTAAATTATTATTTGACGTGCAGTCATATTCAGGTCCTGGTTGGTCAACAAGCTTATTTGACACGTCAAATAGTGTTATTTGAGGTGTATCTTTTTTGACACGCAAAGACCCAGACACGCGTTCCATAAAAATTCTGGTTGAGAATGAAACGAATGAACAAATGAACGAAACAGCACAGCAAGGAAGTGAAAGAAATAGATTTTGATGATGTTTTACTGGTAATGGGGACATACGTAAATGCCAACAAAATAACTTTTTGGTCAGTGTGTGTCACGTTCCTGACCTGTTTTCCCTTGTTTTAGTATTTGTTTAGTATGGTCAGGGCGTGAATTGGGGTGAGCATTCTATGTTGTGTGTCTAGTTTGTCTGTTTCTGTGTTCAGCCTAATATGGGGCAGCTGTCAATCGTTGTCCCTGATTGAGAATCATATATAGGTGGCTTGTTTTGTGTTGGGGATTGTGGGTGGTTGTTTCCTGTCTCTGTGTTTGTGTTCTGCACCAGATAGGACTGTCTCGGTTTTCACGTTTGTTGTTCGTTAAATTAAACATGTTGAACACTAACTGCGCTGCATTTTGGTCCTCTCCTTCATCCCAGGAAGAAAGACGTTACAGAACCACCCACCTAACCCGGACCAAGCAGCAGCAGCAGCAGGAGAGGCTGCACTATTTGGAGGAATGGACATGGGAGGACGAATTAGACGGCAAAAGACCCTGGGCAGAGCCAGGGGAATATCGCCGCCCCAAAGAAGAGCTGGAGGCAGCGAAGGCGGAGAGGCGCTATTATGAGGCGCTAGCACGGCAGAGCGGCTGGAGGCCCGAGAGGCAGCCCCAAAAATTTCTTGGGGGGGGCACACGGGGAGTGTGGCAGAGTCAGGAGTCAGACCTGAGCCAACTCCCCCTGCTTACCGTAAGGAGCCGGTCAGGGCGGAATTGGAGGTGAGCGACGCAGAGACAGTGAAGGAGTTAATGGGGAAATTGGAGGAGAGAGTTATGAGGGAGGTGCTGGTTTGGTGCATGAGGCACGACATCCGCCCGACTGAACGTGTCGGGGAGTTGATGTCACCGGGAACAGCTCTCCATACTCGTCCTGAGGTGCGTGCTAGCCGTCTGGTTAAGACTGTGCCAGCCTCACGCACCAGGCCTCCTGTGCGCCTCCCTAGCCCTGCACGTCCTTTGCCAGCTCGGTGCTACAGCTCTCCCAGCCGTGCTTCCAGTGGAGAGAGAGGGCGTCGTACCGGGCAGGCACCGTGTTATGCGGTGGAGCGCACGGTGTCCCCGGTGCGTGTGCTTAGCCCGGTGCGCAACATCCCAGCTCCCCACATCTGCCGGGCTAGGGTGAAGATCCAGCCAGGGCGGATGGTGCCAGCCCTGCTCTCAAGACCTCCAGTGCGCCTTCACGGTCCGGTCTGTCCAGTACCACCAGTGCCTACACCACGCACCAGGTTTCCAGTGCGTCTCCAGAGCCCAGTTCCTCCTGTTCCGGCACCACGCACCAAGCCTCCTGTGCGTCTCCAGAGTCCTGTACGCACTGTTCCTTCTCCCCGCACTCGCCCTGAGGTGCGTGCCCTCAGCCCGGTACCACCAGTTCCGGTACCACGGACCAGGCCAATAGTGCGCCTCGAGATTCCAGTGTGCCCTGTTCCTGCTCCCCGTACTAGCCTTGAGGTGCGTGTCTCCAGTCCGGTACCACCAGTTCCGGCACCACGCACCAGGCCTACTGTGCGCCTCAGCAGGTCAGAGTCGGTCGTCTGCCCAGCGCCGTCTGAGCCATCCGTCTGCCCAGCGCCATCTGAGCCATCCGTCTGCCCAGCGCCATCTGAGCCATCCGTCTGCCCAGCGCCATCTGAGCCATCCGTCTGCCCAGCGCCATCTGAGCCATCCGTCTGTCCTGAGCCGTTAGAGCCGCCCGTCTGTCCCGAGCCGTCAGAGCCGTTCGTCAGTCAGGAGCCCCCAGAGCCGTCCGTCAGTCAGGAGCTGCCAGAGCCGCCAGCCAGTCAGGAGCTGCCGGAGCCGCCAGCCAGTCAGGAGCTGCCGGAGCCGCCAGCCAGTCAGGAGCTGCCGGAGCCGCCAGCCAGTCAGGAGCTGCCGGAGCCGCCAGCCAGTCAGGAGCTGCCGGAGCCGCCAGCCAGTCATGAGCTGTCCTCCAGTCATGAGCTGCCTTCCAGTCATGAGCTGCCTTCCAGTCATGTGCTGACCTTCCAGTCATGAGCTGCCTTCCAGTCATGAGCTGCCTTCCAGTCATGAGCTGCCTTCCAGTCATGAGTTGCCTTCCAGTCATGAGCTGCCTTCCAGTCATGAGCTGCCTTCCAGTCATGAGCTGCCCTCCAGACATGAGCTGCCCTCCAGTCATGAGCTGTCCTCCAGTCATGAGCTGCCCCTCAGCCCGGAGCTGCCATTAGTCCGGAGCTGCCCCTCAGCCCGGAGCTGCCATTAGTCCGGAGCTGCCCTTCAGTCCAGAGCTGCCTCTCTGTCCGGAGCTGCCCTTCAGTCCGGAGTTGCCCCTCTGTCCTGAGCTACCTCTCTGTCCTGAGCTACCTCTCTGTCCTGAGCTACCTCTCTGTCCTGAGTTATCTCCTCTATTTAGGAGGGACCTTTGGGAAGGTTCCTAGACCAGGGTCGGGGGCGAGGGTCGCCACTCAAAGGACGCTAAGGAGGGGGACAAAGACAATGGTGGAGTGGTGTCCTCGTCTTGCGCCGGAGCCGCCACCGCGGACAGATGCCCACCCAGACCCTCCCCTTGAGTTTTAGGGGTGCGCCCGGAGTTCGCACCTTGAGGGGGGGGTTCTGTCACGTTCCTGACCTGTTTTCCCTTGTTTTTGTATTTGTTTAGTATGGTCAGGGCGTGAGTTGGGGTGGGCATTCTATGTTGTGTGTCTAGTTTGTCTGTTTCTGTGTTCAGCCTAATATGGGGCAGCTGTTAATCATTGTCCCTGATTGAGAATCATATATAGGTGGCTTGTTTTGTGTTGGGGATTGTGGGTGGTTGTTTCCTGTCTCTGTGTTTGTGTTCTGCACCAGATAGGACTGTCTCGGTTTTCACGTTTGTTGTTTTGTATTGTTGTAAGTGTTCACAGTTCGTTAAATTAAACATGTTGAACACTAACTGCGCTGCATTTTGGTCCTCTCCTTCATCCCAGGAAGAAAGCCGTTACAGTGTGGCGTGTGTGTATGTGTGTGTGTAACCTTTATTTAACTAGGCAAGTCAGTTAAGAACAAATTCTTATTTACAATGACGGCCGGAAAAAGCTGGGCCAATTGTGCACCGCCCTATGGGACTCCCAATCACGGCCGGATGTGATACAGCCTGGATTCGAACCAGGGACTGTACTGTATTGGGAGGACTGTACTGTGGCCCTCATCCCCTCCAGGTGTGCTAAACGCATGCATTCTCCAAAGGCGGCGGAGGCCAAACAACTTTTGGGTTCTCTAACCGCTCTCCGTACGTGATCTAACCCAAGACAGGTCATTAAGGCAGAGTGTGCATCCCCTTAGGCAGGGGTACCCCGCATCTCTCACAATAAAACACCATAATAGTTATGTAGTTTCTCCGTGAAAGTGAAGCCAACAGTGTGATATTACTAGGTGTCTACAGTATACACTACGCAATACTGTAATAGTCAGATACTACAGACCTTCAGCACCAGCCTTAGTCTCATACACTACCTGATGGAGAGGAGACTTGAACTGGGTGTGAACTGCCTGATCGTGGGGGTAGGGGCAGAGCACACAAATTCACTCACACGTTAGCTCAATCTTTGCTTATACGTGCGGGTTGGCTGTAACTCACGCCATGTTATAGTTTATTCTACTATAGGTGGGGGTGTTGGCAGGATGTAAGGAGTGTGCTTAGTGCTGCAGTGGTCTGCTCTTGTTAAGCGAGTTACTGCATAGCTCGTTCACCATGGAACACACAAGAGTCTAGGCAAGATGGCTGCGCTCTGTGAGAGATAAGTGTGGTGCGCCTAGCGACACGTGACTCACTCTCCGGGGAGAACTACAAGCCCGCCGGAGTGAAACATACACAGACTCCATCTTGTGGGGTTAGGTGCGGGAGGCTAACCGGGAATGTTCCGGTGGACAGACAAGACACAGACAAATAAGACAAACACTCAGGCGCAAAATACTGGTCGACCAGGTTGGTCCACTGTCATAAGTAATTAAATACAAGGACAAAACCCAAACGAGATGGCACAAGCCAAACTGATTTGGGGGACAGCAGAGCACCCAGGTGGAGAGGCTAGCTAGCTAGCTGCTCCAAGCTATTGAATGGCTGCGTGTATACTTCTGCGCTTATGCTCTCTAACATAGAGCTCTTACCAAGCCAATCCTCTCTGGAATGAGCCGAGAAAGGGAAGAGGTGGGAGTAGTGCGGCGGAAAAGTGTGCAAAGCTGTCAATAAGGCAAAGGGTGGCTACTTTGAAGAATTTAAAATATAAAATATATTTTGATTTGTTAAACACTTTTTTGGTTACTACATGATTCCATGTGTGTTATTTCATAGTTTTGATGTCTTCACTATTATTCTACAATGTAGAAAATAGTAAAAATAAAGAAAAACCCTAGAATGAGTAGGTGTCCAAACTTTTGACTGGTACTGTATATGCATGACTTACTGACATGGAGTGCTCCATGTTCCTGCTGGTAGCAAACCTCAACCTGGATGCAGGGAAATGTCTTGCCTTGGATTATGGTTGTATCCATCTCCACCAGGTTCCTGGAAATCATATGTTACACCTGCATAGATTAACAAAAGAAAATACTAACTGTATAAATACAGCTAAAGTTAATTGAAGTCATAACAGCCATAGGTTCTTTACACAGGAGTTTTGCAGGTTTTTGTTCCAGCACTTCATTCAACTAATTGTGGTCTAAGTTGAACAAAAACTTGCACACAGTTCAGCCCCCTGGAACAGAAATCACCCACGTTTGAATTATTGAATGAGCTTCCCAAGTTACAAGTTTAGCGACAATTCTGCATGATAGAAATAGATCCCCACGTTATTCTCTATCTAACCTTGTGAATAAACTCCAAGAACATTATGATTTTCCTGGTGGTTGGGAGGTTCCCAAGTTCTTTAGATCTTTCTGAATGTTGGAGATGTGCTTTAACCTGAGAAAAAGATCGGAGAGTGGAAAGAAATTAACCTCACTGCTCAAATTTCAGTGCTGGTTCAAGTTGTCATTAAACTATCTTTAACTACCTTTAATGTGCCATCATTTTGTAAACAGTTTTGCATATTCATAAGCTTGATCAAGTTGTTGTCACCAGTTTACT
The DNA here is from genome assembly GCF_016432855.1 of Salvelinus namaycush. Taxonomy (NCBI): domain Eukaryota; kingdom Metazoa; phylum Chordata; class Actinopteri; order Salmoniformes; family Salmonidae; genus Salvelinus; species Salvelinus namaycush. The sequence continues at coordinate 2,919,911 of NC_052338.1, read as the reverse complement.
TTTAGCTAGCTAATCTATTTACAGTGAAATTCAGAGGGGCATTTTTTTGGGCAACTTTTTCAGTCATAAATTAATCAATAAACAGGCAGTGGAATTTAGTTTGACAAGTGTTCAAAAGTCAGTAACAAGATGTTTGTCACCATCCAGGCCCTGTAAAGGAGTGCGTAACTAGCTGCAGGGAAGTCAGGCGCAGGAGAGCAGAAATGAGTAGCAAACGGAGCCCTTTATTGAGGCGAACCAAACACTGTACTAAGAAAACTAAACACACACGGGTTACAATAACCCGGCGTAAACCAGCCTGGAGTACACATACATTTACATATAACAATTCCACACACAGACATGGGGGGAAACAGAGGGTTATATGCAAGACGAGTAATGAGGGAATGCAAACCAGGTGTGCAGGAAAACAAGACAAAACAAATGGAAAATGAAAGGTGGATCAGCGATGGCTAGAAGACCAGTGACGTCGACCGCCGAACGCCGCCCGAACAAGGAGAGGGACCGACCTCGGTGGAAGTCGTGACAGGCCCATGTCTCAGCATGCACTAAAGCCGTTTTAGCATTTACTGCACGTTGCTGAACTATCCAACCATTTTGTTAGTGTCATTGAAATAAAAATGGGCAATTCAAATACAATATCCAGTCCTGAAATGCAATAACAAAAACATGAATAACAATAATCCTGGTCAGTCAGTAACTTGGCTAACTAGGCTAATTAAACACTCATGTAAATGTGTACATCAACCAAATAATACCCAACCAGCCTAATAGTCTATTTGCAGCGAAATGTCAACAGTGAAGAGGCGACTCCGGGATGCTGGCCTTCTAGGCAGAGTTGCAAAGAAAAAGCCATATCTCAGACTGGCCAATAAAAAGAAAAGATTAAGATGGGCAAAAGAACGCAGACACTGGACAGAGGAACTCTGTCTAGAAGGCCAGCATCCCAGCGTCACCTCTTCACTGTTGACGTTGAGACTGGTGTTTTGCGGGTACTATTTAATGAAACTGCCAGTTGAGGACTTGTGAGTCATCTGTTTCTCAAACTAGAACCTCTAATGTACTTGTCCTCTTGCTCTGTTGTGCACCGGGGCCTCCTACTCCTCTTTCTATTCTGGTTAGAGCCAGTTTGCCCTGTTCTGTGAAGGGAGTAGTACACAGCGTTGTACGACATCTTCAGTTTCTTGGCAGTTTCTCGCATGGATTAGCCTTAATTTCTCAGAACAAGAATAGACTGATGAATTTCAGAAGGAAGGTCTTTGTTTCTGGCCATTTTGAGCCTGTAATCGAACCCACAAATGCTGATGCTCCAGATACTCAACTGGTCAAAATAGGGCCAGTTTTATTGCTTCTTTAATCAGATCAACAGTTTTCAGCTGTGCTAACATAATTGCAAAAGGGGTTTCTCATGATCAATTAGCCTTTTAAAATGATAAACTTGGATTAGCTAACACAACGTGCCATTGGAACACAGGAGTGATGGTTGCTGATAATGGGCCTCTATATGCCTATGTAGATATTCCATTAAAAATCAGCCATTTCCAGTTACAATAGTCATTTACAACATTAACAATGTCTACACTGTATTTCTTACCAATTTGATATTATTTCAATGGACAGAAAATGTATTTTCGTTCAAAAACAAGGACATTTCTAAGTGACCCCAAACTTTTGAACGGTACTGTATATGTGATGGTATGTAAAGACATTATGGACAGTATGCGGATAGAATATACAGTGCAGTGAAAAAGTACCTGCCCCCTTTCCATACTGAACGTTATCACATCCTCAAAATCCTCAACCAAAACCCAACACTAGACAAAGAGAACCTGAGTTTACAAAAAAATACACTTGTTTTCTTTATTTAATCAACAAAGCTATACACACCCAATTCCCCTTGTAAAAAAGCAATTGCCCCCTTACACTCAACAACTGCTCCTGCCACCCCAAGCTGCAATGACTGCAACCAAACGCCTCATGCAAATCTTATTGAATGTATTCAAATGTCAAGTTACAAGTTTGTGATCGGTGTTAAATCTTTCACACATCATGAGTCAAGCTTGCAAAATGTAATTACACATTTGCAAATCGTACTTGCAACCACGAATCTCAATGTGCGACCACGAAATTCAAAATACAACTCATTATAATCCCTTAAAGAAGTGGCATATTATACTGACATTTGCTCGCATGATTAAAACAAAGATATTGACTCATCCCCAGATTGTCGTTAGATAGCAGCAAATAGTTGTGCAATGTCTTCGCATGTGGATCCTTAGACCTGTTCCAGCCACGCCCACACGTTGAAATTACACATTTCCGCATTTTAAAGTACACAGCCAAGGGTTGGGCAGGAGTGGATTTGAAACGGTACCTGCTGCAGTAGGCCTGTTAATCTGCATAGTTGAGAAATTGTAATGGCAAGGCTACTATTAAGATCCAACTTTAGTGGCTTCTTTGCCACCCAGTTCAGGATGTAATCCGACCAGGCAAATGTAAATACAGTGTTGTATGGTATAGTAGTTAATTTAGTTGGAGCTCCCATAGCTAGTAAGTAGCCTAACAAGACTGATAGCAATTTCCTAGAAATAGTCCTCGTATTATTTGTCACATATTGATAAATTCTATATTACAGATGGTTATAAAGCTGTTCCAACAGCTTCACCTGGCTATCAGCAGAGCCTTATCTGGCAGCAAAACAGTTAATTCACCTTAATTTCCTGCCTTTTAAAAAAGCATAGCTGATATGGCTGACTTGCTTAATAAACAAATGTGGTTTCAACTGACAATTGAGATGTACAAACTATGGAATACCGGGACGACAAGCAGATAGGCAATCCGTCAGAACAGAACAGTAGGCAAAATTAAGAGGGGAAAATAGACCTAATTATTAGGGTAAGGCACATGGGCTACTAACAGCTTACTACACAACATACACTTAGTATTACTTTCTTAGCTACAGTATACATATCTCCCTGGCATATTACATAATTAGGGCATACAACTGCTCCTTCTGCCTGAGGAGCGAGAGGGAGAGAAAAGGTTGGTTGATTTCTCTAACAAGGCTTAAGTAAAACCAGGGGTGTATTCATAATGCCAAATATGTTGCAAACGTTTTGCAACAGAATGCCACGGTGCAACCTGTGCCGGCTCCACTCATCAGGCCTCCAGTGCACCTCCCCAGTCCGGTACGTCCTGTGCCTGCTCCTCGCACTCGTCCTGAAGTGCGTGTCACCAGTCCGGTGCCACCTGTACCGGCTCCACGCACTAGGCCTCCAGTGCGCATTCACAGTCCAGAGCTCCCGGCGACGGTTCACAGTCCGGAGCTTCCGGCGACGGTTCACTGTCCGGAGTTTCCGGCGACGGTTCCCGGTCCAGAGCCTCTGGCGACGGTTCCCGGTCCGGAGCTTCTAGGCACAGTGTCCAGTCCCGCTCCAAGGTCTGAGCCTTGCTCTGCGCCGGTGCCCAATCCAGGCACGGCGTCCAGTCCCGCTCCAGGGCCGGAGTTTCCTCTGCGCCGGTGCTCAGTCCAGGCACGGCGTCCCGCTCCAAGGCAGGAGGCTTCCTCTGTGCCGGTACCCAGTTCAGGCACGGCGTCCAGTCCCACTCCATGGCCGGAGCCTTCGTCTGCGCTGGTGCTCAGTCCAGGCATGCCGTCCAACCCAGCTCCATGGCCGGAGTCCTCCTTTGTGCCGATGCCCAGTCCAGGCACGGTGTTCAGCCCGGCGCGATGGCTGAATCCCAGCTCTGGGCGGGGGCTACGACCTACACCGGAGTCCGCACCTTTGGGGGGGGTACTGTCACGCCCTGACCATAGAGAGCCCTTGTTTCTCTATGGTGTGGTAGGTCAGGGCGTGACTAGGGGGTATTCTAGTTGAATATTTCTATGTTGTGTTCTAGTTTATATTTTCTATGTTGGTGTTTTGTATGATTCCCAATTAGAGGCAGCTGGTAATCGTTGTCTCTAATTGGGGATCATATTTAAGTAGCTATTTTTCCCACCTGTGTTTGTGGGATATTATTTTGTGTTTGTGCATGTGCTCCAGATAGTCACGTTTCGTTGTTCGTTTATTATTTTGTTTTGCTGAAGTTTCACTTAGTAATAAAGATGTGGAACTCTACGTACGCTGGGCCTTGGTCCAGTTCTTACGACAACCGTGACACAGAAACCATTTACTTCAAACAGAAAACGTTTTGTATTGAAAACAAGAGTTTCTATTGGACAAATTCAGGTAGACCCCTCCCAAAAAGTATCATCTCACAAGTGTCACAGGTGGATCTGAGTCCAGGTCTCCCACGGGGAAAAACAAACAAATCAAGGCGTCAGCATGTTTCAGTTGCTAGGCGAACCAAATTAGTTTGCTCACATACTCCCTTAACCCCTAACCCTTAGCTAAAGTTAGCCAGCTAGCTAACATTAGCCAGCTAGCTAATGACGGCCTACCCCGGCCAAACCTGGATGACGCTGGGCCAGTTGTGCACCGCCCTATGGGACTCCCAATCACGGGCGGATGTGATACAGCCTGGATATCATATGTGCCGCATATTTGTAACATTTGTAACATTTTGCAAATTCGTAATTTATTGTACATTTTGCTAATTTGCTATATTGTAAGTTACGTTTTGCAAATTGTAACATATTGTATGTTTTGCAAATTTGCTATATTGTAAGTTACGTTTTGCAAATTGTAACATATTGTATGTTTTGCAAATTCGTAACATATTGTAACGACCCTGGGTTTATAAGCGCGGAAATCGACTCTGCCGTTTGAGCATGCTTTTGCGGCACAGTCGATAGCGCGCCGGACCTCGGGCTAGGAGGTCGAGGGTTCGAGACCTGCTCCCTGCCTGTTTCATTACATTGGTGTCAGAAGAGACCTGCTCCCTGCTGTTTCATTACAATATCATACGAAATGAGTGATGGACATCCACAAATGAATACATACCATACGAAACGTAACATATCATACTAAATGGAGTGTCTCTGATTTCTATACAGAATAATATGAAATGCTCGTAGGCAGTTGTTGTAAGAGGTTGTATGTGAGTCACATTCAAAGCATTAATAAAGCACTAAAGTTGTTTTCTGATTGGGAGTTTTTTGTGATTACTTTAAATACCACTGTAGAATGTTAATCTTGAAATCAGGAACATTTATTATGACAGATGAGTATTTGATTTCAGGTGTGCAATATTCTCAAAGCGTGAGCTGCACACATTTAGCCGTGACAGGCAGCCCAATCTCAAATCCGAACCAGTTCTAACAATGATAACAATAATCCCATCTCTTCCACATATCTGATTTCCATCGCCAAGACCTCGTACCAAAAACTGCACAGAATTTGTCACATTCCGTTCAGTACGTTTATACTGTAATTCAATCAAAGCATTGTGCAGTATCGAAATCCAAATATGTGCTTATTTTGAATGTATAGATACAGTCATTGATGTACAATAACCCTAGACGTTCTGTCTGGAAATATGGGACTTTTATTGGTGGAAAGTAATGTCAATCCGCGATTAACCACTTCGATTGGTTAAGATTGTGAGGCCCTACGTAGTTAGGTGGGGGCGTACTCCTTCGTCGCCGAGTGGTGTGCGAGCGACTGGGCCGTCTCGAAAACTGTCTCGTGGGTAGACTCAAACATATTATTAATATTGACCATAGTGCATATCTATTTTGGGTCATTGTTGAGATACATTTAACGATACTGTTATATTTCTAGAAAAGATAGGTAAGCGTTTGCTAATTATTCATTTTTCATCTCTTTTGGCGGGTGGTTTGTTTGAATGCTGAAAGGTGTCCAGCATGCTAACAAGGCCTTAGCTAGCCCTGTTAGCTATTTTCTTGGCAAAGCGTATGAACCTTAACGTTATTTTAATTTACATTCTCGTATTTCTAACGCTAAACGTTTATTTTGCTTGGTGTAAATGTTCCAAATTGTGAATTCAGTCGAATTCGTCTTAACAATGTAGCTAACTAAATCTAGTTATGTACTGTAGCTAGCTGCAGTAATTGATCTTGCTATTATTGGAAGGGGGCGGGACGGTGTTTAACAAGAAATACACACCACCAACTAAGCTTGCTTCAACAAGAACATGTTTGCTAGCTAGCATAGTCATTGTTTTTGTTTACTGTCTGTTGGAGTTCACAAACTAGCTTGCTCCCGATATAACCTTACTGTTCACTTGTCCCCAGGTATTTCATTTTTCAGACATCGTGGTTGTCTGCATTAAAATGAATGGTTCAGATTTTCTAGTGTAGTTATAGTATTTTAGCCAATCTGAACTAGCTAGTTGATCTATTTACAATACTTGCAGAGGTTTAGCTAGATTACATGAAGTTACTATTGCAGTAGGAAAAAATGTGCACAATGTATTTTATAAAAGGGAGAGTTTATGTACCATACAAGTTGTTAGTCTTGATCTGTAAAGGGCACCTGAAGCAAATGTTCTAATGTGGAACATTCTTACTGAAATCTTGTTTTTGTCTTATCTTGTCTTTTCCCCTTTCTCTCAAGAGAATGGCTGCTGCCGCCGAGGTGAACGGTACTTCTGCCCTGGTGAGGGAGGAAGAGGAGCCTATGGAAGTCACTGCCGAAGGCGAGCACACAGAGAACTACCAGACACTCATCGACGCTGGACTGCCTCAGAAAGTGGCCGAGAGTCTCGACAACGTATTCTCAACTGGTGGGGAATCGGTCATACAATGGCTGAGTCTAATCTGTTTTCCAAAGAAGCATGATGATCTTGCTTGAGGTTCCATGAAGTGGAGAAAGGCCAGGTTGTAATGTTAGGAATCTGTTTTGTACCCTCAGGCTTGGTGGCGTATGCTGACCTGGATGAGAGGGCCATTGATGCTCTGCGGGAGTTCAATGAAGAGGGAGCGCTGTCTGTACTGTTGCAGTTCAAAGAAAGTGACCTGTCCCATGTGCAGGTGAGTTACAAGGGGAGAGGAATGAAAGAGAATGAATACAAGTCAGTTTGGATGATGACGCATTAGTCTAAGAAATTGACATGGAGGGGTCTATACATTTTCCTCTGCTCATAACACCAATACATGAATCATCTGTCCCGTGGTTTGCTTTCCAGAACAAAAGTGCTTTCCTTTGTGGAGTCATGAAGACGTACAGACAGAGGGAAAAGCAGGGAAGTAAAGTACAAGAATCCACCAAGGGTCCCGACGAGTCCAAGATCAAGGTAAAATGCAACGGTTAGAAAGTTGTTTCATTTGCTTAAATATAACCTGCTGTGTAACTCCTGTGCGTACACAAAGTTTTCCGTCACTGTGACGGATTTCCATAATTTGGATTTTGGAGAGATAATTTTTTAGATCAGTGTAGACAAGCTCCCCAGAGACTTTTATTGCAGGTTTGGTGATGACAGCCTAATAGACCAACGTGTCTGTTTTGTGTTAAATAAATTCCCAAATGTATTATCAAAAAAAAATACGCTGTATGCACTGACCGGAAATGCATGATTGTTGCTGACACTGATGTTCAGATAAAGGGAATTTAATTGTTTATAATGCGCAGCGCTCAACTCAAACAGCGGTGTGTAGCCTAGTGTACTTTTGCATTTTAGTAATTTAGCAGATGCTATATCCAGAGCGACTTACAGTAGTGAGTGCATAAAAAAAAAAAATACTGGTCCCCTGTGGGAATTGAACCCACAACCCTAGCGTTGGAAGCGCCATGCTTTACCACATGGGGCCACTGTAGCTGCTGGCGAAGTCATTTAAAGCCTATACTTATTGCTCAAGATGTAACTTTCCAGGGCTGTTTCCCAAAAGCGTTGTAGCACTAACATCTTAATTCCATTGAACCTAAATGGACGAAAGATGATCTTAGTGCTACGATGCTTTTGTGAAACCCTGCCCTGTGCGACTATTTTTGCCATGTAATGTTAAAGCAAAATCGGACAACCCCATAGTAGAATAGTTTAACTATTTACCTAGTTGGCTTGTAGTTTTCTATTCGAGATAAATATGCTTGTCAATGCACAGCAATTCTTAATGGCTCTGCCATTTACTGGTTGCTGAAATTCTAATACCTAATTTGTTTGACAAAACAAAGTATAGTGTAGAGAATCGTACCATCTAAACCGCTGTGAAATATACTTTACATAACCAAAAATGTAGTATTTTCAGCTGTTTGAAGCTGGTGTAAAAAAGTGAAAGACACAAATTAAACTTAAAGGAAAAATCCACCTAAAATCACTCATTCCTTTAATTTACAGTGTTAAATAACACTGGAAACTATTTTTTTGTGAACAAATGTTTCACTTTGGCGTTTATAAAAAGGTTGGTAGCAACATGAAAAACTGTTGTGGAGATCTGTTGCCGTTCAAGTCGACAACAAAATCAGCAATGCTCTCTGGGCTGGCTAGCTAGCAAGCAAATGTAGCTACTCACAATACCATAGACAATATCAGCATGTGAACAATACCATGGACAATATCAGCATGTGAAGTAGCTAGTTAGCTGTAAAATTGCCTAAACAAACTACACTATCAATTTAGGAGTCTACAATCTCCCCATGTTCAACCTAGACAGATGTGCCTCACAGTGAAGTCTGACATTTACAACAGCAGATACACTATATATATATATACAAAAGTATTTGGACGCCCCTTCAAATGAGTGGATTCCGCTATTTCAGCCACACCCGTTGCTGACAGGTGTATAACATCGAGCACACGGCCATGCAATCTCCATAGACAAACAGTGGCAGTAGAATGGCCTTACTGAAGAGCTCAGTGACTTTTAACGTGCCACTGTCATAGGATACCACCTTTCCAACATCAGTTTATCAAATTTCTGCCTTGCTAGAGCTGCCCCGGTCAACTGTAAGTGCTGTTATTGGAAAGTGCTGTGAAGTGGAAATGTCTAAGAGCAATAACGGCTCAGCGGCAAAGTGGTAGACCACACAAGCTCACAGAACAGGACCGCCGAGTGCTGAAGCATGTAAAAAAAATATATATATATAAAAAAATGCCTGCCCTCGATTGCAACACTCAATACCGAGTTCCAAACTGCGTCTGGAAGCAACGTCAGCACATTAACTGTTTGTATGGAGCTTCATGAAATGGATTTCCATGGCCAAGCAGCCGCACACAAGCCTAAGATCACCATGTGCAATGGCAAGTGTCGGCTGCAGTGGCGTAAAGTTCGCCGCCATTGGACGTTCTAGACGATACTGTGCTTCCAACTTTGTGGCAACAGTTTGGGGAAAGCCCTTTCCTGTTTCAACATGACAATGCCCCTGAACACAAAGCGAGGTCCATACAGAAATGGTTTGCCGAGATCATTGTGAAAGAACTTGACTGTCCTGCACAAAGCTCTGAGCTCAACCCCATCGAAAACCTTTTGGATGAATTGGAACACCGGCTGCGAGCCAGACTAATCGCCCAACATCCGTGCCCGACCTTACTAATGCTCTTGTGGCTGAATGGAACCAAGTCCCTGCAACAATGTTCCAATGTCTAGTGGAATGCCTTCCCAGAACAGTGAAGTCTGTTATAGCAGCAAAGGGTGGTGGGCAACTCCATATTAATACCCATGATTTTGGAATGAGATGTTCGACAAGCAGGTGTCCATATACTTTTGATCAAGTAGGTTGTCCTGAGACATGGTCCTAGGGCTCAGGTCCTCCAGGAGAGAGAGAGAATTAGAGAGGGCATACTTAAATTCACACAGGACACCGGATAAGACAGGCGAAATACTCCAGATATAACAGACTGACCCTAGCCCCCCGACACACAAACTACTGCAGCATAAATACTAGAGGCTGAGACAGGAGGGCTTGGGAGACACTGACCCTGTCCGACGATATCCCCGAACAGGGCCAAACAGGCAGGATATAACCCCACCCACTTTGCCAAAGCACAGCCCCCACACCACTAGAGGGATATCTTCAACCACCAACTTACCATCCTGAGACAAGGCCAAGTATAGCCCACAAAGATCTCCCCCACGGCACGAACCCAAGGGGGGGGCGCCAACCCGGACAGGAAGATCACGTCAGTGACTCAACCCACTCAAGTGACGCACCCCTCATAGGGACGGCATGGAAGAGCACCAGTAAGCCAGTGACTCAACCCCTGTAATAGGGTTAGAGGCAGAGAATCCCATTGGATAGAGGGGAACCAGCCAGGCAGACAGCAAGGGTGGTTCATTGCGCCAGTGCCCTTCCGTTCACCTTCACACTCCTGGGCCAGACTACACTCAATCATAGGACCTACTGAAGAGATGAGTCTTCAATAAAGACTTAAAGGTTGAGACCGAGTCTGCGTCTTTCACATGGGTAGGCAGACCATTCCATAAAAATGGAGCTCTATAGGAGAAAGCGCTGCATCCAGCTGTTTGCTTAGAAATTCTAGGGACAGTAAGGAGGCCTGCGTCTTGTGATCGTAGAGTACGTGGAGGTATGTACAGCAGGACCAAATCGGAAAGATAGGTAGGAGCAAGCCCATGTAACGCTTTGTAGGTTAGCAGTAAAACCTTGAAATCAGCCTTAACAGGAAGCAAGTGTAGAGAGGCTAGCACTGGGGTAATATGATCACATTTTTGTGTTCTAGTCAAGATTCTAGCAGCCGTGTTTAGCACTAACTGAAGTTTATTTGGTGCTTTAGCCGGAAAGTAGAGCATTGCAGTAGTCTAACCTAGAAGTGACAAAAGCATGGATTCATTTTTCTGCATCATTTTTGGACAAAGTTTCAGATTTTTGCAATGTTACGTAGATGGAAAAAAGCTGTCCTTGAAACAGTCTTGATGTGTTCGTCAAAAGAGAGATCAGGGTCCAGAGTAATGCCGAGGTCCTTCAGTTTTTTATTTGAGACGACTGTACAACCATCAAGATTAATTGTCAGATTTAACAGAAGATCTCTTTGTTTCTTGGTACCTAGAACAAGCATCTCTGTTTTGTCCGAGTTTAAAAGCAGAACATTTGCCGCCATCCACTTCCTTATGTCTGAAACACCGGCTTCTAGGGAGGGACATTTTGGGGTTTCACCGAAATGTACAGCTGTGTGTCATCCACATAGCAGTGAAAGTTAACATTATGTTTCTGAATGACATCACCAAGAGGTAAAATATATAGTGAAAACAATAGTGGTCCTACAACGGAGCCTTGAGGAACACTGAAATTTACAGTTGATTTGTCAGAGGACAAACCATCCAGAGTCGAACTGATATCTTTCCGACAGATAAGATCTAAACCAGGCCAGAAGTTGTCCGTGTAGATCAATTTGGGTTTTCAATCTCTCCAAAAGAATGTGGTGATCGATGGTATCAAAAGCAGCACTACGGTCTAGGAGCACGAGGACTGATCCAGAGCCTCGGTCTGACGCCATTTAAAGGTCATTTACCACCTTCACAAGTGCAGTCTCAGTGTTATGATGGGGTCTAAAACCAGACTGAAGCGTTTCGTATACATTGTTTGTCTTCAGGAAGGCTGTGAGTTGTTGGGCAACAGCTTTTTCTAAAATTTGAGAGGAATGGAAGATTCGATATATGCTGATAGTTTTTAAAATATTTTTGGGGTCAAGGTTTGGCTTTTTCAAGAGGCTTTATTACTGCCACTTTTAGTGAGTTTGGTACACATCCGGTGGATAGAGAGCCGTTTATTATGTTCAACATAGGAGGCCAAGCACAGGAAGCGGCTCTTTCAGTAGTTTAGTTGGAATAAGGTCCAGTATGCAGCTTGAAGGTTTAGAGGCCATGATTATTTTCATCAGTTCATCAGTCAAATTCATTAGACCTAATTTATGGATTTCACTTGACTGGCCAGAGCCATGGGTGGGCCTGGGAGGGCATAGGCTCACACACTGGGGAGCCAGGCCCAGCCAATACGAATACATTTTTCTGCACAAAAGGACTTTATTACAGATAGAAATACTCCTCAGTTTCATCAGCTGTCCGAGTGGCTGGTCTCGGACAATCCCGCGGGTGAAGAAGCCAGACGTGGAGGTCCTGGGCTGTCGTGGTTACACGTGGGCTGGCGCGGTTACACGTAGGCTGGTGTGGTGTCATATTATCTAAAACAATACTGGGAGGTGGCTTATGGTATAAAAAGGAACATTAAAGTATCTGGCAAAAGTTCTGGTGGACAATCCTGCAATCAGCATGCCAATTGCATGCTCCCTCAACTTGAGACATCATGTAGCATTGTGTTGTGACACAACTACACATTTTGGAGGGGCCTTTTATTGGCCCCAGCACAAGGTGCACCTGTGTAATATTCATGCTTCTTGATATACCACACCTGTTAGGTAGATGGATTATCTTGACAAAGGAGAAATGGGGATGGAAGCAAATTTGTGCACAAAATGTGAGAAATAAACTTTTTGTGCATATGGAACATTTCATCTTTATTTCAGCTCATGAAACATGGGACCAAGACTTTACATGTTGTGTTTTGTATTTTTGTTCAGTGTATGTGTGTGTGTATATATATATATATATATATATATATATATATATATATATATATATATATATACTGCTCAAAAAAATAAAGGGAACACTAAAATAACACATCCTAGATCTGAATGAATGAAATATTCTTATTAAATACTTTTTTCTTTACATAGTTGAATGTGCAGACAACAAAATCACACAAAAATGATCAATGTAAATCAAATGTATCAACCCATGGAGGTCTGGATTTGGAGTCACACTCAAAATTAAAGTGGAAAACCACACTACAGGCTGGTCCAACGATGTAATGTCCTTAAAACAAGTCAAAATGAGGCTCAGTAGTGTGTGTGGCCTCCACGTGCCTGTATGACCTCCCTACAACGCCTGGGCATGCTCCTGATGAGGTGGCGGATGGTTTCCTGAGGGATCTCCTCCCAGACCTGGACTAAAGCATCCGCCAACTCCTGGACAGTCTGTGGTGCAACGTGGCGTTGGTGGATGGAGCGAGACATGATGTCCCAGATGTGCTCAATTGGATTCAGGTCTGGGGAACGGGCGGGCCAGTCCATAGCATCAATGCCTTCCTCTTGCAGGAACTGCTGACACACTCCAGCCACATGAGGTCTTGCATTAGGAGGAACCCAGGGCCAACCGCACCAGCATATGGTCTCACAAGGGGTCTGAGGATCTCATCTCGGTACCTAATGGCAGTCAGGCTACCTCTGGCGAGCACATGGAGGACTGTGCGGCCCCCCAAAGAAATGCCACCCCACACCATGACTGACCCACTGCCAAACCGGTCATGCTGGAGGATGTTGCAGGCAGCAGAACGTTCTCCACGGCGTCTCCAGACTCTGTCACGTCTGTCACATGTGCTCAGTGTGAACCTGCTTTCATCTGTGAAGAGCACAGGGCGCCAGTGGCGAATTTGCCAATCTTGGTGTTCTCTGGCAAATGCCAAACGTCCTGCACGGTGTTTGGCTGTAAGCACAACCCCCACCTGTGGACGTCGGGCCCTCATACCACCCTCATGGAGTCTGTTTCTGACCGTTTGAGCAGACACATGCACATTTGTGGAAGATCTGTGGTCCCGTGTGGCTCAGTTGGTAGAGCATGGCGCTTGCAACGCCAGGGTTGTGGGTTCAATTCCCACGGGGGGACCAGGATGAATATGTATGAACTTTCCAATTTGTAAGTCGCTCTGGATAAGAGCGTCTGCTAAATGACTTAAATGTAAATGTAAATTTGTGGCCTGCTGGAGGTCATTTTGCAGGGCTCTGGCAGTGCTCCTCCTTGCACAAAGGCGGAGGTAGCGGTCCTGCTGCTGGGTTGTTGCCCTCCTACGGCCTCCTCCACATCTCCTGATGTACTGGCCTGTCTCCTGGTAGCGCCTCCATGCTCTGGACACTACGCTGACAGACACAGCAAACCTTCTTGCCACAGCTCGCATTGATGTGCCATCCTGGATGAGCTGCACTACCTGAGCCACTTGTGTGGGTTGTAGACTCCCTCTCATGCTACCACTAGAGTGAAAGCACCGCCAGCATTCAAAAGTGACCAAAACATCAGCCAGGAAGCATAGGAACTGAGAAGTGGTCTGTGGTCACCACCTGCAGAACCACTCCTTTATTGGGGGTGTCTTGCTAATTGCCTATAATTTCCACCTTTTGTCTATTCCATTTGCACAACAGCATGTGAAATTTATTGTCAATCAGTGTTGCTTCCTAAGTGGACAGTTTGATTTCACAGAAGTGTGATTGACTTGGAGTTACATTGTGTTTAAGTGTTGCCTTTATTTTTTTGAGCAGTGTATATAGTGCAAGTGATCAAGGCTGTTCAAGATTCTGCACAGATTATTATAGCAATTGTGAAGATCTCCAGACCTGCCACCTTTGCATGCTATCTTAACATGCACACTTTCTATGATTACATTTAGTGACAGTAACCTCAAAGTGGCCATGGATGTTTTACTAATTTTAAGGTTGAATAAATACTGTTAAATTGGTTTAAGAGCCTTAACTTTAGGCTGTTTACTGTATTACAAAAGTATATTGAATTGTGTTTGGTTGGCAACTAGTGTTGAGCAATTATTGCTTTTTGAGGGCGGTTCGATTTATATAAAAAATTTAAACAATTCTGACATGCACTAGGGATGCACGATATACCAGTGAACATATCGGAATCGGCCGACATTAGCTAAAAATGCCAACGTCGGTATTGGCCCGATGTCTATTTTAACGAGTGCAAAACCGATGTCAAAGCTGACGTGCATACCTATATAACGTGGGTACATGATGTAATGACGCCATGTAAAATGTTGCGCTACAGGTGCAAAACAGCATTCCTAACCTAGCCCACAATGTCTGCTGTGTGGATCGAGCAGTCAACAAGTCGAGCAGTCATTTGAAAGAGTAAACTTTTCAGTGAGACAACTCAAAGGCGAAATCCATTCAAGCCAAGATAATAGAATTCATTGCCCTTGACAATCAACTGTTCTCTGTCGTGGGTGATGTTGACCTTCGCTGACTGGTTGAGCACCGGTACACATGTTGCCCAACCGGAGTTACACAGTAATAGCGTCACTGCTATTAGCTTCACAACATACTATGGAATGCCATTTGGGTCTTTGCGTTTCAAAAAAATGCATGTTAAATATCACTATCAAATGGCGCAGTTCTACCACTACTATCAGTAGCACTGTCAAAGCTGTACAAAAGTCTGCAAACACCGGCCTTGAATGATGTGTTTACAATACCGTGTTGGTAATAAAGCATAATTTGTTCGACCGTAGCTTCTGGGGTAGCTAGCTTTAGCTTGGTACCTAGCTAGCCCCAATACAACCAGACTGAAAACAGTGACCAGTAGAAACTGCAGTCATTTTCATTATTCTTGGCAATGATTTAGTTATCCTTGTGAGTAAGTATTAGCTAGGTTGCCAGTTGTTGCTCGCATATTGAACTTAAACTTCAGTTCATGAAAATAAATAGCTACCCCTGTTGCCCGAAGCTGTTATAAGCAGCCAGCTAGCTTCATCTGACTAGTGAGGCTTGACCAGACTGGGTTATGAGTTGTGGCTAGCTTCACACGTGGAATTTGCGTTTTGCCTTCAAAATAAAAGTACCTCTTTGCAAGTGATGCAGAAGGTTACAATTGGTGGAATCATGCCATATTTAGACTAGATAATGTCAAACGTGGTTGGAATGTGAAGCAATGAAATGGGGTATCAGTCCACTCGGTGACACCCACAGAGCACAACTTTGACGAGTTTATGCAAATATTAACATTGTAGCTCTTATTGTGTGACTGTGTGAAATCACATTCCCAGTCAGCCTATTTGGTGTAATGACATTCATATTGCACTGTACAGCTTTACCTAGGGATTGGGGATCAGTCTACTCAATACCCAATATATTTTCCCCCCAACGTTATCAGATTCCCTAACAGCCACGCAGTATTGTTTTTCCTTGGGAATAGTGTTCAATACACATAGGTTGACAAATGTGGCTCAATTCAGTTGTTTTAGAGTCCCGCAATAAGAGCTACGACACTAATGTTCTCTGGGTGTCACTGAGTAGACCGATACCCCATGTCATTGATCCACAATTAGGGTTGCAAAGGTTTAGAAACTTTCCAGGAAAGTTTCCATGGGAAGTTAAGCCTGGGATTTTGCTTAAATTCATCAAAGGTTAGCATTTAAAAGTGAGCCTTTTTTGTGGGATACACAAGGCAATTCTAGGTCTTGTGGCATGTTTTAGTTAAACTATCCCCAATTCAGTGAAATTGCAACCCTCTGCATGCACAGTGCACTCTTCCATCACATGTACAGCTGATTCTAAAGATCTTACACACTATGAGATGCTATTGAGCCCACACTACTACACTGTCTGAGCCAAGGACTGCATGCTTTCTGGTAAGTTTTGATTACAATACTGGGTGGGGTGAATATATTTTATATGACATGATTTTTTTGTTAACTAGTAAATAGTAGCCTACAGCAAAGTGAGTTTAAATCATTTTTAACTTGTTAACAATTTCTGCTAGTTATTTTTTGCTACCATGTGGGTTTTAGCTTGCTTGAGGCTGCTAAGTGTTTCCATACACGTTTCATTTAAAAACATTTATCTTACAAAGGAGTTGTTTTAATCTAACTGCTGAACTATTTATCTGTACATTGTATTGTTAAAAAAAAAAAAATTTGCTGGAAAATGCCACGGGCACTATCTGATTTGTGGAGACATTTCACTGCAGCTAATGTAGAAGGAAAAACTGTGTACATTTGCAAATACTGTGCCAAATCATATGTGAAGAATGAAAAAAGATGCAGAATCATCTGGCCAAGTGCATAAAGTTCCCTCGGCGCTCACAACAAGCAACCTCTGACAAAAGTCTCCTCTTCTATTCGAGGTGACAATGATGAATCAGACACCTTATCGATAGCAACAGCTTCTGGTCCTCCTGGAGATGCAATGGATCATATTCCCTTTTGTTGTTCAGTGAAATCATCCCATGTGAAGAGTCAACTCATTTAATTCAAGTTCAATTCGTAACTAAAAATATTTTTATTTCTATTGGAAGGATTTAATCATTTGCAATTGTCTACTTATAAGGTAAAATGTTTGTCTCCATATGATATGGTAAAAAATCTACATTTTAAATGCTATTAATATTAATTCCCATATATTCCCACGGAAAGTTTCCACCTCTGAGTATTCCCCAAAATGTGCAACCCTATCCACAATCCATAGGTATGGCTGAACAGTGAGATAAGTATGCCCCCAATGCAATTCTAAGGTATAATACATCCAGTGTGATTTTAAATTATTAACTTTTTGTTTTTAACATTCCAACCTCGTTTAGCATGATCTATTCCAATTGTGGCATAATTCTACAATTTTTATTCATTTTCATCACTGTCAATGACATACTTCTATTTTGAATGCTAACCGCAAAGTCCACTATTGTGGCTAATCCTTATTGTGGCTAGCTTCACATAGATGTGTCCGATCACCATTAATCAAATAAGAACCGTCTTATAAATTAGGGTTATTTTAGATGACACCTAGCTATATAGTTATAATTTGTTTCAGTAGCTATCGTTTTGCTATGTTTTTGGGGAAGAACATTGTTTGCATCCTTGAGCTAGCTAGCTTTTTTTATGACCAGCACTGTAGGTGCGCGAAACAACTTTACCAGCATCATAGCATATGCATCGATAAATCATTGTGACATGAAGTACAAGTGATAGTGTAATGTGTAACTACGCAAAAAATGTATGAACACGTTCAGTTATTATGTGACATGCAGTCATATTCAGGTCCTGATTGGTCAACAAGCTTATTTGACACTCAAATAGTATTATTTGACACGCAAAGACCCAAATGGATTCCATAGTATGAGAAATCCTGGTTGAGAATGAAACGATTGAACAATGACAGCACAGCAAGTAAGTGAAAGAAATAGGTTTTGATTATGTTTTACTGGTACTGGGGACATATGTAAATGCCAACAAAATAACTTTTTGGTCTGTGTGTGTGTGTGTAACCTTTATTTAATTAGGCAAGTCAGTTAAAAACAATTTTTATTTACAACTATTTAACTACTAGAATGCTTAAGGCTGCTAAAATTTAAAGTATTGGTATTGTTTATTTTGGCAAGGAAATTATTGAATATTGGTATCGGCCAAAAATGTCATTGCAGCCTGCAGATAGAAAATATCATGATTTAAATAAAAAAATATATATATATACCCTCTAAATCAAATTGGCTATGCATGGCCTGTATCCAAGGGTCTAGGAAACATTGTATCAACTTGGTCCGTTCTGAAGCTCGTGCTAGCAAACTTGCAACGTTGTGTAAAATAGTCTGGTCCCTCAGTTTCCAGCGCCAGTGAGCTCTGGACAGACACAGCTGTAGGCTATTTGCGCGAGGCATAAGAAGTAATCAGGTAGGCCTATTTTTGACATTTCCACGGAATCAGAGCATGACTTTTTTTTTTTTTTTCGCTGAGTGGTTATGAACGTTTTTAGGAACTATTGTCATTCTCAATGGATATAAAAACAGACTTCTTACTTGCTGTTTTCAGGTGAAGAGAATTACTTTGAGAAGCTCCACAGTGGTGGTGAGTTAAGACAATCAGAAATACTTTCAGATCTGCACATTTATAGCCCTACATTTGCAAGCAGGCCAGGTAGCCTGCATAATCAGGTGCGCATCCTTACTCAACATTCGCAGGAGCGTTACAAATAAAAGACAATAATAAATTGACAACTTGTAAATGGAATGGAATAAACTTATTCCACACCGACAATGAGAAGTGTAAAATACTAATAATATATTGAATGCATTAATATAAATGACCGTAACCAAACAAATGTTGTAGATTATAAATTAAATGAATTAACGGTAAATGTACTGCTTGTGATGCTGGTGTGCAGTCCCCCCAATGGATTAGTCTACTGAGACAGGAGTGACTCAGACCAGCGTCTCCTGTGCCATATTTTATTTATTTGCGACTGCTCGACTAAAATGATCTTAGTCGCCCAACCGCCTGTCGACTAAATGGAGTCAACCCTACCGACTATCAGTCACTTAAGTCATGTGTTTTCAGGTAGAGCTACCTCGCGATGCAACTACTTCGTCCCTCTCGATCACGCATTCTCTCTTCTCGGTCTCCGGACAAGTAGGCGTGCAGTGGATTATGGTCATTGTAGGTAGTTTAGCACAGACAAGTGGTAATTATGTTGAATATTGGCCTGTTGGAAACTCCCTACTACATATCACAGTTAGGGCTACATCTGATTTATCTCAAGAGAAACTGAGGTGGGAATATGTGCATTGATCGAAAGAAATGGAATTCAAATAAGTGAACTGACATCAGTCAATTAGTTGAATGGAAAATATCTCTCAGCACTATTGACCACGCAACCAAATATCAACATTTTTTAAGGAGATGTTTAATTCTGAGCCACTGTCTTAATCCTACTCTTTTATTTTTGGTTTAGTTGGAAATGTGAATCAGGGCTCGACATTAAGGCTTGCCTGAGGCAAGGAAATAAGTAAATGGTTGGACAACCAGAATGAATGTGTATGTATGTGTGTGTGTGTATATATATATCATTTTTAATTCAGAATGGACACGTAAAAAATCACTGTCCAAACTATTACTCCAATCAGAATTGGATCAGGCAAGGAAGTGCATGGTTGACATTCTGAGTAAATTACGTATAGGTTATAGCAAATGGGAATATCTCATATGTTGTATTTACACAAAGCAAGAGAACAATGTAGGTAGAGCTAAGAGTATTACCAAAGCAGTGCAAACTATTTTTTTTCTTCTTTCGAATGTCGGATGATCTGGGCTAATAGCTAAATTACATCTTATAGCGGACACTCCGGTGTCTTGTTATAAAAGCCCAAATTGTATATATTTTTTCTCCATTTGGTATTAGGACTTGGCCTATTAAGCCACTTTCAGTTTAGTGCAGTAGGAGAAATTTAGCATGCATTCTCAAAGTTTTAAGTTGTTTTTGGAGAGAGTGCGAGAGAACACAATAGCAAGATATATACAAATCTAATGAGAAATTTGAACAAACCTTAGATGACCATTATAAGACAGAAGTGATGCATGCATGGCTGGGGGAAAAAATCCCTCCTTGCTGTTGTGAATCAAACGACCAAAAGCCTAATCCTACTATCTGAAATATCTATAAAAGCATTAAGACAAATTCAAGTTTTGAAGGGTATTTTACACACTTTTCTAATAGTGTCTAAAGTTGCAGCACAATAGCTATTGATGACTTCCCAAATGCTATACAGGCCTAAATAGTGTCATTGATATGTGACTTATATAAAGTATACTTACATTTCCTCTGTTAAACCTACCCTTTTGAAATGGCTTCGATAGCAAAAATGTATATATTTAGGTAAGACATCTCTCAATCTTTCTCACCCTGGCACATTGGTAGTAGTCGATGATAAATATCAAAGCTAAGCAGGGCTGGGCTCGGTTAAAACCCTGGATGGGAGACCAGATGGGATAGCTGTAGATGGACTAATTCTCCCATAGGAGGTGCTGCCAAACCTATTTTATTTTTATTTTGGATATTATGTTGAAGATTTGATGACAAGGTTTGTCTTAAGTTGAAAATTGGAAACCATGATGACAATCCTGTGGTTGAAATTTCGTCCTCAAACGTTGTGTTCCCTCATGTTGTGTATTGGTTATGCTGACGTCTACATGTTCCCCAGGCTCTGTTGGAGCGGACAGGATACACCTTGGACGTCACCACGGGACAGAGGAAATATGGAGGGCCCCCACCAGAGGAAGTGTTCCAGGGAGCACAGCCTGGGATTGGAACTGAGGTAAAGTTGGCCGAGATGTACCATTATAACATTGTGGCAAAGCCTTTGACTGATAAGAGATGCGTTTGTAAGACTTTGGCCCCAAGAATGGCAACAGACTTTTATAGCAGCACTACAGCAGTCTTCCCCTGCTGAAGTATCATGAGCTGCTCTGATTACATTGTGGAACCCTCACTGATCTAGGCTCTGTTTTCTGCCTTCAGGTGTTTGTGGGAAAGATCCCCAGAGATCTGTATGAAGACGAGCTGGTGCCACTGTTTGAGAAGGCGGGAACAATCTGGGACCTGAGGCTAATGATGGACCCCCTGTCGGGTCAGAACCGGGGATACGCCTTCATCACCTTCTGCGGCAAGGATGCAGCAGCTGAGGCGGTGAAACTTGTAAGTCCCTGCAGTCAGTCAAGTCTTACTTCACCTTCTAAGAACCAAGTGGCTTGTTTCCCAAACGCAGATGAAGCATAGTCCTTGACTAAAAATCACTTTCAATAGAGAATCTCCATTGAGTGTGCTTTTTTTAGTCTAGGGCAGTGGTTACCAACCTTTTCTGAGTCCAGATCACTTTCTGAGTCAAAATGCAATCTGAGATCTACCGTTCAGATTTTTTTTTTTTCATGACTTAGAAAACGTAAGCCTATGCAACGTTACATTAACCAATTAAACAGTTCTTCCGCAATTATATTTGTGCAGTAGGCTATAGGCCCAATACATTATCACTGCATATTGACTATGCTTGAATTGCCCTGCCAATGTTGTTCTTCTCAGACCATTTAATAATTATATTTGAAAAAATGACATATGATCACACTGCTAATAGATCATTTGTTGTGTTACTTTTTTTTTTTTTTTTTACTAGACTGATGGCCTGCATCAGTCTGAGGGGGGGGGCGAGCAGCGGTGAGGTTGCCTCTCACCTGACTCGTGTCCCTCTGCTCTCCCTCCCTCTGCTGAGAAAAGGGGAGTCTTTCAGCTGATGACAAAACTCAAGTCACACTGCACTATTTCTGTCTCATGCACCAATTCATGTTATTACTCCGATGACCAGAGTGTAATATTCCTCTATTAAAAATGACAAGCTGCTAATAATAACGGAACACTTTGCTATACTCATTAATTGCAGCGTGAGTGGAAGTAGGGAGAATGCACATTTTATGGCTTATAAAAGTTTTGAACAAAGTGTTGACGGCTTAAGAGCTGTCATTTTTATTGTGAGGAACTGCAGTTCCTCACGGACAAAACTGAATAATAAAGCGGATAGAACTGCAGTTCCTCGCAATAAAATGACAGATCTTAAGCCATCTTTCCTCGATTCTTGTTTTCAGTGTGATAACTATGAAATCCGGTCTGGGAAATACCTTGGAGTGTGCATATCTGTAGCAAACAACCGCCTGTTTGTTGGATCAATCCCAAAGAACAAGACCAGAGAGAGCATATTGGAGGACTTTGGCAAAGTCACAGGTCAGTGAAAGTGCAGACACCCCAATTTGGTTTACATTTGTTTTATGTTCTGTGGGTTGTCATTGGTCAGATAAGTCATGTGACGCCAGTCTCCTTCTTCCTCCAGAGGGGCTTCAGGAAGTGATCCTCTACCACCAGCCGGACGACAAGAAGAAGAACCGTGGCTTCTGTTTCCTGGAGTATGAGGACCACAAATCTGCAGCCCAGGCCCGCCGCCGCCTTATGAGCGGCAAGGTGAAGGTGTGGGGGAACCCGGTCACTGTGGAGTGGGCTGACCCGGTCGCTGAGCCCGACCCGGATATCATGGCGAAGGTAAGTCATGTCTTGTTCACTCGCTCTCCCACACTCACTCTCTCATTTTACAATGACCTCTCTCTGCATAAACTGAGATTAATATGGAGTTGAACTTTAATGTTTGTGTCATCAGGTGAAAGTCCTGTTTGTCAGGAAGCTAGCCACCCCGGTCACAGAGGAGCTACTGGAGAAGACCTTCTCTGCGTTTGGAAAGCTGGAGCGGGTGAAGAAGCTCAAAGACTACGCCTTTGTTCACTTTGAGGACAGGGATGCAGCTGTGAAGGTGGGTTACCCTTAGTAAAAACATAGTCCTTATTTTCTCAGTTAAAAAAATGTTTTACCTTCGTATGTGTGATACAAATTTTCTGCTTTCCTCAGGCAATGGCAGAAATGAATGGGAAGGAGCTGGGGGGAGAGGAGATTGAGATAGTCCTGGCCAAGCCCCCTGACAAGAAAAGGAAAGAGAGGCAGGCTCAGCGCCAGACCACCAGAAACCCAGGGTGAGGTCACAGCGAGACTGTGCCTGACTAATATCTGAGTAGATCTCCTGTCTTGGGATTACGTTGAACATTATGTGTTATTCTTGTATTCTGCAGGTATGATGACTATTACTACTACCCACCGCCACGCATGCCTCCACCAGGTAGAGGCAGGGGCCGTGGTAGCAGAGGGGGCGGTGGCTACGCCGCCTACCCCCCAGACTACTACAGCTACGAGGACTACTACGATGACTACTACGGCTACGACTACCACGACTACCGCGGGGGTTACGAGGACCCGTACTACGGTTACGACGATGTGTACAGCATGAGGGGCCGTGGCAGCCGCCCCAGCAGGGGAGGGCCACCCAGGACCCGCGGAGCACAACCCCCACGGGGCCGAGGGGGCTATGCCCAGAGAGGGCCACCCATCGGCGGGCCCAGGGGTGGCAGAGGAGGGGGCCGTGGGGGACCATTCCAACCACAGAGGGGCCGAGGTACCCGAGGAGCCAGGGGGAACCGCGGGGGTAATGTGGGCGGGAAGAGGAAGGCGGATGTCTTCAACCAGCCTGACTCCAAGCGCCGGCAGATCAACCAGCAGAACTGGGGGTCCCAGCCCATCGCCCAGCAGCCCCTGCAGCAAGGGGCCGACTATTCCGGTAACTATGGTTACAGTAATGACACCCTGGAGTTTTCACAGGATTCTTATGGGCAGCCGTGGAAGTAGACGCATCAAAAAAGGTATTTGGCAAAATAAAAACAAAAAGTACAGGGGGAGAAAACATAAGGAGATTGGCGCAATTTTTTTGATTGACTTTTTATTCTTCATCCCTCACGGAGAAAAAAAAATTCACTGAGAGAAAAAAATGGACAGACACCCCCAGAATTGGCACATGATTGGCTGGAATTGCATTTTGGCCTGAAGATGTGAATGTAACCGTTTTGCTGAATCATTTCTTACTCTTACGGTTACATGGGACAAATGTCTTAAAACACACATCACTTTTACCTTCCAACATTTTGTTTGTTTATTTTAAAGCCAACAATGAGCATTTTAAATGTGGACATTCATTTTCAAAAGTCTGAGGACATTAAAATCATGATCTTGCCTTGCAGGAAAGTTTGTGTCCAAGCCCCTCCATCCCCTACCTGTATTCCCCTTATTTCTGGTTTCTAATAGTGGCATAGTGACTTGCTTGTAAATAATTGCTTATGGCTAGAGCTTCATATTCATTTTTTGCCGTGATGGAGAAAAGAATCCACAGGAAGTAGAAAAATTGAACGTTTTGTAATGTTAAGTGTATGTCAAGCATTTCTAGAGGTAGATCAATTGTGTTTTTTAAAACTGATATTATTATATAACTTCCTATGTTTTCTTTGAACTTGCCCATTAGTTTGGTTTGGCTTACCTTAAAAGCCATTGCAGTTTGTTCTGATGTTTGTATTTATAACTTTTACGTTTGTTCCGTTTCAATAAAACTCAGTTGAGCATTATTCAATTGTCAGATACCTTCAAATTCAATGGTGTCATTCAGTATTTGAGTCTACTCCTAAACCTACCTCAAATTTCACATTTGGAACGAGATTTTGTCGGCTTTTTGCTCAAAGAATAAATAAAGATTCCAAATGAAATTGTCAAATACCGAAAGACTGGATGACAGAGAGCATAAATGATGTTTGAATGACTGAATAAAAAAGGATTATAACCCTTTATTTTCCAGGATATGCCACCCTCTTATGATCTGGTAAAGGTATACAAATAAAATAAAAATGAACACAAGAGTTGTACATTTTGTACAACGATGCAGAAATTTCTACCTCGCAATCATTTACATTGGACTCTACAGGAAGACCAGAACAACCGAGAATTCAAATACATTCCCCTTCCCTGAAGGCACTGGATCAGTTGCAACTCACCTCCACTCAAACATCATGAGGGCCAATTATTCAGTCATTTCTTATTACAGACTGGGAACCTCCAAAGGATAAAAATGATTCAGAAATGATCAAAGTAATGTCTGTGCTGCTGCTGTATGTTTTGTCTTTTGCTGCTGTAGCAATGACCCTTCAAGCCCTGCTGTTGTTCCATAGAGAAATGCTAAGAGCAAATGCCTTTGGTTTCATTTATATTATTATTTGTGTTTTATCTTTTGTCCTTTTATTCCAACTTACCCAGGTGGTGAAGCGAGAGCGGCATCGCTTGAGTGAGGAAAGAACTCACCCTGAACGGTGTTCCTTACAAAAGGCCCGGGTGAGCTAGTTGAGTACTGTCTCTCCTCACCTACAACTGCTGCTAAAATCAAAGGGGGGGGACTTCCAGCCACAGTCATGTTATTGTTGTTACTAATATACTACCGTGAGTGACGTAGGCCTACATTTCAATTGATTATTTTTGTCAGTGTCAACCACATCAATCCTTGCATCCTCAAACTAGGGTAATGAAGCTTCTAAATAATTGCATTGTTATTGTAAGTCTAGATAGAAGACAAATGACTTTCTCCAGATTTGAAGTTATCATCCCCCTTACTTGGGATGTAGCCTAGTCATCGTGATTGACCAAGAAGTGGTAGGTCACAGTAGTATTAAAGCCAGTTGGCCACATTTACTCAGAAGCAGATTAGTTTGTTAATCTACAGAAGGAAATGGACAAAAGCAGACAGTCCAACTCGAGGCTTTTCTATAAAGGAGATCGGCCTAAACCCCCAACACCTGTCACTTGGACAATTCCCTATATGGTGCGCTACTTTCAAACTACCGCTAGGGCCCTGGTCAAACGCGGTGCACTACATTGGGAATAGGGTGCCATTTGGGATACACTTAGCTACACCCTGTTGTGATAATCGCTTCAGCTGTCACTGTCACATTCTTTCATCTCTAGAGGCAGCTTTCTTAACGAAAGCAAGGAGGTCTAGAATTCCTTTTATTTTCTCTAACAAAGCATATTTGTTTTATTGGGCAATTCTAAACTGACATTGGCTTTCTGTATGATGGATACCTGTTACTACTGTGGTAATTGATAACTACACTGATCCCAATGCCTTTGAAGAATACAATTTAGTCAACTGCTGGGCAAGCGACAGAACAAAAGACAGTGCCTGGAAATTGGTCTTTACATTTTAAATCCACAGGAGGGCAGTGTCTATTTGTTTTACTGACGTGCCTTATATATTGCACCAGCAAATTTTATTCATGTTGTACACAATGTAGCTTTGTATTAATGTCTGATTTTAAAGGATGCTATTTAATAAGAGTAGTTGTGTTTTATATGTTGCTTCTGTCACCAGACTGTAGGGGAGCTTCCCTCAAGCTAGCCCTCACCCTGCCCTTCCTGTGGACCAGTTAGGTTGGGCTCATTCGAGATGGAGTGGATTTATGGGTAAGGTCTTGTTCCTTTTCTATTTTGTTCTGTATTATACATCTATCATTTGAAATTGGAGCCCTTCATTTATATTACAGTGTAAGAGGTACATCCATTGAAGATGCTCTGAGATGTGATGTCATAATTGTTATTCACTGACGTTTGCATAGAATATTCCAATAGGATTCCATTGATAACCTAGCATTCCGATTTTGTTTTCAAGACTCTATTGAGTTGTTGCCAAACGTATGCTATGTTTCACAGGAATGTCTGATATTTGATATGGCTTTCTCTATGTGGCCCTTTTCCAGCCCTCCTCCTAAGGAGACCTCTGTTATTTTCTCCAAACTCCCAGCCTGGGCCACAGTGGGCATCGACATCTCCCCTGACGAACTCCTGGCATATTTCCGAGCCCAGGCTGATGAAAAAACTCCAAGGCTACTCTACTACATTGATCTCCTGTCCCCATACCTCTCACCTCTGCTGCTAGTCTTTGTCATAGCTGCTGCTGGCTACCATGCTTACAGAAAAATACGGAAATGGAAGGTAAAAAATAATATTTTCTAAAATATAAAATCTTTAATTTTTATAAATATTTTTTTTGTATTGACACTGTTTAATCTGTGGATTTATTCTGGTCATTAATGTTTTGATGTGTCCACATCCCTATCCAGGAGTGGTCGGAGGCAGATGCCCTGTCTAAGCAGCTACATCAAGGCCTGGAACTTAAGGAGAGCCTGGCAGCAAGGGTGAGGGAGGCCAGTCAGTGCCTGGAGGCCCTGGAGGAGGCCAAGCGAGCTGTCCGGGGCAGAAGGGGCAGGCACTGTCGCCGCTGTGGCTCCTCCACCAGATACCATGAAGACAGCCTGCTGGACACCAGCAAGAGACAATAAAATATGAGGGGAAAGTTGGACTGTGTGTGTGTCCCATTTTTCATTAACTGAAATAAGATCCCATTTTCCATATGCACAAAAAGCTTATTTCTCACAAATGTTGTGCACAAATGTGTTTACATCCCTGTTAGTGATGATTTCTCCTTTGCCAAGATAATCCATCTGACCGGTGTGGCATATCAAGAAGCTGATTAAATGGCATGATTATTATAGGCCGTCATTGTAAATAAGAATTTGTTCTTAAGTGATTTGCCTAGTTAAAACAAATTTGCCTTGATGACAGCTTGGTACACTCTTAGGATTCTCTCAACCAGCTTTGTGAGGTAGTCACCTGGAATGCATTTCAATTAACAGGTGGGCCTTGTTAATTTGTGGAATTTCTTAATGCGTTTGAGCCAATCAGTTGTGACAAGGTAGGGTTGGTATACAGAAGATGGCCCTATTTGGTAAAAGACCAAGTCCATATTATAGCAAGAACAGCTCAAATAAGCAAAGAGAAACAACAGTCCATTACTTTAAGACATGAAGGTCAGTCAATCCAGAAAATTTCAAGAACTTTGAAAGTTTCTTCAAGTGCAGTCGCAAAAACCATCAAGCCCTATGATGAATCTTGCTCTCATGAGGACCGACACAGGAAAGGAAGACCCAGAGTTACCTCTGCTGCAGAGAATATGTTCATTAGAGTTACCAGCCTCAGAAATCGGCAATTAACGGCACCTAAGATTGCAGCCCAAATAAAGTCTTAACAGAGTTCAAGTAGCACACATCTCAACATCAACTGTTCAGATGAGACTGCATGAATCAGGCCTTCATGGTCGAATTGCTGCAAAGAAACCACTACTAAAGGACGCCAATAATAAGAAGACACTTGCTTGGGCCAAGAAACATGACCAATGGACATTAGACCGGTGGAAATCTGTCCTTTGGTTTAATGGGTCCAAATTTTAGATTTTTGGTTCCAACCACCGTGTCTTTGTGAGACGCAGAGTAGGTGAACAGATGATCTCCGTATGTGTGGTTCCTACCGTGAAGCATGGAGGAAGAGGTGCTTTGCTGGTGACACTGTTGGTGATTTATTTAGAATTCAAGGTAAACTTTACCAGCATGGCTACTACAGCATTCTGCAGTGATACGCCATCCCATCTGGTTTGCGCTTAGTGGGACTATCATTTGTTTTTCAACAGAACAATGACCCCAAACACACCTCTAGGCTGTGTAAGGGCTATTTGACCAAGAAGGAGAGTGATGGAGTAATGCATCAGATGACCTGGCCTCCACAATCACCCGAACTCAACCCAATTCAGATTGTTTGTAATGAGTTCGACCTCAGAGTGAAGGAAAAGCAACCAACAAGTGCTCCGCATATGTGGGAACTCCTTCAATACTTTTGGAAAAGCATTCCAGGTGACTACCTCATGAAGCTGGTTGAGAGAATGCCAAGATTGTGCAAAGCTGTCATCAAGGCAAAGGGTGACTACTTTGAAGAATCTAAATATAAAATATATTTTGATTTGTTTAACACTTTTTTGGTTACTACTTGATTCCATGTGTTATTTCATAGTTTTGATGTCTTCACTATCATTCTACAATGTAGAAAATAGTAAAAATAAAGAAAAACCCTTGAATTAGTAGATGTTCTTAAACTTTTCATAGGCATTTTTTTATTTATTGTTTATATACAGTTTTGTTCAAGTAAATGTTCAAGTAAATTGACTGGTTCTTCTTTGGGATTTCAAGACTGGTGTGATGTATGTGAAAGGTGGGGATATGCTTGGCAAAAAGCAACAGTGCCTATTTCTATTGAACATGTAGTCTTTTATGACATATTTCACAGTTGTCTAGCACTATTACATCACAATAGTGGTTGAGGTTGTGGAATTTCATATTCTCAAGTCTGCATATACCGACTTTGGTTTCTCATGAGCATACACCTCGTCAATTGACCGGAGAAGAAAAAGAGGACACTATCAGAGATGGCGTGCATGAATCTCTGTGGGATCCCCTCGTGGTCACAAGTTGGAATGGAGTTCCCTCAAGTGGGCATTCGGGACACATCTGTCCATGGCGCTTGCAGTGATGCCATGTTCTGGGCACTTCATGAGTGGCCCAATGTCACCTTTGCTCTGGTTGTGGTCTTGCTGATCATCCTCTTCATCAGCCTTAGAATCATCAAGAGGAATCAAAACCAGGTGACTGACCAATACGTTTCATCATATATGTGTCTGGGGTTTATAAGATATTTATCCATACAGTATCAGTAGTAGACAGCACACGTGAGCTTAATTCATATTTTGGAGACAAATGTATATAACTTGCAACAATGATTGAGATAGTATTGGTAATTTTCATTTCAACCGCTGCCGCCTCAGCTGCAGTACACTGCGGACATGCAGTCGATGTTTCAACAAGGATTCAGGCTACAGGAGGTGATGGAGCAGAAGTTGACAGCTCTGGACACACGACTGACCACCCTAGAAGACTTTCTCTATGGACTCTGGAGACCGTCGCGTGGAGGACGCTTCACCGGCTCGGAATCTGATGAGAGCTCCCTTCCCAGGAACACGCACAGATACTCTGAATTGTCCGACTGAAAAGTGCTTTTTCTGTTCATCGGCAGTGAAGGATAATTGGTGGACATGTATCTTTTTGAACACCCGAATAATTTTTTGAGCAAAATAATAAATATTTTAACCTGTTTTCAAGTTTTTTTCAACATTTTATTAAAAGTTTTATAGTGTAAGCTTTTACATCAGCTAGCTATGTTGAATGCAATTTATTGAATTGTTTGGAAAACGTTTCAAAGGACAATCTGAAACCATACATCTTTGCAATATTTTTGATATATTTCATTGACATTTATTGAAGGTCCCTATTTTTTTATTTTTTTTATATATTTATGTATTTGAGCGCAAAAACTCCAAAACTGCATTGACAGTCATGTGATAGTGGATATTGTGACGTCAGATGAATGAAGCCTTAGCCAAGATGGCGGCTGCTGGAGGAGAGCCCTCTACCCAGAGTGGTCCGGATGATTTGTTCAATCATTTCTACACAGAGGTAAAATACATTTAGGAAATCCATGTTACTCAGTGTGTTGATATGTAACCTGACATTATGGATTTGACAAATACCGATAATTCGTCCCCTGGACCTGCATTTATGAGGCCTACAAACATCTGCTAGCTAAAAAGCTAGAGGGGCTAAAGTTAGCTAACGTTAACTTGGCTAGCTAGCTCGCATAACACGGTGTGTGTGAACGTGCTAGCTAGCTAAGCTAAGCTACCAATTGCTAACGCTAACAGAGTAGTGTTGTTTATTCGCCAGTACACTTCTCCGTGATCATTACACGCATATAGTTTGTTACACCGCTATTCTATCAGCGTAGGGGAATTTTGTTTCCCATTTAAACAGTGGTGAAATGGTTGAGTATTTGATCTGTTTTGTGCTCTTGCTAGCCAGCATAGCAGATTCGACCCTCTTCACAGCTAGCTGCACTAGGTTGGACAGGCTTCCTGTGTAGATTAAGATGTATGACTCGGAAAATATACCTCAATGCAGGGATGAGAAATGCGTTGTATAGTACCCCCGAATTGTCCCATTATGCCAACTTTTACACCAAGAAGATTGAAAGACTACTCGTTTTTAGAAGTCATTCAATCTTCTCGGTGTAACAGTTAGGGTAATGGGACAATTTTAGGCGTTCAAGACATTTCTCAACCCAGGATGGAGTTTCATTTTCTGAGCCATATCTCGCACCAGCTCTGGGGTGTCTTAATCTAGTCAGGAAGCCTGGCTGACCCTAGTGCAGCTGTAAGCAAGCGGGTTGGATCTCTGGCATGAATGTAAACATGCTCAGTTCCATCTATCCAACCTTCCCCAAGTGGACTCATGAGTCATGACAGATAATGCTACGCCAGCTGGCCAGTGAAAGGGACCAAGATTATGTACATATCCATTTTCTTGCTAATATGACCATGACTGAACTTCTGTGACCCTAACTAATATGGCATGTCTCTGTCCAACAGGTAAAGCAGATAGAGAAAAGAGACTCTGTGCTAACCTCGAAGCAGCAAATAGACAGGCTGCTCAGACCTGGGTCATCCTACTTCAATTTAAACCCGTTTGAGGTAAGTGGCTAGTTCCTGTCACATGCAGCTGTAGTTGATCTATTATTATTGTGACAAGATTGTTGTGTATAACTGCGTTGAAGTGTTCTTAGAACAACACCAGCGACCTCATTAAGAGGTTCAAGCCTCTTGCCAAAATGGCTTAGGTGTTGGTGCTGACAGACGCATCGTTGCAGGTTTCAACCCATTTGAGATACTTGTTGAAGGTGCTGCATTAGTGTCAGAAGTTAAATGATAACTTTGTGTGACTGTTTATTTGGGTGCGATGGTAAAGTGCAAGAGTGTGTTTCTCAAAGGAAAAGGGGTAGTGTAACATTTTTATTTAACTTGGCAAGTCAGTTAAACAAATTCTTATTTACAATGATGGCCTACCAAAAGGCCTCCTGTGGGGACAGGGGCTGGGATAAAAAAAAAATATATATATAATATAGGACAAAAGGCACATCATGACAAAAGAGAGACACAACACTACATGAAGAGAGACCTAAAACAACAACCGAGCATGGCAGCAACACATGACAACACAGCATAGTAGCGACACCACACCTTATTTTTTACCTAACACTTTTTCTTAACTGCATTGTTGGTTAAGGGCTTGTAAGTAAGCATTTCACTAAGGTCTACACCTGTTGTATTTGGCGCATGTGACAAATAAAAGGTGCTTTGGGGACCTATTAGCAGAATGTGACTGGCAGAATGGGTGTTATATGTGGAGGATGAGGGCTGCAGTAGGTAACACAGATGGGGGGGGGGGGGGGGGGGGGGGGGAGTGAGGCCTAAGAGGGTTTTAAAATAAGCATCAACCAGTGGGTCTTGCAACCTCCTTTGTACAACACCGGCAACTTTGTCTAGCTATTTGAATCGCTTGAGGTAAATACACATCTGTGTTGCTTAAGCAATGCAGTGTAAAATTCGCTTCCAGTGAAATGCCTAATTTGAATTTCAGGTGTTACAAATTGATCCAGAGGCAACAGATGAGGAGTTGAAGAAGAGGTTCAGAGCGGTAGGTAGACTACATATCTGACAGTAGGTACCGGAGGATCCGGTCTTGGACCTACCGGTTCCAACACAGCTTCCAGGTCATAACACTGTTGAACAGCTAACCCTAGCTTTCCACCTGCATATACTGTACCTGCTAGTCATCCACACCCTATTAAAATACTATTTGCACTGACTCTTGACACACCCATTCACACTTTCACTCACTGCCATCATTGCTGTTATTATTTAATTGTACTGCTCACTTTATCTACTGTAAATAACTGTCACATTGATAGTACATTCCATAGTAAATACTGTATATTCTATAGTTTTATATTTCCCACCATATCTTTATAGCTGATATCCTTAATAGTGAAACAGCCACATCCATATTACAACAACAAAGAAGTTACTGCAAACAACGAACACTGTTTTTTCCCGTCTGACATCATTGCATGCATGAAGAAAGTAGAGCCCGACTGATATTGGATTTTGGGGTCCGATACCAATTTTAGGGAGGCAAAGGTCACCGATTATTTATATGTACAGTTGAAGTCGGAAGTTTACATACACTTAGGTTGGAGACATTCAAAGTCGTTTTTCAACCACTCCACAAATGTCTTGTTAACAAACTATAGTTTTGGCAAGTCGGTTAGGACATCTACTTTGTGCATGACACAAGTAATTTTTCCAACAATTGTTTACAGACAGATTTTTTCACTTATAATTCACTGTATCACAATTCCAGTGGGTCAGAACTTTACATACACTAAGTTGACTGTGCCTTTAAACAGCTTGGGAAATTCCAGAAAATTGTCATGGCTTTAGAAGCGTCTGATTGGCTAATTGACATCATTTGAGTCAATTGGAGGTGTACATGTGGATGTATTTCAAGGCCTACCTTCAAACTCAGTGCCTCTTTGCTTGACATTATGGGAAAATCAAAAAGAAATCAGCCAAGACCTCAGAAAAAGAATCGTAGACCTCCACAAGTCTGGTTCATCCTTGGGAGCAATTTCCAAATGCCTGAAGGTACCACGTTCATCTGTACAAACAATAGTACGCAAGTATAAACACCATGGGACCACGCAGCCGTCATACCGCTCAGGAAGGAGACACGTTCTGTCTCCTAGAGATGAACGTACTTTGGTGCGAAAAGTGCAAATCAATCCCAGAACAACAGCAAAGGACCTTGTGAAGATCCTGGAGGAAACGGGTACAAAAGTATCTATATCCACAGTAAAACGAGTCCTATATCAACATAACCTGAATGGCTGCTCAGCAAGGAAGAAGCCACTGCTCCAAAACTGCCATAAAAAAGCCAGACTACGGTTTGCAACTGCACATGGGGGCAAAGATTATACTTTTTGGAGAAATGTCCTCTGGTCTGATGAAACAAAAATAGAACTGTTTGGCCACAATGACCATTGTTATGTTTGGAGGAAAAAGGAGGAGGCTTGCAAGCCGAAGAACACTATCCCAACCGTGAAGCATGGGGGTGGCAGCATCATGTTGTGGGGGTGCTTTGCTGCAGGAGGGACTGGTGCACTTCACAAAATAGATGGCATCATGAGGATCAAAAATTATGTGGATATATTGAAGCAACACCTCAAGACATCATTCAGGAAGTTAAAGCTTGGTCGTAAATGGGTCTTCCAAATGGACAATGACCCCAAGCATACTTCCAAAGTTGTAGCAAAATGGCTTAAGGACAACAAAGTCAAGGTATTAGTGGCCATCACAAAGCCCTGACCTCAATCCCATAGAAAATTTGTGGGCAGAACTGAAAAAGCGTGTGCGAGCAAGGAGGCCTACAAACCTGACTGTTACACCAGCTCTGTCAGGAGGAATGGGCCAACATTTACCCAACTTATTGTGGGAAGCTTGTGGAAGGCTACCTGAAACTTTGACCAAAGTTAAACAATTTAAGGCAATGCTACCAAATACTAATTGAGTGTATGTAAACTTCTGACCCACTGGGAATGTGATGAAAGCTGAAATAAATCATTCTCTCTTAGTATTCTGACATTTCACATTCTTAAAATAAAGTGGTGATCCTAACTGACCTAAGACAGGGAATTTTTACTAGGATTATATGTCAGGAATTGTGAGTAAGTGTATTTGGTTAAGGTGTATGTAAACTTGAAAAACATACCTTTTTATAACACAATTGACGCTCCAAAAGATTAACAGATACTCTAAATGTTGATTTCTTAACTAAGTATTTCAATTAACATTATTTAAGAACATTCTAATTGTGGTTTACATGATAACCATCAAAAAGCAACTATCTTCTATAAGTATGAAAGTAAATACAAAACAGTTCAGTTTACCTTCTTAGACAAATCTTTAAGTTGTACCTATCTACTGCAGTGGGTAAGAATCCATAAGTGTTTGTGCTGAAGCACCACAAGCACACGAATAAACAATAAGGGCTGAATGAATTAAACTCAGTCTCAAAGTAAATCTGAAACTGCACTGTTCATAACCTATACAGAAACTTGCAGTTCGTAATGTCACCACTAGATGTAATTTGTATTGACTAGATTCACTACAGTGCTTTACAAAAGTAATGTAAAGAAATACTTTTTTTAAGTGTATTTTTTATTTAACTAGGCAATCAGTTAAGAACAAATTCATATTTACAATGACGGCCTACCCTGGGCCAAACCCTAACCCGGACAATGCTGGGCCAATTGTGCGCCGCCCTATGGTACTCCCAATCATGGCCGGTTGTGATAGCCTGGAATCGAACCAGGGTCTGTAGTGACACCTCTAGCACTGAGATGCTGTGCCTTTATGGCAACCTTGCAATGAGAGGGTTGTCACTAGTTACCACAGCCACAAAGTCATAAACCCTGCCTATTTCTACAATTTCTCTTAACCTCACTGCTAACCTTATGACCTACCCTAACCTTAAATTAAGACCAAAAAGCAACATTTTGTTTTCCTACATTTTTTGTGACATTGTGCCAGTGGAAACCTTGTTATGACAAGCACATGCTAGCTCTTTATTAGGACAATGTTTTCTTACTGAAACCATAATGTAAATTACTGTTATTCAATACAAAATTAATTGGCTGTATATTTCAACTGCAAATGGCATCCGCTGATGACTGAGCGTTCATGCAGTAAAATACTTACTGCACTGGTTTTAGTAACACACGTTCTAATTTAGCTAGCTAGCTAACTAACAACAATCTTATCTCATCATGAATGCAAGCACATTGCCTGAATGATAGATCTGCGCCAACTGTCTTGCTTTTTGCAGAAAACGAACTAAATAAGCCCACTGACATAATAGGGCCCAGACAGTAATGTATCAAGGAGGAGTGTCCGCACAGATTGCTAGCTAGCTAAGCTAACTACCTTCCTGCAGAGCTGCCAACTTTTGAAGAAAGCTTGGAGTGATATTTGCTATGTGAATTTCATTGCGCCCTGGCACAACCCCTAGATGGAAAATTGTACTGTTTTAAATGCAATTCTATGTATTTTGACATGGCTGAGGTGTAGGACCATGGTGGAAAATGTAAAAATAAAAACCACAGGTCAGGTGTATTCAGGATGCTTTGAACGTTAACACATCATTCACTGAGTTTGCTACTTAGATTACATTTAAAGTCATTTTTTTTCTATATTAATTGGCAGTGGGTAACCAAATCATAGATTGCAGCCTCCTTGTCCATAGACTGCTTTCAAGGTAAGGACACACAGATTTTGTAATTTGGGTGAACTCTCTCTTTAAAATAGGGCTGGAAGAAATTCCTGCTTGCTGTGTTGGCTTCCCCTGAAGTGCTGGGTGTTTGAGAAATGAATTGTTATAACAAGAACATTTTCAATCACCCAACCTTCAAGTGGTTTATGCCAACTAGTTGAAGCTCCTTAACATCATCTTGCTCTACATGGACAACATAGGATTGGTTGTGAGTCCCCCTACCATCTCTGCCTAGCATATGCACAATACTAAAGTGTCAAATTGTATTTGATACCTGGAGCATTTAATATCTAATGTCTATTTATATGACTTATTCAAAACTGTCCACAAAGTACTGCAAAAATGCATAGCCTGATATAATTCATTTTCAAAGACACAAGTAGGCATATGTGATTACACTGGTAAAATTGTGAAGAAGATGAATAATACAATAAGTTAGGGGAATAACAGTACAGTGTTCTTACTGACAAGCACAGTAATTACCCTATATTTTAGCCTATTGTTAAGAATGAGAATTGTTCCACTGATCAGACTAAAAGTAAATCAATAATAGGATATCCTGAAGACAAGATGACAAATCTTGCTCTACACACTAACCCAATTATTTTTCTATTTATTGACGCCCCTCTAGAATAAAACGTACACTTTTGGGTTCACGATCTGTTTGACAAAATTATTTTCATAGTTACAAATCAGGTCACCCTACCAAACTTCCCTGCTATAACTTACTGTAGGTCTGCCTGCTGGCTTTCCGTTGTCACAGCCGAAACGCCAATCACCGAACGAGGGGACTAGTGTGAATTAAATCGACTTTAGTATATGCTGTCAAACGGCTGAATTCGGCAATAGAGACTGGAGTAACAGCAACCTAATTTGGTTGACAACGAACAGCGCCACCGTGCTACTCTTTTTAGAGCTGTATAAGCAGAGAACGTTCTCTCTCTCTTCAGCGCCACTGTACCTTGAGGGGCGTTTCTTTAAAACATGCATCCAATCCCCTTGATCCTTTATATAACTAGACCAATCATATGCTTCAATGTGCCGCGGTTCAGTGCTGTGGCGAAACATCACAATTATAGGTTCAGCTCGTGGTGTTAAATGGCAGTTGCAGATGCTCTGATTTCAAAACGATTTCGAGTATAGTTGAAAAGTTAACGCGCTGACTATACAACGTACTAATTGAAAAGTACTGCTTTTATTTTTTTAATGCGTGAGATATGAGGTGTGTGCTGTGAGAAGAGGGTCAAATTGCGTTTGTCTCACGGCCAATGCGTGAGAGTGGGCAGCTCTGTCCCTGGCTAGATGGAGCCTGACTACATTGCTTGCTAGCTGGCCAGCTAACGTTAACTAAGTGATGATGACAGGTAGCCTAGTGGTTAGAGCGTTGGGCCAGTTACCGAAAGTGGATCGAATCCCCGAGCTGACAAGGTAAAAAATCTGTCGTTCTGCCCCTGAACAAGGCAGATAACCCACCGTCACTGTAAATAATAGTTTGTTCTTAACTGACTTGCCTAGTAAAACATTATTATTATTTTTTTTACAATAAGGCCTATTCTCACCTCGTGGTTTAGGGCAGAATTATGTTCAACGAGCAATACACAGAGCACCCTCTGGGGGGAAAACGACTGCAAATTAGCAGACGTATTTGTTATTTCGCCGCTTTATCTGTGGAATAAAGACCGATGCAAATATTTTTGAAGGGCTATCGGACAATAAAATGGGTTTATCGGTCAACTGATTTATCGGTCAGACTCTACAAAGAAGAGCACTACGTATTGCAATTTTCTTTACCGTTCTGTTCGCACTCCTCAGCTCTGCAACAAAAACAAAGGTGGTGGCACTGTTTCCGCACACTGCAGATTCCATCTTTAATGTTCTACTGCCTTATTTGTATTGCACCGTTACCACTTATTGCCTTACATTATTATTTTGAGTTCATGTTTCACTGCACTGTTGAGAGAGCTCGCAAATAAAGCATTTCATTGCACCGTTTACCAGTAGTGTAAAGTACTTTAGTTAAAATACTTTAAAGTACTACTTCACTAGTTTTTTGGGGGGTATCTGTACTTTGCTATTTATATTTTTGACAATTTTTTACTTGGGACGAGCATTGGGCCAGTAACCGAAAGGTTGACAATGTAAAAATCGGTCCTTCTGCCCCTGAACAAGGCAGTTAACCCACTGTTCCCTGGTAGACCGTCATTGTAAATAAGGATTTGTTCTTAACTGACTTGGTTAGTTAAATAAAGGTTAAATTAAATGTTTGTTTTTATTTTTATTAAAAAAAATTACTTCACTACATTCCTAAATAAAATATTGTGCTTTTTACTCCATGCATATTCTCTGACACCAAAAAGTACTCGTTACATTTTGAATGCTTGGCAGATCAGGAGAATTGTGAAATTCACGCACTTATCAAGAGAACACCTGGTCATCCCTACTGCCTATGTTCTGGCAGACTCACTAAACAGAAGTGCATCTTTTGTAACTAATGTCTGAGTGTTGGAATGTGACCCTGGCTATACATACATTTTAAAAACAAGAACATTTTACTTTCTGGTTTGCTTAATATAAGAATTTGAAATGATTTATACTTATGTATATTTTATCAAATACATTTACTTTTGATACATAAGTATATTTGAAACCAAATACTTTTAGACTTTTACTCAAATAGTATTTTACTGGGTGACTTTTACTTGAGTAACTTTCTATCTATACTTTTACTCAAGTATGACAATTGGGTACTTTTCCCACCACTGCCATTTACACCCCAATGTGTCCTGTGTATATAACGAATACACTGATTTGATATTGTTGATTCTCACACTAATGAAAGCAAACTAATTTCTCCTTCCATTTCAGTTGTCCATCTTGGTCCATCCAGACAAGAACCAGGATGATCCAGACAGAGCACAACTAGCCTTTGAAGGTAGGAATATGATTGCCATCACAGTATGTCTACATCAGTTAGCCTAATACATTCAAAGAGTTCTTAACAACTCCAATCCCACTGTATTTCTAGCTGTGGACAAGGCATACAAAAACTTGCTGGACCCAGAACAGAAGAAGAGGGCAGTTGATGTGATCCAAGCAGGAAGGGAATATGTAGAGCATAATGTGAGTAACTAACCACCTGTCCCTCTGTTCACATGTCTCATAGGTACAGTAGCTTCCCAAATGGAACCCTATTCCCTATATTGTCCACTACTTTTGACCATGACCCATAGGGTTCTGGTCAAAAGTACTGCACTATAAGGGGAATAGGGTGCCATTTGGGACACAGATTTACTGTACAATTGTATTAATACTAGTGATGCCAATATTACAGTTGAGCTCATGTATTGCCACAGCATATGACACTTCAACTGCATCTTTTTTTTATTGCAACAGATGAAAGAGAAGAAGAAACAGCTGAAGAAGGATGGGAAGCCTCAATTTTTGGAGGAGGATGACCCAGAAATGGTATTGACAAGTGGTTTTAAATATAACTTGTAACAGATGTAAGGCTGTTTTTGAGATTGGGCTTATTGTTATTTTACTAAGGAAACCACTCTTCTCTTGATCGTCAGTTCAGACAGGCGGTGTACAAGCAGACTATGAAGCTGTTTGCAGAGCTTGAAATCAAGAGGAAGGAGCGGGAAGCCAAGGACATGCATGAAAGGTAACGGTGCCATTTCAGTCAACTTGCCATAGATTTTCAAGCCGATATTTTTTTATATATATATTTTTTTTAAATATATATATATATATTTTTTTATCCAAACTTTAGCTAGGCCACTTGGTAACATTCAGCGTCATCTTGGTAAGCGCCTCCAGTGTATATTTGGCCTTGTGTTTTATGTTATTGTCCTGCTGAACGGTGAATTTGTCTACTAGTGTCTGTTGGAAAGCAGACTGAACCAGATTTTCCTCTAGGATTTTGCCTGTGCTTTTCTCTATTCTGATTATTTTTATCCTAAAAAAAATCCCTAGTCCTTGCCGATGACAAGCATACATGCAGCCGCCACCATGCTTCAAAATGTGAAATGGTACTCGGTGGTTTTGGATTTGCCCCAAACATAACACTTTGTATTCAGAACATAAAGTAATTATTTTTTGCAGTTTTACTTTAGTGCCTTGTTGCAAACAGGATGCATTTTTTGGAATATTTTTATTCTGTTCAAGCTTCCTCCTTTTCACTTAGTATTGTGGAGTAACTACAATGTGGTTGTTGATCCATCCACAGTTTTCGCCTATCACAGCCATTAAATTCTAACGGTTTGAAAGTCACCATTGGCCTCATGGTGAAATCCCTGAGCGATTTTCTTCCTCTACGGCAACTGAGTTAGGAAGGACGCCAATATCTTTGTAGTGACTGGGTGTATTGATACACCACCCAAAGTGTAATAACTTCACCATGCTCAAAGGGATATTCAATGTCTACTTTTATTTTACTCATCTACAAATAGATGCCCTTTGCGAGGCATTGGAAAACATTCCTGGTCTTTGTGGTTGAATCTGTGTTTGAAATTCACTGCTCGACTGAGGGACCGTACAATTATCTGTATGTGTGGGGTAGTCATTTACATTTTATGTTAAACACTTATTGCACACAGTGAGTCCATGCAATTTATGTGACTTGTTAAGCACATGTTTACTCCTGAACTTATTTAGGCTTGCCATAACAAAGGGGTTGAATACTTATTGACTCAACACATTTCAGCTTTACCATTATTTATTAATTAAAAAATCGATAAACATAATTCCACTTTCACATTATGGGGTATTGTGTGTAGGCCAGTGACACAAAAACGTAATCTATTTTAAATTCAAGTTGTGTAACAACAAAATGTGGAAAAATTCAAGGAGTGTGAATACTTTCTGAAGGCACTGTATATCGTCCATGAAATACAGAACATATCAGCACAAAAGACTCACAATGTGTGCAGTTACATGCACACAAAGTGATTGTTGTGGATAGTCAGATTAATATAATAGTTCATTTAAAACGTTTACGTGCTTTGCAAGATGAACGATTGCCTTTATAATCCTATTTACGTGGACCCATCTGAAATCAGGCTACCTGGTGGCGCTCTAACTGCAGAAAATCGTTGATGAAAATAAACAATCTACCGCAGCGAACATGTTATTTTTGGGAAGCATATTTGATTCTGAGTTTGGACATACTGTATAAAGTTTATGTGAACAAATTCTAAGACTCATACATTCAGTTGTTCCGAACACACTTCACTCGCACTAAAGAGGGAAGCTCGCTCGGCTGGTGCTAGCACATGCGCAGATCAGGTACACCGCTGGAAGACCGTTTTAAGGTGTTTAAATGTCCTAATAATTTGACAGATTGATCAGAAAACCAGGTTTATTGGTGTATGCTTACTTTGAAGCTGAAGCTGGCCACCGGCCAAACTGAGCAATCAGGGGGAGAAGGGCCTTGGTCAGGGAGGTCACCAGGAGCCCAATGGTCACTCTGACAGCACTCCAGATTTCCTCTGTAGAGATGGGAGACCCTTCCAGAAGGACAACCATCTCTGCAGCACTCCACCAATCAGGCCTTTATGGTAGAGTGGCCAGACGGAAGCCACTCCTCAATATAGGGCACAACCCGCTTGGAGTTAGCCAAAATGCACCTAAAGGACTCTCAGACCAGGAGAAACAAGATTCTCTGGTCTGATGAAACCAAGATTGAACTCTGGCCTGAATGCCAAGTGTCACATCTGGAGGAAACCTGGCACCATCCCTACGGTGAAGCGTGGTGGCAGCATCATGCTGTGGGGATGTTTTTCAGCAGCAGGGACTGGGAGACTAGTCAGGATTGAGGGAAAGATGAACGGAGCAAAGTACAGAGAGATCCTTGATGAAAACCTGCTCCAGAGTGCTTAGGAACTCCGACTGGGACGAAGGTTCACCAACAGGACAATGACCCTAAGCACACAGCCATGACAACACAGGAGTGGCTTTGGGACAAGTCTCTGAAAGTTCATCCTTGAGTTGGCCGGCCAGAGCCCAGACTTCAACCTGATCGAACATCTCTGGAGAGACCTGAAAATAGCTGTGCAGCGACGCTCCCCATCCAACCTGACAGAGCTTGAGAGGATAAGCAGAGAAAAATGGGAGAAACTCCCCAAATACAGGTGTGCCAAGCTTGTAGTGTCATACCCAAGAATACTCAAGGCTGTAATAGCTGCCAAAGGTGCTTCAACAAAGTACTGAGTAAAGGCTCTGAATACTTATGTAAACGTAATATTTGTTTTTTTATGTTAAATATATTTGCAAACATTTCTACAAACCTGTTTTTGCTTTGTTATGGGGTATTGTGTGTAGATTTCATTTTTTTTAAATAAGGCTGTAACGTAACAAAATGTGGAAAAAGTCAAGGGGTCTGAATACTTTCCCGAATGCACTGTACATGGCCCTTAATGTCTTTGTGGTCGTCTTTTTGTGTCCTTAAGGAATTCAATGTTTCATGTTTTCCTTTTCAGGAAAAGGGCAAGAGAGGAAGAGATTGAGACGGCAGAGAAAGCTAAGCGAGAGAGGGAATGGCAGAAAAACTTTGAGGTATGTTGAAAAAAGGTTGTAAATACATTTTAGTCATTTTTTGGGGGTGGTAATGTTTTGAGCAGAACTTTGATCATCACCCAAAATAAGCTGGGATGAGGAGAGACTGAGTACCTACTGTTGAATAACTAGCTCTTCAGTTGTTTAACTGAGATTCAGGGGTATGGCGTTGCCACGAGCAGCAGGGTGAACTGCAGAGAGTTGTAGTTGTTTCAGAAGTCGTCCCCGATATTGCTGTTGACTTCGTGCATCGCTGACTCTACCTTATATTTTCACAAGGAAACAAGGGATGGGCGAGTGGACAGTTGGAGGAGTTTCCAGGCAGGCAAAAGCAAGGCTAAAAAAGAGAAGAAACCCCGGTCCTTCCTGAAGCCTCCTAAAGTCAAGATGGAGCAGAGAGAGTGACGTCTGTTGAGATGTGAGGGTTAAGGATACTACCGAAAGGCTACATCCCGATTATTCACCCTTTTCCAGAAGTGTGTACTTGCACACTCCACATGATGTTTAAAAGCATATGAGTGGTGTGTAAGCATCGGCTGGAGGGAGTTTCCACCATTGTAAAAATTCCACCATAGCAAGTGTACACTTCGGGAGAAGGATGGAGAGTCGAGACTCAGCCCAACATTCTTACTTACACTTGACAGTGCATCCACCCTCCTGAGAAATGTAGTTTTGTGCTCGTTTTTTTTATGTACATAATTGTGATCTGCAACCTCCATGGGACCATCACACTTACTGGCCTCAATCAAAGTAGAAAAGATGACAGGAAATCTTCGATTTCTGTAACCACCTTAGTTTGACTGGACTTTTTGTGCTGTATTTTTTTTTAGATTTTTTTTTACCTTTAAATAAAAGCTTGTTTGTAACAAGCCAATTTTGTGGTCTACCAAGTATTGACTCTGAAACGAGGCAATCTAGTTGAGGGTCGAATAATGAAATCCTTAGCTAACGACTGCCTTGTATTTGTGTTCGTCAATAGGTACAAGATGCTATAACATGTTATTAAGGCATTTTCCCCTTACTGTGAAACGCAAGGAGAATATCCAGCCACTCTTGGAGGACAATGGGAGTAGTTTACTCCTCTATTCAGGCACCGTGGTTGTAAAGTGAGGAAGAGAGTATCCCCACATCTCAAGTATCCTGCCATCCAGATTATTATTTTTTCCCTTTAACTAGGCAAGTCATTTAAGAAAACAATTCTTATTTTTATTGACGGCTTAGGAACAGTGGGTTAACTGCCTTGTTCAGGGGCAGAACGACAGATTTTTACCTTGTCAGCTCGGGGATTCGATCTTGCAACCTTTCGGTTACTAGTCCAACACTCTAACCACTGGGCTAC
Organism: Salvelinus namaycush; assembly: GCF_016432855.1. Taxonomy (NCBI): domain Eukaryota; kingdom Metazoa; phylum Chordata; class Actinopteri; order Salmoniformes; family Salmonidae; genus Salvelinus; species Salvelinus namaycush. The sequence continues at coordinate 2,875,937 of NC_052338.1, read as the reverse complement.
CTGCTGCCCCGATGATCTGCTCATCACAATTTCAAACCCACAGTGAGTTGGGATTCCACTACACAGGTCCCAATTGGCATCCTATTCCATATATAATGCACTACTTTTGACCAGAGCCATATGGGTCCCGGGGAAAATAAGTGCACTAAATAGCGAATGTGGTGTCATTTGGGACAGAGGCACAAATCCACTCCTATTCCCACGATGATACCCCCTCTGACTTTGTTTTCTCCAATACATTAAAATATGTTACCCCAATTGACCATTGGTCTTGATCCTATCCCTATCATCTAACCACTAGTAGTGTTCTTTAATTAGCAGTAGCATTGTGCATCCATGCTGTTTTCATATCAAATGTTTAATTGCAGCAGTGTTTCACTCAATCTACAGTACCATGGAAAGTCGAAGGCTAGTCTGTGAGAGCTGTTTTTCTGTCAGTTGAACTGTAATCGTTACACTATAACAATAAAAATGTCTAAGATATTCTTAGGAGATAGTCAGGTCGTCTGTGAGTGTGATCAAAGCAAAGACAGTTGTCAGTTTGTTCTTGCCTGTAAGTGAAGCATGACGAGGCCAAGTTTAGTCTTGTTCAACATTTTGTCTTTAATAATCATTAATTGAAAATACATTCAATTGCTCATTTTGTCAAAGACAACTAGACTAAATTGTGACAGAGCAAAAAATTATACAAATGTATATTTACTTAAAGTGCGTAAGTTGTAAATAAATTCAATGACAACTATCAAGTGTGCACATATAGGATACAACATGAGGATATTAAACTCATGGCAATACAGATAGAAATGACTACCAAAGTGTTCTCTTCGGCTACAGAGGCATAAAGAAAAGATGAAGCAATGAAATGCATCTTCAGATTCCCTGGATACCCGCAATGTCGGAGTCCCCACACCCCTAAAATATGATGTAGTCTACTGTGTTAGCCAGACAGCCACTCACAAAGTATAGTCTACCGATTGTTGTCCGTGGTGCTTAAATTGCGATTTATCTATGCTGCGGCATGCCTATCGAGTCGATGTTAGGCTTTCTGTGGTGCCAGGCCATGTATAGTTTTGCTTTACCTTATGGATAAATGTTTATTGGTAGGCCTATTTGGTCATAATGTTCTCATTTTAAACATTTCTCAAAGCTCTACAAGGTGTAGCAAAGCTGCCATTTTGTGACTGCTGGCTGGTCAGTAATTAAAAGTTGGAAATTCAAACATTGCAGATTGTAAAATAAATGTTCGATGCAACAGCATACTAATCAGCTACCAATAATGTTTTAGAATATACAACTTTCCTGTATAGGCTAGGTGAACCTGTATCACGAGCCGTCCTTGCGCTGTAGTGCTGAGCGATTAACCAAAATGCCAGTTATTTTTGTTTTTTAAACAACTAATTGACCAATGTTGGTTAAATTATTTGAATTCCATTTCGTTGTTTTTTTTTCTGTGAGCTCACATAGCTCCGTTTCTCTACAGACAAATCAGATCCATCCTGAACTGTGTGATGTAGTTTCCAACAGGCCAATATTCTACATAGTTTAGGGCATAAAACATAGAAATTAACTACAATGATTCATTGCGCATCTACTTGTCCGATCTGTTTCTTTTACGCCTGCTACAGAAGAGAGAATGCCGATGGTGAGATCATATACAGAGCAGGTGTTGCTTCACAAGGTATCTCTACCTGAAAATACATGATCTAAGTGGTTAATAGTTGGTATATTCAGCAGTCATAAAAGTATGCCTTGTGTATTTGAAGAACTAGAAAATTATGATTTTTGTCAGACAGCATAGGCAGCAGCTCTTTAGCGATGAGATGACTTGGAACGAAATGAAGTCATCAAATGTAATCTACACAGTTGAAATATTGTTAATAAATTATTGTTAAGTGATAAGCAGTAATGGGCAGTCACTATCATCATTGGACTTTTAATAATTGTTTTATTCTGTGTTACAGCATTCAACCCACATAATTATTGAAAACCATGATAATTTTTTAAATAATCAGACTTCAAAAAGCACTAATCACTCAGCACTATTGCGCGCTCTCCTAGCTTGGATAGAAAGCTGAGTGTCCATCCTCAAGACATTAGAACCCCCCCCCCCCCCCCCCCCCAGATGATCCCGCAGGTGAAGAAGCCAGATGTGAAGGTCCTGGGCTGGCGGTTCCACGTGGTCATCAATTGTGAGGCCGGTTGGAAGTACTGCCAAATTCTCTAAAATGACGTTGGAGGCAGCTTATTGTAGTGAAATTAACATTAAATTGTCTGGCAACAGCTTTGGTGGACATTCCTGCAGTCAACATGCCAATTGCACGCTCCCTCAAAACTTGAGACATCTGTGGCATTGTGTTGTGTGACAAAACTGCACATTTTAGAGTGGCCTTTTATTGTCCCCAACACAGGGTGCACCTGTGTTATGATCATGCTGTTTAATTTGCTTCTTGATATGCCACATCTGTCAAGTGGAGGAATAATCTTGGCAAAGGAGAAATGCCCACAAACAGGGATATAAACACATTTGTGGAAATATGAGAGAAATAAGCTTTTGGTGCATATGGAACATTTCTAGGATTTTTATTTCAGCTCATAAATCCTTTGCATGACCCTGGACAACACCCTGTCGTTCTCTGCAAACAATCAAAGTGACTCGCGTTCATGCTCTACAACATCCGTAGAGTATGATACTACCACACACAGGAAGCGGCACAGGTCCTAACTTGTCCTCTCCCGTCTGGACTGCTGCAACTCGCTGTTGGCTGGGCTCCCCGCTTGTGCCATCAAACCCCTGCAACTTATCCAGAACGCAGCAGCCCGCCTGGTTTTCAACCTTCCCAAGTTCTCTCATGTCATCCCACTACAAGACCATGGTGCTTACCTACGGAACAGCAAGAGGAACTGCCCCTCCCTACTTTCCAGCTATGCTCAAACCCCAAACCCAAGCACTCCTCAGGTCTCTTGGCCAGCTCCCACTCAGCCCAATCCAAGCTTTTCTCTGGCACCCCAATGTTAGAACCAGCTTCCCCCTGAAAGCTAGGACTTCAGAGTCCATGCCCATCTTCTGAAAACAGCTTTTTCTTTTAACATGTCACCTAGTCAGTTCAGGGATTCAAACCAGCAACCTTTTAGTTACTGGCCCAACACTCTTAACTGCTAGGCTACTTCCCAGCCTCTCTCTGTATCTCTCTCTCTCTCATCTTTAGAGTAAAGTAACGATAATTAAAAAATATATGAGGGAAGATGTATTTAAAGGGGTTAATATCAGAAGTGAAGGGAATAATCTCAGTTTCTAACCTGTACCTTCTGCCCTCCCTCTCTCCAGGTCTATCTTGATAGGTTGCAGGACACGGACCTGTGTCCTGCAAAGCTCAGCAGCCTCAATCACAAGTTGGCACACACACACAAACCAGCACTCAAGAGGATCCTAAGAGGAGACCTTTCAATAAATATCATATGTAGAAATATGAATCTATCTAATAAATCAAAGGAATTTAAAAAATAATAATAGCAATAGTCTGTCTCTTATCTATTTTCCTTCCTCGTCTTCCATGTGGTGATGCAAATAGCTTTACTAGTGAAGGGAATTTCAAATCTTTTCAATCTGCGTTTTCAATATCCTTCTCTGGTTCAGACTGGTCTCTGCCTGGGGCCTCCAAATCACTAAGTCCGCCCCTGATGAGAGGCTCAACTAAATATGTTGCAGAACTGCTGTATTTGAAGCACGCACACCCTTCTTCCCCGTTTCCCTGATGTTGCTGTGGCAATCAAGCTGTTTTTACCATCCCTGTAACTGTTGCTTCTGCGGTAAGATCGTTTTTATCAACTAAAACTCATAAAGAACTATGTAAAAAGCGTTAGGCTCTCGGTCTGATATGCGCTTTTGAACACTTCAGTAAACTCCACTAATTGCACTGGTTCTGTCGTAGCCTTGACCACGGCATTTGTTCACGATATCCCCATATACTTTGTCAGTTGAATTTGTAGAAACTGATAATGTAATAACTGCCTATAATGTAATAGCTGCTTCTAATGTAATAACATTTGCATTTATAATGTAATAAATGCTAATAATGTAATAACTTGCCAATCATGTAATAAATATGCTGAACGCATAACATAACGTTTTTGAACATGAAGTTGAACTATATAATTACATTATGCATTGACTTTTACATTTTATACCATGGCATTGTTGAGTACTGATTGGCTTTAAGGGCATTCAAGAGCGTGCACTACGTAAGCCCGAGATAATGCCCGAGAAGCCCGTGTTTGGAGGATATAGTGGCATGGGTGTTGTTTGAGACGAAGTCACTTTTTTACAATGGGTTACCAACGTTCAAATAATGATTGATGAATGTATTCATACTATTTCATCCTTCTACGAGATATAGTCCCGACACAAATCTAAGGTTTCTACCCAAGCATTCGTTCTATCGGTTCGGTTGCCAGAGACGCGACCCACTCGTTAAGTCTTTTTGTTCTGCATCTATGGACGCGATCGCCCCAGTCATTCGTTCTAAATGTTCCATTGCTATACTGGCTGGCAACGTTCCTAATCCCTTGCTTACTAGCTAGCCAACCACAGCTAATTTACAGTCATGTCAAACAGTGCAGCCAGAATAAAAGCAAAGTAGCTGCATTTGCGTTTGTTTGATCTGTTTTCCAGTGACATTTATATGCTTTTGTTACTTCTAGGTTAGACTACTGCAATGCTCTACTTTCCGGCTACCCGGATAAAGCACTAAATACACTTCAGTTGGTGCTAAATACGGCTGCTAGAATCCTGACTAGAACCAAAACGTGATCATATTACTCCAATGCTAGCCTCCCTACACTGGCTTCCTGTTAAGGCAAGGGCTGATTAAGGTGTTACTGCTAACCTACAAAGCATTACATGGGCTTGCTCCTACCTATCTTTCCGAATTGGTCCTGCCGTACATACCTACACGTACGCTACGGTCACAAGACGCAGGCCTCCTAATTCTCCCTAGAATTTCTAAGCAAACAGCTGGAGGCAAGGCTTTCTCCTATAGAGCTCCATTTTTATGGAATGGTCTGCCTACCCATGTGAGAGACGCAGACTCGGTCTCAACTTTTAAGTCTTTACTGAAAACTCATCTCTTCAGTGGGTCCTATGATTGAGTGTAGTCTGGCCCAGGAGTGTGAAGGTGAACGGAAAGGCTCTGGAGCAACGAACCGCCCTTGCTGTCTCTGCCTGGCCGGTTCCCCTCTCTCCACTGGGATTCTCTGCCTCTAACCCTATTACAGGGGCTGAGTCACTGGCTTACTGGTGCTCTTTCATGCCGTCCCTAGGAGGGGTGCGTCACTTGAGTGGGTTGAGTTACTGACGTGGTCTTCCTGTCTGGGTTGGCGCCCCCCCTTGGGTTGTGCCGTGGCGGAGATCTTTGTGGGCTATACTCTGCCTTGTCTCAGGATGGTAAGTTGGTGGTTGAAGATATCCCTCTAGTGGTGTGGGGGCTGTGCTTTGGCAAAGTGGGTGGGGTTATATCCTTCCTGTTTGGCCCTGTCCGGAGGTATCATCGGATGGGGCCACAGTGTCTCCTGACCCCTCCTGTCTCAGCCTCCAGTATTTATGCTGCAGTAGTTTATGTGTCGGGGGGCTAGGGTCAGTTTGTTATATCTGGAGTACTTCTCCTGTCTTATCCGGTGTCCTGTGTGAATTTAAGTATGCTCTCTTTCTCGGAGGACCTGAGCCCTAGGACCATGCCTCAGGACTACCTGGCATGATGACTCCTTGCTGTCCCCAGTCCACCTGGCCGTGCTGCTGCTCCAGTTTCAACTGTTCTGCCTGCGGCTATGGAACCCTGACCTGTTCACCGGACATGCTACCTGTCCCAGACCTGCTGTTTTCAACTCTCTAGAAACAGCAGGAGCGGTAGAGATACTCTTAATGATCGGCTATGAAAAGCCAACTGACATTTACTCCTGAGGTGCTGACTTGCTGCACCCTCAACAACTACTGTGATTATTATTATTATTTGACCATGCTGGTCATTTATGAACATTTGAACATCTTGGCCATGTTCTGTTATAATCTCCACCCGGCACAGCCAGAAGAGGACTGGCCACCCCTCATAGCTTGGTTCCTCTCTAGGTTTCTTCCTAGGTTTTGGCCTTTCTAGGGAGTTTTTCCTAGCCACGTGCTTCACCTGCATTGCTTGCTGTTTGGGGTTTTAGGCTGGGTTTCTGTACAGCACTTTGAGATATCAGCTGATGTAAGAAGGGCTATATAAATACATTTGATTTGATATGGATACATCCATAACAATGAGCTAATGATGAGCAATTTTGTCTGGCATAGAACATGTGCTCTCTCGTCAGGACACTGTTGTTCAGAGGAGCTAGCCAACAACACAGCCAACACAATCACTTCAAACTGAAGCTGGAAAGACTGCAAACGTGCTGCATTTAGATTAGTTTGACCTGTTTTCTATTGACATTTCTTTGTATATATATCCATAAAAATGATGCCAGCTGATTCATGATTTCGACTGGCTGAGAAAAGCTGTCTGTCTCATCCTGACATGTTCATTACTATGGGACAGCTAGAGATCGAATTTCAATATTGAAACAATATTGCAAATGTTGGAGAGACAGACAGCAAGGTTTATACAAATCTCCGCTGTTGAAAACCAAATGCTAGTCGAAAAGAAACGGGAGTTAATGTCTACATGCTTTTTATAGTGGAGATCAAGTTTATAAATTGCCTGGCTGGGCTGATGAGACAGTGGATTGCGGAGATGGAACAGAGTGAATAGGCATTTCAACTTCATCGCTTTAGCTGGTGGGAACTTGTGGAAAAGACACCGGCTGGAATGCGGTTTTAAACCATCAGCATCCAGGATTAGACCCACTAATTGTATAATTCAATGGCTATAGTTAATTTTTACATGTTTTGTTTGAGCTGCTATTGAAAGCAAAAGTCAAATTGAAAACAGTATTGGTATTGTTGAACTCGATTTTCATAAAGGCAAGCTAGGACTGATGGTTTGGTTAGCTAAACTAGCAAGTTTGTTTGGTGACCACAGCAACTACTGTAGCTGTCTAGTGAACTTGCTAGCTACTTCAGTGGATGTTGAACACATTTCTATCAGCAAATTAACATTTCTAGTGGTTAAATTATAGCCATTGGTATAAAAGGGATAATCAACTCCGGGCTCCATGCGTTCTCTGGAAAATAGTGCTACTCTGTGGAATGTCAGTTCCTCTCCGCTAGTGTCGTGGAACACATCTTCCAAGGCGTTCATTATTTCCATAGAACCCATTTGCCCTTAGAACAGCCTCAATTCGTCAGGGCATGGACTCTACAAGGTGTCCAAAGCGTTCCACAGGGATGCTGGCCCATGTTGACTCCAATGCTTCGCACAGTTGTATTAAGTTGACTGGATGTCCGTTCTTTGGGTGCAGGATCATTCTTGATACACACAGGAAACTGTTGAGCGTGACAAACCCAGCACCATAGCAGTTCTTGACACAAACCGTTGCACCTGGCACCTACTATCAAACCCTGTTCAAAGGCACTTAAATGTCTTGCCCATTCACACTCTGAATGGCACACACACTGTACAAATCCATGTCTCAAATTCTTATTTACAATGACGGCCTACCTGGCCTAACTCTAACCTGGACGACGCTGGGCCCATTGTGCGCCGCCCTATGGGACTCCCAATCATGGCCGGTTGTGATACAGCCTGGAATTAAACCAGGGTCTGTAGTGACCCCTCTAGCACTGAGATACAGTGCCTTAGACCGCTGCGCCACTTGGGAGTCAAGAGCAGGTGTTCTTAATGTTTTCTATACTCAGTGTATAGATAAAGATATCCCCTGATATTTTCTCACAGTGACCCACTCTACACAGCTGCCTCCAGAACAATATTTAGTTACCAAGATGTCACTAAGGACCATGTCAGGACGTTCTCAGGACTTTCATTTTAATAGCCATTAGGACATTGCATGATGGTCCCAATGGAACGTTCTCTGGGGGACCTTTTTCTAGTTCCAGAACATCACCGAGTACCATGTCAGAACATTCTCAGAACTTTCACTTTACTAGCCATTAGGATGTTTGCATGATGGTCCCAAGGGAACGTCCCTGCTAACAAAAATGAGTCATTAGGATGTCCCCGGAACATCACAAAATGGTTGCCTAAAGTGGTCAGGACGTTATGTCATGGTCCCACAGATGTTTTTGTCTAGTACTTAGTTTGTTCCGGGGACACCACCTGACTCATTTCTCTTTTCAGGGATATACACTGCTCAAAAAAATAAAGGGAACACTAAAATAACACATCCTAGATCTGAATGAATGAAATATTCTTATTAAATACTTTTTTCTTTACATAGTTGAATGTGCTGACAACAAAATCACACAAAAATGATCAATGGAAATCAAATTTATCAACCCATGGAGGTCTGGATTTGGAGTCACACTCAAAATTAAAGTGGAATTCACACTACAGGCTGAGCCAACTTTGATGTAATGTCCTTAAAACAAGACAAAATGAGGCTCAGTAGTGTGTGTGGCCTCCACGTGCCTGTATGACCATCCTACAACGCCTGGGCATGCTCCTGATGAGGTGGCGGATGGTCTCCTGAGGGATCTCCTCCCAGACCTGGACTAAAGCATCCGCCAACTCCTGGACAGTCTGTGGTGCAACGTGGCGTTGGTGGATGGAGCGAGACATGATGTCCCAGATATGCTCAATTGGATTCAGGTCTGGGGAACGGGCGGGCCTGTCCATAGCATCAATGCCTTCCTCTTGCAAGAACTGCTGACACACTCCAGCCACATGAGGTCTAGCATTGTCTTGCATTAGGAGGAACCCAGGGCCAACCGCACCAGCATATGGTCTCACAAGGGGTCTGAGGATCTCATCTCGGTACCTAATGGCAGTCAGGCTACCTCTGGCGAGCACATGGAGGGCTGTGCGGCCCCCAAAGAAATGCCACCCCACACCATGACTGACCCACCGCCAAACCGGTCATGCTGGAGGATGTTGCAGGCAGCAGAACGTTCTCCACGGCGTCTCCAGACTCTGTCACGTCTGTCACGTGCTCAGTGTGAACCTGCTTTCATCTGTGAAGAGCACAGGGTGCCAGTGGCGAATTTGCCACTCTTGGTGTTCTCTGGCAAATGCCAAACGTCCTGCACGGTGTTGGGCTGTAAGCACAACCTCCACCTGTGGACGTCGGGCCCTCATACCACCCTCATGGAGTCTGTTTCTGACCGTTTGAGCAGACACATGCACATTTGTGGCCTGCTGGAGGTCATTTTGCAGGGCTCTGGCAGTGCTACTCCTGCTCCTCCTTGCACAAAGGCGGAGGTAGCGGTCCTGCTGCTGGGTTGTTGCCCTCCTACGGCCTCCTCCACGTCTCCTGATGTACTGGCCTGTCTCCTGGTAGCGCCTCCATGCTCTGGACACTACGCTGACAGACACAGCAAACCTTCTTGCCACAGCTCGCATTGATGTGCCATCCTGGATGAGCTGCACTACCTGAGCCACTTGTGTGGGTTGTAGACTCCGTCTCATGCTACCACTAGAGTGAAAGCACCGCCAGCATTCAAAAGTGACCAAAACATCAGCCAGGAAACATAGGAACTGAGAAGTGGTCTGTGGTCACCACCTGCAGAACCACTCCTTTATTGGGGGTGTCTTGCTAATTGCCTATAATTTCCACCTGTTGTCTATTCCATTTGCACAACAGCATGTGAAATTTATTGTCAATCAGTGTTGCTTCCTAAGTGGACAGTTTGATTTCACAGAAGTGTGATTGACTTGGAGTTACATTGTGTTGTTTAAGTGTTCCCTTTATTTTTTTGAGCAGTGTATATCTTTTAAAAAAACATTGCATATTAGTTGAGATTTTAGTAGTAGTCCCCCCCCCCCCCCCCAAAAAAACAAACAAATTGCATGCACACACACGCTCACTCACTCCCTCATTTACAGAGATTCACTGACTGACTGGGGCTGTGTATTGATATTACTGCTAAAGTCAGGTTTAGAGCTAGGATTCAGAAATGTGGTTTGGTGTGTAGTCAGCTATTACTGAAGCACGAAAATAAAAATAGAGTGAATATTACATTATTGGTTAAAGTTACACTATTCATAATGTAATAATCAACACAATGTAATAATTATTGCAATAATTATTACATTGTGCGCAAAAACCTTGTTATGCATTCAGCATATTTATTACATTATCGGCATTTATTACATTATGAATGCAAAAGTTATTACATTAGCAGCTAGTACATTATTGGCAGTCATTACATTATCAGTTGCTACAAGGCCTGAGGCACTTTTTTCAGTCACATTTCTGAAGCCCAAAAAACAAACACTTAGCTTCTTAATACATATGGAAATTGAAAAGGTTTATGATTGACTTGAGGGTTACTGTCAAAATGATTTATTAAATAAAATAAAAATAGACATTGATGACAGGCGCATGGGCCCCCAGAGCTTGTGGTGTCTGATATGCTAGCGCACTTACCCCCTTCATCTTTAAACAAACTGAAAAGGTAGACTCAGCAAAATGACGTTGCCACGAGCAGCACCGCAGATATTGGGATATAGGGAGATGCAAGATGGCGCTCTCACACAGTATTTGCACATGCACAGGTTCGCTTCAAGCTGTCAAAGGGTCGTAACTAGTTTCCACAGCCACAAAGTCCCGCCTATTTGTACAATTTCTCTTCTTAAAGTGATTTTTAACCTAACCTTATCTACACTGCTAACCTTATGCCTAACCCCAATTGTGATTGTGGAAACCATATTTAAAAAATAGTTTTATTTAACTAGGCAAGTCAGTTCAGAACAAATTCTTATTTACAATGACGGCCTACCCTTGGCCAAATCCTAACCCGGACAACGCTGGGCCAATTGTGCGCCGCCCTTTGGGACTCCCAATCACAGCCGGTTGTGATACAGCCCGGAATCAAACCAGGGTCTGTAGTGATGCCTCTAGCACTGAGATGCAGTGCCTTAGACCGCTGCGCCACTCAGGAGCGCAACGTGGTAGGTACGGGACCAAACAGCCTTGCACTTAGTTGTTGCGGAAATTGACCCACTATTCTGTTTACTTTCTGCAAGTGTAACGGATGTGAAATGGCTAGCTAGTTAGCGGGTACGCGCTACTAGCGTTTCAATCAGTTACGTCACTTGCTCTGAAACCTAGAAGTAATGTTGCCCCTTGCTCTGCAAGGGCCGCGGCCTTTGTGGAGCGATGGGTAACGATGCTTCGTGGGCGACCGTTGTTGATGTGTGCAGAGGGTCCCTGGTTCGCGCCCGGGTCGGGGCGACGTACTAAAGTTATACTGTTACACATCTACATCATATTGTTGAGTCTACCTTTAAAACTTTGGCTTCATTGTGATTTCTCATCACCAAACAAGACCTGTTGTTTTCCCCCGTAGTTCAGTCTTCTCAGAATGTCTCAAGGGATAGTGTAGGTAACCTCATCCCCAGTCTCAAATGTTATCCCATACACATGTCAACAGAGAGAGCCTGCTGGTGGACGTGATTAAAGTGTTAGATGATATGTTGCCTCGGCCCAGGCTTTCACGCACGTGAGCGAAGCCTGGAAGCCTAGGCCAGGTTATGAGTCAAGTCTTTTGTCTCACATTACTTTACACTGGTCCCCGCCTGAGGCCATAGAACTCTGGGCGCCTCCCGTCACGTTCAGACTGAGCCCCTGGAAGGCACCAAACAGCGAATCATCCTTCGCAGATTTCTGGTTCCTCTTGGCATTTGTCTTACTCTACACGAAGATAGAAGAAAAAAAAAGTTCAATTATGCCTTTTGTAAGTCTAAAATCCTGGCCAACAGTACCCATGTAATCCCTTCATATAAAACGAGACATATGGAGGTCAGTTCAATTAGAATAGGTCTCTTGTGATTCCCAAGTTTCACCCATTACTCCTTCAAAATTAAATTGCTATCTTCTCAGATCAGATGTCTACTGAGTGAGTGACCTTCTGTTCTTATGACCAGTCACACATGACATGCACACAGACTGAATTACCTTTGGGAGGCAGTGCTGGCTCCTGAAATGCTGACTCCTCCTTCTGATGGACCTTTCGGCAATCTTCTTCTCTCTCAGTTTCCTACAGTAGCACAATATGTAAACATTAGAGATGCTTCAGTGGCATTTTGTGAGTCTCCCAAGCAGATAGATAAGTATCAAACTTTTAGGTATATGTAAGCTCTACGGGTCGGTTTCCCAGACACAGATTTAGCCTAGTCCTGGACTAAAAAGCACGCTCAATTAAGAATCTCCATTGAAAGTGCTCTTTAAGTCCAGGATTAGGCTTAATTTCCTTCCGGGAAACTGGCCTTTAATGATTTTATATCTACTCAAAACAATGGCCAACCATCCCTACCTTTCTCTCTGAATGTCAGCCTGGTATGCACTGAGCCAGGAGTCTGGTACGGCTCTCTGCTTGGTGCATGTTTTGGCGCAAGGGACACTCTTCCTCCTGACTATGCTGTGCCTCCGGACTACAACTACGCTCTTCCGTCTGGCCCCTGTGCTCACGACTATGCTCTTCCGTCTGGCCCCTGTGCTCTTTTTGGTGCCTATTTTGTTGTCCGGTTTGGTCCCGGTCCCTGACACATAATCGCTGAACTGCTTGATGGGATCACCCAGGGACTTAAGATCCACCATAAGATCCATCTAGTTGTGTGTGTCTGTGCTGCTTTGAGCACTACAGTAGTGTTTCAGTATCTCTCAGCTGACTGACTCGAGGAACTCGACTGATGGGCTGTTTTTCAGACCTGTCAACAGCAAAGATAGAATAACGATTGAGTTGGGAGTACAAAAGGAGGGAAATGACACAAAACGAAATGCATGCAGTGTCTCTAATTGCAAGTTGATCTGAACAGTCTTAAAAAGGGGCATTATCAATGACAATGGAACCAACGTCAACGACAATATTTAGAATACAGCCAACACATACTGATAAATAATTACAAATACATTATCAAAACCAAAATCTATGCAAGGCAATTTCAAGTGTGACGTGCATCCTTTTCTAATTGCACATACCTGTAAATATTGTCTATTTGCAGTATCCAATATAGTCAAGTACTCCAAATAATTCCTCACAGTGACAGCATTGTTTGAGGTTGGACTAGTGCGCATTTGTCCGGGAAAGTGGCTAGTCTCCTCTTATGGGGATTTAACAGATGACCCTCCTAGCTTCTCAGGCAGATTAGCTGAAGACGTAAGCACTACTTATTTAATTAGAACCTACAGAGTCGCAAACAAACCAGTGTAGGAAAGAAACAAGCATGTCATGTTGATTTCAATGATGACATGGAATGACCTGTTCCCATTTCTTAAATTTGATTAGTTTGTAATGAACCGTCAGTGTAGGTGTAGTATAGGCCTACGTGTTGCCAGGTGATGTTTATTTTAGTTCTGATGCAATGGATGGGTAATCTGACCATAAATCATAGTGAAAGAGGGGGTAGGGAGAGAGACCCGATGGTCTGGAGGAACAGTGTTAAAAGGAATCACTTTATTTTCAATGTCAGAGTGTGGGGAATACTATTTTCTTTAGAATAGCTGCCAATTGAAGTTAACTGATTCATTGATGCAATACCAGGTCAAGATCCTATGTGGAAACATCTAACCTTGACCCATCAGCCTTCCACCACTTTGTACCTGATCATGTCTATACATTGACTGATGGAAATAAACTGTTGGTAATGCAAAAAAAATACACAATCTCAATTATAAAACTTGGTTACTTCGGTTATTTTTTTATTTCTATAGCTAGACGTTTAAAGGTTAATAGTTTTGTTCATCCAGTGAACTTAACTCTCAACCTAATGTCTGCCTTGGTTGCTACATATACAGTGCATTCGGAAAGTATTCAGACCCCTTCTCCACATTTTGTTACATTAGACTTATTCTAAAATTGATTACATTTTTCCCCTCAATCTACACACAATTCCCAATAATGACCAAGGGAAAAAAGTTTAGAATTTTTAGCAAAGATAAATATATATATTTTTAAACAAATGCCTTATGTAAATAAGTACTCAGACCCATTGTATGAGACTCCGGTGCATCCTGTTTCCATTGATCATCCTTGAGCTGTTTCTATAACTTGGGAGACCACCTGTGGTAAATTCAATTGATTGGACATGATTTGGAAAGGCACACACCTGTCTATAGAAAAGGTCCCACAGTTGACAGTGAATGTCAAGGCAAAAACCAAGCCATGAGGTTGAAGGAATTGTCCGTAGAGCTCCGAGACAGCATTGTGTCGAGGCACAGATCTGGGGAAGGGTAACAAAACATTTCTGCAGAATTGAAGGTTCCCAAGAACACAGAGGCCTCCAACATTCTTAAATGGAAGAGGTTTGGAACCACCAAGACTCTTCCTAGAACTCAGCTGGCTGCCCAGCCAAACTGAGCAATCAGGGGAGAAGGGCCTTGGTCAGGGAGGTGACCAAGAACCCAATGGTCACTGACAGAGTTCCTCTGTGGAGATGGTTGTCCTCCTGGAAGGTTCTCCCATTTCTGCAGCAATCCACCAAATCAGGCTTAAATTATTTTTTTTATACATATGCAAAATGTCTTGCTTTGTCATTATGGGGTATTGTGTGTAGATTGAGGGTGGGGATTACATTTTAGAATAAGGCTGTAATGTAAAAAGGTCAAGGGGTCTGAATAAACTTTGTCTGCCTTAGTTTACCAGCATATATCTACAGATTCTTGCTTTGCTAAACTTTGCTCTAACTTTTATGGTAGCAGATGGGAGAAACAGACGGAGCGAGGAAAAGCAGGCCAGGGACAGTGAAGCAGAGACTAAGGTAGTAGAGAGATGACGAGTTAGTGACAGATGAAGGAGTACCCATGACGTTAAGTACACCTGCCAGGCGGCTGCCACAGCAGATCCTCTTGTCCTTGGCCCTTCCCGTGGGTGAGCCTGCTATGTCAGATCTGGAAGGCAGACTTCAGAGGAGTTTCCATGGGTGAATCTCAATCTTTCCTTGCATTCTACCTATTCCTTCTCAAAACACATTGGCGTAGAACATTGAGGGGAGGGACCTTGGACCTCCTCTAATAGGGTTGAGGTGGGGAGAAGATCAGAATGAAGGAAAGATGAAGAGTGTAGCGCTACAGACTATTTGGTTAGTAGTAGCCTAGTTGGTGGTAAAATACTATGAAATAGAGCAATAGGCCAGGGTCATTAAGGGGTTTCCTGTCAGCCTGCTATATCTTATGCCAACACTAGTTGCCAGACACACATACACAGAGAAATCCTCCTAAGGGCTACAGTCACAAGGTAAATCAGGGATTCAAAAGACACAGTCAAGCATCTAAGACAAAAAGCCTTCACATAACTGTGCCAGAGGCCAAAGCTGACATTAACAGCACTATAAGCCCTGGCAAAGGAGGACTTAACTTTAATTCTAAACAATCATACATATATACAGTTTTATACATTTAAATCTCATACAAAAAGTACTGTACAGGGAAAGGACCAGCAGTAGCGTCTCATAATAAATACTGTAAACTGTGCTGCTGTGTGCATGTGGCATTGGGATGCCACACATGACTACTATGACCCTGTGGGTACGTGCACTCTCATAGACCACAAGCCTGATCCTATCACAAAGTATAAAAGGCAGTTTGCGTTGTGTGTGTGTGTGTGGGTCAGTTCCCCAGACAAGATGACCAGCTGAGAAAACACGTCTAGGCGTGAGTACTATTATTACATCAATATGGCAGCATAATCCCTCTCCTCGAAAGCATTACGTAACAGAAATAAATATAGCAATAGGAGAGGCCTGTATAAACAATGTGATGTGTCAATCACTCATTGACAAAACATGTCATCCAATTGGCTAATATTAGTCCAGATCGATGGTTCCCAAATAAATAGTGCTCTTTAAATGGAAGAACTAACCACGTTACAATGCCCCTCTTCGCCAATTGTCTGACATCAAACGAAAGGGTCACAACATTTGATTTCGTAGCGAGGGTCCCTCTTGCTCTCACTAGTGTTCCACTTAAATGGACCTAGACCAGACCGGTCCTTTTCTTTACATGCGGAAGACTGGAGCTGGGTAGTTTAAGGTTGGGCTAAAAACTCTAATCTCTTCATGTCTTCTGTTGGGAGTAGAAGCCGAGAGGACTAAGAGGACTGTCCTTTTCTGAAGTTCTTCTGGTCTTCTAGCTGCCAGCATGAGCCCCTCTCCTGGCTGTGGAGGTGGGGCAGTATAGTAAGCAGGAGGGAACAGGTTCATGCTGTGATACACCACCTTAAGCAGTCCTATCTGTCTGCTCCACCTTAAATCCCTCTATCCTTAAGAGTCTGGAGGCCCTGTGTCACCGGCTGATGTCGCGGTTGCCCTCCCAGCTCTTCCCCCCCACCGCATCGCCTGCTGTCCCCGATTCGAAGAAAGGGTGTCTGAGGGAGTTGGCCAGAACCAGGCGCTTAGCGGGCTCGTACTCCAGCATGCTCTCAATCAGGTCAAACAGCTGATGGTGCTCCTCAGCCTCCGACAACAGGTATCTCTGAGAGAGAGAGAAAAAAAGAGAGAGGGTATACAGAGATGTGATGAGCATAACAATGAAAACCAGGAACCGTTGATACTAGATTCGGGGTTAGGGTTGATTTAACATGTCTAAAGAGAGGATGATTTTAGAAATTCCTGGTTAATCCGATATGAGAGGGTGAATGAGAGGTAGAGGGCAAGGAAGATAAAGTAGTGGGGTGCTACACAAGGAGGGAAAAGGAGCTGCTCTCTTACCCGTAAGGGTTTGCAGTTCTCCCTCACGTATCTCCCAGCCGATGAGCTTTCGTCCCAGTCCAGACGGCCGCGGTAAAAATATTTCTGCTTCCTGAGTTGAGAAATTGCCGCAGAGATTGAGGCGTGGCATACGGAGATAAAAAACACTTAGAAGAACAGTTTGTGTGTGCACGTGCATGCAGGGGCAGCACCCTGGAGGAGCTGCCATGGGGGTTCGACACAAGACATAATGACAAACATCACTAACAAAAAAGGCCCTTTAAAATGTGGCATGGACCAACCTTTACTTTGATGCCCTGCGTCAACAACTAGACGCTACGGGGTGTGTGTTGGATTGCTTTTTGACCTGCAACTAAATACACAAGATGCACCTGGTCGTGTGTATGTGTGAGAGCTCTGACCTTGTCTTGCGTATCATCCTGGAGGGCACTGGCCCCAGTATTCTCTCCATCATAGCCAGATGCTCCCTGTTATCATGAGTCTGAGGGCGGGACGAACAAACAAGATAGCCACGGTGAATCTTAATTTCATCACCATTTCTCATTCAATGTATAAAATAGCCATAAAAGTAGATAGTGGATATCAGCGATGCAAACAGACATTTATCAGAGTGCTCACCTATCTTGAAACAATTTTAATAACGCTGAGTAAAATGTGGCTGAAGGTGAGAGCTTTGAATAGAATGTGTGAGCTGGCATCTATGGTGTTAGAAGCACAGCCAAGCAAAACTCAGAATACGGAGGACAACCTCAACCAAGGGTTGATCCTCAATAGGATTAGCAGCTGTGTCTCCCTGCTGCTCTCTCCGGCTCAACATGTGCGTGTTTTCTTGCACGTGTGCAAATGTATTTGTGGGTACACATGTTGGTGTGATACTGGTCCGACTCCGGGCTGACCAATCCGCGTGACCAGGCAGCAAGCTATTCTGGGCTTTGTTCAGTCCTTCCTGACAACCTGAATCGACCAATCTAGGAAGGCAGCTGTCGCCACAGACAGAATTGGGTTGGGAAGTGAAGTGGGGTTTTACCTGGAACAAGGTGAAGCCTAGATAGTACTCGAACAGGATGCAACCGATGCTCCACACGTCACATGGCTGGCTCCAGCCCAGCTCTGCAGGACAAAACACATAATGGGTGGAAAATAACATTTCTCAGGTGGTTTCCCGGAGACAGATTAAGCCTAATGCTGGATTAAAAAGTATTTCAATTGAGATTCTCCATTTAGCTTGTCTTTTAGTCTAGGACTAGGCTTAATCTGTGTCCAGGAAATGGCCCCTTATTATTCAACGCATATTGAATTGGTGTAGGCTGGTGGAACCTAACAAAACAGCAGGAAAAACTCAATTTAAGACACTAGCCTCACTCTTTCTCCAGTGCTTCGATTTATCAAAAGCAACAACCCAAGTCTCAACACAGCAGCTTTCTGCCTAAACATTGTTTATCACTTCAGATCAAGAGGGTGAGTGTGCAGCTTTTGAGTTTCTTTAAATAGAACAAGGGAGGCCTTACCCAAGCCACATAACATGGCCAAGGGTAAGCGTACACCTTGAGCTTTTAAAATGACGTGAAAAGACAAATCAACCCTGCTCAAAGCACACTCAACTAATTATCTCATGCACTACTAAGCGAGGTTAAGGCGATCAACTGCGCTTAGTGTCTGACTGAGTTGTTCAGTGTCTACCTGACTGGAACAGAACTGGCAGGCTATGGCAGTTCAACGCGACTGCCAAGGAACCCCCCCCCCCTCTGTTTTAGAATAGCCCTCCTCGCCCAACTGAAGCAACCAGACAGACTACAGCAGTTCATTGCCAACGTAGCGGCTACACCACCCTTAGTTTAGAATAGTCCTCATTTGGGCTGTGGCGGTCATGAAATTGTCAAGCAAATAACTGCCAGTCACAGTAATTTGACCATTAATTAACAAACACATTTCGCATCTCCTGGCTTCCAAACATTGCCTACAAGCCACTGATGCAGACCTTTAGAACATCTACATTAAACAGTCTAATAAACCCATGTAATATAGCCTACACCTTCCAAATAAATCAATTATTTTAGACATGTCTAAAGAAGCATGATATGAAGAAAATGTAGTCTTTCAGAAGAACAGAATAGCATACTCTTAGTTGTCCATGTTAAGCCCTGATCTGGCTATGCCATATGGCTGTGGGCTACACTAGTTCATTTAGCAGACAAGATTTGGTTAAAATTCCATGGCATTATTTTATAATATGAAGAATACAAATTGAACATAACGGAATTAAATAGGATATTTTCTCCAAACAATTTGAGTGCACACATGCGGCTATTCTATGTTGAGCGGTTAACAAAGAAATAGGTACTCCTATATGCTTAATTTAGAGTTATTCATGTAACTTTAGTTGTGATACAAAATGTTGGGATATATGTTTAGATTTTTAATACACCAAGGCTGCATGAGACTAATGATTTGAAAAAAGTCGCACGAAAAGGCACTAGCTCGGCTTTGTTTATTGCGCAGGCAGTACACACTTCAGTCTCTCATTCACAATGTGACAAGCACTTGATAATACCTTTAAAACATTACAATACATTCACAGATTTCACAACACACTGTGTGCTCTCAGGCCCCTACTCCACCACATATCTTCAGTACTAAATCCATGTGTATTTATAGTGCGTATGTAATCGTGTGTGTGCGTGTGTGTATATATATATGCATGTGTCTGTGCCAATGTTTGTGTTGCTTCACAGTCCCCGCTGTTCCATAAGGTGTTTTTTACTGCTTGTGTCAGTTACTTGATGTGGAATAGAGTTCCATGTAGTCATGGCTCTATGTAGTACTGTGTGCCTCCATAGTCTGTTCTGGACTTGGGGACTGAAGAGACCTCGTGGCATGTCTTGTGGGGTATGCATGGGTGTCTGAGCTGAGAGCCAGTAGTTTAGACAGACAGCTCAGTGCATTCAACATGTCAATACCTCTCATAAATAAAAGTAGTGATGAAGTCAATCTCTCCTCCACTTTGACCCAGGAGAGATTGACATGCATATTATTAACATTAGGTCTCTGTGTACATCCAAGGGCCAGCCGTACTGCCCTGTTCTGAGCCAACTGCAAAGTCCTTTTTTGTGGCACCTGACCACACGACTGAACAGTAGTCAAGGTGTGACAAAACTAGGGCCTGTAGGACCTGCCTTGTTGATAGTGTTAAGGCAGAGCGTCGCATTACTACAGACAGACTTCTCCCCATCTTAGCTACTACTGCATCAATATGCTTTGACCATGACAGTTAATCATCATCATGTGATGGGTGAATATTAGCCTATTCTTGATTTAATCTTTTCTTTACATACACTAAACAACACACAGTGCATTCTGAAAGTATTCAGAACCCTTCACTTTCCACATTTTGTGGAAAAAGTGAAGGGGCCAGAATACTTTCTGAATGCACTGTATGTGTGATATTTGTTTCGATTTAGAATGACCCATTATCATGAATCGGTCTCAAAAAAAATATGTCATCTATGCACTTAAACAGCGAATTGAGGACGCTTTTCCCGTGGTTCATTTTCATGCCAGCCAGGTAGGCTATAATCCTGTTGCTTCTCTTTACGATGTGCTTAATATTAGGAAAGTTGAATAAGAAAGATAGTAAGCCTAGCCTATAGAAAGCTGATGGGACCCTCTTCTTAAGAGGCCATCACTCTTTTCTCCAGCAATTGCATAGCCTATAAAAATGTTGCGCAACATGGGCTCTCATGAAGTGTTTGATTAGATTTTTGATTACATTTGCATTGATGTCAGAGTGATTAGAGGGACAATAGAGTGCTGAATACCAGGCAGTTAGCAAGTTTGGTCATTAGTAGCCTACCATCGGCAGCATCAGAGCTTGGAGAAGCCGAATTATTGTGACTAAATGGTCATGTGGAATTTGACTGCCGCCGTGAATCGTGACCACCGGTGCGGCCGTAATACGGTCACTGTTACAGCCCTAGTCCTCATCCAATTGATCAGCCAGCTGGCCTGAAGGAATGGAGTCTGAAGTGGGAGGTCACTCACCTAGTATGACTTCTGGGGCGCGGTAGTGCCGTGTGGAGACGATGGTGCTGTGGTGCTCGTGGTCAAACGTGGCACTGCCAAAGTCCACCACCCGTACATCCGTGCTCTTCACGGTCCGCTCTTCGCGCTTCTGTAGGGAGGAAGGTGAAAAAGGACATGGTTTAAAAACAGAAAATGTCCTAAAAATATATATATATTAAAAAATAAAGTTTCCACTATCAATTAACTAATTTCAAACCTCATGAAACAAGTAAAAGGTAAACTTTTAGAAAGGGGCCAGTGAGTGAAGCCTTGATTACTCCATTTCTGATATCTAGTAACCTTGACATTAACCATACCTGTACCCAAAAAGAAAATGCTTCATTTGTTTTGCTCTGGTACATTTAGGCCAATTCATCATCTGCACTCAAGGCCTGTTTAACCAGTTGCTATGACACTCAGGTTGCATCCCAAATGGTACTCTTTAACCTATAAAGTGCATCCCAAAATGGTACTCTTTAACCTATAAAGTAGACTACTTTTGACCAGGCACTGGGTAAAAGTAGTGCACTATTAGGGAATAGGGTGCCATTTGGGATGCAGCCCTGTTGACCACAAAACAGGCTCTGAAGAAAGCCCATTATCCTGAGGCCTGACTTCTCGTCTCACCTTCTCTACGTTATAGGTCATGGTGAAGTCGGAATTGACAAACAGGATGTTTTCTGGCTTCATGTCTGTGTGTGTCAGCTTGGTATCATGAAGAACTGGCAGGAGAAAAATCACAGTTAAAATCCCAACAAACGAGACATCCACATTCGATGGTGGCGAATGAAAAGAGCACTCCTCTTCTGACAGGTGTTTGAACCAACGATGCCCTCATGTGGCTAAAGGCTTCTTATTGTAAACAACGGTGGCCTTTTATTCCAACCTCTGTCTCAAGGGGAGATCTATATAGGGGTTGTTGGAGTGAGACTTACAGTGCATTTGGAAAGTATACAGGCCTCTTCCATTATCCACATTGTTACATTACAGCCTTATTCTAAAATGTATTAAATAAAACATTTCAAAGTGAACACAGGTTACACATTTTAGCAAATGCATTAAAAATTTAAAAAAACAAATACCTTATACAGTACCAGTGAAAAGTTGACACCCACTCATTCCATGGCTTTTCTTTAAATGTACTATTTTAGACATTGTAGAAGAATAGTGTAGACATCAAAACTATGAACACGTTATGTCTTAACCAAAAAAAGAATAAGTTATCAAAATCGATTTTATATTTGAGATTCCTCAAAGTAGCCACCCTTTGCCTTGATGACAGCTTTGCACTCTTGGCATTCTCTCAACCAACTTCACCTGGAATGCTTTTTCCAACAGTCTTGAAGGAGTTCCCACATATGCTGAGCACTTGTTGGCTGCTTTTCCTTCACTCTGCAGTTCAACTCATCCCAAACCATTTCAATTGGGTTGAGGTCAGGTGATTGTGGAGACCAGGTAATCTGGTGCAGCACTCCATCACTCTCCTCAAATAGCCCTTACACTAACTGGAGGCGTGTTGGGTCATTGTCCTGTTGAAAAACAAGTGATAGTCTCACTAAGCCCAAACCAGATGGGATGGCGCATCGCTGCAGAATGCTGTGGTAGCCATCCTGGTTAAGTGTGCCTTGAATTCTTAATAAATCACAGACAGTGTCACCAGCAAAGCACCCCATACACCATCTCCATGCTTCACCGTGGGAACCACACATGCAGAGATCATCCATTCACCTACTCTGCGTCTCCAGAAGACACGGCGATTGGAACCAAAAATCTCCAATTTGGACTAGTCAGACCAAGGGACAGATTTCCACCGGTCTAATGTCCATTGCTTGCGTTTCTTGGTCCAAGCATCTCTTCTTATTGATGTCCTTTAATTAGTGGTTTATTTGCAGCAATCCGACAATGAAGCCATTCTTGCCATAATATGGACTTGGTGTTTTACCAAATAGGGCACCTTCTGTATACCATGTCACAACACAACTGATTGGCTCAAAACGCATTAAGGAAAGAAATACCACACATTAACAAGGCACGCCTGTGAATTGAAATGCATTTCAGGTGACTAGCTCATGAAGCTGGTTGAGAGAATGCCAAGAGTGTGCAACGCTGTCATCAAGGCAGCTACTTTGAAGAATCTCAAATAAAACATGTAGATTTGTTTAACACTTTTTTGGTTACTACATGAGTCCATGTGTCATTTCATAGCTGACGTCACTATTATTCTACAATGTAGAAAAAAGTAAAAATAAAGAAAAATCCTTGAATGAGTATGTGTCCAAACTTTTGATTGCTATGAGACTTGTAATTGAGCTCAAGTGCATCCTGTTTCCATTGATCATCCTTGAGACGTTTCTACAACTTCATTGGAGTCCACACACCTGTCTAGATAAGGTCCCACAGTTGACAGAGCAAAAACCAAGCCATGAGGTTGAAGGAATTGTCCACAGAGCTACGAGATAGGACTGTCGAGGCACAAATCTGGAGTTGCCAAAAAAAAAATGGGTGGCAAAAAATGTCTACAGCATTGAAGGACGCCAAGAACACAATGGGCTCAATCATTCTTAAATGGAAAAAGTTTGGACCCACCAAGACTCTTCCTAGAGCTGGCTGCCCAGCCAAACAGAGGAATCGGGGGAGAAGGCCCTTGGTCAGGGAGGTGACCAAGAATCCGATGGTCACTGAAAGAGCTACAGCATTCCTCTGTGGAGATGTTCAAACCTTCCAGAAGGTCAACCATCTGTGCAGCACTCCACCAATCAGGCCTTTATGGTAGAGCGGCCAGACGGAAGCCACTCCTCAGTAAAAGGCCAGAGAGAGAGCCAACAAGTTTCTCTGGTCTGATGAAACCAAGATTTAACTCTTTGGCCTGAATGCCAAGCATCACGTCTGGATGAAACCTGGCACCATCCCTACGGTGAAGCGTGGTGGGGCAGCATCATGCTGTGGGGATGTTTTTCAGTGGTAGGGACTGGGAGACTAGTCAGGTTCAAGGGAAAAATGAACAGCAAAGTACAGCGAGATCCTTGATGAAAACCTGCTCCAGAGTGCTCAGGACCTCAGACTGGGGCGAAGGTTCACCTTCCAACAGGACAACAACCCTAAGCACACAGCCAAGACAATGAAGGCATGGCTTCGGGACAAGTCTCTGAATGTCCTTGAGTGGCCCAGGCAGAGCCCGGACATGAACCCGATCAAACATCTCTGGTGCAATCTGAAAATAGCTGTGCAGTGACGCTCCCCACTCAACCTGACAGAGCCTGAGAGGATCTGCAGAGAAAAGTGGGAGAAACTCCCCAAATACAGGTGTGTCAAGCTTGTAGCGTCATACCCAAGAAGACAAGACTGAAATCGCAGCCAAAGGCGCTTCAACAAAGTACTGAGTAAAGGGTCTGAATACTTATGCAAATGTAATTGTTTACTAAAAAGTGTAATACATTTGCAAACATTTCTAAAAACCTCTTATGCTTTGTCATTATGTGGTACTGTGTGTAGATTGAGGGGGGGAAAAAACTTTAGAATAAGACTAATGTAACAAAATGTGGAAAAGGGGTCTGAATAGTTTGCAAATCCACTGTATGACCAGTTGACGGTAGGTCATGTTGAAATTGTTGAAGTGAATGTGTTCTTGATAAGTCATCTGGTTAAATAAAGGCAATACAAACAAGACAGTAGCGTAATATCGGAGTGCACGTACACTTAAGAATTATAATAAGAATTATGACTAGATGACTGGTAGTATCATAGCATCTGAGTGTACTTATGTCAGGTCATTAATGTGAAAGAGAACATGCCCTCAACAACTTAGCGGGTTAAATAAAAGTCATTTAAAAAAATATATATTATATATATAACTTACACTTGACAGACAGGCATAGCTGGTAGGCCATGTGTCGGACCTGGGCGATGGAGTAAGGCAGGTAGTTGTTCTCCTTGAGGAAGTCAAAGGTGCTGAGGGCCAGCAACTCAAAGGAGATACACATGTGTCCGTGGTAGTCGAACCAGTCATACATCTGCACACACAGGCTGGGAGTAAAGAGGAGTTTAATATTAAATAACACTAACATAATTCAACAACAACGAAATGATACAGGATCGAGTCAGGGCATTTTTCTGATCAAAAAGGGGCTTAGATGGTGGGCGTGGAAATGGGCATGTTCAGCACTGCTTGATTTGAGAACATTTTAGAGCCCCTCCATGTTTTGCATTGTTAAGGCAATTTCCTGCAATTTTACAAACTTCTCCACGGAGTCGAGACAAGAAAATGTTGTCGTTTTAAAGCAAATTTCCTGCAATTCAAAGCATTTTGCCACGGCTAATGCTTTGTTCTTTTGCTCACACCTGCTAAATTCATTGATTTTGGAATTTAATTCTCCCCCAACTAGCTAGCTTTTATTTTGGTGATTGTTGGTGGTCAAAAATTATATTACTTAAAGATAACGGACCTATATATTTTTGACATACTTTATATGTCAAAGAGGGCCCTATGGTGTTTAGGTATTTTTCTTAAAACAGCATTGTTGGTTAAGGGCTTGTAAGTAAGTGTTTCACTGTAAGGCTACACCTGTTATTATTTGGCACATGTGACTATATTTGATTTGATTTTAGTCAGTTAAGTTTACATCCAAAGTGTCTCCATTCCGAAACTGTATTTCTAATACATACACACGAAAAATATAAACTCAACATGTAAAGGTGTTGGCTGAATGTTTAATGAGCTGAAATTAAAGATTCCAGAAATGTTCCAAGCACAAAAACCTTTAAACAAATTAGTGCACAAAATTTGAGTACATCCCTGTCAGGAAGCATTTCCCCTTTGCCAAGATAATCCATCCACCTGACAGGTGAGGCATATTAACAAGCTGTTAACAGCACGATCATTACACAGGTGCACCTTGTGCTCGGGACAATAAACAACCGATCTAAAAATGTGCAGTTTGGTCACAACACAATGCCACAGATGTCTCAAGTTGAGATGCCATTGGCATGCTGACTGCAGGACTGTCCACCAGAGTTGTTGCCAGAGAATTGAATGTTAATTCCGCTACCATAAGCCACCGAACACCATTTTAGAGAATTTGGCAGTACGTCCAACCGGCCTCACAATCGCAGACCACATGTATGGTCGAGCGGTTTGCGGATGTCAACGTTGTGAACGGAGTGCAGGCATAAGCTACAAACAACGAACACAGTTGCATTTTATCTACGGCAACTTGAACGCACGGATATACCGTGACAAGATCTTGAAGCCCCTTGTTGTGCCATTCATTCGCTGCCATCACCTGTTTGGCAATGACAATGCACAGCCCCATGTTGCAAGGATCTGTACACAATTCCCAGAAGCTGATAATGTCCCAGTTCTTCCATGGCCTGCACTTACCAGACATGTCACCCATTGAGCATGTTTGGGATGCTCTGGATCGATAGCGTGTTCCAGTTCCTGCCAATATCCAACAAGTTCGCGTAGCCATTGAAGAGGAGTGGGACAACATTCCACAGGCCACAATCAACAGCCAGATCAACTCTATGTGAAGGAGATGTGTCGCGCTGCATAAGGCAAATGGTGGTCACACCAGATACTGACTGGTTTTCTGATCTACACTTCTACTTTTTTCCCCTACCAGATGCATATCTGTTTTCCTAGTAATGTGAAATCGATAGTTTAGGGCCTAATGAAATTTAAATGTACCGATTTCCTTATATGAACTGTATCTCAGTAAAATCTTAAATTGTTGCTTATATATATATATATATTTTTTTTTTTTCTCCCCCCCCCTTCACTGGTAATGAACAATACACCAGTGGTCTAAGTAGTAGGTGTACTCACTGTTTGTTTTCCGGGTCTTTCTCATTGATTCTCTCTAGCACATTGATCTCCAGACGAGCTGCTTCCTTGTATTTCTCCACATTTTTTATGATCTTCAGAGCAACAGTGGCTCCTCCCCTGTAAAACACAGAATGAATGAGAAAGATAAACGGTTAAGGTAAGGCTAAGGGGTATGGACGTCCCAAGGATCCCTCATAGCACTAACCTTGGGTATATTCAGACAAAGATTTTTGAATATTCTTCAGGCTTTTCCTCTGATATACACTCCACCACTGGTACCACCCTATATTAGAGCAAAAGTCTGAAGATATACCCTACCTCAGTGGATTTAGCTAGCGATTAGTATTAAAGGCTAGCCTAACAAATGTTTTAGGCACATTGGCAGCTTGCGAAGACCAACTAACTAGCGTGTTGCACAGAGCAAGTTACACAAGCGAATAGAATATCGAAAACTTGGACTTATATTAAGAAGCAAAGTGGAAAGCTGCGTTCTTGTTTGGAAAAATCTGTTGACTGCATGCTGTTCTTTGGTCAATGCATGCAGAGTGAATCTCTAGCACTAGGAACTGCCTGCTTGAGTGACAGGGGGCGGGACTATGTGTGTGTGGGGGATTGAGAAGCGGCAAAAAGGAGAGAGAGAACACCGTCAACTGAGCAATAAATCAAAAGTATTGCGCATGTCAATGTCACAATTTAGGTGCAGTCCTAACACACAATACATTAGGGAATACCTTATGGCGTAAAGCTCTTATTACCTAAAGTGAGTCTTGTTAGAGGTTTATCTACATTAACCAAGAGTGCTGTTGCTTGGAAACTTGGTGTCACAGGTTTGGTAGCTAAAATAAGACTGACGGATACACTAAGATTGAAAAAGCAGGTTTCAAAAGCAATCTCTAAACATGATTTGTCCAATTCTATAACTATGAAAGTCCACCTGATTTCATAGAAGAAAACAATTGTGATGAGTAAATTATTGTCTTTTCATGTTGATTATGCAACATCTTATGTTCCCATAATGACGTTTGGTTAATTATCACATTTAAGTTCAAACTCATATCGTGCTTCAGGGAGCCCAGGCAGGGACATTAGCATGGCACACATTTGCATGGGGTATAATCGCCCAGCCAGCTAAACTCACGGAGCCACGCCACTCTTCCATAATTACATGGGAGGGTGATATAGGCAGAGTCTGTGTCCCAAATGGCACCTAATTTCCTTTATAGTGCACTACTTTTGACCAGGGCCCACAGGGCTATGATCAAAAGTAGTGCACTATATTAGCTAATAGGCTGCCATTTGGGACACACTCGGAGTTTACACAGAGGTCTGTATGTCTAGGACTAAAACATGTAAATAGTAAACACCTAGTGCAGGGAGAGGGAACACGTCACAGAAAACAAATAGGAATCTGGAGGCTTTAAAAAAGGCCACCAGCTAATGGTCGGAGAGCAGTTGTTTTTAATGCAGATACATACTGGCGATGGTCAATACATTGCATCACCCTCCCAAAGGTGCCTTCCCCCAGAGTGCTGACAATCTCATCTGGAAGACAGAGAGAGAGGGAGAAAGCGGGAAAGAAGGGAAGAGAAGAATTAGACATGTGGACAGGAGGGAAACCAAGGCAAAAAAAGTTAGGCGTTTCAATGCTAGCGCCCATTCCCCTTTTCAGGTTGTGGACAAATGGGATGCCTATAAAAAAAATATTTACTTTTCCACAGTCCTAGATAACCTATGATTATTGGGGTCCACATACTAACAGGGGGCAGAAAAAAAAGATGAGGGAGTAAATTTGAGTGCCCCCCAGCAGCTTATAGGAAGGAAAACAAAAGTATATTCCCTACAGATGTGGTGGTCTGCCTATTTTAGGGCAAGGGAGTGTGAGGAATGCGTTTGGTTTTACTGGTTAACCTATGTAATTAAAGAAGACCCACTCAAGCTAAACTTTTCCTGAAATAAGTGTGAATGTGTAGACCTAGGGGGGGGGGGGGGGGAAGTGGTTCCAAACATGAATTACTGAAGATAACATACAAATTATGCCAGGGATATGAGCTAGAAAGTGGTAAAACTATGTTAATTGTGTGGGTGTTATGAGATCATGATAACTGGTTTTTATCATGCTCTTAATTTAATATGAAGTGTAGCATTAAAAAGATGCAACACTGTCAAAGGAAAAAATTGCAACACTGCAGACAACTTAAGTTGTAGAGGCCCAATGAATGTTTACTAGCTACACCTCATGTTAGTTGAGGGAAAGCGCTAGATATGAGGGATTGGAAAAATATTAAAAACTTTCATAATTGCTTTGCCTAATTAAATGCACTACAAAAAATATATATTTGTATATCTGGACTTGAGTTTAAACTAAAGCGCAAGAGACGATTAAGAAGTTAAGGAAATGCGGTGGTAGGGGAAGATATTTTTTATGTCGGTTGAATATCTCCGATATAAAAACATACCACAGCTAGATATCTTCAACACAACGAGCAATATTTATCTAAAACCGCTATCCTCAACATTGTGTGCAATCCACCCCGCTTTTTGAGCTAGAGCGAACAACATTCTACCATGGCATCATCATCAGGCACTCCCCTGTCAGTGAATGCTCTATGGTATTAAATACTCATATGGAGAAGGGTTACGATAGAGTAGTGGCAGTGAGTACATCTCTCTTGCAGGACGTCCCCACTCCGACAGATCAGGTGCCCTTCCTCGTCGTCCCTCACACTCAGTGCCCGCGTCCGGCTGTCGCTCCGCTGTTTGCAGCCCCCACGGCATCAGCAGGTCACGACACGACCGACAGGGGGACAGGGGGTTTTCAGGGGCAGCCGTAGCCACGGCGATGGAAGGCGGCACAGGTAGAGGAGGGAGGAGGAGGGTGTTGTAGTTGACGTAGTGGTTGTGGTGGTCATTGGGCGATTCGTATGACACCACGTGAGGAAATATATAACGATAGGGATATAGTGCAAGGGAACAAGTCAAAGATCACATTTCGTCCTCTGCTTCTCTCCCCCTCTACCTTTTAACTTGTGCTGCTTACAAATAAGGAAGCAACCTGCATATCCATTCATGAATAAAAAGCCAATTCATAAAAGAGCAAAAATATCTACAAATTATAATATTGCTCACTTAAAATTAAGCAGAGTACTTCCCAGAAAACAAATAAACTGAGAATGATAAGGAAATGAAGCAGAAATAGTTTGAGATTAAAATCAGTGATACATCCCAACCTATGGTTACCTCTCATTCATGTCTACTTAATGCAGAAGGATAAAATGTGGCTGAAGCTTTATCCACAATGTGTCAAAAAACAATCAATGTCTCACTACACAACTCATTTTATGAAAAGACTGTATAAAGTACATTTGGATTTAATTACTAAGACCAACAAAAAAAACTAAAATCCTGCTGACAAAAACAAAACAAAAAAGATTGTACTACTTACCAAGTCCAGGAGCTGTGGACAAGAGAAGGTTAAAGAGAAGTAGAAAGACATGAGGGAGAGAGAGAAAGACATGAGGGAGAGAGAGAGAAGAGAAAGATAGAAAGGAGTGGGAGGGTTAGAGGACAAGCTCGGGCTGGGCTGTACTCACCGACGAGGATGGGCTATAGGACCTGGTTCTACGCCGCCTTCGTTTGTGCTTACGCCTGCTGCCCTTCCTTCGGTATGACTCCTCCCGTTCCCTCTCACGACCCCGCCGGTAGTCGCACATGCTCGGTGATAAGTCAGGTGCGTAGTAACCATCGGCTGCTGCTCCTCCATGTTCCCTATCCCTGTTTCCGCGATCTCTGTCTCGTTCGCGGCTCTGGTCCAGGCGCCGATAGCCCTCACAGTAGCGTCTGTCGTACGGCCTGCGGTCTGCCGAGCGATTATTGTAGCTGCAAAAGAGGGCAACACAATGGGTTAGAGCAATACTGTCTGACCATTTAAGAAGACACATTGCTTAAACTCAGGTTACACATTATTAAATGAATGCCATCGGGCACTGATACAGGTACATACATCTATTGAGATTTCAAGACTATGAAAACATTTCTACCAGATAAACAGTCACACAGTACAAAAGCTACCATACCAATTCATTCAGTACGCAAGTGAACAAATATAATACAACCATACAAACACACCTCCTAGAGCGAGCATAGCTTCCCTCCTGTCTGTTTCCCCGTCCCCTTCGGTCTTTGTCCCTTTCCCGGTCACTGCTAGAGGAAAAAGAGGGCGATCTGCGTTGCCTCTGCTTGCGTCCTCTGTCTCTGTCTTGATAGCTGCTCCGGCTGGCCAGTTCTGAGGACGGGTACCGTCTTGAGTGTGGCATCTGTGACAAGACAAGAGTTGTTACTTGGTATTCTCATTGCAGTTGGTGAGGGGTTGGATTGCACTCAGTATGGGAGGGTGGGATACATAACAGCTGCATTGTGGGGGAATAGGAAGAAAAGTAGCCAAAGCAAACCTGGCGGGGAGGTATACAATTAAACATGACTTACATTTGAAGCCTTTGAAACACAAACTCTATATTGTGGCGGCGGGTAGCGTTTGGCCAGTAACCGAAAGGTTTCTAGATCAAATCCCCGAGCTGACAAGGTATAAATCTGTCATTCTGCCCCTGAACAAGGCAGTTAACCCACTGTTCCTAGACCGTCATTGTAAATAAGAATTTGTTTTTAACTGCTGGCTTACCTAGTTAAACAAAGGTTAAATAAAAAAATAAATACTGGTG
Organism: Salvelinus namaycush; assembly: GCF_016432855.1. NCBI lineage: Eukaryota > Metazoa > Chordata > Actinopteri > Salmoniformes > Salmonidae > Salvelinus > Salvelinus namaycush. The sequence continues at coordinate 2,844,546 of NC_052338.1, read as the reverse complement.
GTTTGGCAGTATTCACGATCATAAGTGTTAAGCCAGTCAAATGTCACGAGTACAGTAACGTTAGCCTACTGCACTCAATAACAAAAACTTAGCTAGGTTGGGATGGCCTTATAATAACAACAGTAGCTAAGAAAAACGTTAGCTGACGTACCTAGTTGATGTTACCTGGCTTAATGCAAATGTTAGTTAAGTAACTTAATGACGTGGGTTAATCACTGTGACAGTTTAACTAAATGTGATAACTAAAAAAGACATGGGACGACCAAAATGTGCAGTTAGACAACTAAGGCAGTTCGCTAGCCATCATGACAACAAATGGCAATTTGTTGACTCAGACTAGTTAGCTAACTACGACGTCAGAATTCAGTCGAGTTGGCTGCATAACGAACGCTATGCTAAATTCGCTACTAAACGATGACCTGATATTTCGCAGAGATGCACCAATGTCACACGAACTGCTTTCGTTAAGAATGGCATAAATTGTCATTTTTTCTAAATAAATAACTGTTTGGCTATTTCTGAAAATATGTCGCTAACGTTAGCAAATAGCTATTTAGATCGGCTACCTAGCTCCCTAATGCTAGCTAATTTTGACCGCCATCTTACCTAGCGTTAGCTAGCTACTTGTTAGCTTTGATTCTAACTGACTGTACTTTGACTCGCATGGATTACCTTGTCATTGAAACCCGAATACAATTACGTGTATTTCCACTTTATTGTTTACCGTTTTAGCAGCCAGGCCTGTGTGTTTATCCCACAGGAAATCCGTGTTGGCAATTGCTCGTTTTCGCTTTTCTTTTCACTGTTGGAATCCTATCTATATCTGTTCCTAGCGATGTAGCCTCATTCCAACCATCACGGTCTCGCGAGCTTACGTCTGTTTTGCGACAGAACGTAAGCTCGCGAGATCATGATGGTTAGTAAAACGCTACTAGCGCTCATCTTCTGTGCTTGCAACTTTTAAAAACATGTACATGTAAAAATTATGTTTCTTTACAGGACAAGAATTGTTTCAGATCAGATCTACAGGACCGCAAATTGCGAAATTTGCCTCTAAATGGGTAAGGGAAACATATATTTTTTTAATTAAACAGTAACATACAAAACACAAAAGACAGAACAGCCAGGCGGCTTACATAGACATTACAAAGAGGAAAATTAAATAAAAACATATCCACATTATATAAAATCAAATACAGACATTTAGCTCAAAATCCTGAGGACAATAACATATTAAATTGTGATTTACAGTATCGAAAGCTTTCTGAAAATCCCCAAATAAGATAACAGGGTAGTCATCCAATACTCAACCAAATCTAACACCAGCCTCAAATTATTATACAGTGCATTCGGAAAGTAATCAGACCCCTTCACTTATTCCACATTTTGTTACATTACAGCATTATTCTAATATGTATTAAATATTTTTTCCCCATCATCTACACACAATACCCCATAATGATAAAGCAAAAACAAGTTCTAACATTCTTGCACATTTATTACAAATAAAAAAACATTTACATAAGTATTCAGACCCCTTACTCAGTACTTTGTTGAAGCACCTTTGGCAGCGATTACAGCCTCGAGTCTTCTGGGGTATGACGCTACAAGCTTGGCACACCTGTATTTGGGGAGTTTCTATCATTCTTCTATGTAGATCCTCTCAAGTTCTGTCAGGTTGGATGCGGAGCGTTGCTGCACAGCTATTTTCAGGTCTCTCCAGAGATGTTCGATCGGGTTCAAGTCCGGGCTCTGGCTGGGCCATTCAAGGACATTCAGAGACTTGCCCTGAAGCCACTCCTGCGTTGTCTTGACTGTGTGTGTAACGGATGTGAAATGGCTAGCTAGTTAGCGGGTACGCGCTAGTAGCGTTTCAATCAGTTACGTCACTTGCTCTGAAACGTAGATATAGTGTTGCCCCTTGCTCTGCAAGGGCCGCGGCTTTTGTGGAGCGATGGGTAACGACGCTTCGTGGGTGTCAGTTGTTGATGTGTGCAGAGGGTCCCTGGTTCGCGCCCGTGTCGGGGCGAGGGGACGGTTTAAAGTTATACTGTTACATGTGCTTAGGGTCGTTGTCCTGTTGGAAGGTGAACCTTCACCCAGTCTGAGGTTGTGAGCGATCCGGAGCAGGTTTACATCAAGGATCTCTCTGTACTTTGCTCCGTTCATCTTTCCCTCAATCCTGACTAGTCTCTCAGTCCCTGCTGCTGAAAAACATCCCCACAGCATGATGCTGCCACCACCATGCTTTACGTAGGGATGGTGCCAGGTTTCATCCAGACGTGATGCTTGGCATTCAGACCAAAAAGTTCAGACCAAAGAATCTTGTTTCTCATGTTCTGAGAGTCCTTCAGGTGCCTTTAGGCAAACTCCAAGTGGGCTGTCATGTGCCTTTTTCTGAGGAGTGGCTTCTGTCTGGTATGCACCATCAACTGTGGGACCTTTATATAGACAGGTGTTTGCCTTTCCAAATCATGTCCAATCAATTGAATTTACCACAGGTGTACTCCAAGTTGTAGAAACATCTCAAGGATGATCAATGGAAACAGGATGCACTTGAGCTCAATTTCGAGTCTCATAGCAAAGGGTCTGAATAGTGTTTTTCATTTTTAATACATTTGCAAAAAATGTTTTACCTGTTTTCGCTTTGTCCTTATGGGTTATTGTGTGTAGATTAATGTGGATTTTTTTAAATCCATTTTAGAATAAGGCTGTAATGTAAAGTGAAGGGGTCTGAATAATTTCTGAATGCACTGTATATATGACACTCTTTCATAACCCCTGACTGACATTCATCAATCATATCATTCAAGCCTGACTTTAACCTTTTCACAAAGATTGAGGCTATACTTTTGTAGTGCGCTTGGACGCCAATTAACAATAATTAAGAAATCCTTGTGTTATTTAGGTATGAGAGTAATAACCCCTTGCTTCAGAGGCAGGTATGACTTAGGTATGAGAGTAATAACCCCATGCTTCAGAGGCAGGTAATTCTTCCTTTTCTAGAGCATCAAAGGTTACAAGTAAAAATTGTGCTATTTCTTCAGAGAAGTTTTCGTAAAAATCAGGAGGTTAATCCATCACATGCTGGAGACATGTTATATTTTAATTGAGCAATCCCATATTGGATATTCATAATAGACAAATCTTGACAACAAGTCCGATTGAATTTTTCACTAACCGAGTTATTAACGTTCTCTATAGAATCAAGGAGTTCCTTAGAGTCACTCAAACTTATCTAAGGAATAAAGATTATCATAAAACGTAGTGGTAAAGTCTGATAACTCTCTATCCTAATCTTACATTTCCGATGTGTGTGTCGAGTTTCTCTCTTCTCTTTTCCAAATAAAAAATGTATTTACTGTTCTTTTCGCCTTTTTCAAGTCATTGTTTTCTGGACCTTATGAAGGCTCCTCTAACCTTTTCCTCAAATTATCTAGTTGGTTCTGTAAATCAGGTATTCCCAAACTGGAGTCTCAATGTCGTCGGGGGTACGCCAAATACAAATGTGATTCACATTTTTAAAAACAAATATTTTTTTTTCTATTTTTTTTTCACATTTTCAAACAGTACATTTATATTTTCCAACGGGGCTATACAATTGGGTGAGGTTTTTGTCTCGCCTGAGTAGCCTCGTTTCACTACCAAAAATAAAATGAAACCATCTAGTGTTCAGCGAAATAACAACACGATGTCAAATACAGGTAGTCTAGTCAAATAATTAACATCCAATCACATTAACCGTTACTCTCTCGCAGGAAACCTTCACTCTTGCGCAGACATTTAGAAACCAAACATGACAATTTGAAAAATAAGCCACAGGACTTTTTTGAGTAAGAATAAATAAAAATGTCGAGTAGTAAGACATGTATAAAAGCAACAGATACCATTAATAAGAAGGGGCTAGAAGCGTCTTATATGGTGAGCTACCGAGTGGCTAGGACAGGCAAGCCCCATACTATTGTGGATGACTTACTCCTGCTGCCGTGGATATGGCTGGGACAATGCTGGGGGGAAAGGCCCCCCAAAACTAAATCAGGTTAATCCATCACATGCTGGAGACATGTTATTTTTTAATCAAACAACACTGTGTCACGACGCATCAGTGACATGGCAGGAAAAGTTTTGAAACAATTCCTGCTTCGCATACAAGCCAGTGAATTCTATGCGTTACAGCTGGATGAGTCAACAGACGTGGCGGGCCTGGCACAGCTACTGGTATACAGTTGAAGTCGGAAGTTTACATACACCTTAGCCAAATACATTTAAACTCAGTTTTTCACAATTCCTGACATTTAATCCTAGTAAAAATTCCCTGTTTTACGTCAGTTCGGATCACCACTTTATTTTAAGAATGTGAAATGTCAGAATAATAGTAGAGACCTCCAGTTGACTCAAATAATGTAATTTAGCCTATCAGAAGCTTCTAAAGCCATGACATCATTTTCTGAAATTTCCCAAGCTGTTTAAAGGCACAGTCAACTTAGTGTATGTAAACTTCTGACCCACTGGAATTGTGATACAGTGAATTATAAGTAAAATAATCTGTCTGTAAACAATTGTTGGAAAAATTACTTGTGTCATGCACAAGTAGATGTCCTAACCGACTTGCCAAAACTATAGTTTGTTAACAAGAAATTTGTGGAGTGGTTGAAAAACTAGTTTTAATGACTCCAACCTAAGTGTATGTAAACTTCCGACTTCAACTGTATGTCCGTTACGTTTATGGGGGGTCAATTAAGGAAGACATCCTCTTCTGCAAACCACTGGAAACCAGGACAACATGAGAGGATAGTTTTAAAGTACTGGACAGCTTTGTGACATCAAACAGACTTTGGTGGTCAAGATGTGTTGGTATCTGTACTGATGGCGCAAAGCTATGACAGGGAGACATAGTGGAGTGGTAACTCACGTGCAAGCAGTTGCTCCCGACGCCACTTGGGTACACTGCTGCATCCACGAGAGGCTCTTGCTGCCAAGGGAATGCCTGACAGCTTGAAAGACGTTTTGGACACTACAGTGAAAATGGTTAACTTTGTTAAAGCAAGGCCCCTGAACTCTCGTGTATTTTCTGCATTATGCAATGGTATGGGCAGCGACCATGTAACACTTTTACAACATACAGAAGTGCGCTGGTTATCAAAGGGCAAGTATTGACAAATTTTGGGGAATTGAGAGACGAGCTTAAAGTTCTCTTTACTGGCCATAATTCTCACTTGTCTGACCGCTTGCATGATGACGAGTTTCTCACACGACTGACCTATCTGGGTGATGTTTTTTCTCGCCTGAATGATCTGAATCTAGGATTGCAGGGACTCTCCGCAACTATATTCGATGTGCAGGACAAAAATTAGGCTATGATTAAGAAGTTGGAGCTCTTTTCTGTCTGCATTAACAAGGACAGCACACATGTCTTTCCATCATTGTATGATTTGTTGTGTGCAAATGAACTCAAGCTTACGGACAAAGTCAAATGTTATATAGCGAAGCACCTGAGTGAGCTGGGTGCACAATTACGCAGGTTCTTTCCCAAAACAGACGACACAAACAACTGGATTCGTTATCCCTTTCATGCCCTGCCTCCAGTCCACTTAATCAGAAGCCACTGCCAGATTTCTGGATAGGGCTGTGCCCAGAGTTTCTTGCCTTGGCAAATCGCGCTGTTAAGACACTGATGCCCTTTGCAACCACGTACCTATGTGAGAGTGGATTCTCAGCCCTCACTAGCATGACAACTAAATACAGGCAGCCTGTGTGTGGAAAATGATTTAAGACAGACTCTCTCCAATACAACCCAACATTGCAGAGTTATGTGCATCCTTGCAAGCACACCCTTCTCATTAACCTGTGGTGAGTTATTCACAATTTTTGATGAACAAATACGGTTTTATATGTAAGATGATTAAATAAAGAGAAAAATGATTGATTATAATCATCTGTGCCCTGGTCCTATAAGAGCTCTTTGTCACTTCCCATGAGCCAGGTTGTGACAAAAGCTCACACTTATGTTTAATAAATGTATTGTATAGTGTGTGTGGCAGGCTTACAATAATGTCAAAAAACAACATTTGAGAGTGTGCTGATCCTGGTGCTACATGGGGTATGTAGCTGGAGGTTGAATGTTTGAAGAGGTACAGGACTATAAAGTTTGGGAACCACTGCTGTATATCATTCAATTTAGCCTTCTCATTGAGATCAAGATGCTCAATCTCCGTGATATCAGAGAGCTCAGTTACCTCACATCTTCTTAAAGGAAGCTGCTCCCCATAAGTAATACAGATCTAAAATGTCAGTTCCCAATATTTCCCATATTCTGCATTAGAGGTATCTAAATTCCAATTAACAGAAATTATATTCTTAAAACATTTTAAATCATGCAATAACAATTATTCAATTTCTAATAACCATCAATGGGAACTTCTCATCACTGCACATTTTTACAGTCAGCCCTATTACTTTATGATCCATCAGGACTGCAGTACTTTTTACCTCTACCGTGTTGGAAACACATCCTACCAGGCAGTTGTCACATCTATTTTCTATGCAAACTTTCTAAATGTCGACGACAAAATAACTGGACAAGTTAATGGAAACATAGCTACTGAAACAACCCCACTCTTCCAGCCGCAGCCAGACCAAAGACTTACTGTACTGTGTCGTGGAAATTAATGTATACAGAGACACATTGTCATTTCTTCAAACAATCATCTTTATTTAATATCTATTAATTATTGCAATAATGAAGCAGTCGACCGCACACTCTAAGGTGTGTTGCCGAGAGCTTAACCTTTACAGACAATGCAGAGTTCTTATATAGCTGACACTAAAATTGCTTAGTCATGGCTGGTTCCATCCCTCCCATGCTGATCGGGTGGGGGGCACCACAAGCCACCTTGGGTTCATCTCCTGGTTATCTGCACAGGATGTTGTTTAACTCCCAACCCAGCTTAGTTTCCCAGATGCAAGGATGAAGATGAGACAATGAGGGATGGTTCTAACACTTCCAGCCTATCTCCATCTCGGGTCACACACACCACATCTTGTCTATGGAATGCCAGCTGTAGGTTTTTATCACCAAGTCACTGTCAGCTCAAGCGATCTCTCGCAAAACCCATTTCTTGACAATACGCCCAGACTAACTGGAGGAAGCTAGAGTGGAAACCATCCCTTTACAGAAACACAGCATTAACAGAACAGAAATGTCTTACTATTTGTTAAGTATATAAATCATTAACTATTAATATCAAACAAAATCAGGTAAATATGTAATTTCTCTCTCACAACTGTCTTTGGCCAGACCCTTCTGCACAACTGCTTGATGGTTTAATACATTTACAAAACATTTTCTTTGGAAACATTTAAGGAAAATGTGAGAATATAGTTTAACGAAATATTATTTGGGGCCGAATAACTTTGCAGAACAAATTTGGAATGCTGAAAAGGACATTTCAATATTTTTTATTTAACTAGCAGACAATACTTCCGAATGAACTTATTCGAGCACAATTTAAGAATCGTAATATGAACAAAAACCTCAGGCACTGCATGGTTTAAAATACAAAAACTAGACCACCTACTACAGTATATTCATAAATGTACTTCAGGGGTGAAGCTAGAAGAAGACGTAAGGACATTCATAACTTTTCCCTACACTCTGGATCACAGCGACAATTTCGAATTCTTGACGACCTTTTCACACCGAGCTCACATTTATAATCCCACGCCAGTTCTGTACCAGCTCTGATGCGCCTGAAAAACACAGAGACAATATTATGATCAATATACAGAAGTGCATATTAGAATGCACATGCTTTAGTCCCCCTGGGCATTTGCTATAGAGCCAAAGACATGAGCAGAACCCGTATTAATCCTGGCTTCGCCTCTCAAAAGACCAACCATTAGCACAAGCAATAAATAATATCCCATGAGTCATAACAGAAGGTCACTAACTTGCTGGTGAAGAAAGCCACCCAGGGGAATCGAAGGTCATGTGTGTCCACAAAAACATTCTGCGCAAACAGGTTTGGGTGGCAGCTATGCTGTAGGGAGAGAGACACAGCGGATGTGAGCTTTATGACAATTTCTATCCCCATTCATGACGAGTAGGAGGATGACATTCGTTGTTTACTCCTGCCCTTTATTGTAGCCTGGGTAAGATGCTGAGTTGACGGATCTCTGAGAAGTATGGATATAGGTCAAATCATACAGCCGGCATACTATCCGACACATGATACCCTCTGATTATTCCTCCTCATGACTCACATTGAGGTAGCGACCCACATTCCCCTCCAGCTTTGCATCGATGATGTAGCATGACTCCTCGCCGTCAAAGTAAACGCCTTGTGGCGTTTGAGGCCTGCTTGTCATTTCCCTCTGCTGTACCGTCCTGCTGGTCAGAAGACTTGGCGACAGAGCCCGATTTCTTCGCTGGGTCTATGAGAGAGTCATTTTGTGAGTCATTTGATGAGTCTCGGAACCAAAGTCCTATAACTTCTTTTAAAAATCCAGAAATAAAAGTGGAGAGTTCATGAACTCGTATCCGTCTATATTTGTGTCTGTGCTTTTTTTCCCCTTTACCTTCCTTTACCTTTACCTACCTTCCAGTATTTTGAGAAACCAACATTTATCAAACCAAAAAAGAATGAATACTCTACTAAACCGCAGTAACCTTTTCATTTCCCTCAATGTTTGTTTTTCACTCAGTATACTTTTCTGTATATAGTTTCCTCTTACCCTCCTGTAGTATTTTGGCATGCCTGCGTGTGACGTAGCTCCTCTCCATAGAGGAGACATTGTGCCTGAAGTCAGAGTCGCCATCATCTTCACTGACATCGTAGTCCTTGTCCTCATAATTTTCGTCATCATCGGGTTGTTCTTCATCTTCGTCATCCGAGTTCTTCTTCATCATACGTCGCTGCTCTCTCTCGTGGTTTCCCTCTTCCTCATCCTTGCCCTCGTCATCACCTCCATCACAGTCATCATGCTCACTGTTGACGTCTTCTATGGGCTCTTCTTCTGAACCTGATGGGGAACAGAGGCCGCAACATTAGAGATGGTCAGTTCTGTTGCTTCTCTTCGCACTCCCTGTGTGTCCATCTTTTTTTTGCATTCGAATAAAGATAATACACAGATAACATCAAATCTATCCTATAGTTGCCGGTGAGTCCAGGCTCACTGCGTGTCTGTACCGGATTCATTGTCAGAGCAGCGTGTCTCACTCTCATAAACCTCCTTGCTCTCAGCACCCTCTTATGTGGTTCAGGTTGACCACGTACATGTTGTCCTCTGTCCCCAAACTCTTCTTGTTCATGATTATCCCTAAGGGGAGAGGGAAAAGTTGTGAGCATTGTGTGCAGTACAACCGGAAGAAAGACATTGCAACAGTAGAAGGAGAGAATGGAAGAGAGTAACACTAGGAGAGGTCTTGGGGATTGAGCACTAAAAGGATGCCCAAAAGATAAAGACTAGTAGTGTATGTAATCAACAGAAGTCATACTTAACAGCAGTCTGTCTGTCGGGTGAGGTTAGATTGGGTTCCTAGCTCAGTCTCACCAGTTTAAGTGCAGATGAAGGTGCCCTTGGCAACGTCATCCAGGCAGCGGATTCCCCAGCTCTTCCCCGCGGTCATGAAGAGCTGTAGCCGCAGCTGAAGGCCATGCTGAACCACCCGGTTAGAGCACACCCGTGGGTCACAGCGGCACAGTGCGTTACACTCATATATACTGCAGACAGAGGGAGGTGGAGAGGGTTGATATAATGATAATAATAATAATATCTATAAGAGCTTTTCAGACATTGCTCTCAAAGCATGTCACAGATGACACAAATGCATAGAAAGAGCTGAGAGCTAGAGGAGAACGATGACCAGTAAAAGCCAAAGACTGACCAGAAAAAAATACCAAAGACCAACAGTCAAAGCGATGTTGCGACTGATGGATAATTGAAAGATGTTCATGAAGGCACATTGACAGCCTCACCCTGCGGAGAGCCGTTTCTCCAGCCTCTTGTGTTCGTAGCCAACGTTGACGTCCTCGGGGCCGCCCGGTGACAGGGTTGGGGCCTGGATGGTCAGCTGGTGACAGGAGCATGACGACCTACAGCAACACAATACACATGTCCATAAATACACGTCAATACAACCTCCACATACCATGTAAAAAAAGTAATGACCGTTTATGCTTTTAGGGAAAGAGGATCCTTTGCTAAATGTATTAAACTGTACCTCCTTTAAATACATTTAAGGAAATACATTGCAGTAACAGAACTTTAACCCCTGTGACACACACACGCGCACACCTGTTCCTGCAGCCGTCGGTTCAGTTGCAGCCCACCAGAAAGTCTGAGCTGGTGTTGAGGGAGACCGCGCTGGCTGCCACACGCTGCTTGTTGTAGATCCCTGAGATTGGCCGGATGTTGCTGAGTTCATTGATGCAGGACATCGGCTGGTTCTCCCTGCCAAGCGTCAGGTCTAGGATGTTGATCTTGTATGGCCCGGGGTTGGTGGGTTGTAGTCACAGACACAGGTCAAGACAGAACATGTCCAGGAAGAGGAAGTCACAGCGGGTCTGTTGAAGGTAGTCCTGCACCGCAGTCATGTTGCTCAGGCTGAGGCCACACGGCGACTGGTAGAAGATGTGGAAATACGTCTGAGAAAGACGGAGGGCCCGGAGGAAGGTGAGAAAACACAAAGAGAGCATAACAACACCAGAGTTTTTAATAACTACAAGGAGTATGACTATAGGATGACAACAGAATAATACATAATTCTCCATCTGTTACATTGGAAATGTGTCATTTGCTCTGCTCCCAACTCTCCAGTTAAAAATAGCAGTGTCCGGCACGATGCAGCAACCCCAAGAGCGGAGTCATCACTATAGGTAATGGCAGAGTTCTGTATCATGAAGTATGACGTTCCAGACAGACCAGTCATGTAGGTGCTCACCTAATTGACCTGGGGAGAAGTTTCCCCCTAGGCACAGATCTTGGATCAGCCCCCCCCCCCCCTCGACCTTTGACCGGATGCAGTTCAGGCAGGCGGGGGCAGCAACGGTGGAGGGTGAAGGTGATCGAACCTTTAGCTGTGATAACAGATGACTCGCCGGTTGAACGGTTCTGGCCATAGGGCCTCCTGACGTGATCAGGGAGAAGATGACATGGGTTTGAGGGAGAATGAACGAACTAGGAAATGTTGCCATTCTGAAACAAGGATCCAAAGGAGTAAAGGTCAAATAGGGGGTGCTTATATTTGTCCTGTTTCACACATGTACAAGTGTGTAACCTATACAAGCGTGTGGTGTGAAACGGAAATTTGTTTTCTGCATATCCCACTCCCCCCTCGTGAGCGGGATCAGCCTTTATGGACGGTGACCCTGGAGCAATTATGGTTAAGTGCTTTCAATGAAAATGTATTCATAAAGCCCTTCTTACATCAGCTGATGTCACAAAGTGCTGTACAGAAACACAGCCTAAAACCCCAAAACAGCAAGCAATGCAGGTGTAGAAGCACGGTGGATAGGAAAAACTCCCTAGAATCCCTAGATTCGAACTAGCAACCTTTCGGTTACTGGCCCAATGCTCTAATCGCTAGGCTACCTGCCAGCCCAAATAAAATCAAATTATAAATGCATGCAGGAAATACATATTCATGAAATTTGTGCAAGACTTTTGAAAATAGTACAGCAACACAGTATAAACACAGAGACATAAATTCTACTCACCCTAAGGGTGCTGAGGCGGTGACGTGAGGTTTGCTGGCAGCGGCCGTGCTGGTCTTGTGGATAGTATTAGCAGTCTAAACTGGTTCCACTGGGTGGTGGACAATGAGAGAGTGCGCTCGCGAAATAAACACGTTGTCCACTATATGAATCCAAATACAGGAATGATTCAAAGTACTGTGCACACCATGTAAGGAAACAGACGGCTGACTTCGATGCTCATTCAGTCAGACAGACAAGGCAGTAGATGTGTTCATATTTATCTACAGGACACAGTAACACAGAGACAGACATTTACCAGCGTTGGGCCGTGTCACTGTTGGTTTATCCTTTGACTCCTCAACACGTTTCTTCATGTTGGCCATATGCTCCAGGCGCAAAGAGCCTCGATACAACCATCCCTTATGTTCGTCATCCTGAGAACACACACACACACAACAGGAAAAAAGGATTGGTATTATGTGCGTCAGTGAAGAACTAGACTTTAGTTAGGTAAGCATAACCAGCGCACCAAGCACAATATACTGCAAGTCAATCACTATCACTTCAATAAATGGTTACATCGTAAGCAGTTGTAGATTCTCACCTTGTAGACGACACACAACAAGCTGCAGTCGATCTGCTCTACTCCACGTTGATGGGCTGGCCTGGTCTGTACTGGACCATGGGAGGGTTGGGGGTACACCTTGATGAACTCCCTGTTGGCCTCATCCTGTATGTCCTCCCACACCTCCGGCACTTAAGACGATAGAGCGAGACAGTAGGCTTAGTTTGTGTGGGTATGTATGTGTGTTTCCCTGCATCTCACCAACACCTACATTTGCAGATTAAACTTGTTGTATGACAACAGCCACAGTATGATTTTTGTTGCTCCATACAAGCCAATCAATTGAAAAATGTATAGCTCAAAAGAGTATTACAATGGAATATATACATGTATTGTCACACAGGTGGATCTGAATTAGACATCTTTCATTTGGTAGGAGGATCAAACAGAATTGAGCCAAGAAGTATTGAGTAAATGTTAAAGATAGAAAATAATTGTCCGAGGCTGTTCTTACGTGGTCTGCAAACAATGTGAAGATCCGGCAAGCCTACATAGGAAGGTGTGCCGCCATCAAAAAAAGATCAGGAACCTGAAACACAAGGGGAAGCGCAACAGAGCTTTACTAAGGCATTGATGAATCATATTTAGCATTATGTTTCCATATATAATCATCCAACCACACCCACAATAGCTATCACACACACAAACATAGGGCCGGTCCTTGCCGTTCTGCCGGCCTAGGCAAGACTAAAAAAATGTACGTTAAAAAGACAACTAAAATACTTATTTTTCCAGACTTTGAAATCATTTTCGGTTCTGAATGAAAGTTGAAAAGACGTAATTTAGAGACGTCTATGTATGGTCCAAATCAAGGCTGTTCCAGACCGGACAAAATTCATTGTCGGTGAACATCAAAAAAAGACACCCAAAGGGCGTCAGCGTCGGTCCATCCTTACTGAGGTATATCCTACAGTGTCAGGGGCCCCTATCCTAGCCTGGTAGGGGCCCCTAAATCTTTAGAAAATTATTTTAAATTAAATTATTTTAAATCAAAAAAAATTTGGGGATAAATTAAAACGTATAACCATATATAACGTATAACGGACCTCGGAGGTGAGGAAGTTGTTTTGTAGCAGCAGCAGCATAACTAAACAATTTTTTTTATTGTAAAGTTAGGCACATGATGACTTAGACGCACTTAAATACGTATTCAATTTGATATGTATACTATTATTAAAACATTTTTTCTTTCAGTAGTACATTTTTTGTATTGTAACCTTTGTAGGAGCGAACATTAAACCTAACATTCCCTATGTTTACTCACTTTCTAGTGCCTAGAGAGCCCCAGGTTGGCAGAATCTCAGCAGAAAGCTGTCAGACAGACTCTGATGCACAGGAGAGCAGGGAGGAGGAAGAGTTAAAGAGTAGCAGCAGTGCCAGTGAAGGACTGACAGAAGAGATTGAACAAGCAAGTAATAAGGGAAATGAAGAGTATGGACAAATTTGAAGTGAGGAAGATGAGGTTTTAGATGATCCAGCACTGTGGCCAGAGAAAGTACGGGACCATGAAAGAGAAGCTATTGTTCGCAGACTAGCCAACAGGTATGGTGAGAAGACAGAACTATATAAAATCCTGCCCCTAGACTCAGAAGGCAAGCCATTCCCCAACTATTTACAGTACAGTAAGTCAGCAAACGGAAGAGAGAAGATGCAGAGAGACTAGCTTATTTATAGTAAGAGTGTAAAGGAATTATATTGCATTCCATGTGTTATTTTTTCTCACGAGCAAAGTAAACCATCACCCAGTTCTCTGAATAGTAAGGATTGCTATAAGATATCATCAGTGAAATGGCGGAGACTGTATGAGAAACTACCAGAGCATGAGGATGCTGTGTCTCACAAGAACTGTTACTGGAAATGGAAAAATCTGCAGCGTACCGTAACAGCTACAGGTATAGACAGTCAGCTGCAGAAACAAATCCAGACAGAAATGTATAAAAACAGAGCACTTCTTGAAAGGATTTTGGATGGGACACTGTACTAAGCATCTAGGAATCTGCCATTCTGGGGGAAATCACTCAATCTTGATGATGCGCATAATGGACATTACCTAGGTTTACGTGAACTGTTGTCAAATTATTACCAGCTATTACGCGAGCACTTACAGAAAGTCAGGGACAAAAAGAAAGGAGCACGACTGACTCATAACCTCAGTACTGAGAGCCAAAACGAGTTTATAGGAATATGTGGTCAAAGGGTTTTGAAAACAATACTTTATGAAAGAGAAGATGCAATCTATTACTCGCTTATATGTGACGCAACTCCAGACATTTCCCGTACTGAGCTAAATGTATTATTGGTGAGATATGTACACAAAGATAAAGTTCAGGGAACAGATGAATGGGAAATAATTGAACGTTTTCTTGAATTTAAAGACTTTGCTAGAAAGACAGGCAGTGACATTTCTAAAATGATTGAGTGCAAGCACACATACTAAATAATCCACTGGCCACATACCTTGTGTTTACCATACTCCTAATCTTGTGGGTGTACATGCAGCTCAGTCGTGCCCAGAAGTATCAACCTTTTTTGGCTGTGTGAAACGTCTTTAAAATCTGTTCAGTGTCAGCCCAGAGCGATGGGCCATTCAAGGAAAAGACTGGCTGCTGTCTTAACCCCCTTTCAGACACGTGATGGAGAGCGCTGCGGTCCAGCTGCAACTCATTTACCGGTCTATCATTAAGGCCCTAGACATGCTTCCTGCTACCTGCAGCCTGCAGACTGACAAACGAAGCCAAATCAGAGGCAAAAGGTCTGAAAAGCTACTTCGTGTCTTTCAAGGCAATCTTCCTGCTCACTTTCTGGGTAAAAGTTTTGCAGTGTATTGACAATAAAAGCCTAATTCTTCAGTCAGGAAATATTTATCTGGACACTGAAGCAGCTCACATCAGGGCACTACAGGAAGAAATTCAGGCTCTGCGTAATCAATGGAACGCTCTTCTGGCAGAAGCCTCCACGGTGTCAAATGAAATGGATGTAAATAGTTTCACAGTGAACAGAGGAGCTGCCAGGAAAAAAAAGAAAACTGTTTCCCTGATGAGACCGAAGATGACATACCAAAGGAACAGAAGTCAGACAATGGATTTCGCAACACAGTGTTTTATATGGCTCTGGATAGTATAATCAGTCATTTGGACAAGAGGTTCCACACGATTACAGCATTATGCGAGGAGTTTTCACCAATACTTACATTTAGGAAAATGACTGAAAACCAAATGTGTAGCTTGCCACAAATTGAGAAACAAGTACTCCAAAGATCTCAGATGGATTTGAAAATGAAGTGCGAGATCTAAAGACGATATATGCTGCCACTTGTTCAGATGGTCTTTCTCCTGTAGAGCTCCTAAATGCCATCCACAAGATGCAGCTACAGAGCATTTTTGGAGAGGTGTGCATTGCACTGCGAATCTTCTGTACAATGCCTGTAACAGTTGCTGGAGGTGAACGTGCCTTCAGTAAGCTGAAACTTAAAGAACTATCTAAGATCTTTTTTTATTTTACCTTTATTTAACCAGGTAGGCTAGTTGAGAACAAGTTCTCATTTACAACTGCGACCTGGCCAAGATCTACATTGTAGATCTAAGATCTACCATGTGCCATAACAGGTTGAACAGCCTTGCCAAACAGCCGCAAAATCCTGGCAATGACCCTGGGCCCACCGTTTGACAAAAGCAGGCCGTTGTATTGGCTTTATTAGTCCTGAATCCTGTGATGAATCCATTTGGCTATTTTAGCTCTGAATATCAGCTACCCAACTTTGTCAGGAGTTATCCTGAGCCTATTTGCAATGTGTTTACACAGCGGGAAATGCAAAAAGTATTTAATTTTTCGCTATGACCAGCTCATAAATTTTTTTTATGGCTACAAACTTGAACCCACTGAACATGACAATTTAGCACATGGGATGAAACTCCTGGACAGCAGTTGTGAGTAACCTTATTGTCCATTTTACTTTCACCTGTCCTGTTTTTAAGGATACGTTTGTTAACATGTCAGCACGTTTTATTCGCTTTGGTGTCATTTAGGTTCGGCTATTTGATCGGAGAAACATGCATGATGTAAAAGGTTTCCGTGTCATTACATTGTCGTACATTTGATCTCCAGCCTGTGGGCTACAGAAAAAGGTCAAATACTCTATCACATGCTATATATCACATGCTATAAACAAATACACAATATGTTTTTTCACAGAATGTTGGTGGAGCACTGTAGCGATGCGTTTCTCCAACAGCACCCTGGAGAGGCGCGCTGCGAACAGACAAGATAACTATTGTGTGTCCCTGCCAGCTACAATAAATGCAGCCTCAGGATATGTGGTTTCCAGTTTACATAGAGTCAAATGAAGTTCTTTCAGGGCCGTCAATGTGTCTGATTGGGGCGGGATATACACGACTGTGATTATGATCGAAGAGAATTCTCTTGGTAGATAATGCGGTCGGCATTTGATTGTAAGGAATTCTAGGTCAGGTGAACAAAAGGACTTGAGTTCCTGTATGTTGTTATGATCACACCACGACTCGTTAATCATAAGGCATACGCTGGAGTCTAACGCTGTCACGTTCCTGACCTTATTTCCTTTGTTCAGTCTTTGTTTAGTTGGTCAGGACGTGAGCTGGGTGGGCATTCTATGTTATGTCTTTCTATGTTGGGTTTATTGTTTGGCCTAATATAGTTCTCAATCAGAGGCAGGTGTTTGTCATTGTCTCTGATTGGGAACCATATTAAGGTTGCCTGTTTTCACTGTTTGTTTGTGGGTGATTGTTGCCGTGTCTGTGTTTGTTCGCCACACGGTACTGTTTTCGTTCGTTTGTTCACGTCGTTTATTGTTTTGTATTTTGTCAGTGTTCTGTTTGTTGGATCATCATTAAAATTCATCATCATGAACATTTACCACGCTGCGCCTTGGTCCTCCTCTCTTCCACCTAACGACGAGCGTGACAGAATCACCCACCACAAAAGGACCAAGCAGCGTGGTAACGGGCAGCAGCAGCGGCCAAAATCTCAGGACTCCTGGACATGGGAGGAGATTTTAAACGGAGAGGGACCCTGGGCACAGGCTGGGGAATATCGTCGCCCCAAAGCTGAGCTGGAGGGAGCGAAAGCTGAGCGGCGGCGATATGAGGAGGCAGCACGGCAGCGCGACAGGTACGAGAGGCAGCCTCAGAATTTTTTTGGGGGGTGGCACACGGGGAGTGTGGCTAAGCCAGGTAGCAGACCTGAGCTCACTCCTCGTGCTTATTATAAGCAGCGCGTTACTGGTCAGGCACCGTGTTATGTGGTTAAGCGCACGGTGTCGCCAGTGCGTGCCCATAGCCCGGTGCGCTATAGGGCAGCCCCCCGAAAGTGTCATGTGAGTGTGGGCATCCAGCCAGGGCGTAGTGTGCCTGCTCAGCGTGTTTGGTCTCCAGTACGCCGTTTCGGTCCAGGGTATCCTGCGCCGGCTCTGCGTGCTGGGTCTCCGGGGCGCTGGGAGGGTGCAGTGCGTCCTATGCCTGCGCTCCCCTCGTGCCGGGCAAATGTGGGAGTGGAGTCTAAGGGAGAGGTGCATGTAGTAGGCACTAGATCTCCAGTGTTCACCCACAGCCCGGTTCAACCTGTGCCTGCACTCTGGAGGGTCCGGGCTAGAGTAGTATTCCAGCCTGGGGGAGTGGTGCCAAGGCTGCGCACCAGAGCTCCAGTGCTCCCCCACAGCCCGGTCCTTCAGGTGCCTCCTCCTAACACCAAGCCTCCTGTAGGTCTCCCCAGCCTGGTGGGTCCTGTGGCAGCCCCACGCACCAGGCTGTCTCTCCGTCTCCTCCCTACAGGTGTGCCCGTCTGCCCAGCACCGCCTGCGCTGCCCGTCTGCCCAGCGCCGTCTGAACTGCCCGTATGCCCAGCGCCGTCTGAGCTGCCCGTCTGCCCAGCGCCATCTGAGCTGCCCGTCTGTCCTGAGCCTTCAAAGCCGCCCGTCTGTCCTGAGCCTTCAAAGCCACCCGTCTGTCCTGAGCCTTCAGAGCCGTCCATCAGTCAGGAGCCGCTAGAGCCGTCCGTCAGTCTGGAGCCGCTAGAGCCGTCCGTCAGTCGGGAGCTGCCAGAGCCGTCAGTCAGCCATGACCTGCCGGAGCCGTCAGTCAGCCATGACCTGCCGGAGCCGTCAGTCAGCCATGACCTGCCGGAGCCGTCAGTCAGCCATGACCTGCCAGAGCCGTCAGTCAGTCCGGAGCTGCTCCTCAGTCCGGAGCTGCCCCTCAGTCCGGAGCTGCCCCTCAGTCCGGAGCTGCACCTCAGTCCGGAGCTGCCCCTCAGTCCGGTGCTGCCCCTCAGTCTGGTGCTGCCCCTTAGTCCAGGGGGGTTAATATGGAGGGTCGCCATTAAGAGGAGGCCACGGAAGCGGGGATTAACTATGGTGGGGTGGGGGCCACGTCCAGAGCCGCCACCGTGGACAGATGCCCACCCAGACCCTCCCCTATAGGTTCAGGTTTTGCGGCCGGAGTCCGCACCTTGGGGGGGGGGGGGGGACGTTGTAACGTTCCTGACCTTATTTCCTTTGTTCAGTGTTTGTTTAGTTGGTCAGGACGTGTAATATGGTTCTCAATCAGAGGCAGGTGTTTGTCATTGTCTCTGATTGGGAACCATATTAAGGTTGCCTATTTTCACTGTTTGTTTGTGGGTGATTGTTGCCGTGTCTGTGTTTGTTCGCCACACGGTACTGTTTTCGTTCGTTTGTTCACGTCGTTTATTGTTTTGTATTTTGTCAGTGTTCTGTTTGTTGGATCATCATTAAAATTCATCATCATGAACATTTACCACGCTGCGCCTTGGTCCTCCTCTCTTCCACCTAACGATGAGCGTGACACCCGCCCTTCTTCTTACCAGAGAGATGTTTGTTTCTGTTGGCGCGATGCGTGAAGAAGCCGGGTGGCTGTACCGACTCTGATGACGTTTCCCGAGTGAACCATGTTTCCGTGAAACAAAGAACGTTACAATCTCTGATGTCTCTCTGGAAGGCAACCCTTGCCCGGATTTCGTCTACCTTGTTGTCAAGAGACTGGACATTGGCGAGTAGTATACTCGGGAGCGGTGCGTGATGTGCCCGTCTACGGAGCCTGACCAGAAGACCGCTCCGTCTGCCCCTTCTGCGGCGCCGTTGTTTTGGGTCGTCGGCTGGGATCCGATCCATTGTCCTGGGTGGTGGACCAAACAGAGGATCCGCTTCGGGAAAGTCGTATTCCTGGTCGTAATGTTGGTGAGTTGACGTTGCTCTTATATCCAATAGTTCCTCCCGACTGTATGTAATAAAACCTCATATTTCCTGGGGTAACAATGTAAGAAATAACACAAAAAAACAAAATACTGCATAGTTTCCTAGGAATGCAAAGCGAGGCGGCCATCTCTGTCGGCGCCGGAACAGTAGGCAGTGTTCCTAGGCCATCATTGAAAATAAGAATTTGTTCTTAACTGACTTGCCTAGTTAAATAAAAGGTAATTTTATTTTTATTTTTATAAATAAAATAAAAACTCATCCCAAACCATCTCAATTGGGTTGAGATCGGGTGATTGTGGGGGTCAGGTCATCTGATGGATCACTCCATCCCTCTCCTTCTTGGTCAAATAGCCCTTACACAGCCTGGAGGTGTGCGCAAACCAGATGGGGTGGCGTATCGCTGCATAAATGCTGTGGTAGGCATGCTGGTTAAGTTTGTCTTAAATTAAAAATAAATCACAGACACTGTCACCAGCAAAGCACCCCCACAACTCCTCCTCTATGCTTCACAGTGATAACCACACATGCAGAGATCATCCGTCCACCTACTCTGCGTCTCACAGACACGGCGGTTGGAACCAAAAATCTCACATTTGCACTCATCAGACCAAAGGACAGATTTCCACCGGTCTAATATCCATTGCTTGTGTTTCTTTGCCTAAGCAAGTCTCTTCTTATTGGTGTCCTTTAGTAGTGGTTTCTTTGCAGAAATTCGACCATGAATGCCTGATTCACGCTTTCTCCTCTGATCAGTTGATGTTGAGATGTGTCTGTTACTTGAACTCTGTGAAGCATTTATTTGGGCTACAATCTAAGGTGCAGTTAACTCTAATGAACGTATCCTCTGCAGCAGAGGTAACTCTTCCTTTCCTGTGGCGGTCCTCATGAGAGCCCGTTTCATCATAGTGCCTGATGGTTCTTGCCACGATGTTTACATGTTGCGTTTATGTTTTTGTTCAGTGTATTTAGTAAACAAGTTGTTAGCCAATCCAAATGTATTAGGTAGCTATGTAAACTAGTATAGTTAGCTAGGTACATGTCTAACTAGCTAGTTAGTTTTTTCTAGGCTGAATACTACGTTTCTTCGGTTAACCAAATGTATTTGCAAAAAAAAAAGATTCTCGCCTGAAGCTTCACCCAAAAGCATTTACTGTCCACTTCCACTAACGACGTTAACTCAGTCAGCTAGCTAAGCTAACGTTAGCACCCAAGGCAAAGGGGAGGGTATGTCGTTGACTTCTGTTTTGGCTCTTTTTTCAACATACTGCGGTTCGTTTTAAACGCAGGTAACTTATCGGTTTGTCCAATTTCCCATGCATAATCTTTAGTCAACGTAAAGGCGTGCAGGCTAGTTTACTATTGATACCCCCAGCGCTGGGACTCTTCCAACCAGGGCAGTGGGCAGTAACGTTAAGGCAACATATCAATTGAATAACTCTTGCATCCTCTCTCATAGTTTCCTCAAACCCCATTGGATGGAAAAACCCCGCCCCTATAACCCTCTCTAATTGGTTTTGAGAAGGAGGCGATGAGAGAGAATGCAAGGAGAACGCAATCGAGGTTCTGCCTATGTAAATTGAAGTTGCAAAGCTAATGGCTTTATTCTTGAGTCAGCACACACTTTTTGTTACGTGTTTCAGGGTTAATTGATAGCTATGTTGACAGTTATCTGACATGACCCTTTCAATACGTTTCTACGCTGAGTGTACAAAACATTAGGGACACCTTCCTAATATTGAGTTGCACCCCATTTAACCCGCAGAACCTCCTCAATTCGTCAGGGTATTGACTCTACAAGGTGTCAGAAAGCATTCCACAGGGCTGTTGACTCTGATGCTTCCCACAGTTGTGTCAAGTTGGCTGGATGTCCTTTGGGTGGTGGACCATTCTTGATACACACGGGAAACTGTTGTGTGAAAAACCCAGCAGCGTTGCAGTTCTCGACACACTCAAACCGGTACGCCTGGCACCTACTACCACACCCTGTCCAAAGGCACTTCAATCTTTTGTCTTGCCCGTTCGCCCTCTGAATGGCACGTATACCCAATCCATGTCTAAAGGCTTCAGAAATCCTTCTTGAACCTGTCTCCTCCCCTTCATTTACACTGATTTGAAGTGGATTTAACAAGTGACATGAATAAGGGATCATAGCTTTCACCTAAATTCACCTGGTCAGTCTATGTCATGGAAATGTTTTGTACACTCAATGTATATAGGACAGTGTAAAGGGGTCTCTGCCTACATTGTGACAATTCCACATGTTCTGATTCCCAAATGTTTGGTAAACCAAAATAAGAGTATCAACCCACTCTAAATACAGTAAACATTGATCTGATAAGGTTGTCTGGCATTAAACCCTATACAGTCAATGCATTAAACATTCATCACTTATCAAGGAATGTGCAGACGAGAGAAATAGATACAGTACAAGTCATGCAAAAACTTTATTTACAAAATAATAGAAAGGAACAGTGCAACTCAGCTGCCATTGTGGAAATTATCCCCAGTGATAATCTTGGATTATACACTGGCCTGCGTAGGCTTAGCCTACAGTATTAGCTATTTCTGCTGCATCTCCCAAATAAACCAAAGGTTGTTGCTAAGTCAAATGACATCCCTCATTTAGGCTATCTTTTCTGAAAGCTTAGGGATGCCTGCTGTATATCTTCAGCATGGTGAGTAGCAGAATGTCAACTCTCTCCAGCACATGATTTGTAAGTGCCTCTTTTTTGGTGTGGTACTCTCGTCTTAATTGGTGATCTGTTCCTCTTGATAGGTGGAGGTTGAGATGGCACCATAAGGGTCCACCACTGTCTGAGCGCAGCGCACCACCGTCAGCAGCAGGAAGAAGCAGAGGAGGGCAAGAAAAAAGAGAGCAAAGCCCAGGTCTACGTCCACCTCCAGCTTGGACAGAGAAGGAGCTGGCTGGTGCTGGTCCATGTGGCTGATCAAGGTAAGGGTCAGTAGTATCTTGAGAGAACGCTTAAGCTTGTGTTGCAGATCCTGGATGAACAGGATAAATGAAGACAACAGAGACTTAGCTGCTTTTCCTATGGCTTGTCTTCCAATGTATGAGACCGGTTGCCAGGTAAGTTAAAGTCTTCTCAGGTAGGTATAGTCTTGTCATGAAATTGCAATGTAAATCATATGATTATACGATATCTCATTAAAGATCCAAGTTAAGTCTTGTACGGTGGGTCACTTGCAGCATAAGTGAACGCCACATTGGGGGCCCCAGCTCAGCGTGTGTCCTCCTGTGAGAGAGGAAATATCATCATCAGCCTAAACTTAATCAAACACACTCATTGGCTCTGAGGTGTACATGTACCCTTGTTAATGTATTGCTCAGAGAAAAAACAAAGAAGACATACATACACTCATACAAAAATGTTGCTATGACAGAGAAGAAATAGACCAAAAAATAAAACTGGGCAATGTATTGTATTTCGGAGCACCCCTTGGTATTTCCAAAATCCCAATAATGCTTAAATGTGTTTCTCTTTTCAATATTTTGCATACACGTGTCAGAAAAGTATTGTTTATTTTAGCATATTGGGGCTGCAGGTTAGTGGTTAGAGCGTTGGCCCAGTAACCGGAAGTTTGCTAGATCGAATCCCCGAGCTGACAAGGTACAAATCTGTCGTTCTGCCCCTGAGCAAGGCAGTTAACCCACTGTTCCTAGGCTGTCATTGTATATAAGAATTTGTTCTTAACTGACTTGCCTAGTTAAATAAAGGTTAAATAATCAAATAAAAATAAATATTTGTGGGTTATACATCACACAATTTGAATACAGTTCATATGAAAGTTCATAGCTGTTAATATGTTTAGTTTGTGTTTTCACCAGTGCTTGACATGGACTGAAATAGGTGCCGGTACTGTTTATATTTAGGTGCAGGAGCTCCACAATACTTTTGAGCTAATATTCTTTAACAGGGGTTCCCAAACTTTTTCACTTGGGACCTCCCTTCCAGCATTGGGGAACATCCTGTATTTTGCAGTTTTAAAGCACATTTTCTTGCAATTCTATACATTTTTTAATGTCTAATGTATTCATGTGATATTTGAGTGACAAAAAAATTACAACTATCTACGGGCTAAAAAACCTAAATAAATAAACGTTAACTGACATGGGCTATATGATCTGGACATTTCTGACAAGTTATAAATAACTCTCTGAGGTATGCAATGACTATCATGACAAGAGGAACTGATGTTGCACACTACCCAATCCCGAAATTGCACCTTGTGCATTCTACTATTACAACATTCAGGAGTAGGTTTAAAGCCGGACTAAGTTCCTTCATTTTTTTTATACAAAATAAAATAAATGGTGGGGGGGGGGGGGGGGGGGGGGGGGGGGGGGGGTGCACCCCACAGTTTGGGAACTACTGTTCTATAAGAGGAAGAGGAGCTCGAGTAGTAGAACATTTGAGGTGACGGTACTCAGCTCCAGTGAGCTTTAACCCATGTCAAGCACTGATTTACACAAAACAGTAAAAGTACTTAGCAGTAGTCTTAGAACAAAAATGCACACATATGAAAAGCTATAACTGTGGCAAAAGAGCACTCGAATGGCCTCAATTAAACAACAAACTAAGCTTCGCACATACACCATATATACAAAAGTATGTGGACACCCCTACAAATGAGTGGATGCGGCTATTTCAGCCACACCCGTTGCTGAGAGGTTTATAAAATCGAGTACAGTCATGCAATCTCTATAGACAAACATTGGCAGTAGAATGGCCTCACTGAAGAGCTCAGTGACTTTCCATGTGGCACCGTCATAGGATGCCACCTTTCCAACAGTTCGTCAGTTCGTCAAATTTCAGCCCTGCTTGAACTGGCCGGTCAACCTTAAGTGCTATTATTGTGAAGTAGAAACGTCTAGGAGCAACAACGGCTCAGCCGCGAAATGGTAGGCCACACAAGCTCACAGAACGGAACCGCCAAGTATTGAAGCGCTTAGCAAGTAAAAATCGTCTGTCCTCGGTTGCAACACTCACTATCGAGTTCCAAACTGCCTCTGGAAGCAACGTCAGCACCAGAACTGCAATAACTGTTTGTCGGGAGCTTCATGAAATGGGTTTCCATCCCCGAGCAGCCGCACACAAGCCCAAGATCACCATGTGCAATGCCAAGCGTCAGCTGGAGTGGTGTAAACTTGCCGCCATTGGACTCTGGAGCAGTGGAAACACATTCTCTGGAATTATGAATCATGCTTCACCATCGGACGAATCTGTGTTTGGCGGATGCCAGGAGAACGCTACCTGCCCCAATGCATAGTGCCAACTGTAAAGTTTGGTGGAGGAGGAGTAATGGTCTGGGGCTGTTTTTCATGGTTCAGGCTAAACCCCTTAGTTCCAGTTGATTAGCGTTAATGGAAATCTTAACGCTACAGCATACAATGACATTCTAGACGATTCTGTCCTTCCAACTTTGTGGCAATAGTTTAGGGAAGGCACTTTCCTGTTTCAGCATGACAATGCCCCCGTGCACAAAGCGAGTGAATTGGAATGCCGACTGCGACCCAGGCCTAATCGCTCGTATCAGTGCCCGACCTCACTAGTGCTCTTGTGGCTGAATGAAAGCAAGTCCCCGCAGCAGTGTTCATCTAGTGGAAAGCCTTCCCAGAAGAGTGGAGGCTGTTGTAGCAGCAAAGTGGGGACCAACTCCATATTAATGCCCATGATTTTGGAATGTGTCCACATACTTTTGGCAAAACAATAAATACAATCTCCCAATTAAATGAAAATGAAAGAGCATAACTCCCTATGAATCTGAATAACATAAAACATTGATTATTACGTACATATTGTTCACTACTGTATGAGTATTTCAAACAGCTAATGATTTAAAACTCACCGTCCTTGCTTGTCTTTCACATGTAGGAAGAAATTACAGTTTTATTGATCTCTCTGTTGTTTCACAGAACTTTTCCCTACCTGCCTGCACCCCTTTTAACACGAACCACCCCCACCGTCAAGAGCCCTCATGTATCGCTCCCCTCTTAAGTTCTCTTATTGCTTTTTCTTACATAACGCAGTCCTAAGTCCTCTATTACAGATCTCTTCATCCTCCCATCCTGTCACGATCAGAGGAAAAATGAGCACCCCACAAAATACTTCTCTACACATACACATGCAGACACACACACATCCGTGGGCACATGCGACCTCCCCTTGGCGCTAAAGTCTTCATAAATAGTTTAAGAGGAGTTGAATAACAGTCGCTGCAGTTCACATGTGAATCAAACACCCCCGTCCTTTGTTCACCCGTCAGAAAGACCTTAAGCCTGGTTACCTGCTAGACTCGACACCTCAATAACTCCAGCCACATCAAGAGTCAATGCATGTGCCTTCATCGTGGAAGACTGAAGGGTTACTAATGAGGCAGGGAAAGCTTGACTTGGATGAAGGCAAAGGTTGAGGAGGAGCAAGAGACAGAGGCCTGACGTTGGGAATGCGCTAGAGAGAAAGACGATACACATGAGCAATTAAATTCTGTAGCCGGGGGCATGACCAGGATGAAATTGAGATTGCTTCAGGGGAAGCAATGGAGATTGTTTCAGTTAGGCTGCCAGTCAAGAGGAACGATATAAAGTAGAGGCTGAGGGTGCAGGTGTAAAGTGATCCCGATCATATGCAATTAACTGAGGAGGCCTTTAGGCTGCAGCCAAACAGAGGGAGAGAGAGGAAAGAGACAGAGTATGGTATCTACATTGAACAAAGATATAAACGCAACTTGTAAAGGGTTGGTCCCATGTTTTGGGGTGGCTGGCAGCCTAATAGTTAGAGCATTGGGCCAGTAACCGAAAGGTTGCTGGATCGAATCCTCCAGGTGACAAGGTAAAAATCAGTCCTTCTGCCCCTGAACAAGGCAGTTAACCCACTGTTCCCCAGTAGGCTGTCATTGTAAATAAGAATTTGTTCTTAACTGAATTGCCTAGTTCAATAAAAGTTCAATAAATAAAACATGTTTAAAAAAAAATCCATGAGCTGAAATAAAAGATCCCAGAATGTTTCCATATGCACAAAAAGCTTATTTCTCTCAAATTTTTGGCACAAATGTGTTTATATCCCTGTTGGTCAGCATTTCTCCTTTTCCATGATAATCCGGATGGATTATGTCAGGTGTGGCATATCAAGAAGCTGATTAAACAGCATGAATATTACACAGGTGCAGCTTGTGCTGGGGACAATAAAAGGCCACTCTAAAATGTGCCGTTTTGTCACACAACACAATGCCACAGATGTCTCAAGTTTTGGGGGAGCGTGCAATTGGCATGCTGACTGCAGGATGTTCACCAGATCTGTTGCCAGAGAATTGAATTTTAATTTCTCTACCATAAGCAGCCTTTCAACGTAATTTTAGAGAATTGTCAGTATGTCCAACCTGACTCACAACCGCAGATCACGTGTATGGCGTCGTGTGGGCAAGCGGTTTGCTGATGTCAATGTTGTTAACAGAGTGCCCCATGGTGTCACGCCCTGGCCATAGAGAGGTTTTTATTCTCTATTTTGGTTAGGCCAGGGTGTGACTAGGGTGAGCATTCTAGTTTCTTGTGGTTCCCAATCAGAGGCAGCTGTCTATCGTTGTCTCTGATTGGGAATCATACTTAGGCAGTCCTTTTTCCCTCTTTCATTTGTGGGTAGTTATTTTCTGTTTAGTATCTGTTTACCTGACAGAACTGTTCACTTTCGTTTTTGTTACTTTGTTCGAGTGTTTTCGATATGAAATAAAATCATGAACACTTACCACGCTGCGCTTTGGTCCACTATTCCTTACGACGATGAGCGTTACAGAACTACCCACCAAAAAAGGACCAAGCAGCGTGTTCAGGAGGAGCAGGGATCCTGGGCCCGGGAGAAAAAAGAGTGGAGGACATCCTGGACCTGGGAGGAGGTAATGGCAAGACCCTGCCATGGAAACAGGTGGAGACAGCGAAAGAGGAACGGCGACGATACGAAACCCGAGAGGCAGCTCCAAAAATATTTTGGGGGGAGGGCACACGAGGAGAGTGGCAGAGTCAGGGTTCAGACCTGAGCCAACTCCTCGTGCTTACCGTGGGGAGCGAGTGACCGGTCAAGCACCAGGCTATCCAGTTCTGCGCACCATGCCTTCAGTGCGCATCCACAGCCCGGTGCGCTCTGTGCAAGCTCCCCGCAGTGGCCGTGCTAGAGTGGGCATTCAGCCAGGACGGATTGTAACGGCTCAGCGTTCCTGGTCTCTGGTGCGTCTCTTCGGCCCAGGTTATCCTGCGCCAGCTCTACGCACGGTGTACCCGGTTCGCCAGCAAAGCCCAGTCCGGCCTGTTCCAGCTCCCCGGGCTAAGGGGGGTATCCAGCCAGGACGAGTGGTGCCAGCTCTGCGCTCTAGACCTCCAGTACGCCTCCACAGTCCAGTACGTCCTGTGCCTCCTCTCCGCACTCGCCCTGAAGTGCATGTCATCAGCCCGGTGCCACCTGTACCGGTCCCACGCATCAGGCCTCCAGTGCGCATCCACAGTCCAGTACGTCCTGTGCCTCTTCCCCGCACTCGCCCTGAGGTGTGTGTCATCAGCCCGGTGCCACCGGTACCGGTCCCACGCATCAAGCCTCCAGTGCGCCTCCACAGTCCAGAGCTTCCGGGGACAGTTCCCAGTCCAGAGCTTCCGGCGACAGTTCCCAGTCCAGAGCTTCTGGCGACAGTTCCCAGTCCGGAGCTTCCGGCGACAGTTCCCAGTCCGGAGCTTCCGGCGACAGTTCCCAGTCCGGAGCTTCCGGTGACATTTCCCAGTCCGGAGCCTCCGGCGACGGTCCCCAGTCCGGGGCCTGCGGCGACGGTCCCCAGTCCGGAGCCTCCGGCAATGATCGGTGGTCTGGTTCCTCCGGCGATGATCTGCGGCCCATGATCTTCCTCCAGTGAAGGTCCATGCACCAGGGCCGCCACCAAAGAGGAGGGATTTGCGGGCGGAGGGTGGTCTACGTCCCGCACCGGAGCCGTCGCCGTAAGGGATGCCCACCCGGACCCTCCCCTTTAGAGTCAGGTTTTGCGGCCGGAGTCCGCACCTTTGGGGGGGGTACTGTCACGCCCTGGCCATAGAGAGGTTTTTATTCTCTATTTTGGTTAGGCCAGGGTGTGACTAGGGTGGGCATTCTAGTTTCTTTATTTCTATGTTTTCTATTTCTTTGTTTTTGGCCGAGTGTGGTTCCCAATCAGAGGCAGCTGTCTATCGTTGTCTCTGATTGGGAATCATACTTAGGCAGTCCTTTTTCCCTCCACTTACCACGCTGCGCTTTGGTCCACTATTCCTTACGACGACGAGCGTTACACATGGTGGCGGTGGGGCTATGGTATGGGTAGGTATAAGCTACGGACAACAAACGCAATTGCATTTTATCGATGGCAATTTGAATGCACAAAAATACCGTGACGAGATCCTGAGGCCCATCTTTGACCAACAGCTGCATATACAGTACCAGTTAAAAATTTGGACACACCTGTTCATTCCAGAGTTTCTTCATTTTGACTATTTTCAACATTGTAGAATAATAGTGAAGACATCAAAACTATGAAATAGTCAGGCAATCCGGAACATTTCAAGAACTTTGAAAGTTTCTTCAAGAGCAGTCGCAAAAAACATCAAGCGCTATGATGAAACTGGCTCTCATGAGGACCACCACAGTAAAGGAAGACCCAGAGTTAACTCTGCTGCAGAGGAGAAGTTCATTAGAGTTAACTGCACCTCAGATTTCAGCCCAAATAAATGTTTCAGAGAGTTCAAGTAACACACATCTCAACATCAAAACTGTTGAGAGGAGACAGTGTGAATCAGGCCTTAATGTTCGAATTGCTGCAACGAAACCACTACAAAAGGACACCAATAATAAGAAGAGACTTGCTTGGGCCAATAAACAAGAGCAATGGACATTAGACCAGTGGAAGTCTGTCCTTTGGTCTGATGAGTCCAAATTTGAGATTTTTGGTTCCAACCGCTGTGTCTTTGTGAGACGCAGAGTAGTGGGTCTGACTCTGTACCGGCACCCCCCTGTATATATTGCTATTTTTTACTGCTGCTCTTTAATTACTTGTTACTTTTATCGCTTATTCATATTTTTGGGGAAACTGCACTGTTGGTTAGGGGCTCGTAAGTAAGCATTTCACTGTAAGGTTGTATTCTAAGTAAGCATGTCCCGATTTTCAGGAAAAAGTTTGACATTTCACCTAGATATCCCTAATATGATGACTGAGGTGTACAGCATAGAAGCTTATCGGGTTTTGATCATCTTACTATGCTTCTTCACCCGAGATAGGCCCCAGATTGCTAATCAATAAGTTCTTTATTCTCCAGGCTCCGGCTTTGTCATCAACATGGGCAACCTTGCAATGAGTAACATTTATCCATTGTGATTTTCCCTAGACTTTTACTGCTGACCTCGTTATGAGCAAAATTGATAAGGACCTTCCCATTTTGGCCCTAACGTGTCTGTTACATATTTTTGTTACCATCATGGGTAACACCGAAAGCATACCTTGAGTCTGTGTAGATATTAGCTGTTTTTCCTTCATCCTGTTTGCATGCTTCTGTCAAAGCCACCAATTCCTCCACCTGTGCTGATGTTCCTGCAGGTTATGGTGGAAATTACAAGATTATGTTAAAATACTATTATTGCATCAAATGGTTGTTTTATGCAACAGAATAAGGGGTTGTTAGAACGCTCATCTGTGTGTGTTCTACTGCCTCTGGGAGATAACACCGACAGGAGATTTACGATTTCTTTTGGGTGATAAAACCTAAAGAGACCGCATTCCAGAGCATGATTTAATGTTTCTGTTCTATATGGTACCAGGGAGAGATGACCCCAGGTCCTTGGTCTCTACACAAAGAGTACTGTTTTTACAGCACATACTGTCATTTCATACAAATCTTAACCTATTTTTCATACAAATCTTAACCTTGTGACCCATTCTATACATCCGTTGTTCGTCATGTAGGTTGAAAGGGGTGTATCTTGGCGATAAAAGACCTATGTACTTTTGTCTCGGGGCTCTCAACGAATCATCTGTGGGTGATTCGTCGACCAGCCATCGTTATCGTAGAGCACTCAATCGATTCCCTTTATATGTGTGCGTTGTCTTGACCTGCTCCCTTATTATTAAGTGAATAAAGATTTAGTTTGAGTATAACTCTGACTTGTGTGATAAGTTTGTCTCTCTTCATTTGATAGTAAAGAAATTACCAGAAATTGACCAGAAATCCTGCAATAATGACATACACCAGGTTTCTCTTCTGCTGAACGAATCATGTTGTTGGTTTCACTTGGAACCTGCACAACTCTGATGACAGCCTGTTTATTATGTTGATTGATGTCTCTGTCCAGTCCTGACAACCTGTCGATGATGTCACCGTAGTTGTGTCTCTCCCAATCAGTAGTTGTGGAAACAAATCGTCGTGTATGGATTGTATCAACTGATGGGTGATTGCCCCATTTTGGGAGGAATTGAGTGCATCTTCATCTTCCATGTCGGGTAACCCACTGTGTCTAACCACGTCTGCTCTAAATCTTTCTTCAAATTCAACAAACAGTTATTTTGGTTATTGGACACATTTGGTTATCTCTCCCCAATTGGTGGTTGCATTGGTCAGACCCTTAAGGAAAACAGGTATGGCTCTCCATCCATCGGCCACATCTTGCTCTTCACCACCCCACAGCTCTATAAACGTTTTCTTCAAGTACGCCATGTTCACGTATGTTCAAAACAAAGGCTAATACCTGTAACCCATCATAAGGATGTAGATTGTAGAGTTTCTTATATCGCTTCAAATGGTCCCGCGTCTTTACACCCACGTCTCGTGGATACTTCAAAGTCTTTGACCGTTCATCCAACTGTTTTGGAGATGCTGATTTGTGTGTGATTACTGTCACTGGAGGTTTGTCTTTACTTCCTTTAACAACCTGTGTTCTGGTTGGCCTAAGACATCGTTTGTCACCGCTGTCAGAATCTGTTGACTCAAAGCCAGGCAGTGCTGACCAGATGCTTGAAACCTGATCTGCCTTGCACAATTCAGTGTGAGGATAGATGGAAGGAACAGAGAGCCAACAGGTGGGGGTCAAGTCTGACTTTTTCACCTGTGTCTCCTGCAATAGTTGAATTTCTCATTTTAAGGATTTTATCTGTTCACTAAGAGCTCTCGAGCTCGCTTTATCTCTCTGCAATGTCAATGAGTTTGACATTCTTTGTATTTTTCCCCAAGCTTTTTGTATATCAGACAGATTCCAAATTTGTCAACAATGACAGAATATTTCTTTATTATCTCTTGCCTACACTCCTCTACTTTGTAATGGTTCTTCACATCACTAGACAGTGAATTTAAAATATTTTTTATGTTCACATACGGAGCAGCCGTTCCGCCCTTTTCCAGTTTGGTTTTCTCACTTAAAAATGGCATTACATTAACTTCAAGTTGTATAATACAGTATATATCTATATGTTTATTTAACCCCAATATATATATATGTATATATGTATGGAGTATTATGAGAAGAAAGAGAAGCAGATCGAGCAGCAGAAGAAAATTCAAATATACAACTTCAAAAGTTGTATAATACAGTATATATCTATATGTTTATTTAACCCCAATATATATATATATATATATATATATATGTATGGAGTATTATGAGAAGAAAGAGAAGCAGATCGAGCAGCAGAAGAAAATTCAAATGTCTTATACAAGGGGTTATACATATATATGTATAACCCCTTGAGGTCTCTAACCTCTTCTTCTAGAACACAAATTGTTTCTGTAAGGCCTGGTTACCCATAAAACTTGTGTTCACTTCAAAAGCTTGTACAATGCTCACAAGGCTTACATTTCCCACACATGTAAAAATCACTACTCAACTAGCAACTCACTTCTATGCAACAGTAAGGTTTCACACCCTTAATCAATTATAGCTTATTGAACTGATATGGCTTTAACAAAAAGGACTCAAACCTTTAATAGAGGACTCAAACCTTTAATAGAGGACTCAAACCCCTATACATCACAGATACAGTTGAAGTCGGAAGTTTACATACATCTTAGCCAAATACATTTAAACTCAGTTTTTCACAATTCCTGACATTTAATCCTAGTACAAATTCTCTGTCTTAGGTCAGTTAGGATCACCACTTTATTTTAAGAATGTGAAATGTCAGAATAATAGTAGAGAGAATGATTTACTTCAGCTTTTATTTCTATCATCACATTCCCAGTGGGTCAGAAGTTTACATACACTCAATTAATATTTAGTAGGATTGCCTTAAATTGTTTAACTTGGGTCAAACGTTTCGGGTAGCCTTCCACAAGCTTCCCACAATAAGTTGGGTGAATTTTGGCCCATTCCTCCTGACAGAGCTGGTGTTACTGAGTCAGGTTTGTAGGCTTCCTTGCTCGCACACACTTTTTCAGTTCTGCCCACAAATTTTCTATAGGATTGAGGTCAGGGCTTTGTGATGGCCACTCCAATATCTTGACTTTGTTGTCCTTAAGCCATTTTGCCACAACTTTGGAAGTATGCTTGGGGTCATTGTCCATTTGGAAGACTCATTTGCAACCAAGCTTTAACTTCCTGACGGATGTCTTGAGATATTGCTTCAATATATCCACATAATTTTCCGCCCCATGATGCCATCTATTTTGTGAAGTGCACCTGTCCCTCCTGACGCAAAGCACCCCCACAACATGATGCTGCCACCCCCGTGCTTCACGATTGGGATGGCGTTCTTTGGCTTGCAAGCCTCCCCCTTTTTCCTCCAAACATAACAATGGTCATTATGGCCAAACAGTTCTATTTTTGTTTCATCAGACCAGAAGACATTTCTCCAAAAAATGTACGATCTTTGTCCCCATGTGCAGTTGAAAACCGTAGTCTGGCTTTTTTATGGCGGTTTTGGAGCAGTGGCTTCTTCCTTGCTGAGCAGCCTTTCAGGTTATGTCGATATAGGAATCATTTTCCTGTGGATATAGATACTTTTGTACCTGTTTCCTCCAGCATCTTCACAAGTTCCTTTGCTGTTGTTCTGGGATTGATTTGCACTTTTCGCACCAAAGTACGTTCATCTCTAGGAGACAGAACGCGTCTCCTTCCTGAGCGGTATGACGGTTGCGTGGTCCCATGGTGTTTATACTTGCGTACTATTGTTTGTACAGATGAATGTGGTACCTTCAGGCATTTGGAAATTGCTCCCAAGGATGAACCAGTCTACAATTCTTTTTCTGAGGTCTTGGCTGATTTCTTTTGATTTTCCCATGATGTCAAGCAAAGAGGCGCTGAGTTTGAAGGTAGGCCATGAAATACATCCACAGGTACACCTCCAATTGACTCAAATTATGTCAATTAGCCTATCAGAAGCTTCTAAAGCCATGACATAATTTTCTGGAATTTTCCAAGCTGTTTAAAGGCACAGTCAGCTTAGTGTATGTAAACTTCTGACCCAATGGAATTGTGATATAGTGAATGATAAGCGAAATAATCTGTAATCAATTGTTGGGAAAATGACTTGTGTCATGCACAAAGTAGATGTCCTAACCGACAAAACTATAGTTTGTTAACAATAAATTTGTGGAGTGGTTGAAAAAGAGAGTTTTAATGACTTCAACCTAAGTGTATGTAAACTTCCGACTTCAACTATACGTATCACTCATTGCATGCACTAATTTTAACTTGATTTGGTTCTTTTAAATGACATAGGTCTAGACTCGCCCAGGAATATGATATGCCATCAATCATGAGATTAAGAGTTGACTCCCGGTGGTGGGTTGCGCTCAGCCCTCTCTCTTTCCCCTGGATCAACACACAGTTGATGAGTTTTTCCCCAAAGGGACAGGATTTAATTTATAACCCCCAACTCTAGCCTGTGGTTGACTAATTAGAATTCCTTGCAGTAAAATTGGGCAAAAGGCCAAATAACAAGTATACTGTTTCAGGCCCAATGTAGACCATTCGAACCAATGAAAACTTGCCACATGTAGCTATGAGTCCAGGACTGAAACTCCTACACAGATTCTAAACAGATGTTGAACTGAAAAACAACTATTTCCATTGATCGTCAATTCCCTATTGACCTCTAGTCCTCTGCGTTGTGTATTATCTTAAAATATTCTTACACTACTTTGAAGAATCTGAAATATAATACATTTTGATTTGTTTAACACTTTTTTTGGTTTCTACATGATTCCATATGTGTTATTTCTTAGTTGTGATGTCTTCACTATTATTATACAATGTAGAAAATAGTACAAATAAAGAAACCCTAAAATGAGTTTGTGTGTCTTTTGACTGGTACTGTACGTATTCTCAGTCATGAGTCCATAGATTAGGGCCTAATGAATTTATTTAAATTGACAGATTTCTGGATATGAACTGCTACTCAGTCAAATCAATGAAGTTATTGCATATTGCGTTTTTTTTTTGTTCAGTATAGTTTCATTGACGCATGGATAAGAAAATAATTGAAAAACGATATTCTTCATTAGTTCAACCACTATCTCTTGGTGGGATCGGCATCTACTCAATCTGCCACTCAAATGCTGACAAGCTTTTCAAACTTGACTGTATCATTGTTAGGCAAGCCTAAGGATCCAAAACGTATCTTATCTGCCCAACATACTTAAAAACCTCTACGGACCCCCCATCCCGGATCCGGGATCATCCTCATCAAAAAAGCTGACTAGCATAGCCTAGCCTAGCGCCACAGGGATATCATATAATTTCATGAAATCACAAGTCCAATACAGCAAATGAAAGATAAACATCTTGTGAATCCAGCCAACATTTCCGATTTTTAAAATGTTTTACAGTGAAAACACAATATATATTTATGTTAGCTCACCACAATAGCCAAACACACAATGCCATGTTTCCACCGCAAAGGTAGCTTTCACAAAACCCAGAAATAGAGATAAAATTCATCACTAACCTTTGAACAACTTCATCAGATGACAGTCTTATAACATCATGTTATACAATACATTTATGTTTTGTTCGAAAATGTGCATATTTATAGGTATAAATCGTAGTTTTACATTGCAGCCACCGTCACAAATAGCACCAAAACAGCCAGAATAATTACAGAGAGCAACGTGAAATACATAAATACTCATCATAAAACATTTATGAAAAATACATGTTGTACAGCAAATGAAAGATAAACATCTTGTGAATCCAGACAATATTTCCAATTTTTTTAAAGTGTTTTACAGCGAAAACACAACATATATTTATGTTAGCTCACCACAATATCCAAAAACACAACGCCATTTTTCCACCGCAAAGGTAGCTTTCACAAAACCCACAAATAGAGATAAAATTAATCACTAACCTTTGAACAACTTCATCAGATGACAGTCTTATAACATCATGTTATACAATACATTTATGTTTTGTTCGAAAATGTGCATATTTATAGCTACAAATCCTGGTTTTACATTGTGAATACGGCGCCATAATGCACCAAATTGTCCGGAGAAATTTTGGACAGTCACGTAATCTAACCAAAAAACTCATCATAAACTTTACTAAAAAATACATGTTGTACAGCAAATGAAAGATACACTGGTTCTTAATGCAACCGCTATGTTAGATTTAAAAAAATAACTTTAGTACAAAGTACAGCATGCAATATTCTGAGACAGCACCCAGCAATTCTCCGCCATGTTGGAGCCAACATATACCACAAAAATACGAAATATCATAAATATTCTCTTACCTTTGATGATCTTCCATCAGAATGTAGTGCAAGGAGTCCTATTTCCACAATAAATCGTTGTTTTGTTTTAGAATGTCCATTTCTTCTGTCGAATTAGCAACTTTGGCTAGCATTGTGGCGCACACGTGTCCATCAACTCTTGGCACATGGAACGAAAAATTCCAAAAGTTACAATAAACGTTGAATAAACTGGTCAAACTCGGTTGAAAATCCATCTTTATGATGTTTTTCTCATATGTATCCAATAAAGTCCGAGACGGAGCATTTCGTCGTGTATACCTAACGCATTTCAGAAGACAATGTCGTGTTCAGCGCAGCTGAATACTGCCAATAGGGCGGACCTGTCACTCCAAAAGCTCTCATTCGGTCTCACATCAAGCTAGACACCCCATTCAACATTCTACTGCCTGTTGACATCTAGTGGAAGGCGTATGAAGTGCATACAGATCCATAAATATAAGGCAATTGAATAGGCAAGCCCTGACACAGAGCCCCATTTTCAGAATTTTCACTTCCTGTTTGGAAGTTTGCTGCCAAATGAGTTCTGTTTTACTCACAGATTTAATTCAAACAGTTTTAGAAACTTCAGAGTGTTTTCTATCCAATAGTAATAATAATATGCATATTGTATGATCTAGAACAGAGTACGAGGCCGTTTAATTTGGGCACGATTTTTCCCCAAAGTGAAAACAGCGCCCCCTATTTCCAAGAGGTTATTAAACCAAAGACTGCTGGAGCCACCACCACCAGAGACCCATTACTCTTATCCTCCTTAAAGGAGAAGTAACATTTGGTCATGTAAACAAACCATGAATAACATGGCCAAAGGCATATTCATTCATTTTCATTAAAATGCCTGAAATATCAAAAGTACAAATATAGTAGGTAGGAAAGGGACAAGCCCCAAAAGTGGCAGCAATGTTGACGAATAAGTGACCTCATCCCCAGGCTCAATTGCTACCGCACGCAAGTTCGACAGAAAAAGAGCGCTGGCTGGAGGACGAAATTAGTGAAAAAGATCCTTTCATCCACAAAGCTGTATGGAGGATGAGTAAAAGAAGATGGGGATGCTAGATGCAGCAGTAATCGTTCACTAAGAGCCAATTTATGCTTGATCCGAAAATGTGGTCGTTAGTGCCGTATGGATGGTGTGATGCAAGTGCGGCGCCTCCAGAAGCGCGCAAAGGCCAAATTGAGCTCCGTACAGCACCGCTTGGAGGACGACGTTAGGTCCGCATTAACATGATTGGTTGACGGTGAGGGCAGAAGGTCCTGTATAAACACAAACTCACTTCCTTGACAACTTCCTTTCACAACAGCTCTGCTCCACGAAGCGCAAGAAGTATGAATGCCCTACCACTGTAAATTCTTCCTGCGCTTCGCCGAGCAGCGCAAAGCTGTTGTGAAGGAAATGGTCAAGGCAGTGTGTGTTTATACAGGACCTCCCGCCCTCACCTACTGTCAACAAATCATGTCAATGCGGAGCTATATGGCGCCCTCCACATTGTTACAACATTTGAGAGGCACACAGCAATGCGTGCCTCCTGAGGCGCCACAATTGCGTCACACCATCCATACGGCGCCTCAGACAACATTTTTGCATGAAGCATAAATTAGCTCTTAAAGATCATTGTGTCTTTTACTGCCAACAGACTCTGGGGGATATCAATTGCATACTCTTCACATACCCTCTCTTTCTCAAAACCCATTGGATGAGAAAGCCAGAGGTCCCGCTCCTCTGATCTTTCCTCCAATGGGTTTTGGGGAGGCGAGGAGAGGACCCGAGTAGTATGCTATTGAGATTCTCCCATTGAGACTGCCACGGTATAATTAGCATTAGGAATGGAACACGGATGGGCGCATTCAGTCATCTGCCATTTAAAAAATACTTTTCATGGTTTGTACTTTGAACCAGGCAGCACACAAAGCATATTCATCAAGAAATAATCACAGGAGACAACCATTTAAATTAATAACCTTTATCTTATATCTTTGCAACATGACAAAATAAAAACACTACAGTAGGAGAAAAGCAGGTTTTGGGGAAGGGGGACCATATGCAACACACAAGATCATTATAGGGAGTGGTGGTCTTTATGTTGAGACATGGAGAAGTGAAGGGGAACAAAGGCCATGTTACAGCACTGTAGGTAGGTCAAGTTGCATGCCAAATGGCACACCATTTCCTATATAGTGCACCACCTTAGACCAGGATCAAGTAGTTGGAGAGTTTGACAAAAGAGAGGTGAAGAAATTTTAAAAAGTGCAAGATGGTAGACAGAAAATGAAAAAGACATGGTGATTATTTTTTTTATATTTTTTTCATGTAACAGATAACTAAGGCACTTGCGAAACTAAAACATGCAAAACATACTTTGGTGTCCCATTTTATTAAAGCTTCAATAAACTTAAATGAATTGAATTAGAAGCGTTACAAAGAAATTGAAAAGGACTCCTTTGCGCTTGTGGACATAATGAAATAAATAGGAAATTAACTGTAGTGTAATTGTAAACCCCAATCATAACCCAATTCACTCAAATAAACACAGTATGACCTGGACGTTCATCTTTCTTTATATTGGGTCTATGCTGACCCATAAAGTGCATCTTTGGACGAATGGGCAGAAAAATACTGATTTGAATGAATGAATTCTCCTCCAGTCCGGTTGAATTAAGGGTTGGACTGGTTTGGGTAGGTTTCTGCCTGTCTGGATTAGTGTCTGGACTTTAAAAAATGTAACAAAATAAAATCCGATAACTAAAAAGTAATTTTGAAAACATTTTTAAAAAGTATTAATTAAAGCCATGTGATTTCTGCTCCCCCAAATCCATTGCATTTGGAGACCGGCATAAACGAAAACAAAATATTCACACAATGCAAACCGAACTCTCCAGCTTTTCTTTAGACAGTTAAAACTTAATTAACCACCATATTCCCCCCCCCCCCCAACATTTAAACCAAGGACATTAACAACACTAGCACATTCCAGGTTGAATAGGAATCCCATGGCAATAATTGTAGCGACTGCTCCACTCCAATAACAAAATGGCAGGTGCAAAAAAAACCGATACATTTTCCGTTATCACTACTGTATGCATTAGTGGTCTGACATGGTGATTTGAACACTTACACAGACCTGCACCAAGCTGTGGTCATTAAGAGAACCTCATCTCTCTTGGCAGTGTTAAGTGGTGGCGCGCTTATTATTTGGGACGGGAGTCAGCGTAATGAGACGGCAACGTTTGAACAGTCTAGCAATACTCCGAGCGTTAACCAAAGCATGCAGGAAAGGAATGCCCCGTGAACAACAATTAGTAATTGCGCTATCCATATAGCAGGATGGGAAGCCGCGAGTAGGGCTAGGCACCTTATTTGAATGATTAGCAATATAAGGACTAGAGGGATGGATAGAAATAAAAATGGGGAATAACAGTTTGTTGCTAAGGCACAGTTTTACCAAGCGTTTGGCTCTATTGCCGTCTTTCCAGTACTCCCCATCCTCTCCCTCCAACTAGTGTGATCTACAGAGCAGTGAAACCCATCCGGCCCATGTAAGGAGTGTGTCCGTGTGATCTTTAGCATTATTTGTGTATATATTATTCAGCGGTGTATGTGTGTGTTTGTGGCCTTTCTACCAGCAATTCTGCCTTACTGTGGCTTCTTGGACTAGGCCACCATTGCAGACACATCCTCCTTGGTGTCTCTAACAAATCAATTCGTTTTGCTGTGGTGGTGGTTGTTGTTAAGCACTGTGTGGCCATTGCCATTCTGTACAAAGCCATTTTTCGTTTTCTCATGGTCTTCTTCCGCCTCGTCTGAATCAGTCTCTTCCCTGTCGCTCCTCTCATCTTCAACGATATCCTGATGGGAGAGAGTACATTTAAATGTATCATTTAGCAGACGCTCTCATCCAGAGCAAATCAGTGAATTTAAGTTGAGGTCGAGGATCAGACTTTTCTGGACCCCGCTTCCCGGACATGGGGGTCCCGGGGGTTCTGCGCATGTGTGGGATTCTTTACTTCGCGCACACTCCGCTCTATTCGTTTGGGTCAAATCGGAGGGTCTGTTGTCCGGACTCTTTTCTGTGTATATATCAATGATGTCACTCTTGCTGCTGGTGATTCTCTGATCCACCTCTACGCAGACGACACCATTCTGTATACATCTGGCCCTTCTGTGGACACTGTGCTAACAAACCTCCAAACGAGCTTCAACGCCATACAACACTCCTTCCGTGGCCTGCAACTGCTTATAAATGCTAGTAAAACGAAGTGCATGCTCTTCAACCGATTGCTGCCCGCACCCTCCCGCCCGACTAGCATCACTACTCTGGACGGTTCTGACCTAGAATATGTGGACAACTACAAATACCTAGGTGTCTGGTTAGACAGTAAACTCTTCTTCCAGACTCACAGTAAGCATCTCCAATCCAAAATTAAATCTAGAATTGGCTTCCTATTTCGCAACAAAGCCTTCTTCACTCATGCCACCAAACATACCCTCGTAAAACTGACTATCCTACCGATCCTTGACTTCAGCAATGTCATTTACAAAATAGCCCCCAACACTCTACTCAGCAAACTGGATGTAGTCTATCACAGTGCCATCCATTTTATCACCAAAGCCCCATATACTACCCTCCACTGCGACCTGTATGTTGTCGTTGGCTGGCCCTCACTACATATCCGTCGCCAAACCCACCGGCTCCAGGTCATCTATAAAAGTCTTTGCTAGGTAAAGCCCCACCTTATCTCAGCTCACTGGTCACCATAGCAACACCCACCCGTAGCACGCGCTCCCGCAGGTATATTGCACTGGTCCTCCCCAAAGCCAACACTTCCTTTGGCCGCCTTTCCTTCCAGTTCTCTGCTGCCAATGACTGGAACGAACTGCAAAAATCACTGAAGCTGGAGACTCATATCTCCCTCACTAGCTTTAAGCACCAGCTGTCAGAGCAGCTCACAGATCACTGCACATGTGCATAGCCCATCCAACTACCTCATCCCCATACTGTTATTTATTTTATTTATTTTGCTCCTTTGCACCCCAGTATCTCTACTTGCACCCTCATCTTCTGCACATCATTCACTCCAGTGTTTAATTGGTATATTGTAATTATTTTGC
Organism: Salvelinus namaycush; assembly: GCF_016432855.1. Lineage (NCBI taxonomy): Eukaryota > Metazoa > Chordata > Actinopteri > Salmoniformes > Salmonidae > Salvelinus > Salvelinus namaycush. The sequence continues at coordinate 2,803,117 of NC_052338.1, read as the reverse complement.
CACTATGGCCTATTTATTGCCTTACCTCCCTTATCCTACCTCATTTGCACACATTGTATATATACTTTTTATATTGTATTATTGACTGTATGTTTGTTTATTCCATGTGTGTTGTTGTTTGTGTTGCACTGCTATGCTTTATCTTGCCCAGGTCGCAGTTGTAAATGAGAACTTGTTCTCAACTAGCCTACCTGGTTAAATAAAGGTGAATGCTGTTCATTGACTACAGCTCAGCGTTCAACACCATAGTGCCCACAAAGCTCATCACTAAGCTAAGGACCCCGGGACTAAACACCGCCCTCTGCAACTAGATCCTGGACTTCCTGACGGGCCGCCCCAGGTGGTAAAGGAAGGTAACAACACGTCTGCCACGCTGATCCTCAACACTGGGGACCCTCAGGGGTGCGTGCTTAGTCCCCTCCTGTACTCCCTGTTCACCCACGACTGCGTGGCCAAGCACGACTCCAACACCAGTGGTAGGCCAGATCACCAACAAAGATGAGACAGCCATTGAGGAGGTCAGAGATCTGGCAGTGTGGTGCCAGGACAACAACCTCTCCCTCAATGTGAGCAAAACAAAGGAGCTGATCGTGGACTATAGGAAAAGGAGGGCCGAACAGGCCCCCATTAACATTGACAGGGCTGAAGTGGAGCGGGTCGAGAGGTTCAAGTTCCTTGGTGTTCACATCACCAATAAACTATCACGGTCCAAACACACCAAGACAGTTGTGAAGAGTGCACGACAACACTTTTCCCCCCCTCAGGAGACTGAAAAGATTTGGCATGGGTCCCCAGATCCTCAAAAAGTTCTACAGCTGCACCATCGAGAGCATCCTGACCGGTTGCATCACCGCCTGGTATGGCAAGTGCTCGGCATCTGACCGTAATGCGCTACAGAGGGTAGTACGTACGGCCCAGTACATCACTGGGGCCAAGCTTCCTGCCAGAGGAAGGCCCCCCAAAAAATTGTCAAAGACTCCAGTCACCAAAGCCATAGCCTGTTCTCTCTGCTACCGCACAGCAAGTGGTACCAGAGTGCCAAGTCTAGGACCAAAAGGCTCCTTAACAGCTTCTTCCCCCCAAGCCATAAGACTGCTGAACAATTCATCAAAATGGCCACCCGGACAATTTACATTGACCCCCTTTGTTTTTGACACTGGTGCTACTCGCTGTTTATTATCTATGCATAGTCACTTTACAAATGACCTCGACTAACCTGTACCCCCCCACATTTACTCTGTACCCTCTGTGTATAGCATCGTTATTGTTGCCATTTTCTTGTGTTACCTTTTGATTGTATACTTTAGAAAAAAAAATACTTTAGTTTATTTAGTAAATATTTTCTTAACTCTATTTCTTGAACTGCATTGTTGGTTAAGGGCTTGTAAATAAGCATTTCATGGTAAGGTCTACACCTGTTGTATTTGGCGCATGTGACAAATGAAATTGAATGGCAAGGAATATGTTAGTCCTAAATATTTAAAAAACAAAAAGCACTGTATTTGGGACAAGTCATTCACTAAACCCTAAACCTCAACTAAATATTGTAATGAATAATGTGGAAATTGAGCAAGTTGAGGTGACTAAACTGCTTGGACTAACTCTGGATTGTAAACTGTCATGGTCAAAACATGTTGATACAACTGTCCATAATAAAAGTTCTGCCTTCTTAACACTATCAACAAGGCAGGTCCTACGGCCCTAGTTCTGTCGCACCTGGACTACTGTTCAGTCATGTGTTCAGGTACCACAAAGTGGAAAATCGCAATTGGCTCAGAACAGGGCAGCACGGCTGGTACTTAAATGTACACGGAGAGCTAACATTAATAATATGCATGTCAATCTCTCATGGTTCAAAGTTCATCACTACTTGTTTTTGTAAGAAGTGTTGACAAGCTGAATGTACCCGAGATGTTTGTTTAAACTACTAGCACACAGCTCGGACACCCATGCATACCCCACAAGACATGCCACCAGAGATCTCTTCACAACCCTCCAATTCCAGAACAGACTATAGGAAGCACACAGTACTACATGGAATTCTATTCCACATCAGGTAACTGATGTAAGCAGTAGAATCAGATTTAAAAAACATTTAAAAAATACATCTTGTGGCACAGCGGGGACTGTGAAGAGAGACACAGGTACAGACACACACGTACATTGTAATATTGTTGCATCGTGGTATTATACATTGTAGTAATAAACGTTATATGATGTACTGTTTTATCTTTTGTTTTGTGTGTGATATAAGTGTCTTAATGTGCTTGGACCCCAGGAAGAGTAACTGCTGCCTTGGGGATCCTAAATAAATACACAACCGTGTGCTTACTCCATATAAATTATATTGTATTTTAAAGAAAGGATTAGGGAGGGGTCCTATACACAGACAGAGAATGCAACATAATTGGAAAATTAAAAAAAAAAACTCACAGGGCTGAGCTTGCTTTATGCAGATGTGCATAGTGTAGTCCTAATTAAATATGTACTCAGTCTGTCAGCTATTGTGTTTATTGAATAATTCCAGTTAATCATTTTGTATTGAAAAAGTGGAGGTGGCCTATATAAATACATAAACCAAATTTCATCCCATTCACACAAACAAATGGCCTATAAATACACAACGTTAATGCTTCGTTTAACCTGCCCAGAGGGATAGGGCGCATAGTAGGCTAGACTATGCAGATGCTGTTGTTAGTAGCCTACAGTTGATCAGACAGAATCATTTTCTTGTTGTTTCCATGCAATACAGCATGTCAGATTGCTGATGTTTAGGTGTGTAGGCTGCTACCAGGGCTCTAAATTATACATTTTCATTGGTAACACTGGTTCTCCCAACATGAAAAAGTTGGAAGCACCAGAAAAAGTTTTTTTTAAAGAGCGACTGCCGCTAAAAACAACAACTAATCCCTTTGAAAACGGCCCATGGCTTCGATATGAGTCAAACATTTAATCTGGTGTCAAAATGTACTACAACAAAGTGTAAATACGATAATTTTGGTCATAAAGTGGAACCACAACGAGTAAATTAAGGTTGGGTTTGGATTACAATTATGTCAACAAATCATGCCCCCTTATGCCAAGCTCTACGTGCAAATCACCCCCAAAGCCCACTTTGCTTCCGTTCATTGAATGGGACTCCGTGGTTTCAACGCCCCCCAACGCATTCAAAGGATCAAGGCCATGAAATTGAAAAGACCTTTACAGATTGACCATGCAATGTATACTTCCAGCAGGTTGCACAGCCAACAACTATGGTTTGCATGCCCTGCCGAAGGACCCGATCATGCGGAATAGGTGGTTAGAGTTTGTTGGTCCCCAATGGTGGTGAGTATACCAGTAGCTAGACCATAGACTGCTGGTTATGCATATTTTTATAATCATTATCTCGATCGCTAGCATAGCTGACTTTAGCTAGCTAGCTACCAACTAGCTAGCCTACCTCAATACAACTTGGATTTGGCTTGGAAACACGATAACATTTCAAAAGGTGGCAAATAATGAGTAGAACAACCTTTTGTCATGATTGTGATGTCGCCAGGTTGACTTTAGACGCAGTAACTCTTTCGCTAACATTAACTAGTAACAGTAACGGCAACAATGGCATCGCTAAAGTAAAATTGATGACATCATAAGGCAAAGATGTTTCCTACAAATTATTTGCATACTTTAGCAATGTCATCATATTTCCATGCCACTATAAAATTTGTAATTTAGACAAAACATTCACATTAGCCTCCGAGGTGAGGTGCAACCCATGTCTAGGGCATAAATAAATGTTGGATGCAGCTATGATGTTACTAGCTAACATTTCTGACTACAACAGTGCACTAACTATCAGCAACAAACTCAAACCAACCTAGGACCATAGCAAAACATGTCACAGTTAGTTGCATAGTCGGCGTCACCGGCCTGAATATTCCAAACAAGATTACGCTATTTCTCAAGCTATGTTTATAGTTGAGGGATGATGACAATCGTTGACCCTGATTTTCTGTTCAGTAAAGTGCACAGTTGGGTGCTAGACTGATCCCCTTGGTCATGAACGGATGCCAGGACCTACCAGAAAGGCGCAATGGTGGGTATCATAACATGTCCAGCAATGTGATTGCACTGGTTTCACAACCTCGAAAAATCATTCCATTCACTTGTTATTTTCACAGCTTGGCAGGCAAGATCTCAGAATAAAAGTGTAATGCGACAAAGTACCCTTGTGACACCTCCTCTGTTGTTGACAGTCTCCCTTGACTCTTATGAAAAGGACACGCCATCATGAGGCCTCTGATAGTGACCCGAGTTACTGCCCTGATGACACAGACGGCTTCATCAAGAACGACAGGTAATGTGTGTTGTGAAAAGTTGTATTAAAAAATACCTGGCTGACAAACTAGTAGGCCAATTCCCTAGCCAAGCAGATACATCTAGTAGAGTCATTTTTGTTGTGAAGTGCATTAGCAAAGGTGTTGTCCTTTCTTAAGAACAAAAGGCAATTCACCACTTGTGTGGTAAAGGCCCTCCTAGTCAACACCACCTCATAGAATTGCGTGATGCAGTCGTTCTAGAAATATCCAGTTTGTAGCCGAACACGCAGCATACAGAAGACCAGCAAGTGGGCACTCATCAGAACCCTCAGTAGTCAATGTTGCGCTGGTAATATGGGTCAGATTTTTTGCCCTAGCTAGCCTAGAAACAATCTGTTTTCGCTGTAGTAATGGTGCATCCATGACTATTGAATCTGCACACTCTTGTTTCTCTAGGGCTCTCAGAAACAACGGTACTAAGCGAAGCCTTATCACAATAATTATTATCTGGGAGATTTTTTTCCTAGTCGCACAGTGGTTCCAAAATAAAACTTGTGGTCGCACAGCAAAATATTTGGTCACACTTCAGAGACACTCGCAAGACATTTACGTAAGAGTTTTTGCTTGTGTTTGTTGGGAGTGATGCGTTATCACGCTTGCTAAATAAATACCGGAGGAAAGTGTAGAACGCGCCCTGAGCATTGTGCCTGGTCCACGCAACTTGCGATTTCCGTGAATCTGATTGGTCAAGACACGCAAAGAGCCTGCAGCAGCACGCCGATGTGTAGGACAGAGAAATTGTGCACGAGTTGACAAAAAAAATAACTTTGCATTGATATTTTAAACGAAATCAAGTGATGTGGCGCTGCCACATCTGATTGTAAAGTTCCGTGGCAAATGCCGCCTGGCAACTTGTTTTCGGGCGGCCCTGGATAGGAGTGGAACAAAAAGGTGCTCGCACACCAAAGACGGCATTAACGATAAGTAGTAAAATAAAGACGGCACTTCAACAAGCCTATTTCACACCATATAGCCTGCTGAATTTGCAGGATACATTTCATTTTGATTTCAGCACAAAGACAAATGTTGCACTGACTCGGATTGGTGTGTCAGCATTGTCTCAATGAAGAGTTTGGCATTCGACTAGACACGTGCGACATGCCTGCTAGTAAAAAGTAAGTAAAAGTAAAAGACGCAAAACAAAATAAAGCATCGAAATAGCGAACATAGAACAGATCTACCGCTTCTTAGACTTGCTTTCAATGAGAATGACAGATCTATAACACATATTACTATGTGAATTTGGTCGGGTCACCCAAAAAGCTACATATTGCAGCTTTAAGTCTTACACAAGTTTAACTGAGTGAAGTTTCAAATGGATTCTGTCATTCATAAATGTGTAATGTGAATAGTATTTTAACCATCTAATAAAATATTTAATCATTCGTCCTCAAATATAGGGGATGATGACGCAATCTTTCTGAGAGTTAGCCTGCCCGGGAGTAGGTTCGTTCTGAAGGATTTGTTTCCATAGAAATGTATCTGGTACCAGTTATCCCGAGTCAAACTCTGAATTTACCAAAGTTACCAAGCTAACTCCTCAAACCACATACATAGTATAGGGCTCTGGACTAGGCTCAATCTGTGTCCAGGAAACCCCCCTATTTGTATTTATTATGGATCCCCATTCCTGGGATCCAGCAAAATTAAGGCAGTTTATACAATTTTAAAAACATTACAATAATTTCACAACACACTGTGTACCCTCAGGGCCCTACTCCACCACTACCATATATCTACAGTACTAAATCCATGTGTATGTATAGTGTGTATGGTATCGTGTGTGTGTGTGTGTGTGTGTGTGTGTGTGTGTCTGTGCCAATGTTTGTGTTGCTTCACAGTCCCCGCTGTTCCATAAGGTGTTTTTTAAATCTAATTTTACTGCTTGCCTCAGTTACTTGAATTGGAATAGAGTTCCATGTAGTCATGGCTCTATGTAGTACTGTGTGCCTCCCATAGGACTTGGCGACTGTGAAGAGACCTCTTGTGGCATGTCTTGCGGGGTATGCATGGGTGTCTGAGCTGAGTGCCAGTAGTTTAGACAGACAGCTCAGTGCATTCAACATGTCAATACCTCTCATAAATAAAAGTAGTGATGAAGTCAATCTCTCCTCCACTTTGAGCCAGGAGAGATTGACATGCATATTATTAATATTAGGTCTCTGTGTACATCCAAGGGCCAGCCGTGCTGCGCTGTTCTGAGCCAATTGCAATTTTCAAAAAGTCCTTTTTTGTGGCACCTGACCACACGACTGAACAGTAGTCAAGGTGTGACAAAACCAGGGCCTGTAGGACCTGCCTTGTTGATAGTGTTGTTAAAAAGGTAGAGCATTGCTTTATTATAGACAGACTTCTCCCCATCTTAGCTACTACTGCATCAATATGTTTTGACCAGGACAGTTTACAATCTAGGGTTACTCCAAGCAGTTTAGTCATCTCAACTTGCTCAATTTCCACATTATTTATTACAAGATTTAGTTGAGGTTTAGGGTTTCGTGAGTGTTTAGGTTTGTGAATACATACGTTTCCAGGCAGGAACTTGATGGCCATGCGCAGGATGAGGACAGCCCAGAAGATGTGCAGACACTGCAGCACAAACAACAACCCGTTGAAGAAGTAGAACCCAAAGAAAGGGGGATAGATGGTCAATGGGTACACCCACGTAGTATGTATGATCCTGGGGGAAGAAACAGACAGATCCAGTCAATACAGCTCTGCATGGGCAGTCAAAAGCATTTTGGCAAAGACTTAAGTAAATCCCTAGAATGCATTGCATCCTGTACAATTGATCATTGAAAAATGCCAGAAAATAACACTTTACACTAAGTTATGGGCGCTTCAGACATATGGAGGCAGTTCCCCCAGACACAGATTCAGCCTACTACTGGACTAAAAAGCAAGCTCAATGGAAAAGCTCAGTTGAAAATGCTTTTTAGTCCAGGATTAAGGCTTAATGTGTGTCCGGGAAACCCTCCCCTGGGATGCAGAGAAGTGTCATCCAAGATCCCGAGCATCTTACCAGAAAGGGAGTATGACGAGGCGTGTAAGGATGAACACAGCTGCAAACAGAATGAAGATGTAGTTGCAGGTCTTTCTCCATCCTGCATAGTTGAACATCTTTGCTGACTAAAAGGAACAACAGAAAGGGAGAAAGAAAATTAAGTATTCGGTTGCCGTTTCCTATATTTCTCCTCTGGATGGCAGGCTCAACACTATGACCAGTTCTGTGGGAGTAGAAATGATGTAAGCACCATTTCTGACTAGAATACAAATGTAATGGCCTTGACTGTCCATATAGTAATAAGATTCCTCTATACTTATTATGGAATGGATATCGTTTCTTTAGGTTTGTAATGGTGACATTGTATTGTAGGAGTAATACGATGGGGTATGGGGGGGGCTGTACCTCCAGTAGGTAGTCTGAGGCATCGTGCACCAGCATGATCAAAGTCCCGGCACGGATGTAGTTGACCAACCACGAGAAACTGATCAGCAGAATAGTGGCCACATGGTGAACAATCTGCTCCTTAAAATCCTGGAAGAGAGAGTTTGTCAGTTATGCAAATGTCGTGTTTACTTTGTGCACTGAACATTGCCGAATACCTTAAGGTAGGCCTACGCAGGGCAAGTGACATCACATATCTATAAAGCTCCACTCCACATTTAATTCTAAATGCCAATTTTTATCAAAAATAAATGAATAAATTCCAACTACAAAACTCAGTCAGGACAAGGATTGTCGTGACTTCCAAAACTGCCTGTATTGCTTCGCCTTGCTTTTCTAGTTGGCTGGAAGCAAGTTTCACCAGCCAATCATTTCAGATCTAAAAGGAGTGCGAGTTTCATCTTGGCACGGACCGTGTTGGTACGTTGGCACATGAGAATTATTTGAATATAGCAAAATTGCATTCTAGCAATGCTGGCTTTTTGCGGGCTACCTGAGACATGAAACAGACAGGTGGGAAGGCATACAGGCTGTCGCCAATTTATTAATGTGCAATTTGCCTAAATTGATAATGGAAACACTTCAACCACTTAATTTTGATTCAACAAATTGACGACATTACATCCAGCTGTTTTTATTGACACAAGAGACGGTTCAATGGAAACGCACCGTAGCAGGCAATTGTAGAACGTATTTTCTATGAAACCTTTTTAAATGTCGACAACAACAAAAATCCCTGGACAACTTAATGGAAACATAGCTAATGCGTGCATGTATCCATGTGTACACTCCCACTTACAACTGAACTAAAGCGTCACCCTAGCCATAAGCTTGAGGCGAGCAAAAAACTAACAAGCCCAATTTAGAGTTCACAGCAATTACAGCTAACGTAACGACACAAAAGTTCTGCCAACCAAGTCTCTAAAACCATTGTTTTGGATCAGCCCTATTCATCCCTTGGGTCTGTCAAATCAACCGACAAAACAGGACTGGATTTCAGTCTTGTCTGCTGACTGTTTGAAGAGTTGCCACTTTCCATTTGGGCTCACCAGCTGGAAAATAAATAAGTCTGGAGAACATGATCAATCAGTCTCCACTGTGAAACCTTTCCACAATGTGCCGGTCACACATTAACCCACAGACCAGCGTTTCAAAAACTCGGTCCTCGGGACCCAAATAGGTTTTGGTTTTTGCCCTAACACTACATAGATGATTCAAAGCTTAATGACTAGTTGATTATTTGAATCAGCTGTGTAGTGCTAGGGCAAAAAAACTAAACGTGCACAGAGTTTGGGAAACCCTGTCCTAGACACATTAACACCCCTCCCTGCCTGAGACATGCACACAACAGGGAAGAGGAGAAATCGCTTGCAACTGAAACTACAATCATTTTTGTGGTGAACCAAGTCATATAACTTGGTTGTGATACCCAAACTGACATCTGCCGAGATGTGGTTAGCTCTGTCGCTTATCTCTCTCTCTGGCCTCCTCGCAAAGATAAGGTCTATCCTGTTGCCATTCTAATGGTACGTATGTAAAAATGTCATTGTTTCTGAATTTGTCTCCACTTACTTTACGCTTGACATCCGTTGCCACACTGAAGAGCAGCGATATGTAGAATCCCAGCTCAATCATGTAGTACCAGTACTGAGAAGGCAGCAGTGGCTGTAAGAGGGAAAAACAAACATTTGATTTAAAAAAATATATATATTCTATTTAGCAAATACTTCTATCCAAAGCAACTTAGAGCAGTGCATGCATACATTTGTTACATTTATAAAAAAAGGTGTCTAAAAATGCCAAGCTGTAATCATGTACTGGAAACCTTTGAAAAACCCTTTATGTTGGGGGATTGTCCCAAAATGTGTCAGACACTGACTTCGTAAAGATTTTAGACCAGCTAAACATTTAAAACCAACTATGATTTAGAGAACAACAGTCTTACAGTGTACATACCAGCGTGGGGAAGCCATTCCACATCTCCTCCATGTCATAGAACCATGGTTTCTGGGGAGAGATTCACATAGGGATTTCAGTCTCAAACCAAACAAGCACAAAATGGTACACGCCAGATCAAAAAAAAGAGGCAAAGCATTGCCAGAGAAAATATATACCAACAGTAAATCATGGTACTCACATCAATTAGGGCACCCAGGCCAGCAATGAAAGCAAGAAGGTAAAAGGTAAATCTCCAACTGTAAGAGAACGAACAGCAACCTCAGAAACCCCATATGAACAGAACACAATTTCACACAGCTTACAACATTGTCACATATACACACACACAACGGAGACACAATAAAAACGAGGGCTCCATCACAAAGTAAAGCATAAGCTACAACCACCTGTAAACTATAGGTGGTTGTATTTTGATCAGGTGAATAAGAAAATAACAGGCAGATAAAAGAATCTTTTACAGAAGGCACACGACACCTAACATGTTACACAGTAGAAATATGCCCACGTCGGAAATAAAGGGTTGTTTCGACACTCATTAATTACATGTAGGCAAGTGCAAGTTCCATTCAACCATGTTCATCTGTTCCTATTTGCTGTTGCTAACTGCTCTGCTACTGTTCATTGCAGTTCGCAGTACTGTACTTTCTTTGCTAAAACAATTTATTTCAACAATATTCAATACAGAAATGAGTGTAGCCTACATCTCGGATTATAAAAGTTCAAAAATAAGTATTGTTGGTTTCCACTTGGCTGCTGTGGGTACCTTGCTTCCCGGAACTTCTTGATCTGGCTGGGCAGTTCCTGGTTCCTCCGCCGCCGGAACCACCTCTGGACCTGCCGCACCGAGCAACCTGACTGTTTAGTTAACTCCTCCACTGAACTCTGACAGAGAGAGACAGGGGTTATAGGGCAATTTAGTGCTAATGTATCTTTAATTGTATTGTTTTACTGTAAAACGTGTTGCGATTTTAAATAATGGTTGATTTAATGTAGCAATTGCGCAGGGATTTGACTTAGGAGTTGTGGGAACTATTGAACTGAGTGGTCACTTGGATTTGGTCAATGGAATTGTAAGGTAGTTTCCAACATGGAGGATTAGGAAGGAGTTGACGTTAAACACCGTTATGTAGCATTATAGCTATGCTGTGCAATTTACCTGTGAGGGGAACTTCGATGCATTGCAGAAATACAATTCCAGTGTGGTGTTGGAAGCAGCTCTGACACGAGGTTTCTCCCTCACTCTAAGTAAAGAGGCGAGTTTAACGGACACGGTCCTGGATAGTCATAGAGGAGGCAAAGGAGGAGAGGAAATTGTGGTTAGGGACTGTAAAACAGTTCTGGTAGTTGTTGTTGCAGTGAACACAAGTCAACAAGGCTAGATGAACAAGCAAATGAGATTTGAGCAATACAGGTAAAAAAAACAACAGCAAGCTAATGAAACATACCGAGACCACTGCAATGTGAAGAGGGAGAGGTATTGGTTTTGTCCTCACTGTCACCCTATTCGCTATATAGTGCTCTACTTCTGAACAGGGCCAATAGGATTGTGGTCAAAAGTAGTGCACTATGTAGGGAATAGGGTGACATTTCGGGACGCACATATGCCTGGAGTACTGACCTCTCAAATATCTGTCGGATAATCAGGAAGCATATTGCAATAGGGAAGATGACCCAGAGATCACTTCCTTTAGCGAAGACTAGGCCATCCCGGTCCTTGAGGTCGGCCCAACCCAGGCCCGGAGGGAACCACAGCCGGTCCTGCCAGACCCAGTCACTGAGCTCCCTGAGCCAGGTCAACATTCTGAGAAAAAAGAAAAGGAAAAAAGAGAGATAAACATGTAAGAGACATTCAGACAAAGGGGAGAAGGTCAAAGCCTTGTACAGTCTGACAGGACATTTCTTTATTAGATCCCATACCAAAATTAAAAGGATGTCAAAAATTATTCAATGAAAGAAACGCTGCCGCAAATATTTGTAGGGAATGTATTGTTGCGTTTGTGAATTTGAAGTTGCACTATGCAGAAATCGCTCTGCCATTTACTGGTTGCTAAAATTCTAATACTTCACCTCATTTCAGTTTGTGACAAGGTAGTAGAGTGTAGAGAATTATTGTACCATCTAAACCACTGTGAAATAGATTTTCCATAACCAAAAATATTGTGTTTGAAGCTGGTGTACAAAACCGAAAGTAAAAGACACAAAAACAAAACTTAAGAACTGGAACTATAGAAGTAGCTCACATAGAACAGATCTACAGCTTCTTAGACTTGCTTTCAAGTAGAATGATTTCACATCTCTATGTGAACTTGGCCGGGTTGGCGAAAAAAATGACATATTGCTACTTTAAATTGCGGAAGTTAAATATCATTAGACAATAGGTCAAAGAGGACTACTATTTGCATCCATAATTTGTATGTGATGTGATTATTATGTCATGTTGATCTTGGTGTGCAGGTGCGTCCATCCATATTTACATAGCCATGAAAACATGAGCATCAACATATCCAACAATGCGATGGCCTGGTGTGTAAGAACTTCGAACACAAAGAACAATATATTAGGTGCTTCAAACACCTACTGCAGGACTTCCTGACATTCCCCAGTTGAATCCATTAGCTAGCTGAATACAAGCTTTGACAGTGCAGAGCAGCTCTTGTGGCATAGATGCAGCCATTGATACTAGTTGAGTGGGCAACATGCGGTGTAGGCCTAATTACAACACGGGCAATGAGATCTGCTGTGAAAGGCTCTCAGAGCCACTATGACATCACTGCTACTCATTACTGGCAGGTTTTGAATGTGTTTTCTTTAGTCACCTGTGGATGCTAGTTTTGTTAGAGACGGCATGTGAACAAGAAGGCCTGATTCTCAATTTACTGAGGCACCTTTGTATTTTTCACTTACGATAATAGTTCTTGGTACAAAAGGGTTACAGAGTATTCGCACAGGGAAGTATTCGCACAGGGAAGTATTCGCACAGGGAAGTATTCGCACAGGGAAGTATTCGCACAGGGAAGTATTCGCACAGGGAAGCCTCAGTGCCAGCTACACTAGAGATACTCCAAACAAACCAGTCACAGCACCCCTCTTTGCGGCCCGCAATTCGGGGCGTTCCTCCAGCCCCCCTTCGAGCGTCCCATTGGTTCCTGCATGTGGGCATCTTCATGCTTGTGTTGTGATGCACCGATATTACATTTTTGGCAGAAACCGATATTTTCCTTGCCAAAAAAACGATACCGATAACCGATATTTAAAATATTAGCAGCCTTAAGCATTCTAGTACAGTTAAATAGTACTAGAATAAACACACACACGCACACACAGACGCAGTGGTCTAAGGCACTGTATCTCAGTGCAAGAGGAATCACTACAGTCCCCGGTTCAAATCCAGGCTGTATCACATCTGGCCGTGATTGGGAGTCCCATAGGGCGGCGCACAATTGGCCAAGCGTCGTCCGGGTTTGGCCATAATTGTAAATAAGAATTTGTTCATAACTGACTTTGCTAGTTAAATAAAGGTTACACACACACACAAAAAGGTTATTTTGCTGGCATTTACATACGTCCTGATTACCAGTAAAACATCATCAAAACCTATTTCTTTCACTTACTTGCTGTGCTGTTTCGTTGTTCATTTGTTCAGTCGTTTCATTCTCAACCAGGATTTCATCATACTGTACATGTCAAGAAGTGAAGTTTCCGCTCTGTCTGTCCGTGGCCTCTCTTCCTTCACTGTGTTCATTTCCATCTTGCCCAGCTGTGTATGTAACATTTCACATAAACCGTTTGTCTTCATCGAAGTAGCGGTCCTTGTACATAGCATGAAGCATGGTGGCGACACAGTAAAGAGAGAATGCCATTGAAATGGCAGCAGCGGTATGACAACCAGCATTCATGAGCATGCAATATGACTTTCCTCAGAACTAAATCCTCGACAACCCACTGTGCGGTCAGACTCGGCATGCTCATGGGGCTGACGTCGCTGGTCCAAATGTCAGTCGAAGCTAATAGCAGTGACACCATTACTGTATAACTTCGGTAGGGCAACATCTGAAAAATAGCGCACTTGGTAGTGTGTACCGGTGCTCGATCAATTGCTGAAAGCCAACATCACCCACGACAGAGAACGGTTGATTGTCAAGGGCAATGAATTCCATTATCTTGGCGTTAATGGATTTCGCCTTTGAGTTGTCTCGCTGAAATTCTCTTACTCTTTCAAATGACTGCTGGACTTGTTGACTGTTCGATCCACACAGCAGACATTGTGGGCTAGGTTAGGAATGCTGTGTTGCGCAAAATTTTACGTGGCATCACTACGTTATGTACATACGTTATATAGGTATGCACGTCAGCTTTGACATCGGTTTTGCACATCGACGTTAAACTAGACATCAGGCCGATGTTGGCATTTTTAGCTAATATCGGACGATTCTGATATGTTTACCGATATATCGTGCATCCCTAGTTTAAAGTAACTGCCCAGTGAAACTTTCACTTTTAAAAGTTCATATTGTTAACTCATATCCAAATTATGTTGTTGACTTGTCCTATATTTGTTTGTGGCCAACGCATAAATTGGAAGGGGGGAAAAAAAACACGTAAAAAAACAACCTCAAAACTTGTATCTTATCTCCTTGAGAAGGATCAGCTGGCCGATCAGTGGTCTATTTACATGAAAAAATTTATTGACTGGAATACACCCACACCATTCTGTTGTTGTGGTACACACACCTTTCAACACAGAAAAGCAGCTTTAAAAAATATATATAACAATTCAGTCATATTGTTAGTAATTATAGGTCATATTTCATAGAAATCTGGAAACACTGGGTAGTTATTTTATGTGACACTCGATATTCTGGATTTCCTCAGTTTATGCAATTAAATGTGGGTTAAAGGGGAAATAGAAGTATTATTTGTTGTTTTTCCATTTAGGCTATACAATTTATCATTGTAGTATAATTAATGTACAATGTTTTAGCTAAAAAAATGTATGTGTAATCTGTTGATGCGTTGGATAGCAAACATATACCAGCCATCCCACCCCTCTCTTTATCAAAGCTGTGAGGAACTGACGTAATAGATAGACACAGAACTGCACAGAACTACCCTCGCCGTAACGTTAACAGAACTGCAGTAAAGCAGTGCTTGGCAGGCGGGGGCAAAGGACACTGCCTACCGGTGTCCTTGCTAGCTATCTACCGGTGTCACCGCCACCTCTAACATTCCCGGAGTACTAGCTAGCAAGCAGTGTCCTTCGCCCCCACCTGCTGAGCACCTGCCCTCACCGTAACATGCTGAACACACTACTCGCGTTACGTACGCTGCAAAATAAAATGTACACATGTTATTCAATCATTGTAGCCAGACGCTAAACTAGAACTTGGTTCTATTTGTGACACTTGATGCGCTGCAAGTCCCACATTTCCCATCTCCTCATTGGTTTTTAGAAGCATATACCCACGTGGGTGATTGAAAGATTAACTGAGATCCACACTCCAGCCCAGTTGGAAGTGGTAATGCACCTTAAAGTTTGTTGCCAACCGCCATATAAAGTCAGAAGAAGCCAGAAGGAGGAGAGATTACTAGAAACAAACTCGGTTTACCCTTTAATCTGTGGATTAATTGTCGGAGGAGAGGACCTTGAGGTAAAATAACAACCCAATGTTTATATTCCAGGAAATATTTGATATTCATGGCAATTTAGCTAGCTTGCTGTTACTGTTTAATGCTTTTCGACCTGTTCCCAAATTAAAGTAGTTGGTTCAGAGTTCGTTTTGATATTACAACCTGCATGTCCTTATTTCCAAGATTTTCACATTGCTACCAACCTTGTTATCAGTGGTGTGTATTCATGGATGCCACGGGAAGCCAGGCTTCCCCCAAAAATGTATGAATAATAAATAAAATGTATCTTTCGTCTCTCTGTGTTTCATAATTTTCCTTCAATTCGCATGAGGCTAAAAGTATCTCACAGGACAAAGCATCCGATCGAGCGCCCCTCTGTCTCTCTAAGTGTAGACCATCTATCTGATGCTGTCTGGTCCAAACAAGTATGACATTGTTGCCACCTGTAGCATTGAAGGCAAGGGAAGCCGCCGAGCTTGACAAAAAAAGTATAATTTTTTTTGCCAATCAACGTTGAGCTAAACTGAGCGAGCTCAAATGTGAATGGTCCTGGTGCAGAAAAAAGTGCCAAGGGAAGCCAGCTTTGATTTGCTGTCACTTCTATCAAATGCCATTGAGAGCATACATCAGACAGAAAAACTTGAATTGTTGCATCTCGCTGTGTTGTTGTCCTCCGGTGGCTAGCTAGGGAGCTAGCTAAAATGGTCCCTTTCCTAAATTAGCCATGGATGGAGATAGGGATTTGGACTTGTGGTTTTACTTAATTCTCCGTATTGGCCCATGATTATAACGCCGATTCTGATCCAACCATTAATTCATACATTGTTGTGCACCTGGCCTGAAAGGATGGAAGTTCAATATGTAGCTAGATGTAAAAGGCTAATGTTAACTAGCTAACGCTGCCCACGAAAGGAATATTAGATGGCGCCGGAGGAGATGGCTAGACCAACTTTACTCCACACACAGAGACGCATACAACGCTTTCCCTCACCCTCTTTTTGGCAAAGCTGACCATAATTCTATCCTCCTGATTCCAAGCAAAAATTAAAGCAGTTCGACCGTGATCTTGCAGAGTTACACCACCTCAAGAATTGCATTTGGCGAAAAGCTCGGCACACGAATACTCAGGCTGACTGGCTCTCATTCAGGCAAATGAGAAAGAAGTGCACTCAGGCTATCCAGAAGGCCAAAGTTAGTTACTTTAAGGAGCAGTTCTCTCTCTGTGGGTCTAACCCCAAGAAGTTCTGGATAACAGTTAAAGACCTGGAGAAAAAACCCTTCTCCTCACAGCTGCCCATGTCCCTTAAAGTTGATGTGGTTGTTATTGACAAGAAGCACACGGCTGAGCTTTTTAAAAATCACCACTTCATTAAGTCAGGATTCCTATTTGACTCAGCCATGCCTCCTTGCCCGTCCAACATCTTATCTCCCACCCTTCCTAATGCGACTAGCCCCGAAGCTCCTCCCACTTTCCCCCCTTCCCCGCTACAAAGTTTCTCCCTGCAGGCGGTCACTGAGTCTGAGGTGCTAAATGAGCTCCTTAAACTTGACCCCCCAAAAAACATCTGGGTCAGATGGTTTAGACCCTTTCTTCTTTAAAAGGTTGCTGCCCCTATAAAATCACCAAGCCTGTCTCTCCTCTCTGGGGAGGTTCCCATTGCTTGGAAGGAAACCACGGTTTGTCCTTTATTTAAAAGGGGGAGATCAAGCTGATCCTAACTGTTACAGGCCTATTTCTATTTTGGCCTGGTTATCAAAAGTGTTGGAAGAACATGTCAATAATCAACTGACTGGCTTTCTTGATGTCTATAGTATTCTCTCTGGTAGGCAATCTGGTTTCCGCTCGGGTTATGGATGCGTCACTGCAACCTTAAAAGGTCCTCAATGATGCCAGCATTGCCCTTGATTCTATGCAATATTGTGCTGCTATTTTTATTGACTTGGCCAAAGCTTTTGATACGGTAGACCATTCCATTCTTGTGGGCCGGCTAAGGAGTATTGGTGTCTCTGAGGAGTCTTTGGCCTGGTTTGCTAACTACCTCTCTCAAAGAGTGCAGTGTATAAAGCCAGAACATCTGCTGTCTCAGCCACTGCCTGTCACCAAGGGTGTACCCCAAGGCTCAAACCTAGGCCCCACGCACTTCTCAATTTACGTCAACATAGCTCAGGCAGTAGGAAGCTCTCTCATCCATTTATATGCAGATGATACAGTCTAATACTCAGCTGGCCCCTCCCCGGATTTTGTGTTAAATTCTCTACAACAAAGCTTTCAGTGTCCAACAAGCTTTCTCTGCCCTTAACCTTGTTCTGAACACCTCCAAAACAAAAGGTAGTTTGGTAAGAAGAATTCCCCTCCTCCCACAGGTATTATTACTACCTTTGAGGGTTTAGAGCTTGAGGTAGTCACTTCATACAATTACTTGGGAGTATGGCTAGACGGTACACTGTTCTTCTCTCAGCACATATCAAAGCTGCAGGCTAAAGTTAAATCTAGACTTGGTTTCCTCTAAAATAAATCACTCCTCTTTCACCCCAGCTGCCAAACTAACCCTGATTCAGATGACCATCCTACCCATGCTAGATTACGGAGACACAATTTATAGATCGGCAGGTAAGGGTGCTCTCGAGCGGCTAGATGTTCTTTGCCATTCGGCCATCAGATTTGCCACCACTGCTCCTTATAGGACGCATCACTGCACTCTATACTCCTCTGTAAACTGGTAATCTCTGTATACCCGTAGCAAGACCCACTGGTTGATGCTCATTTATAAAACCCTCTTAGGACTCACTCCCCCCTATCTGAGATATCTACTGCAGCCCTCATTCTCCACATACAACACCCGTTCTGCCAGTCACATTCTGTTAAAGGTCCCCAAAGCGCACACATCCCTGGTTCGCTCATCTTTTCAGTTCGCTGCAGCTAGCGACTGGAACGAGCTGCAACAAACACTCAAACTGGACAGTTTTATCTCAATCTCTTCATTCAAAGACTCAATCATGGACACTCTTACTGACAGTTGTGGCAGCTTTGCATGATGTATTGTTGTCTCTACCTTCTTGCCCTCTGTGCTGTTGTCTGTGCCCAATAATGTTTGTACCATGTTTTGTGCTGCTGCCATGTTGTGCTGCTAACATGCTGCTGTTGTCGTCTTAGGTCTCTATGTAGTGTTGTCTCTCTTGTCGTGATGTGTGTTTTGTCCTATATTTTTAATCCCAGCCCCCGTCCCCACAGGTCATTTGCCTTTTGGTAGGCTGTCATCGTAAATAAGAATTTGCTCTTAAAGAATATGTTCTTAACTGACTTGCCTAGTTAAAAGTTCAAATAAAAATAAACCAGTGACATGCTCAATATATATATATATATTTGTAACAATGACAATGACAATTACAACAATACTGAATGAACACTTATTTTAAGTTAATACATAAATAAAATCAATTTAGTCTCAAATAAATAATGAATCATGTTAAATTTGGTTTAAATAATGCAAAAACAGTGTTGGAGAAGAAAGTGAAATGTGCGCCGTGTAAGAAAGCTAACGTTTAAGTTCCTCTCTCAGAACATATGAAAGCTGGTGGTTCCTTTTAACACGAGTCTTCAATATTCCCAGTTAAGAAGTATTAGGTTGTAGTTATTATAGGACTATTTATCTCTATACCATTTGTATTTCATATACCTTTGACTATTGGATATTCTTATAGGCACTATAGTATTGCCAGCCTAATCTCGGAAGTGGCACAATTTCCGAGTTAAAATAAATGCATGCTAGCAGGCAATATTAACTAAATAAGCAGGTTTAAAAAATATTTACTTGTGTATTGATTTTAAGGCAGGCATTGATGTTTATGGTTAGGTACATTTGCAACGATTGTGCAATTTTTCACAAATGCGCTTTTGTTAAATCATCACCCGTTTGGCGAAGTAGGCTGTGATTCGATGATAATCAATGCAGTGCCTGTTAATTTATATGCAACGCAGGACAAGCTTGTTAAACGAGTAATATCATCAACCATGTGTAGTTAACTAGTGATTATGTGAAGATTGATTATTTTTTTATAAGTTTAATGCTAGCTAGCAACTTACCTTGGCTTCTTGTTGCATTCGCGTAACAGCTGGTCAGCCTGCCACGCAGTCTCCTCGTGGATTGCAATGTAATCGGCCTCCAAAAATGCCGATTACCGATTGTTATGAAACCTTGAAATCGGCCCTAATTAAAAATCGGCCATGCCGATTTATTGGTCAACCTCTATTTGGGAGTACACCACATCAGTCACTGGCTGTGTATCGATGATGTCGTCCCCACAGTGACCTTGCATACATACCTAGGGATGCACGATATATCGGTGAGAATATCAGAATCGGCCGATATTAGCGAAAAATGACATCAGGCATCGGTCCGATGTCTAGTTTAACGTCGATGTGCAAAACAGATGTCAAAGCTGACGTGCATACCTATATAACGCAGGTAGATGACGTAATGACGCCACACGTGCAACACAGCATTCCTAACCTAGCCCACAAGGTCTGCGGTGTGGATCTATTTTGATGTTTCAAAGGAAGATAACAAAAAGTCCTTATGCAACATGTGCTGCTATTATTTCCCGAGGGGAGAAAGTGATATCTTTCAATACCATAAACCTAAATACTCATTTGAAAGTGCATCACCCCCAGACATTCAGCGACTACTTAGAACAAAAGCAGAAATAAAACTAAGCACACACTTCCAACAACTAAACAAGTTCAAGTCGAGCAGTCCTTTGAAAGAGTAAGAAAATTTAAGCGAGACAACTCAAAGGTGAAATCCATTAACGCCAAGATAATGGAATTCATTGCCCTTGACAATCAACCATTCTCTGTTGTGGATGATGTTGGCTTTCGCTGACTGGTCGAGCCCCGCTACACACTACCAAGTAGGTGCTATTTTTCAGATGTTGCCCTACCGGAGTTACACAGTATTAGTGTTTCGCATATCCACGAGCTACTTGATATGGACGTCGCTGCTATTAGCTTCACGACTGACATTTGGACTAGCGATGTCAGCCCCATGAGCATGCTGAGTCTGACAGCACAGTTGGTCGACGAGGATTTTGTACTGAGGAAAGTCATATTGCATGCTCAAGAATGTGCTGGTTCTAATACCGCTGCTGCCATTTCAATGGCATTTGAGAAAATGTTTGAAACTTGGAAAATCCCCAAGAACAAAGTACACGCTGTGCTACGTGATAATGCACGTAACATGACAAAGGCTTTGGAAGAATGCAGAGTCTCCAGTTTGCCATGCATGGCACACACGCTGCAACTGGCTGTGAACGAAGGTGTTTGGCCCAACGCAGCACATCTGACACAGTGGCAACAGGTAGGAGGATAGAGGGTCACTTTAAACACTAACAGCTAGCATACAGCCGCCTGCAAGCAATACAGGAGCAGCTTGGAGTGAAGACGAAAAGGCTTAAGCAAGATGTTTCCACCAGATGGAACAGCACTTTTTACATGATGGAGAGCCTGCTGGAACAAAAATGAGTGCTTTAAAACATGAACACACTCCTAGCTCCATTCGAACAACTGACTCGAGAAATAAGCTCATCAACTGCGTCTGCAGCAGATGTGATATCCTCCGTCATGGCACTGAAATGCCTGCTCAACAAAACTGCAGACAAACCGTGCGGTTAAAACTTGCAAAAGTACTCTTTACTGTGTCGCCACCATGCTCTAGGTACAAGGACCGCTACTTTGATGCAGACAAGAAACATGGTTTACGTGAAATGTTACTCAGCTGGACAAGATAAACAGACACTGTGACAGTGCGCACCGAAGAAGAGGACCCACGACAAAAAAGAGGTCACGGACGGACAGGGCTGAAACTTCACTGATGAAATCCTGGTTGAGAATGAAATGACTGAACAAATGAACAATGAACCAGCACAGCAAGTGAAAGAAATTGGTTTTGTAATGGGGACATACACTACTGTTCAAAAGTGTGGGGGTCACTTAGAAATGTCCTTGTTTTTGAAACAAAAGCACATTTTTTGTCCATCGAATTGATCAGAAATACAGTGTAGACATGTTGTAAATTACTATTGTAGCTGGAAACAGCAGATATTTTAATGAAAAATCTACATAGGTGTACAGAGGCCCATTATCAGCAACCATTACTTCTGTGTTCGAATGACACGTTACGTTAGCTAACCCAAGTTTATAATTTTAAAAGGATAATTGATCATTAGAAACCCCTTTTGCAATTATGTTAGCACAGCTGAAAACTGTTGTTCTGATTAAAGAAGCAATAAAACTGGCCTTCTTCAGACTAGTTGAGTATCTGGAGCATCAGCATTTGTGGGTTCAATTACAGGCTCAAAATGGCCAGAAACAAAGCACTTTCTTCTGAAACTCGTCAGTTTATTCTTGTTCTGAGAAATTAAGGCTATTCCATGCGAGAAATTGCCAACAAACTGAAGATCTCGTACAATGCTGTGTACTACTCCCTTCGCAGAACAGCACAAACTGGCTCTAACCAGAATAGAAGGAGGAGTGGGAGGCCCTTGTGCACAACTGAGAAAGAGGACAAGTACATTAGTGTCTAGTTTGAGAAACAGACGCCTCACAAGTTCTCAACAGGCAGCTTCATTAAATAATACCCGCAAAACACCAGTCTCAACTTCAACAGTGAAGAAGTGACTCCGGGATGCTGGTCTTCTTACTGTTGTATTCGGCGCATGTGTCAAATAAAATTTGAGTAGGATTTGAAGTTAGGCTAGCGAGCAAGCACTTTAACCAGGTAGCCTAGGACAACAAAAAATAAAAGCGTGTACTGTATGACAGTGATTTTACCCACGCACTGCTACTGCTTGTTATAAAGACAAAATGACACGTCACAAAAAAATATTGTTTTCACATATTATTGGTATTTAACACGGTAAATCATATGAATTAGTGGTTTGGGTGGAACGCCCCACAATCACATCCATCTCAACAAGATTTCCGTAAACTTTCTCTGGGGGTGTGGAACTTTTTGCGTTTCATCATCAGTAGGCTATTTACTCCGAAACCATGTAAGCTCAAACGAAGGACATCCAAAACATTCGTTTGGACGACTTCTTGTTTTCAACCGGTGTTATTGTGCGATTGTTCATGGTTGTTTTTCAAACCATGACCTTCATGTATTGCCGTATTCCTAAACAAACGTCATCGCCGCGAGATCAGACAAGAGGAACCTACACCTATTCGGACAAACTCGAGTTGATAGGAGTTTCTGTCGTCATCCTGAATAGTTTGTGAAAACATTCAAATATATATGCTTCACAAGCCGCGCCAGTTGGACCACATCTCTGATTTCACTTATTAATTTAGCCTACATCCGCTTTACTCCGCTTGAGGATGGGTGAATATAGGCGCGCGCATCTTCCGTGACCACTAGCTATCCAAGGTTGAGTGAATCTTTAAATACTAACAAGGCGAAGTGAAAACATAGCCTGTTTTGAAATGTCAATTGCAAAACTGAAACAAAACCTGTATCACATCTAGTTAAATATAACGGTGGGCAATTTACCTTCTGATCTTTCACACAGGTAGGCCTGTTCACCGCGGTGTGAAAAGGTGGAAACTCCTACCGTCACTGGAATATTGAAGAGTTCTGTATGTCCCCTGTAGAATAATCACTTGTGCTCTATACCGAAGACGCCACCGGAGAGAATCCAATATGTTGATGAAAATGGGCTGCAGTGTGCTTTGAATATTATTATCCGGCCTCTCGATCTCCACCAATTCTCTGCATTTTCGAGGGAAATGTAATACTTCCCCTTGTAGCACTTACTCCCGTCTGAAAGACTTACTTTTCGTTGGGATGAGGGCCCGCATACAACACAACCAGTAATTTTACTTTTCCGTTTGCTCAGAGCAATATGACAGATGTTTGCCGGGAATAGGCGTCGGTTATTCTGGTTTCTTGGTTGGCCAAACCGAATGGAAGTAGAAGATGGTAGAGTGGGAGGGGATCAAACTGTTAAGTGACGTTTTACGCCGTGTGAAAAGACTTGAACGTGTTGGAACCAATGTGTATAAACCCTGGATGGCCGTTTTGAAGCTAACCGCAGCCATCTTGGTACTCCTCCATTGTAAAAAAAAATATTTTGGAAGCTATTATAGAAAGGCATTTATTAATGTCTACATTCGTTTTTCACACGTTCATTTTATTACAGACACCTTAATGCATACTTTTACATGATATTATGTGAGCTAAACATTTTTTTTTAAATGAAGATAAAAAATAAAAAATCCTTAAAGGGCCAATCAGCAGTTGAAACAAGAACAAATTGCCTCCCTGCCACTGTTTAAGTAAAAAGCTGAGGGATGCGGCTGGAGAAATCTAATCATTCTGAAATTCATAGACAGAGCTATGGATGCAAGGTCTGACCACACATGATGTTACTGTCCCCACTGAAACATTAAATTGAAATACTATCAACGGCCAATACATAGCGTTTTAGGGTTATATACATCCCAACCCTGGATGCTGATGCTATTGGCCATTGAGAGCTTTGAAGCCACCGGTTGGCCATATTGGATCAGTCATTCACAGGAATGAATGGAATTCTACAGTATTTCAATTAAATGTTTCAAGGTCATAATTACATGTATTTAAGTATTTGCGTTGTAGTGGGGACAGTACATTTTTTATTGAACCTTTATTTAACTAAGCAAGTCAATTAAGAACAAATTCTTATTTAGAAATGACACCCTACCTAGAGGCAAAAGGCCTCCTGCGGGGACAGGGAATGTGGATTCAAAATAAAAATGTAGGACAAAAGACACATCATGACAAGAGACACACCGCACCACTACATAAAGAGAGACCTAAAGACAACACAACATGGCAGCAACACAACATGGTAGAAGCATCAACATGGTACAAACATTGTTAGGCACAGACAACAGCACGAAGGGTAAAAAGGTAGAGACAATAATACATCAGAATATATCACATTAGTAATAATTTTTTTAAAGACTAAGGAAACATTTTTCGTATTTTCACATAATATAATTTCAAAGTATGCATTAAGGTGTCTGTAATATAATAAATGTGGCAAAACGAATGTAGACATTAATACATTCATTTCTGTAGCTTCCAAAATATGTTTTAGAATATTGGGGGAGTGCCACGACGGAGACACACCAAGATGGAGGCACAACGGCTTCAACACAGTGCCCCCTATCAGTCATCTGGTGTTTATATAAATTATTGGTTGGGATGCATCTGCCAAGCACTAGCTCAGTGGGTGATGGTGGTTGAAATAGTCCCAGTTCACTGAACTGTGTTAACGTTATCTGCAGATCTGCTGAGAGTCTATGGGGCTGACCTGAAAGAAATCACTATAGAACAAATTGTTGGGGTTAGAGCTAAAATGAATCACATTTTCAAACAAAATTGTAGCCTATTATCGAGGCTGCATTAGGAGTGAAAAAGTTAGTTTGATCCCCGTAGGCCTGCTATGTACAGGGTTTTAGCTTAGGATGGGTTATGGATAGGGGGAAAATGTTCAACTTTACTTGACGATACTTCCTTATTCCTCAACTTGGAAGGCACCGGTATCTTATAAACGTCTTTTTCCAGTTGCAGGTGGAACTCCGATAATAAGGAAATATACTAAATCCACTTTTTGTACTGACTGAGAAATGCCTCCTGCATGTGTGTAGATCTTGTTTGTGTTGTTTGGGTCACACTGTGTGACTAGCTGTCATCTTCTCCTACACGTAACCGTGTTGCTTAGAAACAACTAGTTCCAGCAAAGATGTTGGGAAATGCAAGATGTCTAGGAGCTAAGATGGTGAGGAACCTCCTCACACAGTGCAAAAAGTTGATTTAATATTTTATTTAATATTGTTTTTTTGGAGTTCCACCTGGAACTAGAAACAAATGTTTATAAGACACCGGTGCCTTCCAAATCAAGAATGAAGTATTGCCAGGTAATGGTTGGTTGAAAATAAGTTTACCATGCTTTCATTGGACCAGCAGATCGACCTCTAATACAACTACACTGAACAAAAATATAAACGCAACATGTAAAGTGTTGGTACCATGTTCCATGAGTTGAAATAAAAGATATCCAAAATGTTTCCAAATGCACAAAAAACATAATTCTCTAAAATGTTGTGCACAAATTTGTTTCCACCCGTTAGTGAGCATTTCTCCTTTTCCAATATAATCCATCCACCTGGCAGCATGATCATTACACAGGTGCACCTTGTACTGGGGACAATAAAAGGCCACTCTAAAATGTGCAGTTTTGTCACACAACACAATGTCACAGATGTTTCAAGTTTTGAGGGAGTGTGCAATTGGCATGCTGACTGCAGGAATGTCCACCAGAGCTGTTGCCAGTTAATTGAATGTTCATTTCTCTACCATAAGCCTCCTCCAACGTAATTTTAGAGAATTTGGCAGTACGTCCAACCGGCCTCACAACCGCAGACCGTGTGTATGGCGTTGTGTTGGGGAGCGGTTTGCTGATGTCAGCGTTGTGAGCAGAGTGCCCCATGGTGGCGGTGGGGTTATGGTATGGACAGACATAAGCTACAGACAAAGAACACAATTGCATTTTATTGATGGCAATTTGAATGAACAAAAATACTGTGACAAGATCCCATTGTGAGGCCCATTTTTTAAAGGTATCTGTGACCAAGAGATGCATATCTGTATTCCCAGTCATGTGAAATCCATAGATTAGTGCCTAATGAATTTATATAAAATGACTGATTTCCTCATATGAACTGTAACTCAGTATGATAATTGAAATTGTTGCATGTTGCGTTTATATTTTTGTTCAGTATAGTTTAGCTATACCGCTGGAGGTTCAATATGGATAGGCTAGGTCTAGGGGCAATGGGAATCTCAGTGTTGTATACCCCCCCCCTCATTACAATAATCCTTAAATTGTGTCTTGCGTCGTTCCACCTCCAAAAAGCACAAAAAATAGGATTTCGACACCCACCATCTCAGATTATTCTGGAATCGTTTTTTTTTTAACGCTATTTTATTGAAATATAATTTGATCTCTGAAAAACGAAGGTAATTGATTGCATCCAAATTGGCCATTTTAATTTATATGATTCATAGAATATTCAATAAATATAGTATCTAACATCCGATTTGGACCAAACGTTTTTTCTAACAATAAGAAAGACATGAGGAATCCATAGGAATGGTCAAAAGCCCCCAAAGGAACCCCCCACTCCAATCCCAGGTCAACAACAAGTATATAGTATCAGTTTTCTGTGTCTGACAAGTAATATGGAGCTTCAGTTCTAAAGGATTGTTTCTTCATCCTGTGTAGTGTATTCCCAAAGAATTGGGTGATGTTTTCTTTTTTCCTGTTCAGAGAAATTAGTCATTGAAGTTTATGTCCCATCCTACATCCCAATGTTACCAGGTGCTGTTCCTGCTATTAGGTAAAAAAACAAACATTTGACGAATCCCCCCTCCCCTCGATGTTAAAGGGATAGTTCACACAAATTACAAAATTCAATTGGTTTCTTTAGTAAGCGGTCTATTGACAAGGTATGACAGCAACCTATGCATTGGTTTTGTTGGCCACGGCTTCAAATGCTAACTTTGCCACAAACTATAATTTGTGGCACAAATCTAATGCAAGTCAATGGTGTCTACAGTGCCTTCCGAAAGTATTCATACTTAACTTATTCCACATTGTCGTGTCTTTGGCATCTTTAAACTGAAGATTAATCTTTATCAACAATTCTCTGTAATTATTATTTACGTGATTAAACTACTTACAAAGAAATGATAGGGGGATGTGCCCTAGTGGGCTAAACCGGTATGGCGGCTTGTTAGACAGAGTGATAATTACAACAATTGAAATGCTAATCCTTTGCACATGAACGCTCACTCATTCGGGAATAATTGCAATCAATATATATATTTACGCTCAGTGTGTCGTCGGGATCTCTGTTGAAAAGTTTGTTTCTGTTGGAGAGTTTGTCCGCTCACTCTCTCTGTCGTGGTTAGATGGATAGTTCAGAGTGACATTCATTCATGTCGTTATAGGATAGATGTGTCGGCGGTTGTCGGTCTTCGCGTTCAATGATACTGAATTCCTAGCTGCAGACTAGTAATTAATATCAAAGACTTGTTCTTATTCTGTCGGTATCGATAGTCTAAGAGTTTAACCACGTGGGATGGTTAAAAGATTCAGCAATCTACTTAAACCTTATTTCCCTCTATGATAGAGGTACTGGTCTCGTCTCAACCCTTAGCCCCCTCGAAATTGAGGTAAGCTCGGTCTCCTCTCAAACCTTGGCCCTCTTGTTATCGAGGTACGCTGGTCTGGTGATAGAAAACCCAGGTGGGGGTTTTATTCGGAAGAGCAGAAGAGGGCCTGTCCCAGGACGCCAGACCATAACTGTGCTCATGGGCAGTCCTCTCATTTAGTTAAACTCCAAAGGGAATTGGAGTTTCCTTCATTAAACAGTCCAAAATCACATTACACAATTTCACAAACAGTATCATCCTCATTCATATCTGAGGCTATTGTATAAACAGCGTTATGGTAAAGTGGCCGTATTGTCTCCCATGAGTTTCACAAAATTGTACCAAACGGACCAGTTCGTAGCTGGATTCTTCACCGATCTTTTATACCTTCTCCAGAAAATAAATGTTGTTCGGTTCTCCAGTTCTGTGAGGTGGAAGAAATTCCTTTGTTCTCTCTATGAAACTCACTCTCTCTCTATACTGTCTGGCTATGGATCTTCCCTAGGAATTTATGACCTCTGACCACAGCAGCCTGGGTGTGGGAGACAGAGGTAGGGGGATTGTGCAGAGGTAGGGGGATGGTGCAGAGCTGTGTCCAAAGAGGGCAACGTCATGACATTGGTGTGCAACTTCGTTGTCGATTTGGCCTTGTGTTTTAGGTTATTGTCTTACTGAAAGGTGAATTCATCTCCCAGTGTCTGGTGGAAAGCAGACGTAACCAGGTTTTCCATTCCGTTTCTTTTTTATCCTGAAAACCTCCACAGTCCTGATAGGAGATTATAAGCATTCCCATAATATGATGCAGCCACCACTATGCTTGAAAATATGGAGAGTGGTACTCAGGAATGTGTTGTATTGGATTTGCCCCAAACATAACACTTAGGACAAAAAGTTAATTGCTTTGCCACATTTTTTGCAGAATTACTTTAGTGCCTTGTAAACAGGATGCATGTTTTGGAAGATGTTTTATTCTGTACAGGCTTCCTTTTCACTGTGTCAATTAGGTTAGTATTGTGGAGTAACTACAATGTTGTTGATCCATCCTCAGTTTTCTCCTATTACAGCCATTAAACTCTGACTGTTTCAAAGTCACCATTGGCCTCATGGTGAAATTCCTGAGCGATTTCCTTCCTCTCCGGCAACGAAGTTAGGAAGGACGCCTGTATCTTTGTAGTGACTGGGTGTGTTGATACACTATCCAAAGTATAATTAATAATTAATAACTTCACCAAAGGGATTTTCAATGTTTTCTTTTTACCATCTACCAATACAGTGGGTACCCTTCTTTGTGAGGCATTGGAAAATCTCATTTTTTGAGGTTGAATCTGTACTTGAAATTGACTGCTCAATGGAGGGCCCTTACAACTAAATGTATGTGTGGGATACAGAGATGAGGTAGTAATTTAAAAAATCATGTTAAACTCTATTATTACACAAAGACTGAGTCTATGCAGCTTATTATGTGACTTGTTAAGCACATTTTTACTCCTGAACTTATTTAGGCTTGCCATAATAAAGGGCTTAAATACTTATTGACTCAAAACATTTCAGCTTAATTTTTAATTTGTAAAAATTTCAAAAAACATTATTCCACTTTGACATTATGGGGTATTTATTATGTGTAGGCCAGTGAACAAAACAATTATAAATAATAATTAGCACTTTAATAATTTTTAAATTCAGGCTGGAATCAAATGTGGAAAACTCAAGAGGTGTGAATTTCTGAAGGCACTGTATATTAGCTCTTTCCCGCTTCATGTTCAAAACATCCTAAAAGTATCTAGAGTGTCTTCGGGAAAGTATTCAGACCCCTTGACTTTTTCCACATTTTGTTATGATACAGCCTAATGCAAAAAAGTATTTAAAAAAAAAATCATCCTCAGCAATCTACACACAATACCCCATCATGACAAAGCAAAAAAAAAGTGAAAATTTTGCACATTTATAAAAAATAAAAATAAAAACATATATTTACGTAAGTATTCAGACCCTTTGCTATGAGACTCGAAATTGAGCTCAGGTGCATCTTGTTTGCAATGATCATCCTTGAGATATTTCTACAACTTGGAGTCCACCTGTGGTAAATTATATTGATTGGAAAGGCACACGCCCCTGTCTTTTGGTCCCACAGTTGACAGTGCATGTCAGAGCAAACACCAAGCCATGAGGTCAAAGGAATTGTCCGTAGAGCACCGAGACAGGATTGTGTCGAGGCACAGATCTGGGGAAGGCTACCAAAACATTTCTGCAGCATTGAAGGTCCCCAAGAACAGTGGCCTCCATCATTCTTAAATGGAAGAAGTTTGTAACCACCAAGACTCTTCCTAGAGCTGGCCGCCCAGCCAAACTGAGCAATCGGGGGAGAAGGGCCTTGGTCAGGGAGGTGACCAAGAACCCGATGGTCACTCTGACAGAGCTCCAGAGTTCCTCTGTGGAGATGGGAGAACCTTCCAGAAGGACAACCATCTCTGCAGCACTCCACCAATCAGGCCTTTATGGTAGAGTGGCCAAACAGAAGCCACTCCTCAGTAAAAGGCACATGACAGCCCGCTTGAAGTTTGCCAAAAGGCACCTCAAGACTCTCAGACCATGAGAAACAAGATTCTTTGGTTTGATGAAATCAAAATTGAACTCTTTGGCCTGAATGCTAAGAGTCACATATGGAAGAAACCTGGCACCATCCCTATGGTAAAGCATGGTGGTGGCAGCATCATGCTATGGGGATGTTTTTCAGTGGTAGGGACTGGGAGACAAATCAGGAATTGAGGCAAAGATGAAAAGAGCAAAGTACAAAGACAGATCCTTGATGAAAGCCTGCTCCAGATCGCTCAGGACCTCAGACTGGGGCGAAGGTTCACTTTCCAACAGGACAACAACCCTAAGCACACAGCCAAGAAAACGCAGGAGTGGCTTCGGGAACATGTCTCTGAATGTCTTTGAGTGGCTCAGCCAGAGCCCGGACTTGAACCCGATCGAACATCTCTGGAGATACCTGAAAATAGCTGGGCGCGTTGCTGCACCTGACAACCTGACAGAGCGTGAGAGGATCTGCAGAGAAGAATGGGAGAATTTCCCCAAATACAGATGTGCCAAGCTTGTAGTGTCATACCCAAGAAGACTTGATGCTGTAATCGCTGCCAAAGGTGCATCAACAAAGTACTGAGTAAAGGGTCTGAATACTTATGTAAATGGGCTATAATTTTTTTAATAAAAAAAAAAGAAATTATCAAACATTTCTTAACCTGTTTTTGCTTTGTCATTGTGATATCGTGTGTAGGTTGTTCCCCCCCAAATTCAATTTAATCAATTTTAGAATAAGGCTGTAACATAACAAAATGTGGAAAAAGCCAAGGGGTCTGAATACTTTCCGAAGGCACTGTAAAAATGGATTGTGATACTTAATGTTACTTATAGATGATTTGGATATAAAATGCTAATATAGGTACCATTGACTAAAAAGTAAACATCTGAAACCAAAGCATGGGTAGCTGTCTTAACTTGTTCAGACTGTTTGCAGGGTAAGGAAACCAGTGTCATTTTGTAATTTGAGTGAACTATCCCTATAACATTGAGCTTTAAATAAATTATATTATAGCAGGAACAGCACTATCTAGTGGTCAGAACCTGGTAACATCAGGATGAAGGATGGGACATAAACCTAACAACTTTAATGACTTTCTCTGAACAGGTAAAAAAAAAGAATAAATGTGGGGTTGATTGTTTATGCTTTCATATGACAAGCAGGCTTCAAATATTTACTAACAGTGTAGTTTCCTACAGTAGAGTGAAAGCCAGAAAAAAAATATTTGGGGGTATGTATAAAAAAAAAACACTGCTCTCTGTTGCACATCCACATACGCACACATCCTTTTCTAAATTTTACTTTATTTTTCTTAAAGACATGTTTTAAAACAGCAATTGTAGGGAATAAATAATTAAACAATGATTTTTTGATAATTACATTTATGTAATTAAACATTCTACAATAAGTTTACCCATAGTCTTGTAGACCACAGGAATCTTCTATTTTCTAAAATAAAATAAAACAAATCGCCATTAACAAATAAATTAAATGTAAAAAATGTAGATACAAAAATTCCACCCAATTACCCTCCCTCCAACCATTATGCCAATACCAGTAGTAGTGGTTATAATAACACATTTTCATTATTTGACTCCATTTAAAACAAAGATATGTACAGTGAGAAGAAGTTGATTTTCTTCCTGTTGCAAGGATAGAAACCCCTTCTTTCATTTACTTTTAAATAATAAACTAAATCTACATACCAATTCGACCAATGGTAATCATAAAGAATTTTATTTTTTCCCCCCGATAAGGTTACCATCCCACTTCTTCAACCCCATACATTGCCCTTCCCCCTTACGTTATGGACCACAAACCACACTATACAGTAAAACCCTGTTCATTAGAATAAGTGATATGCTTTTTCATG
Source organism: Salvelinus namaycush (assembly GCF_016432855.1). Classification (NCBI taxonomy): domain Eukaryota; kingdom Metazoa; phylum Chordata; class Actinopteri; order Salmoniformes; family Salmonidae; genus Salvelinus; species Salvelinus namaycush. The sequence goes on along the minus strand of NC_052338.1, from coordinate 2,771,010 downwards.
TAGACCTTGTAGCTGACAATACAGTATGTACATAATATGACTGAATCCAGCTGTGGAATGGTATGTGTACTCAACCACCCACCACACGTTTGTTATTTTGTTGTTACAGATTTTTTGTTATTGTTGCAGATACATATATTTATCATATTTTCTGAGAAGTGTTGTTGCTCCTGTGCTATACGGTTGGCGAAACAACCAAAAGGCTGGAACGTCCCAAGCAGTTTCTTGATAGAACTCTTATATCTTCCCTGGGAAAGAGAGAAACAGAAAGAGAGGATGAATACAAAGAAAACAAATATTAAAATCTTTTAGATGAGCATATATATGGAGTATGTTGACACTCTTTGGAAGTATGGGAAAAACATCTGCAAACACGTTGGTTACACACATGGATGTCCTCATTTATAACTACACAAGCACGCCTAGTGTCCATGCAACTCATACAGTGACAACCATACTGCTGCATCGGTGTGCATTTATTAAATATTTTTTTGTATCGTTTTGGCAGGCAAATAAATTTCAAACATGCACAATAGGAATTCTGGGCGGTATTGTTTTCGTATCTCTTCTTAATACTCTAGTCTAATGTTACATCGCATTGACCAAACAATTGAGTCAAAGGAGATTCAAAATTCTTCTTAAATCATTTGAGATAAGAGAACGTTTTTTTTTTTTAAGCTGTTATATCGAAGGTTCCACATGAGACCGTAGCCTATGGCTTTAAGTTTGATTGGAGAATAAAATTAACCCAGAATTCCTACAGAGGAATGCTGTTCCTCAGTCAGCAGCACGTGTGACGTGTCACAATGACAACCATACAGTTTGACCCAAAACCCTCACATGAACGGTATCTCACTTGGTACACACAAAACCACACACACTACTTTATTTATTAATTAATACACACAAGTACTTCATGTGGATCCGTACACGTACACGCACACAGCATCGTTATGTCACTAACTTGTACTGTAGGTGGGCAACACATAGTTATTTTCACAATCAGTCATACCAAAAACAAACAAAGTTCAGGCACTAAGTCACTTGGATTCAATTACGACCTCACAAAAGCCCTGCACTCACCAAAACAACGACCAACTAAACATTGGGGATATGTAAGAATGATAATCATGACAAACAACAAAAAGGAAACTAATCAGAAATAAAATCCAAAGAAAATATTTAGATACATGTTTGATTTACGGTTAATGCTTAATATTGCTCTGTGCAATTTAAGAGATATTACAAAAAAATATAATAGCCTGTCATGATAATCAATTGCTTACAAAATCTAAGGTACAGTGACAGAAATGTATCAGTGTTTGCAAGGATAGAAACAGTACAAAATAATAGAGGAAACTCACAACGCACCAAACACAATTCATGGTCGCCACAGCAACTCGCCATGCAGTTGAGCATGGTGAATAAAGGCAACGGCCAAAAATAAAATAGCTAATGGCAACCATCACAGGCAATATCGCCACAGCAACCAACACAGGCCAATTAACTTACAACGCTGTGAGAGGAAGGGTTTTTTAGCGGTTGCTAGGCAACCATAGCGACGTAGTCTCCACGATATATGTATGGACAGGACAGTCTTGAGTGTGGTATGATGGGTTTTTTTTTCAGGAAAATGACATATGACACAGCACAAAAACAATAAATAAAAAGTAAAAAATAAATTAATGACGTATAATAGTTATTGTCTTCAACCTAATCATACAACACTTGTTAATGAAACATTTGTCTGGATTATATAAAATCTGCTTTTGAATAATGAAACATGTTGTCAATCCATTTGTCACGGCAGTGGTATGGCCTTATCTCAACAAATCAAGTAGTCCTATGATTTTGTCTAAATGTAATGTTTTAAACAATTACTGCTTTTAGTAGACTGTCACCTTACTCATGTGTGGATCTGGTTCACTTATTTTATCCCAGTTGATAAGTAATTATTTTAATACTGAGCTTCCACAAAATTTGAACTAATTATCCCATAACCTACCTTTCACAGTTTCTCACTGCCTGTCAGTCCCCCTGACCCGCCATCTCACACCTCATTCTCATCCCTCCTTGCTCACCTTCTCATCTCCCTTGCTCATTTAGTAGGGTCGGTTGGCATCCTTGGGCCTCTTGAGCTGCACCTTGAGCCTCTTCATGCCAATCTGGAAACCATTCATGGCCTGAATTGCCGTCTGAGCACTGGACGGGTTGTCAAAACTCACAAAACCTGAGGCGAAGCAAACAGAAGCAAAACCTTATGGCCAACTCTGTGAAAGTATTAAACTACGAGAAGGGAGTATAACCCTTCCCAGCGCTTCCTCCTCCTCATCATTGACCATGTTCTCAACGTGGCACACTATTCCCTATGGGCCCTGGTCAAAAGTAGTGCACTGCCTACGGTATGGGGTGCCATTTGGGACGCAGCCGTTGTCATCACCGTCACTCACCAAAGCACTTGCTCTGATTGGTGGCGCGGTCAACAAAGACCTTCGCTGAGATGACGTTGCCGAAGGGGACGAACATTTGCAGCATCTCAGAGTCAGAGAACTCCTGAGGCAGGTGATAGATGAAGATGTTACACCCCTCGGGCCCTGAGGAGAAGAAGAAGAAGAATACAGGGGAAGGTTAGACCATCAAGGCTCCCTGAGGGGTTCTAACGTGACTTGAGATGATCAGGATGGAGGTAGTGATTGAGGCAGTCTAAACTCTGTGGGACACCAACATTGAAAATAGTCAAGAGAGAAAACGCATGGAAGGGAGGACAAGTAGGTAGGAATCACCTTCTCGTTGCTGCAGTTGCTGAGGCTGCTGATGTTGCTGCGCAACCATTGTGTGTTGGTGTGGGAATGGCTGCCCCACCATTCCATAGGCAGAAGGGTAAGTTGCTGTGGGTGTGTTCGCATAAGTAAACATTAAGGACTGTTGCGAGGGCATTTCAAACCTAAAATTCCCTCCAGGAAATTTTAAGGACTCAAATGGACTCACTACTGTCCCACCTGTGTAGTGCTGCATCCCTGCGTACGCTTGCTGAAGAGGATCCAAAACTGGAGTTTGAGCTGAGAGAGAGAGAATCAAAGAAAAATAACAGCCCGATTTATCAACTGCTATACAAACATGCTTTTTGGCGGATGCTTACTTGCTCTAAATGGCATTTGGTGCCGTGCAACAGCTTACATTCTTAGTAAACAAACCAACATGCTAGATAAGGTTAATTTGCTTACATTTTCATAATGATACTCTGATGGAAGCAAAGTCAGAGTAAGTCAGATACCTTGGTAAGAATGAACTCCATTGGTGTACAGGGTTTCAGACGCTGACTGTCCATTGGGTGGAGCTGGGACTGGAGGGTAGCTGAGTGGTGGAGGCAGAGCAGGCACCGGTGTGGCTGCCATGGTGGGCGGAGTGTTGGTACCTGCACAGGACGACCATTCAGGGGACAGGCAGACATGGTTAAACAAAACGCAGTAACAAATGCAATAAAATGGAATCAAAAGCAGACAAAAAAATGGGGCCAAGACTTTAGAAAAACAAAATATATATAAAGAGAAACTGAGCCGAGCAGAGAATCCTGTGGGAGGGGATGAAGTGGCAGAGGACGGCAGCTTGTTATTAAGTACCTGAGGATGTAGTGAGTGATGTGATGGGCGTGGCAATGAGGCTGCTCGGGTTGAGGGCAGCCAACTGCTGCATGGTGATGGTGGACACAGGTGACAAGTACGCCGACTGGGCCACCAGAGCCTGCTGCTGCACCAGCTACAAAGACGAAAAAGCGAGGGCGTCTCATTCACTGTCAGGATCACATCCCAAATGGCACCCTATTCCCTATAGTAGTGCACTACTTATGACCCGTATAAGAAATAGGGTGCCATTTGGGAAGTAGCCATTCACTACCAGTGTGTTGGCTCGAGTATTACAATCTCTGCATAATGCTTGGGGTTCTGTACTACTAGTACTCACTGCCTGTGTGTAGGCATTGTAAGCCCCGAGGTGCAAGGTCATGGGACTGATGACCCCCAGCTGGGACGCCACCTGCTGCATGCGCCTTATCCCTCGCTCCTTCTCAGAGTCGGCGAACTTCACCACCAGGCTGGAAGAGGCACCCTGCAGGGAGAAAGGGGGATATTACACAGTGAAAAGGAAGGACTGAGAAGCATACATTTTCTCCACTCCTATAAACTACAGTAGGCTGTTTGTATAGGAGGTCTGACAGAAGGAGCGTTTAACTGTTGGATGAGTCTCTATGTCTAAATGACTGCTTTGGAGAGAGAGAGAGAGAGAGAGAGAGAGAGAGAGAGAGAGAGAGAGAGAGAGAGAGAGAGAGAGAGAGAGAGAGAGAGAGAGAGAGTGTGTGTGTGTGAGTGTGAGTGTGTGTGTGAGTGTGTGTGTGTGTGTGTGTGTGTGTGTGTGTGTGTGTGTGTGTGTGTGTGTGTGTGTGTGTGAGTGACTGACCGGTAGAGTGCGGCTCCCATGCAGAGTGCTGATGGCTGCCGCAGCCTCTGCGTTGTTCTGGTACTTCACAAAGGCACAGCCTATAAAACATGACACATCGTCAAACCCTGGCCTCCCCGCACGTGACACGACATATCGCAGGCTACGGCCTAAAAAACGCATCTCACAAATCGCCACTTCATCAGTTGTAGCCACGTCATTAACCGTGGTCCACAAAACATTCATTGCGTCAATCAATCATAACCCATAAACTGCGTTGCGCATCATGACCGATGATCTATAAAACATATTGCATCATCGGTCATGCCTCATACAACAAACACAGGTAATCAAGCATCTATGTAAAGCCACGAGTTTAGATGTGACCGATTCCTGACCTTAAGGGTAATATTAGTGCTGTTGATGTGGTGGCGTCGATGGAAGGCTAAATGCTGTAGGGGTCAGTGTTGCAGTAATGGTGTTAGCTACCTTTGCTAGTGCCGTCAGGGCCGCGGAGCACAGTGCACTCTTCAATGTTCCCAAACGCCTCAAACATCTTCCTCACGTCCGCATCAGACTGCTGCTTCCCCAGCATGCCCACAAACAGCTTCCTGTCTTCTAAGGGGAAGATGAGGTGAGGGGGCAAGATAGGAACGCAAAGAAAGGAATGGACAGAGAGTGATGGGGGGGGGGGGGGGGGGGGGGGGGGGGAGAAGAGCAGAGAGAGTGGTTGGTTGAGGGCAAGAATAGGCAGAGGCATAGATTATAATTGAATGATTTCATTGTTTACATTGCTTTATAAACCCAATATGTGTTCATCGATCAGCTAAATTGTTAGGCATTCATGTGGGATGTTACAACATGCAGTATGTTGACGTCTGTGACTATTGTGCTAGAACCCTGCCATATACAGAAAAGGCCACCAGAGGGCAGTATCAAGGAAATCTGCTGCATAAAGAGCATGATCTGGCTGTGACTGGAATGCTCCTTCGTCATCCACTGTTCTGTACGCTAGGTGACATAATGAAATACGCAGTTGGTTGAAATCCTTATTTTAATTACTTTCTCTAGTCAGGCACTTAAGAATGCTACTACTTTAATATTTGAGTTACTAATATTTCTAGAGGTATTGTTTAGAAGCAGGAGTTGCTTAGAAGCAGTGACGAGTGGGTATTTTTGTTGAAGCTGGGCTGGAGCCGTTTCAGGGTTTTGTCTTGAAACGTTGTCGTTAGTTTGAAATAGAGTGTTGTTTCAAAAAGGTAATATGTTAGACAGGTGTTTGAGAGGTGTTGTTTGAACAGGTGTTGCTATGGACGGATGCCTCTTACCCCCTCTGCCCTCGCTGTCTGCTGGCTTCACTTGAATGGGCCGGTTCATCTGAAATAGAAAGCCCACATTACATGGTCAGTAAGTAAGTTGCTCTTATCCCAAGGCACATCCATAATTAAGCAGATGCTTGTTTAGTTGCATATGTACTGTACATACATGCATGCATATTGTGCATATGTAAGTAGAACACAAGAAAAGAGCTGGAATGTGAGCTGGCCACTCCCTGGGCTTCTGATGAAGCCCTACCCTGCCTCAACCCATCACCCTCCTGGTTTACTGCTCTCCTTTTCCTCTCATTCCCTATCAAGTATATTCCCTCCCAGAGTCTGTCAGTGATACTGTTCAAGATCTCATTCACTTTTCTTGTCCCCCCTCCCTCTCAAACGCCCTTATCTAATCCTGTCCTCTATCGTTTCTTCTCTCCCTATCAGGCATTACAACAAAAAAAAACAGGAAAAGCACACACCCACGCGGGATTGGGCAAGTGATAAGATTAAGAATGCTCGCCGGCTAATCTGGATTACCAAAGCATGCTGGATTAGAATGGCGAAAGATTCTGAGCAGAGAGAGAGGGGGAAGGAGCTGTAAGAGGAGTGGATCGAATCAGAATCAGACCAGAATGAGGAGAGCGCAACCAAAACTAAGTAAGAAACAGACAACCTTTCACGCGTCATCAAAACCCAATCCACAAAAAATGACTTCACAACAGTTGTGGACCACTAACACAATCCTTATAATGATCTAGGCATAGCTAGGCACTTCAAAGCTCTCTCTCAAATGTTTGGCGGTGCAGTGAGAAGGAGAGCGGGTGGAGGGTGCAGAGAGGAAAGGGATTGGCGAGCAAAAAGGAGCAGGGCAGAGTGACAGTGTGTTACCGCTGGCTTAATGAAGGTCTTAATTATGGAGCTGGTGACATTTGAGCTAGTTACTGATCCCCGTCTCTGATTGATCAGCTGTGATCGGTCACTGGGAGACAGTATTGATCAGTGCTGGCCGGGCCCTTGCCACCTGCATGCACAAACACCATCACCAGCAGGCCTGGTGTTTTCTGATGGAGAACGAGCCATTGATTACGACAATGAATTCGATGACCATGTGGATTGAGAAGCATCTGTTTACCGGGAAGGAATGAAAGCAGTAATTCAAACGCATGTGAACGTGGTGAATGTTTCCGGAAGTCAGTAAATAGAATTACATTTTCTTCTCAGAGGTGATGTTTTTCTCCACGCCTCAAAATGTTCGACAAAGTCACCTTGGATAAAGTCACCTGCTAAATGAGTTCATTTAAATTTGCATCGGGTTAAAGATTACTGTATTAAAACACGCAAAACCAAAATATCCCGTCTTAGCCAACACTTGGACTTTAATGACAACCTCATCATGACGCAACAATAGATTGCTCGTATAAACCTGTCTCAAATCGAATTTCAGGATATAAAACGCCCTGAATAAAACAGAGTATATTTCATATAAACGCTCGGTTAGTCAATCTATGACTTGAGTGCTTCCACGGGTACGATAAGGAGTAGAAGCAGAGCAGATGGCACAAGAGACTGGAATTAGAGTATACAAGAGCAAGGCTTGGAGAAGGGGGAGGCCATCAAGGCAGTGGCACTCGACATCGGCACGGCAACCAGCCCTGCTCCTCTAACAAAGTCTCCACCTCACATTGCGGTCACCATGACACCCTTGTGATGAGATCCACAGCAGGTAAACAAGGTTGCCCCGAACAACGTGCGTAGGAGAGAAAAAAAAAAAGAGGGATGAAGGAGAGAAAAAAAACGAATGACTAAAAGGGTGGTACTAGGTTGAGAGACATTGGGATTATGAGGATGTGCATGTCGTGAGGGAGAAAGGATGCTTGGGGGAGAACTGGGATTTTAGGGACAAAGGGACATGGGGATGGTGCCTGTTGCATTTAACTGCTGCCACAAGGGCAGATACTGTGGGGACCAAGAAAATGTCTCCATCTATTCCACTGTGCGAGCCGAGCCACTTCATATTTTTCTCTTCTATATTTTCTCTGCAAATCAACAGGCTCATTTTAAAAAACACAGCACAGATAAAATACAGCCAAAGGCCAAACCGGCCGTATCTGTGACCCATTTTATCTCTCAATGTTCATGTTGACGTTTTTTAAATCCAAAATCTACACTGACATTATGATTATTTCTCAAACTCTACAAACACAGTGGCACAAACACACATGTCCACACAGGCAGTCTGTAGACACATGCGCCGTCTGTTCATGGCAGCCTCATATGTATAAACACTCTTGCTCACATTGATGTGAGCACACACACACACAGTTAATTTTTCCCCCTGTGATGCCAAAAGGGATTTCGCTAGGATTAGAGTATGAGATATTAAATCCATAGATCATCCAACCAAATCACAGCAAGACCCCTCCCCCACACCTGACCACATCCCCTCAATGCACACACACGTCACACTTACAGATGCTTGTGTGCACACACACACACGCTCATATTTATAGAGGAGCCTGAATGTGGGATGGGAGATGATAGCAGAGACAGGGAGTGTATATCCCTGTTAATCACATTCTTCATCACATTTCTCTCCTCTCTTGCCCTCTTCCAAACCAGAGGACAGCTCATAATCTCTGTCCCCTCCACTCACTCACTGTATCAATAAGCCCCAAACAGGCTGCAGTAAAGAGGGTGACACATTTCTCTCTAATTCAAGTCCATTCTGCCTGTCTGCCAGAAAAGCAGTGACTGAAAGGTAAATATATCAGCGGAGACCATCTCTGTCTCTTTCAAGAGTGTTTACAGGGAGGGTGGGAGTGAGGGAAGGGGGGGGGGCACAAAGACAATTTTCCCTTTCGCCTCCCTCCGCTCCATCACACAGCGCTGGTCATTGCATCGCGCCGGTTACCTAGCAACCTGGCATCCCTCGTCCCCGCCGTCTCCTGGCAACGAGACCTGCGACTATAATCACCCCCCCCCCCATATCTCCCTCCACATCACACACACACACACCAGAGCACACATCTGAACATGTACAGAGATAATTACAGAGCACAGAAAACACACAGGTGGAGACATAGGCTATATCTCTATTCGCAGATGCAAACAAAGAGATAAATCACAGACATAGAAAAACACTCAGGCACACAAAGAGATAAACAAAGCAACAAAGGCAGGCACAGAAAAAGAGGTACAATCGCAAACACAGATGGGAAATCTCCCTGCGCACGCACGCACACACACACACACACACGTTAACAATCTGTAATCAATGAGCAAGCCTGTCTTCAGTATGTCACTGCTAGTCATGCTCGGCCTGTTTACACATTCAACGCTCTCTAGGGTGGGGTCATACGTTGAAATACAACCTCGCTGCTTTTCTTCGTCCGAAGATGCAGAGTATATCTCTAAAAGTAGAGATATACGGAAGTAGGTACAGTATAGACCAGTCAGAGGTGAGTGGATTCTGAATCGTTGACCATTTTCTCTGTGCATAATGTTGGAAGTATGTGTTAACCATATGTTATGTTTGTCCATATTGCACAGGGGTAAAAAAACAAAAATTGTGGGAGCTGGACTTGTTTTCATAGAGCTGCGTCCTAGTTTTTTTTTTTTTTTTAGTTTCAGTCAGTTTAATTCCACCTAAGTGCGATATATATAGATGCATGTCCATCAGATTAAACGCTGGCCCTGCTCTGTGTGCCCGAGTTCACAGAATCTGATGAGTTTCATCATAAGAGCCCCTTTACACTCCACATACACGCACACACACTCGTACCCCCACCCCCCCGACAAAACACCATCGTTCTCTGTAACAGATGTCTGTATTTAAGCTGATAAACGTACTGCCTCCAAGCACCCTCGTCCCACAACCCCCACTGACCCACCCCCACCCGCTGCTCATGTCAAACTTTCATTAATTTCTTACCCCCTTTCCCACCCTCCTCCCCACCCCCCGCCATTCATCCAATTTCTCTTCAATTCACACCCATTTACCCTCCTCGTAAATTGAATCTATTCTACATTCAGCCCTACAGTCTCTCCAAGTGACAGCTGTTGAGTCTTTCCACAGTGAGGTGAGTGTGCATGACATCTGTACTATCCCTTGGCTTGCACACATTGATATCAGCCCGTAATTATATGCATACATATGCAAATGTATACACACACACACACTTTAATAGATCAATCAGATACGTGTGCTCAGATATGCACTCGTTATAATAAATCATCCCTGGTCAGACTACTCACTGCTTTTAATGCTTACACACAGCACATAGAACAAATAGGCTACCCCACAGGCATACTGTGTATATATACATATGTGTATATATACATACACACTCACACACAGTTGAAGTCAGAAGTTTACATACACTTAGGTTGTAGTCATTAAAACTCGTTTTTCAACCACTCCACAAATTTCTTGTTAACAAATTATAGTTTTGGCAAGTCGGTTAGGACAAGTAATTTTTCCAAAAATTGTTTACAGACAGATTATTTCACCGTATCACAATTCCAGTGGGTCAGAAGTTTACATACACTAAGTTGACTGTGCCTTTAAACAGCTTGGAAAATTCAGGAAAATGATATCATGGCTTTAGAAGCTTCTGATAGGCTAATTGACATCATTTGAGTCAATTGGAGGTGTACCTGTGGATGTATTTCAAGGCCTACCTTCAAGCTCAGTGTCTCTTTGCTTGACATCATGGGAAAATCAAAAGAAATCAGCCAAGACCTCAGAAAAAAAATTGTAGACCTCCAAGGTTCATCCTTGGGAGCAATTTCCAAACGCCTGAAGGTACCACGTTCATCTGTACAAACAATAATACGCAAGTATAAACACCATGGGACCACGCAGCCATCATACCGCTCAGGAAGGAGACGGATTCTGTCTCCTAGAGATGAACGTACATTGGTGCGAAAAGTGCAAATCAATCCCAGAACGACAGCAAAGGACCTTGTGAAGATGCTGGAGGAAAAAGGTACAAAAGTATCTATATCCACAGTAAAACGAGTCCTATATCGACAAAACCTGAAAGGCCGCTCAGCAAGGAAGAAGCCACTGCTCCAAAACCGCCAATAAAAAGCCAGACTATGGTTTGCAACTGCACATGGGGACAAAGATCTTACTTTTTGGAGAAATGACAGCAAGCATACTTCCAAAGTTGTGTCAAAATGGCTTAAGGACAACAAAGTCAAGGTATTGGAGTGGCCATCACAAAGCCCTGACCTCAATCCCATAGAAAATTTGTGGGCAGAACTGAAAAAGCGTGTGCGAGCAAGGAGACCTACAAACCTGACTCAGTTACACCAGCTCTGTCAGGAGGAATGGGCCAAAATTCACCCAACTTATTGTGGGAAGCTTGTGGAAGGCTACCCGAAACATTTGACCCAAGTTAAACAACTTAAAGGCAACGCTACCAAATACTAATTGAGTGTATGTAAACTTCTGACCCACTGGGAATGTGATGAAGAAAGAAATCATTCTCTCTACTATTATTCTGACATTTCAAATTTCTAAAATAAAGTGTTGATCCTAATTGACCTAAAACAGGGATTTCTTACCAGGATTAAATGTCAGGAATTGTGAAAAACTGAGTTTAAATGTATTTGGCTAAGCTGTATGTAAACTTTCGACTTCAACTGTATGTATGTATACACACACACACACACACACACACACACACACACACACACACACACACACACACACACACACACACACACACACACACACACACACACACACACACACACACACACACACACACACACACACACACAGTGTGTATGCTCAATTGTTAGTCATAAATTCATTCATTTTCAGACTATTCACAAAATAATGTGTCTGACTCATGGCTGAGTAAATGCCAAGCTTAGTCAGATGTTCATTTTTATTTTTATTTTTTAAGGAGAGCGTCTATTCTTTTATGAAGATCTTAAAAAAAAAAAAAGAAGCTCTGACGAAGCTAAATAAACTATTGATGCTGACAAGAGCGGTGTGTACGTTCTTATTTCCTTTATGAAGACGTCAACATCTCCAATCCACATCTCTGGATGTTTTCTTCCCGAGCATACATGCTCCATCCCCCCTTCAGCAAACCATGTCAGTCTGAACACCTGCCCTCCCCCTCCCCCACAACACACACACAGTCTTATGTCGTCTCATTCCATCTCTGGAGACATGCCCCAGCAATCTGCACGCAAAATAAATGTATGTACATTTAATTATTCAAAATGAGTCCTAAAATATTGGAATTTCATTCACAGGCCGACTTTACTAAATCCATCGTCACCTGGTTATTTCTTGCTAATGAAGGGCAATGTCCGGTTCTGATTTCAGTGAAACATTATCATAATAAATCAGCGAAACAAGCATTTGACCCTTACCAGTGGGGATGACCATTGTGAAAGCACATACAATCTAGATCCAAAACGTAGATAAAGGGGGATAGAGGAAAAGGGATATAAATATAGGTTATATTCAATTTGTGAGTTGGTCATGTTTATCTGCCCAGAGTTTCTCCGTCTCCAGCAGCTGTAGTAGTGAAGTTGACCAGAAACACTGGGATGGCAACAAAACAGAATTCAGACAGCAAGAGATCGCAGCGGGGAGATGGAGAAACAGAGGAGACAGGAGGACATGAGTACAAGACGGGAGGAGAGAGAGAGACCAGCAGATTCTCCTTTCGACACTATCCTCTGCCTCAATGTCAGTGAGACGGAGTGTCTCTCACCTGAAATTAAACACAAGGCCAGGTGCCACTCAGATCAGACCATATGTTCATCCCGCCGTCCCTTCATTCTCCCCCCCCTCTCCTTACTCCTTTTATATCTACTTTTCGGCCGTAGTTGAGTATTGTGAGGACAATTAAAAGCACCGACATTTTCCACCATGGCAGGCAGCGTATAGCTCACTACAGACAGAGGGATGTTGAATATAAATGCAGAGAGAGGAGAGAGATAATGACATGCTTCAGCTTTCTGTATTCAGAAGCACATTGGCGTATTCGTGTCTTACAATTACTTTCATGTTTTTTCTTTATAGCGTCCCTGACAAGGGGATGGTGAAGTTAATTATTCTCTGGCAGTGCAGGTGCTATTAGATAACGATTACACCACAGCTGGTAGTGGGGGTAGGGATACTACTTGTCCGGGGGTGGGGGGGGGGTAGTCAGTGTCTAGCTAATAAGGTGGTTTTCATCATTGCGGGGGTTGGGATGGGGGACACGAGGGGGAGGTTGTTCTTGGACGGTTGTACATGGCTTAGGTGAGAAGGTCTGGGAAGCGAGTCACTGGGGAGATAGACGAGGGAGACAGGGTTTAGCGACGGGGAACCTGCCTGCTGATCCCCTCTGAGAGGTCAGGAAGGCCAGACTACTGTCATGCTAATAATAGGATTTACAGTATATTGCTGCTAGTGCTAACTCTACCTCTCTGGCTCCCAAATGCTCCTCACTGTCTCAGCTTGCGAGTAAGCATTTCATTGTACTGAGTACACTACGCTGTGTCCTGGGCGAATGACAAATACACTTTGATTTGGCCCACTACCATCTTAAAATGGAAATACTGGTAATAAAACCCAATAAAGAATACAACTCAGTAAACCTCAATAAAAAGAAGAGGGAGATATTGAGAGGAGGCAGAGTGAGTGGAGGAGGAAAGCAGGTTTGTCCAATAATAATTCCTAGCCGTGTTGCATATAGCCTATTTAGAGTCCCAAATGGTGGCCCCTATTCCCTGCATAGTGCACTACTTTTGACCAGAAACCAATGGGCCCTGGTCAAAAGTAGTGCAGTAAATACTGTACCTACAGAAAGTATTCATAATAACCCTTGACACATTGTTGTGTTACAGCCTGAATTCAAAATGGATTAAAAACATGTTTTTAGAAATGTTTGCTAATTTATTTAAAATTAAATACAGAAATCTCTCATTTAAATAAGTATTCATACCCCTTTGCTATGACACTCCAAATTGAGCTTAGGCGCATACAATCTCCTTTGAACGTCCTTGAGATGTCACTACAACTTGGAGTCCACGTGTGGCCAATTCAATTGTTTGGACATGATTTAGAAAGAAACACCTGTCTATATAAGGTTCCACAGTTGACAGTGCATGTCAGAGTAGAAACTATACCATATAGAGTCCAAGGAACTGTCCATAGAGCTCCGAGGTATATTGTGATAAGGAATATATCTGTGGAAGGGTATAAAACTATTTATACAGTGTTGAACGTTTCTAAGAGCACAGCGGTGTCAATCATTGGGAAATGAAAAAAAATATGGAACTACCCAGACTGCCTAGAGCTGGCCGTCCAATCAAACTGAGCAACCGAGCAAGAAGGACCTTGGTCTGGGAGGTGACCAAGAACCCAATAACCACTCTGACAGAACTACAGAGTTCATTGGCTGAGATGGGAGAACCTGCCAGAAGGACAGTCTCTACAGCACTTTACCAACCTGGGCTTATGGTAGATGGGCCAAATGACATGTCAGCACACCTGGAGTTTACCAAAAGGCACATAAAGACATAAGGCAAAGGATTCTGTGGTCTGATGAGACAAACATTTAACTCTCTGGTCTGAATGCAAAGCGTTATGTATGGCGAAAACCATGCAGAGCTCATCACCCATCTAACACCATCCCTACCGTAAAGTATGGTGGTGGCAGCATCATGCTATGGGGATGCTTTTCAGCGGCAGGGACTGGGAGACTAAGGATAGAAGGAACAATGAATGGAGCCAAATACAGGCAAATCCTTGATAAGAACCCGCTTCAGAGAGCAAACGACCTTAGACTAGGGGGAAGATTTACGTTCTAACAGGACAATGACCCCAAGCATACAGCCAACGCAACACTGGAATGGCTTCAGAACAAGAATATTAAAGTCCTTGAGTGGCTCAGACAATCCCATTGAAAATCTGTGGAAAGGCTTGAAGATTGCTTTTCACAGCCGCTCCTCATCTAAACTTAACAGAGATTGAGAAAATCTGCAAGAAAGAACGGGAGAAAATCCCCAAATCCAGATGTGCAAAGCTGATACAGACACACCCAGGACGACTCAAAGCTGTAATCACCGCCAAAAGGTACTTCTACAAAGTATTGACTCAGGGGTCTGAACACTTACAGAACCAGTCAAAAGTTTGGACACACCTACTCATTCAAGGGTTTTTTATTTTTTACATTGTAGAATAATAGTGAAGACAACAAAACTATTGAATAACACATATAGAATCATGTAGAAACCCCAAAAAGTGTTACCTGTAAAATATATTTTATATTTGAGATTCTTCAAAGTAGCCACCCTTTGCCTTGATGACAGCTTTGCACACTCTTGGCATTCTCTCAACCAGCTTCAGGGGGAATGCTTTTCCAACATTCTTGTTCCCATATATGCTGAGCATTTGTTGGCTGCTTCTCCTTCACTCTGCGGTCCGACTCATCCCAAACCATCTCAATTGGGTTGAGGTCGGGTGATTGTGGAGGCCAGGTCATCTGATGCAGCACCATCACTCTCCTTCTTGGTCAAATAGCCCTTATACAGCCTGGAGGTGTGTTTTGGGTCATTGCCCTGTTGAAAAACAAATGGTAGTCCCACTAAACCCAAACAATAAGGGATGACGTATCATTGCAGAATGCTGTGGTTGCCATGCGGATTAAGTGTGCCTTGAATTCTAAATAAATAACAGACAGTGTCACCAGCAAAGCACCCCCACACCATCTCCTCCATGCTTCACGGTGGGAACCACACATGCGGATATCATCCGTTCACCTACTCTGCGTCTCACAAGACACAGCATTTGGAACAAAGAATGTCAAATCTGGACTCATCAGACCAAAGGACAGATTTCCACCAGTCTATTGTCTATTGCTCATGCTTCTTGGACCAAGCAAGTCTCTTCATATTGGTGTCCTGCAGTAGTGGTTTCTTTGCAGCAATTCGACCATGAAGGCCTGATTCACGCAGTCTCCTCTGATCAGTTGATGTTGAGATGTGTCTGTTACTTGAACTCTGAAGCATTTATTTTCCAAATTGACTGACCTTCATGTCTTAAAGTAATGATGGACTGTTGTTTCTCCTTGCTTATTTGAGCTGTTCTTGCCATAATATGGACTTGGTATTTTACCAAATAGGGCTATCTTCTGTATACCACCTCTACCTTGTCACAACGCAACTGATTGACTCAAACGCATTAAGGAAAGAAATTCCAGAAATTAACGTTTAACAAGGCCCACCTGTTAATTGAAATGCATTCCAGGAGACTACCTCATGAAGCTGGTTGAGAGAATGCCAAGAGTGTGCAAAGCTGTCATCAAGGCAAAGGGTGGCTACTTTGAAGTATCTCAAATCTCAAATATATTTTGATTTGTTTAACACTTTTTTGGTTACTACATGTGTTATTTCATTGTTTTTATGTCTTCACTATTATTCTACAATATAGAAAATAGTCAAAATAAAGAAAAACACTTGAATGAGTAGGAGTGTCAACTTTTGACTGGTACTGTATAAATGAGATTTCATTTTCAATAAATTTGTTGAAATTTTTTTTTTAAACATGTTTTCACTTTGTCATTATGGGATATTGTGTGTAGATGGGTAACAACAAAATGTGGAATATGTCAAGGGGTATGAATACTTTCTGAAGGCACCGTAGGCAATAGCATTCGGAATGCAATACTAGTCTGTTTCTATAGAGACTGCCGAGAGAGAACGCCTGTCATGTCACATTCTGCTCCATAAATGTCACTTGGCAGCACACCTGCTGCCTGGTTATGCTAAACAAGCTGCTCTAACTTTGATTCGAATGTGCGGGACGCGAGAGAGGGCAAAGTAACTCCGGCATGCCCCTAAGCTGTCACTCCCAACCCACCAAGACGTAGGATGATGACTAAGACACTGACTGGATGCGTCATGTATAGGGAAATATAGGAAAGCCGCCTCTGACCTTCCTCTTGGGCAAATCAACTCAAAGGGAAGTGGAGCTCACATGTCAGAGTGAGTTATTTTTTCTGTGGCACACTGTTGTGTCTGTGTGTGTGTAGTGCAGTGAGGTAGACTGCCACTTGTTCCGCCTTGTGCTCATGGAAGTGGTTGCGTCCCAAATGGGACCCGATTTTCCTACGTAGTACTAGTGCACTAATTTTGACCAGGGCCCATAAGGCTCTAGCCAATAGTGCACTACATAGGGAATAGGATGCCATTTGGGACTCAGCCAGTGTGTGCTGTTGAATGTCAGAGAGAGCACTCACCCCTGGTAGCGTCTTCTGCTCGTGCAGTGCATTCTGGGCCTTGAGGGCAGACTCTCGTTCGCAGTATGTCAGGAAGGCACAGCCTGGTGGGAGGATTGAGGGTTCATTATACCATTAAACAAAGATGGGTGCATAACACTAGGTCTATATGTGGAATGTATTAGTATTCCGTGACGCAACAATGGGCAGAGAGAAAATGCAGCAGGTTGCACTGTGACTTTTAATATTCTGTTGTAGAAAATACATGTATATAGGCTACTGAGCCTATGGAGGGGAGAAGTGACATTTTCTACAATGATACCCATTCCCTATATAGAGCACTCCTTTAACCAGATCCCTATGGGCCCTTGTCAAAAGTAGTGCACTACATACAGAATAGGGTGCCATTTGAGATGCTAACCATTGCTTCAGCTGGTACAACCACAAAGGCAAGCTGGAAGGTGCACTGATGAACTACATTTATTGCTGGCCAGAAAAGACTTAACTGCCAGTGGCCATGCACCTGTTACATTGGTCTCGTAGCCTAAATATGCTCAGTCATACAGCCTAAACAATGTCTAATGCCTGACAGCAGGAATATGTATTGTAACTAAGTATTTCCGTGCGCTCTACAGCCTAGCCTATACAGTGTAGTCTCCTCTCCCCTTACCTTTGTGCATCCCCGTGTATTTGTCCTTTATCACTGTCAACTCATAGATTTTCCCGAACTGTTCGAAGATCGGTTTCAAGTCCTTCTCCTCAAGATTCCGGGGTATCTGCCCAATGAAGAGCTTGATTGCGTCGGCCTCCTTCATTGAGACGGTGTGGATGCGGGGATGTGCGCACCGAGGATGGACACTGGAATTACGGTCAGAAGGAGCGGGGAGGACCTATAGATCTTCGGACGATGTGGAGATGACGGGCAAAGGTTTCAACTCGGTCCTGGAGACGAGGAGAGCGAGGGAAGGTGTTTAGAACACAACGACAGAGGAACAGATGAGAAGAAGAGGTCTAGTCTATTCATTTATTCTTCAAATGTATAACTACTTTCATTTTCTTTCAATGTTTTGAATAGCAGGAGCTATCACGGTCATCAGTTGGTATAGCCATGCAAAACATCTTGGAATGTTGCAATTATAATGATTTGCAATGGTTTTCCCTGTAATTGTTTGTAATCTGTCCCCGCACCAAAAAAAAAAAATATATATATCGGGAAATTGATGAGCTGATAACCTATTATTAGGTTCTGACTAACACCGTTGTTTACATGGGTACATGAATGTAAATAAAACAGACATCGAAGTACTCCTTTGTTCAAACCTCTATGGGTCTAAATTGCTTGTTTAAACCCATAGGCTATACTGTCACGTTGTGTCAACGTATAGCCTGTTTGGTCCCTTTGTCAAGATGGGGTGACGATAACAATGAATTGAACATACGTTAAGAGAACAAAATCATCACCTACTATTCCTCCGTGATCCTCTCTCCTTCGTCTCGCGGTTAGTTGAGAGCAGAATCACCCGTTCTCCTCTGTCCCTTGTCAAATCGGGTTTATTTTCGGTTTCTGTCTATTCTCCTGTTCAATTAATTTCTCTAATGTAGGACCCCTTTGAATCCGTGCCTTGACAAGTTACCCCCAAAAGAGCGCACCTAACAAATCCAAGCGGCGACGTCCTTTATCCATAAACATGAGCGTGTGATGCTTGATCTCGTAGTTTTGTTTGTGTTATTTGTATACAAACCCGGTTTCCCACTCTAAATACACACAAATTTGGATTTTCGAAAAAAATGACAACCTCTTCTGGATTTTTCAAGCGGTTTGTGGTTATAATAAACGGCTCCCTATGATCCAACACAGGAAATGGTAGACTATTGCTGCCGCTCGCTCCCGCGTTGGCTGGCTCTGTCTGTGTACTCCGTTGCCTTTGACGTCGTAAACCGGTGTCTCCCTCCCTGTCGATCTATATGCTTGCTCCCTTAGGTTGTAACAAGCCGTGATGTCTGCCGTAAGGAAGCGTCTAAGAATTCTACCAGGACTGGTCTTAAGACACATTTCCTCCATTCTCAATTTTTCTTGACTGTGCAGAATAAGACAACATAATGATACAAAATCGATTACTTAATCGTATAATACTTAACATTTATTGGACGTAAATGATAGATTGTGAGAGGGATTTTTTGTTTTGACATGTTTTCGTCCTTCATTTTAGCCATGCACTTTTTGACGGTGCCTGACATCAAGGGATACAAGCAAATCTGTCTTTTGTTCTAGTAGTGAGAGCTGACCGCGGTGCTGAAATGGTTGTAGATGCGGTCGCTGACTGAAACTTCGATTGGCAAAAAGAAAATGAAAACAAAATCTCTTTAAATTTGACATATTTCATAATAAATGTCATTTGAATGGTTCTGCTGCACACACCCACTTTACCCTCAATGAGCGAACATGTAAACAATAGGCCCACATGACAGCATTCACTTATGCGCACATACCCAATCATGGCACTTTAAATAAACACGTACAGTACAAGATTTTCTCACAATGAAAAACAGATACTTGTATGAGCTCTTGCCGAAAACCACATTGGGTTTATCCCAGTTCTAAATAGCCAGTGGTGTTTTAATCTTTTTTTTCCTCAAAAAATATTGTACCCAACCCAAACCATTTCTTAAATTTGCCATCTATCATCCCTCCTTAAATCATATCCCCACTTCCATCCCAACGCACATGCATGGATAACGCACATGCATGGACTAAGATCTTTAGACTAAACTTGAGTTGATCTTCCTCATCTTGATGATACAATACAATGGTTGACATTTAGAAAATAGTTGAAATTGGCAGGTGATTATTTCAGATGGTGCATGTCAATAGACAAGTTAGGCTTAGTGCTTGACTTGAGCAGGGGCTCACTTGAGCTGAGTACCTGCACCTCACATTTTCTACTGCTTGAGCTCCTGTTCCTCTTATAAAATATAAGCTCAAAAGTATTGTGGTGCTCTTGCACCTACATATAAACAGTACCAGCATCCAAAATGAGTACCGGAACCTATTTCAGTCCAAGTCAAGCACTGGTTAGACTAGCTGACCAACGACATTTGGCAACCATTTCCAGAAAGCCACTACGATGGCATGTTATGTACATAATTATTATCTCTTTGTCAATTGTATTATTTCACTGTTGATGAAAGAGAAACCTGAGAGCACTACGGATTGTAGTTTTTCATTATATTACAATCACATTAAAAAGGGATATTTTACTCCGGGAAAACGTATTTTGCTAATTTGTCTGCTGTTAATACGCTCCAAAAAATAGTGCATGTCAGCGATGACATTTTCAAGATAGAACACTTTCTGTAAAAGTGTGATCTATCCAACGAATACCTAGACTGTCACTCACTGTGCCTCATAATGCATCAACAATGGACATGTCAGTTTAAAGTTTATGCAAAAGATACAAGTAACTGAGCAATAAAAAGAGTTATAATAAATATTGTATTGTGTAAAGAGAAGCATACATGTTATTATTGCTTTTATTGTAATCAAATCTGTTAATTAACTTCTTTGGGGTACCCCCCCCTTCTCAATTTCCGCCTAAAGACATACCCTAATCTAACTGCCTGTAGCTCAGGCCCAGAAGCAAGGATATGCATATTCTTGGTATCATTTGAAAGGAAACACTCTGAATTTTGTGGAAATGTGAATTGAATGAAGGAGAATATAACACAATAGATCTGGTAGAAGAAAATACAAGGAAATAAACATACGTTTTCTGTTTTTTATTGTTGCTGCATCATCTTTCAAATGACCAAGAACAGCCAAACATACAGACAGGATGCTGTGGATGATTTGAATGAAGAACATAAGATGGCAACAATAGCTGAGCAAAGTTTTAGACAGATAACTTCAAAAATGAGCGAGCTATATGACATTGAGCATGAAGTCACCCAGGTGTCCCACACAAATGTACCCAAATGTACCCAAGTGGCCGAATTGGTACAGTGATACATTTTGAAGGAAATAACTATATACAAAATACATAAATGCTATTCTAACACACCCCCAAAAAATAAATAAATATATATGAAAAAATATATAAACAAATAATAAACAAACAAATAACAAGGGTAACTATTTACACATTTTCTATTTACAATATTGTGAAGACCCTCAGTCCTCTACACAATATTGTGCTGCTGGTGCCATGGCCCATAGCAGTCTCTTTCTGCTGTAAAGCAGAGGCTTACTGAACAGGTGGTGCAGGTGATGGGGCATTTCCTGTGACAAAGGGCACAACGACGTCTCCCTACTGTGCCATTTTTGTCCTGAGGCACATTCATGCCTGCAGAGATGAATCTGGGCAGGTGAACACCACTGGTTGGAGCAGAAGGTGTTGCAGTGGACTTGCTGTAGCTAGCAAGTTCCTGGATGAGCAGCTCCCTGAAGGCTAGCTGTGAGATGGGGGGCTGTCTCTATCAATTTCCTTTATAATTTGGGTTAAATCTGTATACCTAGACTTTGTTTTAGCTTTTCCTGATTTATTCGCCATAGTTTAAATATATAAACTTGTTGAAAATGCTATTGAATATGTACTGCTATGCGTAACACTCGTGGCTCCGTCAAGTAGGATTTGCAATGGCGAATGAACCTCTTTTACGCCAGAGTTTACGACAAAGGCTGGTCTTCGAACGTATAACCATTACATATTGCCGTTTACCTCAGCTCATTGGCTATCTTCCAAGCTAGATTTCAAGATGATCAGTGGTCATTGGGCCAAAATACAGTCAATCAACGATAGACCGGTCCTACCATTGGTGCGCAATGAGGTCATTGATTGGTGTCTTCAAATCGGTTTGTTTCGGTCAATACGTCCCGGGAAAAGAACCATCATGTATGGTTGTGTTAGTAACAACCAGAGAATTGCAATGAAACCAACCATGACTGGATAAACGTTTGTTTAGTGTGTGTAATTACCACGAACGCTTCGTCCAAAGTTGAATGTGACGGAAATCACGACGCAACCGGTTTACAAATGTTTCATGTTAGGCTATAAAAATGTATTTTATCAAACAAAACGAACATTCACTGTGTAGTTAGGACACTTGGCATTGCCACCAGAGGAAGATCTTCAATGGTAAGCGATTTATTTTATTGTTATTTCTGACTTTCGTGACGCTAATGCTTGGTTGGAAAATGCTAGTAATACTTGTGTGTGTGTGTGGGGCGCCGTCCTCCAAAAAAATCGCATGTTTGCTTTTGCAGTAAACCTTTTTGAAATCTGACACAGCGGCTGGATTAATAAGACGTTCATCTTTTAAATGATGTAAGATACATGTATTTACAAGAATGTTTAATACAACGAATGGTGTATTTAAAATGTTAGCTCTCTGCAGTTTCACCGGATGTTGGCCTGGTGGCACGTTAGCGTCTCACCTACCCTAGAGAAGTTAAAAAACATGGTTTAAATGTACAGAATCTTCCAAAGTAGAATACTGTGTGTGTGTGTGCGCGCGTGTGTGCGAAACAGAGAGCTTAACCTGTCTGGCCTCGTGTTTGCGGCACCACGCTCACTCATTCTGGCTGTACTTACTGTCCCTGGCTAAGTGGCATGTCCTTTAGCCGTCTCTCAACCACTCTGCTCCCCTCTGGTTCTCCTCCTCACGCTCACAGCCCTCACCTCTCTCCTCAAGAGACATTCAAAGAGATGGGACAAGGTTACACACAGCAAATCAGTCATAACAATACAGCCAGTTGGCCAGTTGAGCTTAGTAGGTATACATTAGGCTGTCCCCCCAATGGGACCCTATTCCATTTATAGTAACCTCATTCCAAGGCTATTGCGCACATCGCATATGAACCTGGGATATCAACGATGCAAAGTGGGCCTAGTGTGAATGATCATACAATTCTATGGGAGTGACTTATTGAGTAAAGTATTTGTCATCATTTAACTTTAGCGAATCACACGACCGCGAGGCGTTGCTCCAAATGGAGGCATGACCCGGGCAGGAACTTGTGCCAGTGTGCTAGCAAAGACAGAACTTCCAGCTCGCTAATTAGCAAAGAACATAGCTAGCTAGCCAGCCAATGGCTTCACAGAGAAGAAAGCCTACACCATTAAAATCTGTGGTCGATGTGTGTCGCGTGGGTGGGACTATCCCAATAAGAGTTACAATCTCTTTATTGCCAAGACATCAGACCGATACAACCAAAGATTGTCTATTATATTGACAAGATAGTAGATATACCACTCCAGCAATGGAAATACATGGAAGGCAGGGGGGGAGGAAGCCTGATCAGGTGGGATCATTCTAGCCAATGAAAAAGGAGATAAGTGTGTGAAGAGGCCATAGAGCTAGATAGAGGACTCATCTTTGTAGCTGTGTTATTATAGCGCCATTGAGGCGATCTTTATTGGCTCAGAGGATTCCCCACCCATGGTGGAATTGTGGAAGCCTTCAATGGCTGTGTCCATGTTAAAACGGTGAGGGCAGTGTCCATGTTAAAACATTTTTCCCCCCAAAGTTGCCGAAATGCCATTCGTAACAACCTAACCATTACTAGACTTATATTAGATCAAATAAGCCTCATGTAGCAAATTAGCAATACAAATTGTTATTGTTGACCAAATTCGACACTCATTTACCTCCATACAAAAATTACTCAACTTGTGGGCTTATTTTTCATGGACAGATTTTGGGAGGATTAAAACCTTTCGCTTCGCCTCTTCCTCTCTGATACGACAGAGGTGCAAAAGACACATGGGGGAAGCTGTAGTGGGAGATGATTGGTTGGTAGATTAAGCCAATGCCTATCACGCCGGGAGTTTCACGTCTTTCTTATTGGCTAACGAAGGCCTAGTTTGACGTATTGGTCCACTAGACCTTCCATGCATTTGGGCAGAAGTGTCTGGGAACGAGATTACCTATATAGTGCACTACTTTTGACCAGGGTGCCATTTGGGAAGCAGCCTTAGTCAATCATACCACCACCTTGACAATAACATTGTGGTTCTTCTCAAATAAGACATTGCACCACTAGAGGGTGCTTGAATAACAACGTACAGTATTTTGACTTAAATTGTTTCACAAACCTGAGGAAATAAAATTACTTTCCTCAACTAAATTATGGCCAACACAAGGCCAGTCATACATGGGAGATTTCCCAGACACAGATTATGCCTAATCCTGGACTCACAAGCATTTTCAATAGAGATTCTCACTTGAGCTAGAATTTTAGACCATTAGGATGAATCTGTGTCAGAGAAACTTCCCTGTATTTAGTACTTCTTTGGCGGTGTTAAAGGTTTTATTACCCTGGTTTAGTGGACGTTGAGATAATATCAGTCCTTGTTGTCTTGTCACTCATGCCAGCAGTTTCCCACTCCTTACACAGGTTCCCATATCAGTCATCCAGGTTACTGTGAACAGGAAAGATGGAAAGAAAATAGGTATTAGAACAGAGTAAGGTGAGGGAAAAATCAATAAAGCACCTAAAAATAGAACAATTCCCGAGAAATTAAGATAACCATTATCATAGTAAGGGCAAATGCACAGATCAGAGCTGGACATCACTTCACAGTTCTTTTATGAAAACAAAATCCCACAAGTTTTACACCTTTTAGCAATCTGTAGGGCTACCTACAGATGAAAATGTCAGAGGGATGCATTTAATTTAGTTAAATAAAATGTTAAATAAAATATACAAAATGTTTTTTTTTTTAAACATTTTTGTTCTTTGATGGTATGCACACTTAGTGTGGCTATAACATTCAAATATCAATTTCTTTACTCTATCGTTTTCCATTCAACATTAGTAACAACGTCACTATTTTGTCGGGTATTATCCTGTACCTATATTTGTCCTATATCTTTCATCTTCGTGCGTCAATCCCTTTCCTGAATGTGCCAGCACCTGGGCCACGTTCAGTTGCAAAACGTTCTTGAACGTTGCACATAGAAATTCAATGAATAGGGCCGACTTGATTCCTTAAATCTACATGTCGGAGTGTAGCCATGTCTGTCCAACATAGAAATTTGCTATCTGAACGTTACAAAACGTTGCGTCCTGCTGAACACGCCCCTGACCTGCACAGTTCGAAAACGCGCACATGAAAAGCATTTTTTTGTTGCAAGGTTCTGCGCACTGATTGTATACAACTTAAAACATTCGTCAATACCTTAAAATTACAATGCGGGGCTCTAACGATGAGCGGGGAAACGTCCCATGCTCTCGTCAGATAAGGAGGCACTTATGAATAGGCAACAAACGGTAAGGTACACGTAAACCAATACCGTAACAAACGCGGTGTGCTTTTTATATCACTTCACTTTTACATTTAAAACACTATGCTGCGTGTCTCAAATTGCTCAGATGTTATCCGACCGTTCTTCCGATTAGACTATGTTCTTACTGCGAGACAAATGCCTATGAGAACCTTTACTGACATCTAGCGCCCGAGTACTGAACATTGCCCACGTTTGTATGTATACAACATACACATCTACAGTATGTCTAATATTACCCTAAACTAAAATTTTGATTACCATTTTATATAGGCCTACGTGATCCCGATTATTACTTATAGCAAAACGGAAAAAAACGTTTTCACATAGTGGTCAGGGACGACACACTGGGATGCATTTTGCAATATGTAAAAGGATCACATAGTTTGGTTGTTTTTTTATGTGTAGATCCCCTTACTGAAAAAATCCTCAAAATTATACAATGATCTTGTCTATTTTCAATTAACTTTTAAAAAAATACTTCAATTACATTTCAATAAATGTCTTCATTACATATTATTCAGTGGTGTAAAGTACTTAAGTAGTATTTGGGGGCATCTGTACTTTACTACTTATATTTTTGACAACTTGTACTTTTACTACATTCCTAAAGAAAATAATGTACTTTTTATTCCCTACATTTCCCCGACACCCAAAAGTACTCGTTACATTTTGAATACTTAGCAGGACAAGAAAATTGTCAAATTCATCACATTTATCAAGAGGTCATCCCTACTGCCTCTGATCTGGCGGACTCACTAGACACACATGCTTAATTTGTAAATTATTTGAGTGATTGGCTATCCGTAAATAAAATTTAAAAAACAAGAATGATGGTCTGGTTTGCTTAATATAAGACATTTGAAATGATTTACACTTTCACTTTTTGATTAAATATGTTTTAGCAATTAGCTACTTTTGACACAAGTATATTTAAAACCAAATACTTTTGACTTTTACTCAAGTAGAATTTTACTGGGTGGCTCACTTTACCTTGAGTCATTTTCTATTAAAAAAAATGTCTTTACTTTTACTGAAGTATGAAAATTGAGTACTTTTTACACCACAGATGATTCCCGCAATATTTATTCAAAGCCTACTCAGACATATTAGCTCCGACACAATTTCAGTGTTTGGTTTATTTTGGTATTGTAAAGAATCATGTCATAGATAATGTATTCTATTGAAGTCATGGTCAAGGCCAGAATTTAAAACTAGCACTGCAGAACTGGCTGCAAGTAATTTAAATGACAAAACTGATCAAAGCTCATCTTTCTAGTAAAGCATAAGAGCACTGCAACATTACTGAGGATCTGCAAGACTCATAAAGCGTGTCAGAGTAGTGGTGCTAATCTAGGATCAGTTTCCCCAGGTCCATTCTTGTGATCTAAACTGATTCTAAGCACTCCTACATATGACCCCAGGCCTATAAGTATTATTTTCAAGGAAGCATAGTGATGCAGGCCATGGGTGATGGCCGTTCTCTAATAGTAAGCACAGGCAGCGAAAACTTAAACCGAAGGCAGGGCATTGTCTAGTCCTGTTTAGGTAACCTTAATTAAGGTCCTTCACTAACCATTCATTATTTAACATAAGTTACTGTTCACAAACATCTAGGAACAGCAGATCCAGCTGTTTTTGGATGTACTTTTAATTTCTAAATTGACTGACAATTCAATCTGGGTCCATGTGTATCAAGTGTCTCAGAGTAGGAGTACTGATCTAGGATCAGGTCAACTGTCCATAAAATCTTTCTTATTGTGATCAAAAATGGCAAAACCTATCCTAAATCCACACTCCTACTCTGAGATGCTTTATGAATAAAGCCCCTGATCTAAATGCCAATCAACAGGTCAATCTAACCAACCATGTATTAACATTCTGTATCACTTGTTTTACATTGCCCTCTGTAATCAGCATTTTTTCCTTCTTTCGGCTCTATACTCCAAAAGTTTGGATTGGAAATCAAACAATGACTATGAGGTTAAAGTGCATACGGTCAGCTTTAGTTTGAGGTTTCATCCCTATCGGGTGAACCGTTTAGAAATTACAGCACTTTTTGTACATAGTCCCCCAATAGGGTACCAATAGTATTTGGACAAATTCACCTATGCGTATTAAAAGTAGTCAAAAGTTCAGTATTTGGCCCCATATTCCTAGCAAGCAATGATTACACCAAGCTGTACTCAAATTGTTGGATGATATTTGTGCGTCTAACTATCCATAATCATGGTAGCATCCACAATGTATTAGTGTTTACAAACATATTCTATTCTTATTTACCATTAATTACTATTGGGCAGAAAATAAATCTGAAACAACCATAACAATAATCTAATTCATCCAACACGTTTGTAGGGTCACACATTTGATGTAATCATTGTGTGCTTGGAATATGCGACCAAATACTAAAATTGACTACTTTAACACGTGAATTTGTCCCAATACTTTTGGCCCCCTATAATGGGAGTGGACTATGTACAAAAAGTGCGTTAATTTCTAAATGGTTCATCTGATATGGATAAAAATAACCTCAAATTAAAGCTGACAATCTACACTTTAACCTCATAGTCGTTGTATACTTTCAAATACAAAAGTGCTGGAGAACAGAGCCAAACGTAGAACAAATTGTTCACTGTCCCAATAATTACAGAGGGCACTATATATCTTTGTGACAGGTCAGTGAATGTTTGCACTGTGGTCACAGAATAAGTCTCCCGGTGTGTCTCAACCATTTTGTATCAGGCACCAGTGGGCTACTCCTACATGGCCACGAGCTCAAATCTAATTTCTAAACCTCCCATTCTAAAGTAAATGAATTACGCAGCACGTTGCATGGCAACAGATGTGAATCACTTTGGCTATTCGCTTCCTACAGTACACCAGATGACTACGCACTTACATTTCTCTGTTAGATTTTTGTTTAGTGCATGGGCATCATGGTTGGGGTCAGTTAGAACAGAAACAGAAGTCAACAAACCCAGGAAATGATTTGAATTTAAATCCAAACATTTTTTTCAAACATATACCACCTCCCTTTCAATATAGAGAAGTAATTGAAAATAGCTTCTCAATAATGCATTTTTTATTGAATTGGAACATCAGTTTACAACTTGAATTGACCACAACCCCGAGGGGCATCAATGTTATTGTGGAAGTGGTGATGGGAAGGAATCATGGTGGAAGAATTAAAGGCAAACATGACTCAGGCGAGAGGCATTTCCCAAGACTGAGAAAGAAAGTAACCTCCCGATGCGGTTTTCAAACTCAGGTTTTTATTAAAGCCAGTACAAGTAAAAGATAGTTGAAGACGGAAAGTGGAGTTTCTTGATCCAGCTCCAAAATGAACTTTTCTTCTTTGTCGTTTAGGGGCAACAAAAATATCACCCCCCCTCAAAGCCCTGTTTTATTCTATTACCCCTGTGCTGGTGTCATCCTTCTCTGAGAAATGAGAGAAGTGATGACACAGCCAGTAAAGGGTTAACAATTATAAATAATATTCAAAGTCATAACATTTATGGAATTTATCATTGTCCCCCAGCTACACAAACGGATATTGTAGAAGAACATAATATTACGTTTACATTCTCTTTGTGTCTACTTACATAAAATGTAGTGTAAACAAAAAGAGACAACGTAGGAGCAATCATCTCGGGTGTTGGGATCTCGGTTAGGTCTTTGCAAAGGGAAAGTAGACCTCAACTTTTAATTGAAAAACGACAAGAAGAGAAACATAGCAGTAACTACCTTTCTCTGACACTTAAGCCTACTTTGCAGAAGAACAACGTCTTAAAATGCAGTTTAAATAATGAACAGTAGTCTTAGATGTAACTCACGCTAACGCATGCACACAAGCATATATGCAAGCTTAGAGCTAATTCAGAGGGGGAAATTAACTAAAGATTTAATGCAACGTTTTATACTCAAACAAATATGAGAACAATAATCAAACTGAATTATATATCCACCTCTTATCTTCTTTTATTCCGCTGCGTCTCCGTTGTTCAGGCCGACCTCTCCATTCGCTCTTTCTCCAGATCCATGTATCTACGTCTTCACTCATCCTCTCTTCGATTCCTTAAGATCCTCCCAATTTACACCTCCACTTCTCCTTCAAATGTACTCATCTATTCCCCTTCCTACTCAGGCCTCTTCTCCGCTCCCCTTGTTGGTTTAAAAGTACACCTGAAGTCTTCAGCTTCTTTCCCCAACTAATTTCTTATCCACCCTCCATGTGTCACGTCGCCTGCCTCAATGACATTCCGGTAGACTAAGCACTAATTTGATGTGAACCAAGTCAGCTGACAAGTCAGAACCGTGGAGGTAGGTGTGGTCTTTTGGGGGGAAAGAACGGACCACCTGGTCCCCCACCTCTGGGGTGTCCACCGAAAGGAGGCCCAGGCCGTTTCCCCCTGAACATGGGGCTACGGAGAGGTGGGCGTGGGGGTCCCCGCGGGAGGCCTCTCAGGTGTGGATGGCGAGCTAGGTGGAGAGGATGGGGAGGCAGGGGCATGTGGTCAGGGTGGTGCAGGTTCATGTGAGGGGGAAGGGGGTGTCTGTGACCATATGGAGGGGAAGGGCTGCGTAGAGGGTAGTTATAGTAGTAAGGGTCTTCTGAGGGAGAGAGGGGGGGAGTGAGGCGCTCTCTGACTCTATAAGGATAATGAGGATCGTCTACAGGTAGATGGTGGAAATCGTCTGGGTGATAATAGCGATCGTCTGGGTGACAGAGATCGTGAGGGTGCCGGCGGAGGTCCCCGGGATGGCGATGGAAGTCGTCAAGGTGATGCAGGTTGTCAGGCTGACGGAGTAGATCGGAGTGGCCGTGGAGGTCATCTGGGTGACGGCGAAAGTCATCAGGGTGATAGGGGTCACTGATAATCACCGGACCACCCAATGTACGGACGCCCGCCCTGTCATCCTCAATCTCAGGGTTTGGTGAAGTTCCCTCCACAGGCACCATCACAGACGCGGGCGGGCCCTGGTAGTCCTGCGGTGGGGCTGGTATCCCAGGGAAGGGCGGTGGGGGCAGCTGGGGAATGGGGGGCAGAGGGCTGTTGAGGAAGCTTGAGGGGTTGGCCCCCTGTTGGAAAGGCAGAGCATGAGGATCCCTTGTTTGGTAGGGCTGCGTCTGCCCCTCCCCCTGGTATGCATACAGTCCTGACATGGGGGTTTTGCCATCTCCTGCACCTGAGGCAGCCATGTTGTGGTTGCTGGGATGCAGGGCCTGTCCCTCTGGGTAGGGATTACCATACCATCCTCCTTCACTCACGTCGGCATTTGGCCCTGCCGGAGGCCCTCCTGGTGTGTTACTGAGTAACCCCTCCCCAAGGGTTGGGGCTGACACCTGTGTCGTGATGGGCTGGTAATGGGCCAATCCAGACTCTCTGAGAGAAGGCGCTATTCCATGCATCTCTTCCTTCCCTTCATAAGGCAACTGGTGGTACCCTTGACCATTAGGCACTCCTGGACGTAGTCCTAAATGGCCATGAGTGTTGTTGGGATCCTGCCAGGCTTGGTTATGGCAGGCAGTTGGAGACAGAGACAGGCTGCCATCTTCTGGTTTAGGAACCCCAGAGACCTGACCTTGTTTGGCCAGGAAGGGCTCTGCTCCTACCGGAGTATCCATGATCTCATCCAGGGTGGGGGTGCCTCCTCCGGCCTCGTCCCGTACCGGAGTGCCCCCCATGGTCTCTGTACACGCTAAGGGGCTGAGGTTGCTGCCTCCCGCTTGGACGGCCACGCTAGCCAAGCCCAGGTTAAAGGCATTAAAGCCAGGATTACCCTGCAGGAAGCTGTGGATCTTGGACTCCAGGCTGGAAGCGGAAGGTTTTTCTTCCTTCTCCTGCTCCAGGACCAGCCCTCTATGAGGGCCGATGGCTAGAGGCAGTGTGGACTGGGGAAGGGACGCTGCCTGAGGGACGGCGGTGGTGTTCCCCACTGCAGGGGCTGATGGGGTTGGTTCGAGCGTAGAGGTGGTGAGAGGAAGGCCTCGAGAGGGTACTGTAGGGGTGGAGGCAGAGGGAGAGAGCTTGCCTGTACTGGGGGAGTTTGAGGAGAGGTTTCCCGCTGGACTGTTCAGACGAGTGGAGAGGCCTAAGGAGAAGACGCGTGTTAAAATGTGTGTGTTAAAATACATGACAACTATGAATAGCGAACTCCATTGTACGAATCTGAATGATTCTCACCCAGTACAATAAAATAAGTGATAGCAGAATAAAGATTTACACTCCCCGTCTGTCACCACCATTGCTACTCAAATAGCAGTCAACAAGAACAACGATATCCAAATGTGCACATCACATTTCCAAATCATAAAATGTGTGACAGTGTCAACGTTTATGATCACTAGGTTTGATGTACAGTTCGTTACAAGACGATATGGCGCCATACCCTGGGTTGTTCTGAGCAGAATAAGCCTGTTTGTGAAGAAGGTTGAAGAAGCACAAGCAACAGAATGCACTCACGACTCCTTTCTTTGCACACCAATTACAAACCCCGTTTCTCTGATTTGCCTTGTGAAAGCTTAACATTAAGACCGCATTTTATCACTTAGCTAGCCATGTTGGCAATAGAACAAGCTTTCAAAAATGCCCACCTGACCCAGATTGCGATTTATAATGGACCGTTTTTTGGATTGCGTAAATAACAACCGTAATTGTGTGATGGCGGTGATGCAGGGTTGTCCCCCAAACAAAACAACTAGAAGTGTGCTTGCTCTAGTTCCTCGACGGCAAAGCTAGAAGAGCTAAAAATAATAATAATAACTACTTATAGCTGAAGACGGAGTCATTAAAGTTCATTGAAATTGCATAGGAACTCTGTGGCTACTTGGAGACACCAGTTAGTCCTCTCACTCAAATCCTTGTAATTTTGTTGCCTTATGTTGCACCAACCTAACATTTTGCAGGAATAGTCTTATGCTACTGAATGAATCCAGGGTATTTTCAGATCTTGTTATCAACAAATGCGACAAAAAGCACAGCAAAATCAACAGTGTAATGTTTGGCTTCAGTCTTGTGTCAGGTGAACTGTTGTGTACTCACCTTTGGTCTAATAATTTTCCCATTGAAAGAGAACAGTTTGGAGACAATTGCTACCATGGTTATGCATTTCATATTTCTTCGGGAAGAAACATTTGAATGTAGTCCTATTCATATAGGCCAATTCCCACAAGGGTTAAAGGGCAACTCAATACAACAGCCAACTTTTCTGGTTGAAAATAGCCTGTTTATTTTATTTAACTATGCAAGTCAGTAAAGAACAAATTATTGTTTACAATGAGGGCCTACCTCGGCCGAAACCTAACGACACTGGGCCAATTGTGCACCGTCCTATGGGACTCCCAATCACGGCCGGTTGTGATACAGCCTGGAATCGAGCCAGGGTATGTAGTGATGCCTCTAGCACTGAGATACAGTGCCTTAGTGCTCCCGAGTGGCGCAGCGGTGTGTGGCCTCAATATTAGTCAGAAACATTTATTCCAGTGCCAAAATTGACAAAAAAAGTGTAAGAAGTCAGTATATTCCAAAACTGAGTTGTGAGATTTGTGTAACTGAGTTAGGGACAAATTACATGGGGTTGTACTTGGGTTTTGATACACGGGATTGTTACGGCTAAGGAAAATTGTCATGCATGGACAAACAGTTATGCGGATTGTACTGTATCCTCCCCATAAAAGATACATACTTGCCCACATTACACAGTGCCTCAGACTAGTGTACATAAGACAACACGTCGCCAAAGTTACACTTAACAAAAATATAAAACGCAACATGTAAAGTGTTTCATGAGCTGAAATAAAAGATGCCAGAAATGTTCCATATGCACAGAAAGGTTATTTCTCTCGAATGTTGTGCACAAATTTCTTGATATCCCTGTTAGTGAGCATTTCTCCTTTGCCAAGATAATCCAGCCACCTGACAAGTGTGGCATATCAAGTAGCTTATTAAACAATGATCATTACACAGGTCCACCTTCTGCTGGGGACAATAAAAAGCCACTCTAAAATGAGCAGTTTTATCACAACACAATGCCAGATGTCTCAACTTGAGTGAGTGTGCAATTGTCATGCTGACTTCAGGAATATTCACCAGAGCGGTTGCCAGAGAATTGAATGTTAATTTCTCTAACATAAGACGCCTCCGACGTCATTTTAGAGAATTTGGCAGTATGTCCAACTGGCCTCACAACCGCAGACGTTTAACCACAGCAGCCCAGGACCTCCACCTCTGGCTTCTTCACCTGCGGGATCTTTTTAGACCAGCCGCAGATTTGCAAAACCGAAGAATTTCTGCACAAATCGTCTCAGGGAAGCTCGTCTGTGTGCTCGTCATCCTCACCAGGGTCTTGACCTGACTGCAGTTCAGCGTCCTAACCGACTAGAGTGGGCAAATGTTCACCTTCGATGGCAATTTGAATGCACAAAGATACCATGACGAGGTCCTCAGGCCCATTATCGTGCCATTCATCCGCCGCCATCACCAGCATGATAATGCACGGCCCCATGTCGTAAGGATCTGTACACAATTCATGGAAGCTAAAAAAGTCCCAGTTCTTCCATGGCCTGCATACTCAGACATGTCACCATTGAGCTTGTTTGGGATGCTCTGGATCAAAAAGGTGTATAAAAGCGTGTTCCAGTTTCCGCCATTTTTTAAAAAGTATTTGTGACCAACATATGCATATCTGTATTCCAGTCAAGTGAAATCCATAGATGACCTAATTAATTTAAATTGACATATTTCCTCATATGAACTAACTCAGTAAATTCTTTGAAATTGTTGCATGTTGCGTTTATATTTTTGTTCAGTGTATGTTTAAAGAACATTTGGCCCCTAAGCCCTTTTTGGAGTGGCCACTTAGAGGTGCAGGACCTCAAGCAGTAGAAAATGTGAGGTGCCGGTACTTAGTTCTATGACCTGCCCAAGTCAAGCACTGAGGAGTCTGTTTTGGGCAGAATGAGAATTGAGACGATGCACACTTACTTGTATCCCAACTGCCATTTCTTATTCCAAAAATTCTAAACCCATTCGCAAGCATCTTGTGTCCCGCCGTGCCCTGTTTTGTAACATGATTCGCTATGAAACAGCACCAGATAGACACATACACTGGTCATAGATAGTAGCAGTAGACTTGATAGTCTGAAGTGCACTCCACTAGTTTTCATGCACATTTTTTTCTTGAGAAATACCAAAATCCTCAAACAACTTAGCTAGATGCAAAATTGTGCGACTAAAACATCCTCTGCAAAAAAGTCTAAATTAATAACATTTATTTCGTATGACTATTTGGAGGAAGTGGTAGGCTAATAGCTGTTGTTGCTACAGTGTTTCAAGAGCGACTAACACCAGTAACTGACAGGGTACGATAACACACATCGAACCACACCACCAGGACTGATATCTAGTTTTTCTTAATGAGCTAAACGATGAGCTCAGTTACTCTTTAAAATTTGCTCTAACACACGGTTTCTCACCCTGTAGCCCGCTGGCCTGCCCCTGGGATTCGGACAGTGCACTGAAGAGCTCCTCAGGAGTCATGTCCACTTTGGACAGGATGCTGGCCAGAGGGCTGGCTACCTGGGGGGTTACTGGGGCAGGAGGGATGGTCTTGGCTGGAGAGGGGGAGACCAAAGAACCACCTGGACTCACTCCTAGGGGAAAGAGGAAAATAGATTTAAATTCATTAAAACCATGACCAGAGAGACTGTCAAAGAATACAGTAAAAAACTGCTGGT
This sequence comes from Salvelinus namaycush, assembly GCF_016432855.1. Taxonomy (NCBI): domain Eukaryota; kingdom Metazoa; phylum Chordata; class Actinopteri; order Salmoniformes; family Salmonidae; genus Salvelinus; species Salvelinus namaycush. The sequence goes on along the minus strand of NC_052338.1, from coordinate 2,736,004 downwards.
TTTATGAGTTCATGTCTAAGTTTTATTCAACACCATTACAAAACATAAAACGTGCTTCTCTCTACTTCCACTTGAGCTGCAGCTGCAATGAATGAGTAGCCAAGTGTATCGAACACCCTGCATTTTTATTATTAGCAATATTTCACTTTCTCTGGTCATATGAACATGAATTTGTGCAGATGCTGTGAGACTCAAGTTTTGCCATCAGGTGGAAGACTGTTCCCTCTCATCAGAAGAAAGGAAGGAGGGAGCAGGGACCGAGAGAGGCGGACCCTCTCCTACTCTCTCCCTCCCTCTGCTGAGAATAATGCCGTGTTCAAAACTGGGAACTTTGAAATCTCCGACTTCCGATTTCAGTGCTTTCAAGGCAACTGGGAACTCGGGGAAAAACGAGATCCAACTGGGAAAAATATTTTTGAACAGGCATCCAACTTGAAATTCCAAGTCTGAAACTCGGGCACCTTTCTAGAGCTGCGACTTTCTGACATGAAGATGACTGACGTCGTGATTTGACCTCGTTGTTTCCCCGAGTTCAGTTGTCTTGAAAGGACCATGACCATCAGATACAGGTACCATCAGTCCAGTAAAATAAAAAAGCAAATACTTGAACATTTCAATTTATGCTCAGATGTGCCTTGCAAGTGCTACACCAACTGATCTATTTTCTTATCAAAGCTCGAGTTCTGAAATATAATATGGTCTGAGAAGAACATTATTGGCAGGCCAGGCATATAGCCAAAATACTGTGATAATGTATGCATTCCTACAGAACGGTTTTTATTTGGTTAATGTTACATTTGAAGTCATATTTAAAATAAAATAAATCTGAGTCTTAGATCTCAGCTTGCTTTTTGACTGCGAAAGTGATCTCGACTCAGAAAAGGTTGGTGACCACTGCTCAGAATAATGGCTTCTCATTTAAACGGACTTCACAAGGTGTTGTGACATCAAATGTTATTTAACAATGTAATAGTAAATAGGTCTAACCCTCAAGTATCTGAAATGACGTGATCAATTGAGGTTTACTGATGATGAAAAGCGGGCAATTACTTGCTGTATAACTCTGATAGAGCTAAATGTGCGCAATTGTTTTGCATGGAATAATCATAAACACATTTAACAATCACTTGAAAACAGCACGCAGTCGTCAATGGTTTTAGCAGAGCTGGGGGTCTCCTTGCCCCTAGCAGGCAAATTGAACGCTCTGCACCTTGAGGCTTTTTATTGATAACCTATAGGATCTCTATGAGAATAACAGTGTTCATGATGTCAGCGGCTAATAGGGCTGGGAATTGCCAGGGACCTCACGATAGTATCGCGATACTTAAGTGCCGATACGATATGCATTGCGATTCTCACAATTCTATATGTATTGCATACTGTTATTGCGATTCTAACATTTTGCTCCATATACACGGAGTGTAAGCTCATTCCATGACAGACTGACCAGGTGAAAGCCATGAAGCCTTATTGATGTCAGTTGTTAAATCCACTTCAAATTGGTGTAGATTAGAAAGGAGAACACAGGATAAAACCCCCATGAGATCGATATCTGCACCCCACTAATATTAATAAGCATTGAAAACATCCACATAAAAATCTAGCAATTCATGCTAGAGATATGTTTTTTGGCATCGGATCCGTCTCAATCCACTGCATCCGCCTATGTCGCACTTCCGCATCTGCAGTGAAACTATGAAAGAGCTAGAGGGGTGTTAATCAGACCATGAGACATCCTGAAAAGCAGTCCCCTCACAAAATCGTCTGTAGCTTACAAACAGTTTGGCCTACATGATGCTATCATTTAGACATTTTTCAAAGAATAACTAATCCCTATGTTTTTTCTTTATTGTATTCATTTCTATCGATCTATTACATTCTGTTGAGCAATGGTTAATTTAGTCTTCTAGGGCAACATATGATAAAAGAGAAGCTACATTATCTAAATTAGACAACTTTACTAACAAAAGGCCTTCCAAAATGTCAGAACTTATAAGCAGAACCATATCTAACATATCAGGCAAAACAAAATCCTGCACCCTGTCCCAAAAATGGTTCTGCAGTCTAAATCACATTTCTATATTTTCCGTGTTAGGATTGGGTGCTGGCCTCAGATTTTCATGTAGTCGGCCTGTTGCGGATGGGTTATTAGCAATTGCGGGCAGGTGCGGGTCAATAAACAGCTGAACCACGCACCACTACTGTACATATAACAAATAGGCCTCATTGGCATGGCTTCTGTTATGAGGTGGAACACACTTCAATTCAAACTGTTGATCGAAAATACAATGTTAGAAAATCATTTGAAATTGACAAATTAAAAACGGAGCCTATAGATAATTAGCAGGCAGCATGTGTTAACTGTCCTTTTGAGTAACAAATCACATCTTGGAACAGTGGGTGCATTCTGACATCACGTGCATAAAACAACTCACGCTGGGGCGACCGTTACGAGATATTTGTAACCCACGTGTGAAAAGTTTAATTCAATTCTACTTCAAATTTAAATTCTGCTTCCAGTGGGGTTATCCAGTTATTCATATTGGAAATTTAAATCAAGTGTTGCATTGAATTAAATTCTGAATTGACCCCAACTCCAGACTGCTTCCTTTATGACGCAACATCAGAATAACAGCGCTGATGATGTCATGGTGCCTTTATGATGGCCCATCAGAATAGCAGTGTTGATAACGCAACAGTGGCTGCCTGCATGTAGTGCCTTTATGATGTTACAATAGCTGAAGTTTCTCACCTGGTTTCTTCATGACAGATGTGATGCTGCTGAGAATAGAGCTAATTTTACCCAGGTCCACATTGGCGAGGTTGACTGATATGTTGGTTGCATGGGTCATAGGGGTTACGAGAGCTGGGGAGGGTGTGGCCTGTGGAACAGACTTTGCCTCTGTGGCCAGTGGCGGCTGTGTGACAACAGGCACAGGAATGGGGACTGGAGATGGGATGGGACTTTCAACTCGCTGCTCAACTGAAAACAGAGGAAATGTTCAATCCAAACAGCTAAGTTGCAACACAATAGAGCCTTACAGGTATAAATGAGGCACATAAAAGTACTACACTGAACAAAAACATATCCCCAACAAGTGTTGGTTTCATGAGCTGAAAAGATCCCAGAAATGTTATATACGCACAAAAAGCTTATTTCTCTCAAATGTTGTGCACAAATGTGTTCACATCCCTGTTAGTGCGCATTTCTCCTTTGCCAAGATAATCCATCCACCTGACAGGTGTGGCATATCAAGATGCTGGGGGACAATATAAGGCCACTCTAAAATGTGCAGTTTTGTCACAACACAAGGCCACAGATGTCTCAAGTTTCGGGGGAGCATGCAATTGGCATGCTGACTGCAGGAATGTCAATCAGAGCTGTTGCCAGAGAATTTAATGTTAATTTCTCTACTATACGCCGCCCAAAACATCATTTTAGAGAATTTGGCAGTACGTCCAACCGGCATCAGAACTGCAGACCACGTGTAACCACGCCAGCCCAAGGAGTATTTCAGTCAGTAATAAAGCCCTTTTGTGGGGGAAAAAACGTATTCTGATTGGCTGGGCCTGGCTCCCCAGTGGGTGGGACTATGCCCTCCCAGGCCCATCCAGGGCTGCATCCCTTCCCAGTCATTTGGAATCCATAGATTAGGGCCTAAAGTACTTATTTAAATTGACTGATTTCCTTCTATGAACTGTAACTCAGTACAATCTTTCAAATTGTTGCATGATGCGTTTATATTTTTGTTCAGTATAGATCCTGTCCCTTAACCACCTGCCCCCCCATCTATGCTCTGCATCGCATGTCATTACCCTCACCTATGATACTGACGTTCTCTGCCTCCTCATCCGAGAGCTCCATGTCCTCCACGTCGCGGTTGTCTGACTCCCCTACGGTGAAGCCCTGCTTGGGGGAGCCACCAGGGGAGGACAGGGGGCTGGGTGCTTCCCCTAAAGTGATGTCCGCCTCATCATCCATGGCCAGGCCATCCAGGTCGGAGTCTGGGTCAGCCAGGTCATGGAACGGGGACTCTGAGCCATTGGGAGAGGGGGCGTCCATCGAGGGCGAGGGGATGGGCGACTCATCCAGGTCTGGTAAGGTGGCCTTGTGGCTGTCCAGCTTACGCTTGAGGTGGGACACCCGGTTGGCAAACGTCTTGTAGGCCTTGAGAAGTAAAAAAAAAAAAAAAAAAAGACAACTCGAACACAAATCTATGCAACTCAAGTCTTACTACCAAAGCCCTCCACTAAAACCAAAGAAAATATCTTTCAACCTTTCACAACAACAGATACGAAGGCATTAAGGACACCATCTAGTACACTTCATGGTGAGGCCCCAAAATTTCCTACCTAGAAGCCCGTGTTTAAGACATATGGAAGTGGATGGCGGAAAATGTTTTACTTTTAAACTCAGACAAACAAGAAATTAGTTCTAGGTCCCAAGAAACTAAGATGTGATATTTGATCTGACAATTAATCTTAAGTACAGTCATCTCAAATAAAACGGTGAAGGACCTTGGCGTTACTCTGGACCCTGATCTCTCTTTTGACAAACATATCAAGGGCAACTTTTTTCCCCCATCATCGTAACACTGCAAAAATCAGAAACTTGTCGTCAAAAAAGTATGCAGAAAAGCTCATCCACACTTTTGTCACTTCTATATTAGACTACTGAAACGCTCTACTCTCCAGCTACCCAGGTAGCACTAACTGAAGTGTATTTAGTGCTAAATACGGCTGCTAGATTCTTGACTTGTTCCTACCCATCTCTCCGATTTGGTCCTGCCGTAAATACCTACACGTATGCTACGGTCAAAAGACGCAGTCCGTAGAATTTCTAAGCAAACAGCTGGAGGCAGTGCTTTCGCCTATAGAGCTACATTTTTATGGAACGGTCTGCCTATCCATGTGAGAGACGCAGACTCGGTCTCGACCTTTAAGTCTTTATTGACGACTCATCTCTTCAGTAGGTCCTATGATTGAGTGTAGTCTGGCCCCGGGGTACGAAGGTGAACGACAAGGCACTGGAGTGACGAACCGCCCTTGACGTCTCTGCCTGGCCGGCTCCCCTCTTCACCGGGTTTCTCTGCCTCTGACCCTATTATGGGGGCTGAGTCACTGGCTTACTAGTACTCTTCCATGCCGTCCCAGGCTTTTTTGCTATAATCTACTTGAGTGGGTTGAGTCACTGACGCAATCTGCCTGTCCGGTTTTGTGCTCCCTTGGGCTCGTGCAGTGGAGGAGATCTTCGTGGGCTATACTAAGCCTTGACTCAGGGTAGTAAGTTGGTGGTCTGTTGATATCCCTCTAGTGGTGTGGGGGGGGGGTGCTTTGGCAAAGTGGGTGGGGTTATATCCTGCCTGGTTGGCCCTGTCCGGGGGTATAGTCGGACAGGGCCACAGTGCTTATCTGGTGTCCTGTGTGAGCTTAAGCTCTCTCCTGCTCTCTCAACCTCCCTTTCTATCCCGAGCTCGCTCCACCGCACCTGCTGTCTCTAACTCTGAATGCTATGAAAAGCCAACTGAAATTTACTCTGGAGGTGCTGAACTGTTCCCACTCGACAACAACTGATTATTATTTGACCCTGCTAGTCATCTATGAACATGGGTAAGAACTATCTGGCCTTAATGGCCATGTACTCTTAGAATCTCCACCTGGCACAGCCAGAAGAGGACTGGCAACCGGTCAGAGCCTGGTTCCTTTCTTTTACTAGGTTCCTGCCTTTCTAGGGAGTTTTTCCTAGCCACCGTGCTTCTACATCTGCATTGTTGCCGTTTGGAGTTTTAGGATGGGTTTCTATAAGCACTTTGACTTCTAATGATGTAAAAAGGGCTTTATAAATACTTTTGATTGATTTGATTGAGCTACTCACATTGGCAACTATCTTGACCTCCTTATACTGCATCTCGTAGAAAATATCTGCGTTGCCAAGAACATCCAACAGAGGGGGCCCTCCTTTGATCTGCCGGTCAAGGAAGGAAACAAACTCCTTTAACTTCGCACTGCCATCCTCAAAGTCCTTGGAGTGCCTCTTTCCTCCTGCCTTATCTGAATGGGTAGTTGATTTAGAGAGAGAAATTAAAGAAAACAAACATACAACCTTGGTCAGTCTAAAAACTACTGTTATCTCCTCCTAGACTAGAGTGGCCAGACAGGGATCAAGGTCTTTTTCTTTCAGATCTGAAAGAGATGCCTCGTGCCTTTTCCAGTTACTGGGCCAATGCTCATTGACAACATTTCAGGAGGATGTGGGCCCTGGTCAAAAGTTGTGCATTAAATAGGGATTAGGGTGCAATTTGGGACAAACAGCATCAATGCTCATGGATAACTTTGCAGCAGGTTGTGTGTTAACCTTAAAACCTTTGGCTACCTTTCAGTCTCTTGAGGGCCTCGGTGCTGCAAACATCCACCCTCATGGCTGCCAGCTGTTTCTCCTTCAGTGCCACCTCCTCCACAGAGCTGTGGTACTTAGAGAGGTGATCGATGAAAGCCTGGGGCTGCATGACAGGACAGTCAGAGAGTTACACCACAATAGTCAGGGTCAATTTCAACTCAACATAGTAGCTTTGGAGTACAAACATTTACTTTAAGTATTTACAGTTCTCATAGTACAGTAGTTAGTTCATTTGGTATGTTTTGGTATCAAGAGGATATGCAGTTGAAATTTTCTGAATACACAATTGAGATGGATAAAAAAAAAAAGAAAACCTCAACAGAACAGAAAATATAATCTATCCTGAACAGTGGGTCGTAGACACTTACGACAAATTCGGCTACAATCTTAGATTGAAGAGCAGCCTTAGGGTTGACTGGAGCTGAAATTACATAAGAAATTACTAAGTTAACACAACACACAAGCATTGAACTGCACAACAATAAATTTGTGCAATTTCGAAAGATACTTCATGATATTCAAAAGAAGCAGTATACCACAGTGAACTCCGCTGGTGGTACATGTTCGGCACAGATTTACTCACCTTTAGGCGTCTCTACAGCAGCAGGTGACTCTTCTTTGACAAGACTGGACCTCAGCTCAGCTATAAGCTGCTCTGTGTACACACTCCTCTCCTCCCAGATGGTTAATATCCTGTCCACCGAATTCATCACCTTAGAGTCTCCGACATTACTGCAGGACAGGAGGAGACAGAGAAGGTCATCACTGACATTGCACTGATGTGTAAAGTGACAGAGTAGCCCTGGCCAGCAGATCAAACCCTTTTTCTTATACACTCCGTGTTCAGTTTATTAGGTAGTAGGTACACCCATCTAGTACTGTGTCGGAACCACCTTGGCCTCCAGAACAGCCCAAATTCTTCGGGGCATTAACTCTACAAGGTGTAGGGAGGAATAGCATTACACAGTTGTGGCAGATTTGACGGTGGTACATCCATGCTGCAAACAGCCCGTTCTATTCTCATACCAAAGATGCTTTATTGGGATTGGTCAGCAACAATGTTGAGATATGCTGCGACGTATGTGTTATTCAAAAGCCCAATGAATACTCGCCTTTGTGTAATGATTTAACTCCCACCACTTGTGGGACATTTATTTTAAAAGACACGTATATATAACTGCACGAGGACAGACAGTGACTGACAGGCTGATACACACGTAACAGTTACAAATAGTAACCATCTAGAAATAGCGCAAAAATTAGTTTTTCAAAGATTTCAAATAAAAGGGAAGTAGACAATGAATGTAGGGTGTTCCAGCAAGAGTGAACATCGAAATATTTATTTGAGGTATCAGGGAAAGCTGTGTGCTAAGTGTATGAAGAGAGCGTCGCTGTCTTGAAAGACTAAAACTTGTCTAGACACCTCCAGACAAATCATGCAGAGAAATATAGGATTATGTCTTCTGAGCAGAGGGCAAGTGCATCGAAAGAGTTGCTTTCTCAGTTGCAAAAGCAGCAAGGACTTTTCACAAAACTGCATCCAGCAAACGACGGAATTGCGAAAGCTAGCTATTTACTGCCCCACAAAACTGCTAAACATAGCAAGCCAGTCACTGAGGGCGAATTAATTAAATAATGTTTGACTCTGCAGCAATACTTTGCCCCGACAAGAAAGAGCTGGTTGAAAATGTTTCTCTGTCAAGACGAACAGTGACACGCGTGTTGAGGACATTGCAGAGAATATGGAACAACAGTTGAAAGATAGAGGTAAAGGATTTCACCTGTTTCTCTTTGGCCTTGGATGAGAGCAGTGATGTACGTGACACGGCACAGTTGTTGATATTCTTACGAGGCATAACCCCAGACTTTGAAATTACGGAGGAGCTCGCTTCAGTGCAGTCAATGAAGAGCACAACCACAGGGAAAGATTTATTGGAGGATAAGTATGGGGCAAAGCTGGGACTGACTTCTGAAAAGTTATTCTGTGTGACCACTGATGGGTGCCCAAACTTCACAGGAAAAAACGTTGGCCTTTTGAAAAGGATACAAGATCAAGTAGCTGAGCTGAACCCAGATCACAAAATTATTTTCCTGCATTGCATTATTCATCAGGAGGTGCTCTGTAAATGTGTTCTGAAAATGAGCCATGTTGTGGATACAGTCACTAAAGTGGTAAACTTCATAAGAGCAAAATCTTTCAACCACAGGCAGTTTGACTCACTGTCTCTTCCAACAGTCAGGTCATGCAGATCTCCCCTACCACAAAAAGGTGAGATGGCTGAGTTTGGCGAAGGTGCTTAAAAGGGTGTGGGACCTGAAGCCGGAGATTGCTGAGTTTTTGCAAATGAAAGGAAAATGTGGTTCTCCCTCAACTGCAAGATAAAAAATGGTTGGCTGATTTTGCTTTCACCGTGGACATCATGGCCCTCATGAATGAACTGAATTCCAAACTACAAGGGAAGGGCCTTTTTGCACATCAGATGAAGGCTTTGACAAGGCTGTACAAGGGAAAATTACTCCTCCTGACCTGCCAAGTAGAAGCCAGCGATCTCACCCACCTTCCGACACTACTAGTCTGTTCCCTATCAGATGACCAGCAGGAGAAGTATACATCGCTGCTGCATGCTTTGAACGGTGAGTGTTCTCGTAGTTTTGAGGATTTGAAAGTGTTGGAAAATGACATGCTGTTGGTTTCCTCTCCCTTCACCTTCAATGTGGATAACACTCCCACTGACCTGCAACTTGAGCTTATCAATCTTCAGTCTGATGCAGTGATTGGAGAACTATTCAAAACAATGTCGCTGACGAGGTTCTATGCATCTCTCGAACAAAACTTCCAAAGATTAGAAGTCATGCTCAGTGGATGTTTGTACTATTTGGGTCAACCCATGTATGTGAACAGACATTTTCAGTGATGAAATATAACAAGTCACAGATCATCTCTTACTGACTCTCACCTTTCAGCAATCCTGCGCATAGCGACGTCAGAAACTATACCGGACTTCACTGCTCTCGTCAATGCCCATCAAAGACTTCACTCCTCACACTGATTGAGTAGTTTAAATGGAATGTTGAGCGCTCTTTGTTTTTGTGCATACCCATTAACAAGAGTTCTGTCCGTGGTGCTGAATGCAGTGTACTTTTCCCTCCGTGTAGTTCATTGCATGTATAATAATGAAAAAGCTACCAAAAAGGAGAACACGGATGTGGTTTATTTCTGTGCATGTTAAAAAAGTAAAATAAGTAGCATATCTGGATGTGATTTACAGTAGATATGTCTGTCAACAGTCATACACATGTAAATTCCTGTAATATGATTCCGGCCCGCAACGGCAAAAATATATTCTAATGTGGTTCTCCATGGAAAATACTTGCTTAGGCCTGCCCTAGACACTGTCAATACTTGTCTGCCTGCTTTATATAGCAAGCCACGGCCACGTGACTCACGGTCTGAAGGAGCGATTCATTTTTGTGAACGGGATGGTGTACCTAATAAACTGCGTGTATAGTGCTCTACTTTTGATCAGAGCTCAATGGGCCCTGGTTTAGTAGTGCACTATATAAAAGGGAATATGAAGCCATTTGGGACACAGTCATTGACTTGTATGGTGGACAAACAAAAACATTGTAGACGTTAGCTCTGACCGCGTGGCTTCCGGGCTGAAGTTTTCCCATAGGTACAGGATCAGTGTTTTTATTGCAGTAATTAAAAATTATTTGAGGCACATTCAAGTTACGACTGCCATAGGGAGGGAAACAGGCATTCTAACAAGCAGTCAATGCACAACAATTCTTGCTGTCGCAGGGAAAACAGCTTTTCATTCCTACTTTTTTCTCAACCGCTAAATATCCTCGAACTGCACTATTGTAAACCTGGAGTTTATAGCAACAGCATGGTTAAGCACATTGTCGCTCTGCAATTCATTTCGAGTGCATAGGGGAGAGGGGGGCTAAATGTAACACGCCTATTGTAGAGTAACTTGGGGTAAACCACCACCCTACTCCTAAATCATTTTTGGGGGAGTGACTTAAATGAGACAGATTACATTTTTAGAAGAGCAAGACTAGTGGCAAACAGGGAAAGTTTTTGGGGAATTTTTTTGGACATGAAGCGCTTTCTGTGAGAAGTACGGGCAAGTTATTGTTTTGGGGGAATTTTTTGGGACATGAAGCGCTTTCTGTGAGAAGTACCCCAAGTTACCCTTACAGGTAGGCATACATTATAACACTGTGTTTATGCAAGTTTTCTGGAAACAGTACTCCCAAGAGATCTTTTCCCCCACACTGCTACATTTGTTCCCCCTAGAAGAAACACTGGTACAGATCTATGATCTGCTCCCTCTCCCTCAATACTAACCTTACCCATTAGTGCATAACCGACCCATGATCAGCATCTAGGGGCCACTTCAACTAACAGTGTGTGGTTTACTCACTTGACCAGCTGGAAGGCCTCAGGGAGCACGTCGGCGAAGGCAGTACGGTAGACGATGGCATTTCTCCTCTTACAGTTCTGAATGACATCGTTGGCGAGGTAGAACAAATTGAGCCGATGAGAAGCCTCAGCTGCCAGGAGAAAATAGCAGGAAAAAGGGGGAGGGAGAGAGAAAATAGTTGAATTGTAAACCACAGTGGTGGGACTGTAAAAATTGCCAGCATGACAAGTGTTACACAAACAAAATACCATACAATTTCATATGTCTAGCCTTTCAGTACCCGACACTGCCACTACTACAGCATTAGGCTTATACCGGTAACTGCCAAAAAAGACAAAACCAACAAAGTCTCTTAATAGGGCAGTGGGCCACCACGAGCCGCCAGAACAGCTTCAATGAGCCTCGCCATCATTTCTACAAGTGTCTGGAACTCAAGCAGTGCGGCTTGGCAGGGTTGTGTTTCGGAGGACGCATGGCTCTAGATCGTTGCCTCTCCCAAGTCCGTAGGAGAGTTGCAGCGATGGGACCAGACTAACTACCAATTGGATATTATGAAATTGGGGAGAAAAAAGGGGTAAAAGCACAAGAACAAAAAACATAAATAAAAAATAAAATGGTCTGGACCTCTATTGGATGGATGCGACACCATTCTTCCATAAGAAATTCCATAATAGGAGTTTCATTGATGTTGGTGGAAAACGCCGTCTCAGGCACCACTCCTCAATCTCCCATAAGTGTTCAATTGGGTTGAGATCTGCTGACAGACAGCCATGGCATATGGTTTACATTGTTTTCATGCTTATCAAACCATTCAGTGACCCCTCGTGCACTGTGGATGTGGGCATTGTCATCCTGGAAGAGATCACTCCCATCAGGGTAGAAATGCTTCACCAGAAGTTGAAGGTGATCACTCAGAATGGCTGCGTATTTACTGGCGTTTACCTTGCCCTCTAAGGGGCTGAGCGGACCTAAACCTTGCCAGGACAATGCTCCCCACCTGATCTCAATTTACTTAATATACTGAAGTCTTTCCTTAATTTTGTCAGTTACCTGTTCATTGCCTTCTTGTAACCGAAGGGTAACTTTCCTGTGTTTCGTACAAACTAGGATACTCTTCATCCTGTCCTGCATGGATTGACGCCATGTTTTGGGAGGTTTAACTCAGATGCAGGCCTGAAGCCTTACCTTGTACCGGGTCCAAGATACCCTGGCCTAGGGCGATTGAAAGTGGAACCCCAGTCTAAAAGGCAGTGACAAAGTTTTTCCCAAGGCCAAGTAGGCTCTGGGCAGACACCTCAAAGGGTCATTGGAGCCACTCCAAAACATGAAAAATTTAGAAAAGCATAAAACAGACCTGAATATATAAAAACGACAAAACAATGCTTATTTTCCCTGCTTTCCCCTCGTAAAAACTAATCCCAACATCCCAATACATTTAGCAGGTGATGACGGCATCATTGTCACCGATACTGTTATGGTTGTACACCAAGACAAAGCATTGCAAATACAGGACAAATCCAAACCAAATGGTCTATGATGCCAATGCCACATTTTTTTTTTACACAAGAACCAAGATTACATTTGTTCAAGGGTCTCATTAGCATTCAAAGATTTATTTTCCTAAATATATTTAATTTTCAGGATGGGAAAAGCACTGTTAAACTTCGAATGACTGAAACCAAATCTAAAGTATGTATGTAGAAAAAGATAATGGACCTATATATTTTTTAATAACAATCTAAGAATGAACAATAACCTAAATTAAAGCTACAGTGCCTTCAGAAAGTATTTATGACCCTTGAGTTATTCCACATTGTGGTTACAGCCCGAATTAAAAATAATTACATTGATTTGTTTTCTCACTTATCTTCACACAATACCCCATAATGATAAGTATTTGTAGAAGTACCTTTGGCAGCTATTACAACTGAGTCTTTCTGGGTACGTCTCTAAGAGGTTTCCACACCTGGATTGTACAACATTTGCCCATTTTTCTTTTCATGCATACCCATAACATGATGCAGCCACTACTATGATTGAAAATATGGAGTGGTACTCCGTAATATGTTTGGGGCAAATCCACCAACACTATGTATTTCAGGACAAAAAGTGAATTGCTTTCCCACATTCTTTGCAGTATTACTTTAGTGCCTTGTTGTAAACAGGATGCATGTTTTGGAATATTTTTATTCTGTACAGGCTTCCTTTTCACTCTGTCAGTTAGGTTAGGATTGTGGAGTAACTACAATGTTGTTGATCCATCCTCAGTTTTCTCCTATTACAGCCATTAAACTCTGACTGTTTCAAAGTCACCATTGGCCTCATGGTGAAATTCCTGAGCGATTTCCTTCCTCTCAGGCAACTGAGTTAGGAAGGACGCCTGTATCTTTGTAATGACTGGGTGTATTGATACACCATCCAAAGTGTAAGTAATAACTTCAACATGCTCAAAAGGATATGCAGTGTCTACTTTTTATTTTATTTTGACCTCTACCAATAGGTGCCCTTCTATGTAAGGCATTAGAAAACCTCACTCGTCTTTGTGGTTGAATCTGTTTCAAATTCACTGCTCAACTGAGGGACCTTGTGTGGGGTACAGAGATGAGGTAGTCGTTCAAAAATCATGTTCAAGTGGAACCGACAGCATTTTATCAACACAAAATCTTAAAATCTGTTCACATAAACCCACAGAAAGAACAAACACCTTTTTTACATTTTCTGACAAGCGCGCACTTGGACATGGTCATTTTCACGTTTTCATAAATTCATAGAACGTCTGGGAATTACGTAGTCAGGCATTTGTGAAAGTTCTATAGCAATATAGCGGGAAAGCAGCTGTGCGTTTGGACAATTAATACACACTGTCCAGGACTGCATTCTACCCAGACAGGTGCACCAATCAGAGCAACAGTAGGGATATGCTAAAAAGCCATTTGCCACACGGGGGTGCCATCTTTCACTTTGAACTGGACTGTATGTTTACAGGCAGTAGCAACAGCTCGACATTTGATCATGAGAACGCATTCTCCCTTGCCCTCCATTTGGCAAATGTCACCATAATTCTAGCCTGAGTCCTGCTTATGAGCAAAAACTAAAGCAGGAAGCATCAATTAAAAAAGTAGTCAGATGTAGCAAATGCTAAGCTACAGGACTATTTTGCTAGCACAGACAGGAATATGTTACGGGATTCTCCGATGGCATTGAGGAGTACACCACATCAGTCACTGGCTTTATCAATAAGTGCATCAATGACGTCATCCCCATAGTGACAGTACATACACTACCGTTCAAACGTTTGGGGTCACTTAGAAATTTCCTTGTTTTTGAAAGAAAAGCACATTTTTTGTCCAATAAAATATCAAATTGATCAGAAATACAGTGTAGACATGTTAATGTTGTAAATGACTACTGTAGCTGGAAACGGCAGATTTTTAATGGAATATCTACATTGGCGTACAGAGGCCCATTATCAGCAACCGTCACTCCTGTGTTCCGAAGGCACGTTGTGTTAGCTAATCAAATTGTATCATTTTAAAAGGCTAATTAATCATTAGAAAACCCTTTTTTAGGGCCTCCCGGGTGGCGCAGTGGTCTAGGGCACTGCATCGCAGTGCTAACTGCGCCACCAGAGTCTCTGGGTCCGCGCCCAGGCTCTGTCGCAGCCGGCCGCGACCGGGAGGTCCGTGGGGCGACGCACAATTGGCATAGCGTCGTCCGGGTTAGGGAGGGTTTGGCCGGTAGGGATATCCTTGTCTCATCGCGCTCCAGCGACTCCTGTGGCGGGCCGGGCGCAGTGCGCGCTAACCAAGGGGGCCAGGTACACGGTGTTTCCTCCGACACATTGGTGCGGCTGGCTTCCTGGTTGGAGGCGCGCTGTGTTAAGAAGCAGTGCGGCTTGGTTGGGTTGTGCTTCGGAGGACGCATGGCTTTCGACCTTCGTCTCTCCCGAGCCCGTACGGGAGTTGTAGCGATGAGACAAGATAGTAATTACTAGCGATTGGATACCACGAAAATTGGGGAGAAAATGGGATAAAAATTATTTTAAAAAAGAAAAAGAAAAAAAAAAAAAACTTTTTTAATTATGTTAGCACATCATTCTTCAGACTAGTTGAGTATCTGGAGCATCAGCATTTGTGGGTTCAATTACAGGCTCAAAATGCCCAGAAACAAAGACTTTCTTCTGAAACTCGTCAGTCTGTTCTTGTTCTGAGAAATTAAGGCTATTTATTCCATGCGAGAAATTGGCAAGAAACTGAAGATCTCGTACAACGCTGTGTACTACTCCCTTCACAGAACAGCGCAAACCGGGATGCTAGGCAGAGTTGCAAAGAAAAAGCCATCTCTCCGACTGGCCAATGAAAGATTAAGCTGGACAAAACAGACACTGGACCTCTGCCTAGAAGGCCAGCATCCCGGAGTCACCTCTTCACTCTCGAAGTTGAGACTGGTGTTTTGCAGGTACTATTTAATGAAGCTGCCAGTTGAGGACTAGTGAGGCATCTGTTTCTCAAACTAGACACTAATGTACTTGTCCTCTTGTTCAGTTATGCACCGGGGCCTCCCACTCCTCCTTCTATTCTGGTTAGAGCTAGTTTGCGCTGTTCTGTGAAGGGAGTAGATGTGAATATTGACCTTTAAAAATCTTACTCACAAGGCCATAGGGCCAGACGGATAACCAGGACGTGTACTCCGAGCATGCGCTGACCAACTGACATTTTCAACCTGACCGAGTCTGTAATAACAACATGTTTCAAGCAGACCACCATAGTCCCTGTGCCCAAGAAAGCGAAGGTAACCTGCCTAAATGACTACCGGCAGAGATTAAGTGTTTCGAAAGGCTGGTCATGGCTTACATCAACAGCCTCATCCTGGAAACCCTAGACCCACTCCAATTTGCATACCGCCCTAACAAATCCACAGATCTCTATTGCACTCCACACTGCCCTTTCCCACCTGTACAAAAGGAACACCTATGTGAGAATGCTATTCATTGACTACAGCTCAGCGTTCAACACCATAGTGCCCTCAAAGCTCATCACTAAGCTAAAGGACCCTGGGCCTAAACACCTCCCTCTGCAACTGGATCCTGGACGGCCGCCCCCAGGTGGTAAGGTTAGGCAACAACACATCCGCCACGCTGATCCTCAACACGGGGGGCCTCAGGGGTGCATGCTCAGTCCCCTCCTGTACTCCGTTCACTCATGACTGCATGGCCAGGCACGACTCCAACACCATCATTAAGTTTGCCAATGACTACAACGGTAGGCCTGATCACCGACAACAATGAGACAGTCTATAGGGCGGTCAGAGACCTGGCAGTGTAGTGCCAGGACAACAACCTCTCCCTCAATTTGATCAAGACAAAGGAGAAGGTTATGGACAAATAGGTAAAAGACACAGCATGCCCCCATTCTCATCAACGGGGTTGTAGTTGAGCAGGTTCAATTTCAAGTTCCTTGGTGTCCACATCACCAACCAACTAACATGGTCCAAGCACACCAAGACAGTCGTGAAAAGGACACGACAGCGCTTATTCCCCCTCAGGAGACTGAAAAGATGTGGCATGGGTCCTCAAATCCTCAAAAGGTTCTACAGCTGCACCATCGAGAGCATCCTGACTGGTTGCATCACTGCATGGTATGGCAACTGCTTGGCCTCCGACCGCAAGGCACTACAGAGGGTAGTACGTACGGCCCAGTACATCACTGGGGCCAAGCTTCCTGCCATCCAGGACCTCTATACTAGACGGTGTCAGAGGAAGGCCCTAAAAATTATCAAAGACTCCAGCCACCCTAGTCATAGACCTCTCTGCTACTGCATTGGCAAGTGGTACCGGAGCGCTAAGTCTAGGTCCAAGAGGCTTCTAAACAGCATATACCCCCACCCATAAGACTCCTGGACAGCTAATCAAATGTATACCCAGAATATTTGCATTGCCCCCCCCCCCCCCCCCCCTTACACTGCTGCTACTGTTTATTAATCTATGCATAGTCACTTGACCTCTACCTACATGTACATATTACCTCATTTAACCGGTGCCCCTGCACATTTACTCTGTACCAGTACACCCTGTATATAGCCTCCCTACTGTCATTTTACTGCTGCTCTTTAATTATTTGTTACTTTTATTTTTTACTCATCCATTTTCTACTTAACACTTATTTTTATTAAAACTGCATTGTTGGTTAAGGGCTTGTAAGTAAGCATTTCACTATACCTGTTGTATTCGGCACATGTGAGAAATCAAATTTGATTTGCCAAAAGCTGCAAAATACAGCTGAAAGGATTTATGCAAATATGTAAACACCACGGGAGCCTTACATTTGAGAAAGTCACAATCCTATTGATAAAAAAAAAAGTAGGCTCTCTCTCCATCAGCTGCCGATGCACATTAATACGATCAACAACTAATGCTAGCCAGAGTGAGATGAGCTAAAATCTAAACGAGGGAAGATTAGTTACACCCTCTCAAACTTTTTCAACTAGTTGGCTGTCAAAATTGATTAAAAAAAAAAAAAAAAAAAAAAAGGGGGAAATAGTAGCCTGCTAGTCCTTCTGCAGCCTGCTCGCCAATGCATGCTTGTCCCAACCAAAGTTGACAATGGGAACTTGCCTGCCCACCCATTTGATCGATGCCAAATACATTTGATTGACAACTAAGATATATGCTAACTGTGGATAAGTTGTTCAAGTTCAGCATAGCTCGCTAGTTAGCTAGCAAAACAATGTACATTTCTTGCTACCTAACCAAACGACACCTGCAGCATCTCTTGCTGTAGCCAACAAAAAAATGATGAGGGGAAAAAGTTGGTCACTCACCCACTCCTCCAATGACATAACATTCTCCCAGTAGCTAGCATTAGGCTCAGTGTTCTTAGCTTGCTAAATAAATAGCTACGCTAGCCCAGGGGTGTCAAATTCAATCTGCGCACGGACAATATTTTAAAAACACTGAATTTGCAGGCCAGCCATAGCCTATTTGTTTTCACAAAAACACATGCAACTACGACCCCAACTGAACGTTGTTTTATCAGAAAAATATGGCACTTTATAATGTCCACTTATGATGCTCTTTATAGCATTTTAAAATATTAAAATAAAAGATGAATAATATGTCCAGCCTTTGCTGCTATGCTTGCAGATGTGCATAACATGCTGTGGACCCTAATCAAAAAGTATTTAACTCCAAATAAATACGTAGCTATGTAGTAACATGTCAACTGAAAACATGATTAAAAATGTTTTGCCAACCATTCCCAGCCTTAGTTACAGTCCGCTTTTGTTCAAAATATTGAATAATTGAAATTGAAAACAGTGCATCTCGAATGAGTTGTGGCAGCAAACAATGTACCAGGCCAGCTGTGATTTTACAATCTGATAGCCATATTTTTTGGACTACCAAGAAATGTATTGGTGAATTATATTAATCATACATTGAACTGCATCCATCTATACTTCCCACAATGCCTGACAGTACGTCATGGAATTTTGAGTCAAATAGAACACATTTTAAAACCTCTTATGTTGGTTTTGAAGCATAAACTGGGATTATTTTTGGCTGATATGATTGTCTGTTTCATACCTGCAAAGTTGTTAAAACTGTCAGTTCCACTTTAAAACACTATTATTGCACACAGAGTCCATGCAACTTAAGTAATCAATTTTAAATTCAGGCTGTAACAAAATTTGATAAAGGTCAAGGGTATGAATACTTTCTGAAGGCACTGTAAACAGTCAGGGGAATTGACAGTTCCTCCAGTATTCCGATCAATTTTTTGGGGCTAAATCAATACTTCCCTGCATATTATGTGAGTGCCTGCACATTTGACCAATCACTGCATTATTTCCACATAAAAAAGAAGTAAAAAAGCAATATTCCAGCATTATTTGATACATTTTTTTTTTTTAAAGACCCATCTCTGCAGTATAAAATGTTTTAACCAAACACTGCACATTTATTCTGCACAATATGGTTCAATCAAGCCACACGTCAACAAACTTATTCCCTCAACGCATGTGACAAAATCATTGCCATGCAAAATATCAGAATTGACTCTGCAATAACCAAGCATTTTTGCCCGCACATATCACAAAAATATCCCTACGAAATCCTGGAGGGACTGTTTAGAATTGTGGAAGTTGGTTCCTGTTTCAGTCATGTCTTTGGCCACGTTCGCATTGGTCAAACAAAAACACACAAATGATTGGGAGGCACTATTTGTCAACCACAATGCAGGTCATGGCTGCATAGTGTAATTGGCGAGAAGCAACTGAAGCGACTTGAAGGTGACTTCATCAAAAACTGCATGACCTTAAACCACAAGGTTTTTGTAAAGCTCCTGCAGTCAACATGTCGCAAGAAGGACCATTTTTATACCCATAATGTAACACACTTTGAAAGCTGGTGTGAAAGCTGGTCTCTCTCGTCCCTCTGCAGCAGACATGCACCGAGTGTACAAAACATGAATATTGAGTTGCACCTAAGTATCATGATATCGTATTGTGAGGTCCCTGGAAATTACCAGCCCTATTTGCCACTATGACATCAACACTGTGATTCAGACGTCACATACTGCCAGGCAAGGCACTTAGCCACGATAAGATCATCAACACAAGTGTTCTGAAGTCATATACGCTAAAGAGGGAGGCAGTTAGCCACTATTACCCTACGTCAACAGGTTTATTCTGTCACACCATAAAAGTCAGACACTATATCTAATTAATTTATGTTTTTTGGCAATATTCCAAATGCCTGTATCTGCATTTAATCGTTATTAGGAGTGTTTATGTCCGCTTGCTCGCTTGTTGTATTTTTGGTCTCTTCTCCTTCGTGCACCATCCCATTTACGCCAGAGATCTGTATATAATGACGAGATGCACATCTCCGCCCTAACAAATGGGAGACAGTTGTTGTCCCAAAGTCGGGAAGGCAGGCGACAAGCTTAGGTCCAATATAAGCCCTTATAAACGCATGACTTATTTTGGAACGTTTTTAGCGAGAGTGAAACCTCTCGCGTCGCCTCTTCCTCTATGGTTTACACACACACAAGCCTCTCCCCTGCCTCTCACGCCAACAAAGTTGAGATCACATATTCTACTCTGACAAGCGTTTTCAACTCACTATTTGAATTTGGTCCAACAGAATCTGTCATATGGATACCAAAACACATTGAGACATTATTTGACTGTAATAGAGGATAAGTTAACTTCACAACACCCTTTTTATGTCTCAACTACTCAAATTGTGCACAGAGCAGACTACTAAAACGAGTGTATCAATGAACATTGAAAAAATGTATGCTCAGTTTATCGCGCACTGCATTGGGGTACCGCTAGCAGCATTTTAGCCAAACACTTATACTAGCTGTCTAGTCTTTCATTAAATGTGCACTGACCATAAAACACAATTATAAAGAATTGGCAACTCGTTTTCATTCTGAACAAAGTGGACAGGCTGGACAGGCTAACATGCTTTGCAAACAGACAGAAGGGTGTGTTCATAACAATTAAACTGTTCAACCTTGTTAGTTAGCAAATAGATCCAAGTTGGCTGAACATGAAATAAAGATTAGCTGGCTTATCAGTAGCACGTGGGCTTGAGATTTTTATTTAACTAGGCAAGTCAGTTAAGAACAAATTCTTATTTACAATGACGGCCTACCCCTGGGTCAATTGTGCGCCGCCCTATTGGACTCCCAATCATGGCCGGGTTGTGATACTGCCTGGAATCGAACAAGGGTCTGTAGTGATGCCTCTAGCACTGAGATGCAGTGCCTTAGACCGCTGTGCCACTTGGGAGATTGTGGATGAGACCTGTGTTCATTTTCTATAGCCTTATGCCTGCTACAAGAAGTTAGTCATTAGTGAACGTGCATTATGCATGGTTCTAGTTAAATAACTGGGAGTTTATATAGTGTGCAACATATTTTTATAGCTTATTCGCAGTTAGTCAGCACCTCTACATAAAATCACTCTCTCTGGGTGAGCGCCAGCTCATGTTTTTTTATTCGTCTAGTTAAATCTGTAACAAAAAAGGGCATTTTCTTACACTTGAAAGCCAGATGTGATTATCGCCAAAAAAAAGCAGGTAAAACTAATTTGATAAAATAATGTAATTATTAGTGGGTCTTATGGTTGTGGAAGGCTTATATTTATCCATGGTATAACTTCACAAGCTGTGAATTCATTAGACTATTTCTGACTGTTTGAAATGCAGTGACCATTAAATTGTACAACGCTGATTTAGAGAAAACATTTTAAATGTTTTATATGTGAATCGACCATAATTTTGAAAAATATATATTATTTTTAGGTCTAATCACCCAGCCCTAGCAGACACTAAAGCACTTAAAATTCGAGCTAGGTCGAGGGAAACCTGGGACAGCGCAGCCAAGTTTCACAACTGGTGCCAGCTCGATTAAAAGTCGGGCTGGTGATGCCGTTCCTATGCAACCACCAAGCTGATCACTGCTGGATGCTGACAACATTTAGCTAGCTTGTCTGGACTTGTTTCTGTTAGCTAGCACATTGACAAGCAAATACTGCAGTAGTCAGAAATGACACTAATTACCACCATAGCTGGATCCTTCATTACATTTTTGCACTACACAATAAACTTTTGAGAAAGCTTAGTGACTCAAATGCTAGTGACCAAAAACATTAGCTAGCAAATCAGAGTTAAAACAAGCTAGCTAGTAGGAATTGTAGCTTGCCAAGTCGTATTGAAAGCTAGCTAGCTACATCATATCAAACCTGTCTGGTTTGCTTGGTTAGCTAGCTAATAGCCAATGTCATGGCAAGCAAGGTAGGAATTAAGTTAGCTAGCATGTTACGCTAATCGTTTAGCTAACTTCAGCAAGCTAAATACATCGCTCTGAGTCTGGCTTTTACTGGCAGGAGTATGGGGTAATGTTAGTTACAGTATGGTGAGGGTGAATTAAATTCTTCAACATCTTGCTTGCTAGCAACATTAGTGAAGCCAGCTAGTCACATTTTGTCTACCTAGCAACATGACATAATTTCTAATTATCTGGAAGCAGTGGAAACATCTTGAGCTAGGCCACCAAGTCCAGCCCAACCTGGGTTGGTTTCAAAGTGCCAATGGAAGAACCTCTAAGAAGGTTTCAGGCCAACATAGGTCCTTAAGTGAAATCTCCACCAGCCGGGGCACCAGGTAATGCAAAACAAACTTGCCCTTTAAGCCTACATCATAACATTTTTAAGCATTGCCAACATCAGCTTCTGTTGCTGAAAAGGCAGGAACACCAGCAAACAGTCATGGTGACTGAAAAACTCAGAGCTCCGCCTCCAAGGCAGTCACAGCAACATCCTGATACTTATCTAAGCCCGGGTGAAAATACTTAATTCCCTGCTGTAGTAACAAGACCAGGCATACCAACATAACATTGTACTCTTCCTCAGCCAATAGGTATAAACTAACAGGAGTAATTAGCAGGCTATGCATTTTGGAGTGAGTGAACTATCACTTGTTCCTAAACTAGGTCCATGAAGGAATCCTACAAAGACCCCTTCACCAAGTTGCACGGCAATACACCTTTAGCACATATCGGCTGTGGCTTGGCCCTTCAGTGTAGCCTATGAATGATCGCTCAGCGTAATAAAAGCCCATCACCGTTGATTCAGGTTCTATCAGCATTTGTCTTAGAACAATGCACACAGAATAAGCCTAGCCTAATTAAGCTTTAACACCGCAATGAACGTCAGGGAGGGGCTGCTGTTCACACCTGGCATTGCAAACACAGGGCCTGCCGCCTGACTGAATATTCAATCGTTGAATTTGAGTGATGCTTGAATCTAGTGCATGTGTAGTGCTGTGAATTCATAAAAAGCACAACAGCATTGACCAAGGTACAGTAATGTGGCCGAATATAAAGCACAATGAACCAATCCATCCATTGGATCCTTCACAACCACCAACATATTTAAATATGAGGTGTTTAATAGTTTCCCCCCCCCCAGGCTTTCACAAGCAGTACCTTCTTCACTCTCACAATCCCCTCTTGCAACACAATCACATTATTTTTAACTCAAAGAAAATTACCTTAAAAAAAGGTGCAGGTTGCTACATCCATTTGGGGACTTATAAATATATGATATGTAGACCTACCCATTGATTCTTGAATACCTATAAAAATGCCCCAATGGGCTTAGTTCAATAGTCATACCCCATTAGAACCCAAAATATAAGCTCCCATGTTTGTAAATGTAAACAAACTATAACTCTTCAAAACTAATGTTATGATGGATGGTCAGTACTTTCATCCATAGCTTTGTCTCTGAATTTGACAGTGGTTACATTTACCCAGCCATATCCATCATATTTTTACCGAAACATTGGCCGGGACAATTCTTGTTATTGTTTCAACTGCTTATTGCGGCTTTAAAAACTACAGTCATTTCGAGTTACATGCTGACCAGACCAGTCACGTGAGCATGTTGATTTTGTCCACCCACAATCAGGACACTCAGGTTGAAAAGTGTCAACGAAATCTGAACCAATTATATTCATTTGGGGACAGGTCGAAAAGCATTAAACATTTATGGCAATTTAGCTAGCTAGCTTGCTGTTGCTAACTAATTTGTCATGGGATAAATACATTGGGTTGTTATTTTACCTGAAATGGACAAGGTCCTCTACTCCGACAATTAATCCATAAAAGGGTGAAACCGAGTTAGTTTCTAGTAATCTCTCTTCCTCTGACTTTATATGGCGGTTCGCAACCAACTTTAAGATGCATTACCACTACCAACTGGGCTGGAGTGTGGACCTCAGTTCATCTTTCAAATCACCCACATGGGTATACGCTCCTAAAAACCAATGAGGAGATGGGAGAGACGGGACTTGCAGCGCATCGCAAATAGAATCAAGTTCTATTTTAGCACCAGGCTACGCAGATGCTCGTTGACGCACGTGAGCAGTGTGGGTGCAATGATTGAATAACATATATGTGTACATTTATTTTGCAACGTGAGCGGTGAGGTCAGTTACGTTATTAAGTCCCGCCTCTCGCATCTCCTCATTGGTTTTTAGGCACATATACCCACGTGGGTGATGGTAAAATGAACTGAGGTCCTCACGCCAGTCAGCGATGGTAATGCACCTTAAGGTTGGTTGCCAAACGCCATATAAAGTCCAAAGAAGAAGCCCGAAGGAGGAGCAATTACTAGCAACTAAAATCGGTTTACCCTTTTATCTGTGTATTAATTGTCAGAGTAGAGGTCCTTGTGCATTTCAGATAAACAACCCAATGTTCATATCCTATTAACAAATGATCTAGCAACAGCAAGCTAGCTATTACCATAAATGTTCACTTATCAACCTGTCCCCAAATTAATATAGTTGGCTCAGACTTTGTTGTGATATTTCAACCTGCTAGTCCTGATTGGAGTTGGAGGACAAAATCAAAATGCCTGCGAGCTGTCTGGTCTGCATGTTAGGCATACTTTACTAGTAACTACACTCTTAAAAAATAAATAACATACAGTTTCTAAAACAACACACAATGACATAAATATGGACTACCAAAGCTTCACTGTCACTAACAAAAAAGCAGAGGAAAGCATCTGGCAAAAGCAGCACAGCATGTTTCCAGTCTCCGGGAGACCTGAACAACAATACATTCAGGCATCTTCAATTATCGTACACAAGCACTCCCTATAGGCCTACAACAACTGAAGCTCCCAAAATGGTTGGTCATTTCCTGAGGTAGGCTAGTCTGCTCCTCAAAACGTTCCTATTTTTATTGTGCAATAACTACTGTGTAGTTAACAGGAAGTTACAGTAAACTCAATAACATAGTATATTTTATAAACGTGTTGGCTAATTACTTAACTATTTATCTAGCTAGTTAACATGTATTTTGATTGTTACTGTTTGACACATCTAAGTCCAACTGATTTAGGGTGTTAAACCAAGGATGGCAAAGGCTTCAAGAAATTTGACAGTCTTAACAGGAGAATAGCTAACGTTAGCTAACAAATTTACACTAACGTTAATTCTATGCGTAGAATACTTGCTCACTAAAGCCATTGTTTGTCAACAACTGACCAGACACGTTATAACAAACATTTGCAAGACATCACAACTAGTAACGTTAGTAGTGATAGCATTATCTGGCTGACACTGCAAGTCAACATTAGCTAACTTTTTAACTAACTAGCTCCACATATGCGCACTCCCGCGTTACTTAACGTTACCCAAGAAGCTAACTATAAGATACATTACATTATTTAATTTCACATGACATTCCTGTGTTGTGCACCAATGTCACTAACTAGATACTGTTAACATTCGCTAAACATAGCTAGTTACTTACGTTAAAGTATGCAGCCAACAGTTACCTAGCTAAAGTTAGCTAACCTAGCAATATAACGAGCGCTAAGCTAGCCAGGCAAATCAGCTATCGTTAGCTAGCTAACATTAGCAACTCACATTTCCTCAACCATTTAATCCAGTAACGCACGATAAGGCTGTGGTATTTCTTGTTCTCAATGCACCAATTTGATAGTCCTTGAATTGATTCCATTGTGTTCGACACTCCTTGAAACCGTCGGTCCAAAGTTGACTCTAGAGCCACAGGCAAACCACGACTTTGGCCGCTTGACGCGCCTGATCCTGCAGCCATCTTCGGGCCTTGCACTGCCAAGCCACACATAAAACAATGAGCCAGATATTTCAGCGGATGTATAAATGTGAAGCATCCGGTTGGCGTCGATTCCACTCACTACCAAATATGGTGATGAGAGAAAGCCCAATGGCCGGCATTAGGAGAAGATGGCGCGAAATTCTGCAAATTTTCTCTTCGATTAAACATTTAATCTCCATACAGTTTTCTATTTCCAAAACTATAATCTGTAACAAACAGATTGGACTGCGTGTTGTAGACTTTACCCTTTGCCAAAGTTTTTTCTTTTTAAGTGCAAGTGGGAATTTAGTTATTGCACACGCGCACTTCATAGAGTAGGCGTTCCCTAACGGAAATATACAAATAATGCTAGAACGCGCCAATAGGATCTCACTAGCTCGTGCTTGGCTCTGCCCACCTCCTTGCTTGTTCTGCGCGCTGTGATTAATTTGCTCCCGTTGGAAACGACAAGGTCTTCTTCTTCGATGAGGTCTAATAAATGTTGCATTAGCCCACCTACTCGACTGGAGTATAACTCCCTTATGCTTTGCTTGAAAAAACAACAATACCTTACCAAACACTACACTCACAAAAAAAATGACAAAATATCAAAATATACCATACTCTACTACTTAAATATATTTAGTCCTACTTCAGGCCAACAGCCTGAAAGGAAGAGACGTGGTGTCTTAACACTTAATACTTAACACACCCTGTAACTCTTATGATGTCAAGTCTTGCACACTCAAATACCTCTTTGCAGCTCCCACCACAACCTCTATTTTCTGTGACTTACGTTCCCTGCAGTACAGTTGATAACCATTGCTATAAATGCCAAAAATCCAATCTTACTGAAACATATATCACTTGTTGGTTTATCCCTCTGTACTGGTATAGATCAACTATTCACACCACTCCTCTCAGGATCCCTCCCACTTGATCCATATTCC
The DNA here is from genome assembly GCF_016432855.1 of Salvelinus namaycush. Lineage (NCBI taxonomy): Eukaryota > Metazoa > Chordata > Actinopteri > Salmoniformes > Salmonidae > Salvelinus > Salvelinus namaycush. The sequence goes on along the minus strand of NC_052338.1, from coordinate 2,709,579 downwards.
TATACTTTCTTCCCTGGCTCAGCATGACAACTTCTGCACTAGTCTAACCCTGAAAACCTCAACCTGCCTCTCTTGCACGGAATATTTCTGATCCCCAGCCCCATGGGCACCCCGCCCATGGGATGGCAGGTAGCCTAGTGGTTAGAGTTTTGGGCCAGTAACTGGAAGGTTGCGGGATTGAATTCCTGAGCTGACAAGGAAAAATCTGTCGTTCTGCCTCTGAGCAAGGCAGTTAACACACTGTTCCCCGTGCGCCGGAGACGTGGATGTCGATTAAGGCAGCCCCCGCACATCTCTGATTCAGAGGGGTTGGGTTAAATGCGGAAGACACGTTTCAGTTGAATACATTCAGTTGGACAACTGACTAGGTATCCCCCTTTCCCAATTAACACGTACCACTACTTCCCCCAACACTACACAATCCTTTGTCTCATGCCCTTCTGACCACTTCTCACACGTAGGAACCTGCCTCCTACACACTACTGTCACATGCCCTTAAGCTTGACACCTGTAACATCGGAATTTGGGGCGACATTTTGGAAATTGGGTGCCGCCCTCCGGCGCCCCTGATCGGCTACTAGACCGCCGGGGGTGAGTGGAAATCATTTTAGCTAAAAGTAAGCTACAGAGATTTGCAACCAAATTTGCTACCACGTCAAAGAGACAAAAACTATCAGGAAGCGAATATATATATTTTTTTTAACTAATGAGAAAAGAGGCACAATCTCTAAGCCAAAGAGATTCGCTGCTGAAATCTATCAGCCTGCAGCAATGTCCATCAGCCAGTGTGGAGAACAAGCCTCCAAGGACGTTCATTCGGAGAGACGGACGAGCCCCTGTTCGCTGGTTCTAGCAGCGAAGAGGGCGAACCGGAGCAGTCCGAGCCATCCACTTCCACCGATGATGACAGCTCTCTGGGTGGACAAGAACAGGTGGTCGCACCAGGCCTAACCACACCTCCAAATAATGCCGGCGGAGACCCTACTATCTGGACCTATCTGGACCCTACTACCTCAGACCCGTCGCTCCCTGTCCCCGATGACATAAAAAAAACATAAAAGATCTCGGTGAGTGGCCAAAATATATGAATGGATCTTTACGATATATTTTAGTGCAGGCTGGGCCATATCAGGATAAGGAGGGGAATTTCCCAAGAGATGAGGGGTAACAAATATTTTCGGTGGCCCACTACAATAGGAGGATGGCGAACAGGGAGAGACCATGGCTCGTTTATTCCAAGCAAAACGATACAGCCTTCTGTTTTTGCTGCAAACTTTTTTTCACATGAGTGCAAATCTGCGCTGGTCAGGGATGGAACCAGGAACTGGAAGAATCTGTCCCACGTCCTCAGCTCTCATGAGAAGTCGCATGACCATCTAGAAAGTTTCCAGAGGTGGAAGGAGCTGGAGATCAGGCTGGTGTCCAAGCAAACTATCGATGCCCAAGCCCAACGGGCTAGTGACGGAGAGACTCTCCATTGGCAGCAGGTGCTGCAGAGGCTCATAGCCCTGATACGCGTAATGGCCACCCAGAACATTGCACTACGTGGGACCACTGACAGGCTGAACGAGACAAATAATGGGAACATTCTGAAGTTTGTGGAAATGCTGGGTATCTTTGATTTGATTTCAGGACCATGGACAGCTACTGAGAGAAAACATCGATGACTGTAATGCAGCACAACAGCAGAGGAAAGAGGTCACTCTAGGCGTGCCACAAAATGAAGAAATGCTGAAATGTATATTGGACAATCAAATTTGATATTTAAATAAATAAAATTCGTTAAGGCTGGGTCATTGACAGAACGCTTATTTTACACAGCTCCAACGAAACGAGGCCCACCATGCATTTATGAAAGATTTTGGTCTCGCCTAGGATGGCGGAACGTCCAGGGCCCTGATAACTTACAGTTGAAGTCGGAAGTTTACATACACTTAGTTGACTGTGCCTTTAAACAGCTTGGAAAATTCCAGAAAATTATGTCATGGCTTTAGAAGCTTCTGATTGGCTAACTGACATAATTAGGTCAATAGGAGGTGTACCTGTGGATGTATTTCAAGGCCTACCTTCAAACTCAGTGGCTCTTTGCTTGACATCATGGGAAAATCAAAAGAAATCTGCCAAGACCTCAGAAAAATAATTGTAGACCTCCACAAGTCTGGTTCATCCTTGGGAGCAATTTCCAAATGCCTGAAGGTACCACGTTCATCGTGGTACCAGCGTACGCAAGTATAAACACCATGGGACCACGCAGCCATCATACCGCTCAGGAGGACGACGCGTTCTGTCTCCTAGAAATTAACGTACTTTGGTGCGAAAGGTACAACTCAATCCCAGAACAACAGCAAAGGACCTTGTGAAGATGCTGGAGGAAACAGGTACAAAAGTATCTATATCCACAGTAAAACGAGTCCTATATGGACATAACCTGAAAAGCCGTTCAGCAAGGAAGAAGCCACTGCTACAAAACAGCCATAAAAAACACAGACTAGAGTTTGCAATTGCACATGGGGACAAAGATCGTACTTTTTGGAGAAATGTCCTCTGGTCTGATGAAACAAAAATATAACTGTTTGGCCATAATGAACATCGTTATGCTTGGAGGAAAAAGGGTTATGCTTGCAAGCCGAAGAACACCATCCCAACAGTGAAGCACAGGGGTGGCAGCATCATGTTGTGGGTGTGCTTTGCTGCAGGAGGGACTGGTGCACTTCACAAAATAGATGGCATCATGAGGAACAAAAATTATGTGGAAATATTGAAGCAACATCTAAAGACATCAGTCAGGAAGTTAAAGCTTGGTCGCAAATGGGTCTTCCAACTTGACAATGACCCCAAGCATACTTCCAAAGGTATTGCAAAATGGCTTAAGGACAACAAAGTCAAGGTATTGGAGTGGCCATCACAAAGCCCTGACCTCAATCCTATAGAACATTTGTGGGCAGAACTGAAAAAGCGTGTGCGAGCAAGGAGGCCTACAAACCCGACTCAGTTACACCAGCTCCGTCAGGAGGAATGGGACAACATTCACCCAACTTATTGTGGGAAGCTTGTGGAAGGCTACCTGAAACGTTTGACCTAAGTTAAACAATTATGAAGGCAATGCTACCTAGTACTAATTGAGTGTATGTAAACTTCTGACCCAATGGGAATGTGATGAAAGAAATAAAAGCTGAAATAAATCATTCTCTCTAGTACAGTGGTTCTTAACCTTGTTGGAGGTACTGAACCCCACCAGTTTCATATGCGCATTCACCGAACCCTTCTTAATTGGAAAAATAAATATGATTTTTTTCAAATTCAAAACATAGGTATATATTTTACTGGTGCACAAAATGAACCGTGCATCAACATCAACACCGTGTGTTCAAAGAACAAAATCATCAAAACATGATTTTCACACAAAAACAAAAACATAATAATGAATATTTACTGCAAATCAGTGTGACTTCTGCTGTTGCCTTTCAGAGACCAGTTCAGAAATGCTTCACCTTGGCAAGTGCCACTCTCATGTCATTTTCGCAACAAAGTCTGTTCCTTTTCTTCGTTTTTATGTCCAGCATCCTCGAAAAGGATTGCTCGCAAAGATATGTTGTAACAAACGGTATGAAAATCTCCAGAGCTTTCTTAGCAATAACAGGGTACGTTACAATTTGTTGACACCAAAACGTTGAAAGCGTTGTTTTTCTGAAGAGTTGCTGTTGAACCTGGCTCTGCTGAATTTCAATGATTTCATCGAGGTATTCATCATTGACATCTGTTGTCTCAACACTAAACGTGAACGGTTGTCTCACCCATGCTGGATATGACTCTCTTGTAGGGAAGTATCCGTCGAGAGACTTTGCAAGCTCATCTAAGTGCGTGGCAATTGCTTGCTTCAGTTCCGCGGGTACAGAAATGTCTCCGATTCCAGATACATCTTCGATCTTACTTACACAGTCGTCCAGCAGGGGAAAGTTTGCGAAGTTATCGTTCTCTGTTCGTCGTTTCCATAACGGTAGCTTTTTTTGAAAAGCCTTCAGGTTTTCCTCCGCTTCGATGATGTTGACTCCACCGCCCTGCATCTTTTGATTGAGATGATTGAGAGCTGCGAAGATATCAGCCATGTACGCTAAAATGAGAATGAACTCAGAATTTTTGAAGCAATCTGCATGACAATGTTGGTGCTCTTGCAAAAACAGGGCTAATTCCACACGCACGGCAAAAACACGATTCAGCACCTGTCCCCGGGATAACCACCGAACGTTAGAATGGTACAGAAGTACCTCGAATTCAGAGCCCATTTCTTTACACAGCTCACTGAAGATGCGGTGCCTCAGAGCACTAGTTCGCACATAGTTCACGCATTCCACTACAATTTTTAATACTTCTGCCAGTTTTGGAGGCAAGGTTTTTGCCAACGCATGCCTGTGCAGAATACAATGCGTAACAATGATGTGTGGTGCATCGGCTTTCATTAGCGCACCAAAACCAGACTTTCTTCCCAGCATGACTGGAGCTCCGTCCGATCAAACAGCAGGAACCATATCCCACGAAAGATTGTTGTCTTTGAAGAAGTCATCCACAAGTTTCTTCACATCGGCTGCCTTAGTTGTTGTTGTTAGAGGCTTACAAAATAAAAAATCTTCCTTTATCACGTCGTCTTTCACATAGCGCACGAATACAGCAAGCTGGCTTAGATTGGAAACGTCTGTGGTCTCGTCGAGTTGAAGGTTGAATTTTGCCGGGCTTGAAATCAGATCTGCAACTACTTGAGCCAAGATGTCTTTGCTCATGTCCTCTATTCTGTCGCTGATGGTGTCATTTGAAAGAGGAATTTGGGATAACTTAACTTCAGCCTCTTTTCCCAGCATGATATTCGCCATCTTCAACACAGCTGGTTTTATGAGTGTTTCACCAATGGTGTGTGGTTTGCCCTGCTTTGCGATCAGGTAAGCAACTTTGTACGATGCTGTGAGGATCTGTTTGTTGATGGGTACAAAGCCGAGAACAGGCAGAGTAGCCTTTTCATCGAATCTGGCTCTCTTCACCTTGAATTCAGCGAGCGTTGTGTTCTTGTATTTTCCATCTCCATGCAGCTTAAGGAAGTGTTCTCTTAGTTTTGCCGGTGCTAGACTAGAATTGCTCAACTTGGCATTGCAAATCATGCAGTTAGGACGCTGACTCCCATCACGTTCCGTTATACATGTGAATCCATATTGTACATATTCGTCCGACCACTTTCTTTTTTTGCTCGACATAGTAAGTATGAAGGGATTAAAATATTAAGAAAGAAATCACAAGACGTACCATCACGACAGTCACAAGTCGACTACTGAGCGCACCAAATTCCCTGCAGCACAGATAGGCCAAGCGATGTAGCGTGATCACCTGCAGCCAATGATGGCCAAGCGGGGCGTGTCATCACGAATCATATGAGTCGGATGTGTGTCTTGACCTCCGCCGAACCCCTGAGACTGACTCACCGAACCCCTGGGGTTCGATCGAACCCAGGTTAAGAACCACTGCTCTAGTATTATTCTGACATTTCACATTCTTAAAATAAAGTGGTGATCCTAACTGACCTAAGACGGGGCATTTTTACGAGGATTAAATGTCAGGAATTGTGAAAAACTGAGTTTAAATGTATTTGGCTAAGGTGTATGTGAACTTCTGACTTCAACTGTATATATCCTAACATCACTTTGTTGGGCAATGACTCAACATCAAAAGTGAAAAGAACAGACAATGACTCTTCTGTTTCGCCACTCACGCCACCCTGTCTGCGTCGCACCAAACAACTAGCATCACAAATACCGGGAATCTTAACCTTCAGTTGGTCAGCATTCACATTTACCGTTACCCCAGTAATCACTCCTTTCAGTGGCACCCATTTCTTGAGAGCAAAACAATTCACATCTCTTGCCCCCATTCGTTTAACACGGAGGGCCTGCTCCCTCTGACCAGCAGAAACACAAACAATTATTACAAGACCACTTCTGGTAACCCTCACCGATTCCACAGCATCCAACTCTGTTTTCGCCCACCCTGAAACCATAAAAGGATGAGCCAAAAGGCAAGGGTCCACTTTATCCAAAAACGTCACTCCTCCTGTCACAGACTCATCTATATCCTGACCCTCGGTGCAAGCCTCGGGCTCCAAGAACTTCACCACACCTACCACCTCCGATACTTCGCCCTCATTCACTTCCATTTCTCCTCCGGTCTTCAACTCACTCTGCTTACAAGTTCTACCATTCTTCTTTAACAAACCATCTCCCTTTTTCTAACCATTTTAAATCGACTCAAGCTCACCCTCTTCCTCCCTGTCTCTCTTAGACCTCCTCTGCCTCTCATTTTCCCTTCATTCCTCCTCCGTATTCCAAGTATAAGTCTCCTTATGGTAATACTGCACTTGTCCTGACAAAGACTACCGGTCAAAAGTTTTAGAACACCTACTCATTCAAGAGTTTTTCTTAATTTTTTACTATATTCTACATTGTAGAATAATAGTGAAGACATCAAAACTATGAAATAACACATATGGACTCATGTAGAAACCAAAAAAGTGTTAAACAAATCAAAATATGTTTTATATTTCAGATTTTTCAAATAGCCACCCTTTACCTTGATGACAGCTTTGCACAGTCTTGGCATTCTCTCAACCAGCTTCACCTGGAATGCTTTTCCAACAGTCTTGATGGCGTTCCCACATATGCTGAGCACTTGTTGGCGGATTTTCCTTCACTCTGCGGGCCAACTCATCCCAAACCATCTCAATTTGGTTGAGGTCGGGCGATTGTGGAGGCCAGGTCATCTGATGCAGCACTCTCCTTCTTGGTAAAATAGCCCTTACAGAGCCTGGAGGTGTGTTTGGGTCATTGTCCTGTTGAAAAACAAATGTTAGTCCCACTAAGCCCAAACCAGATGGGATGGCATATCGCTGCAGAATGCTGTGGTAGCCATGCTGGTTAAGTGTGCCTTGCATTCTAAATAAATAACAGACAGTGTCACCAGCAAAGCACCCCCACACCATAACACCTCCTCCTTCATGCTTTACGTGGGAAATAGACATGCGGAGGTCCTCCGTTTACCTACACTGCGTCTCACAAAGACGGCGGTTGGAACCAAAAATCTAAAATTTGGACTCCAGACCAAAGTACACATTTTCACCGGTCTAACGTCCATTGCTCAATGTAGAAAATAGTAAAAATAAATTAAAACCCTTGAATTAGTACTGACTTGAAACGGTAGTGTACATTTTCTTGCCTTGTCAAGGGATGCCATTTAACCGGCTGTCACAGTCTCCGTACAATCAGCACGAACTCCCTTTCCTTTCCCTTTCCCTTTCCTAAATCTCCCTTTCCTTTCCTAGCTCCCTTTCCTTATTTTCCTCCCCTCATTTGCTTTCCTCCCATCCTTTCCTAGCTCCAATCTTCCTTTCCTTCCTTCCTAGCTTCCTTTCCTCCCATTCTTGGCATTCCTAGCTCCCTTTCCTCCTTTCCTTTCTGCCTATCCTAGCTTAATTTCCTCCTTTCCTATCTTCCTTTCCTCCTTTTCTTAGTGTCTTTTCCTTCTTTCCACAATGGATAATAATTGTTTTTGTGTCATGGTCAATGATTTTAATGGCATTGTACTGTATCCACATGTGTGGTTGTATTGTGTTTAAAATCAAATCAAAAAGCTAGGAAAGGAGTTAGAAAAGGAGGAAAGGAAGCTAGGAAAGGAGTTAAGGTAAGGGACCTAGAAAACAAGGAAAGGAAAGTGAGCTAGGAAAGGAATGAGGAAACGGAGCTAGGAAAGGAGACTAGGAAATGAAAGTAGGAAAGAAAAGATGAAAGGGGGCTAGGAGAAGAGGAAAGAAAAAGGGACATAGGAAAGTAAGCTATGAAAGGAGGAAAGGAAATATAGCTATGAGAGGAGGAAAGGGAGTGAGGAAAGGAGGAATGGAAGGTCAGAAAGGAAGTGAGGAAAGGAGGAATGGAAGGTCAGAAAGGATAGGAGGAAAGGAGCTAGGAAGGGAAAGGAAGAAAGAGAACTAGGAAAGGAAAAGTAGCTAGTTAATAGTATAGGGTTGTAGTGAAAGGCCACTTTTAGTGACAGGCCATGCTGCAGGACTGCAGCTGGATACTGTAGATTTGCTCAGGCTTTAAATGGCCTATCCACAGTTGAAACAATATACTGGAGTAATATACTGGAGTACAAACATTGGAGTAAACAGTAGAGTAAACATTGGATTAAAACAAGCTTATATTTTAGGTTCTGACAGGGTGTGAAGCCCATGAGGCATTTAAAAGTTACATTCTTCAAGAATCAATGGGTATATATCATTCATTTATAAATCCCCAAATAAATATAGCATCTGCAGATTGCCCCTTTAATCCATCGTTGAGATGAGTACAGGTGACTGACGTTTCGACGCCAAACTGATGTCTTCCTCTGAAAGAAGTAGGACGAGTACAGGTGACTGGCAGCTTGACATCAGTCACCTGTACTCATCCTAACAATGGAATAAAGCTTCAGTAAATAAGAAATGTATCTCTGCATTTTTCGTTGAGTACTCCAACTCCTTCCTGCCTCAAATTACCGGTAGTCCTTTTGGAAGTTTTTCTTGGTAGGCTATTTTGTTGGATTTTTGTCATTGTTGTCGAGCACCCCTTCTACTTTCTTGCTGTAGCGCGGAGGCCTACCTGAACTCTCATTTAGCAGGGCCACAGTCAATTCTACATCAGCTCAGATGTTCAGGGAAATCATTTGAATGTATGTGTCAGACGTCAAGATCTGATGAACCAACACGTTACTTTATTTGAGTAAAAAGGGTGCAATTCATCAAAAACAATGTAGGTCTCAAACAATTATATATAAAATATTATTCACAAGTACATTGTGTGTAACCAAAAAACAATTATATTATGTCCAACCCAAAAATGTGATGGAGGGTGTTGGGTAAAAGGTAGGAAGAAAGGAGGCAAAGGAAATGGCTTGAATAAAGGAAGATAACATAAAACAGCGAAGTATCCTTCTCAGCCTAACCATTTGTCCTCTTTTGATAAACAGAGAAAATGTCCAAAACATAGGCCCTATTTATGTGGAAATGTCCATTTTATTTTCGATTTTTTTAATGTTACACTTTAGTCATTTAACAGACACGCTTCTCCAGGTGTTGCAAGCACCATGCTCTACCAACTGAGCCACACGGGACACTATTAATTAAGCAGGAGCATTAGGCTACATACACCAAAAACATCACATGAAATTGCAGTATTTCCTCAAGCGAAATATCTAAATAAACAACTCCACAATTGGCTGATGTATGACCAGTTTTTAGGAAGGGTTGTGCATTGCCTCAACACAGTTACCTGTATTTACAACTGCAGTGATCTCTCTCCTATGCTGTCCAACGACCTGGGCCTTCCCTGGCACGGTTAGGAACAATAACACATACTACCAGCTTCAGTTGTCTGTATTCGTTTTTATCAAGAAATCTTCTTTAAGTTGGCAGATCAAGTCAGTACCCAGTTATTCTTGGTTTCCTGCCTACTCCCATCGAGGTAGTTACAACTCAAGAGCGACTCTCTGAAAGTGGCCAGGGATAAAGTGGCATTTCGACATGAATGATATTTGCTCAGCAAAAACATTGTGGTTCAAATACCCAAATGGCCTAATGAAATACTTTTTATGGATTTTCTCCCAATCCAATAGAAACATTCCTGGAAGATAAAAAAAAATGAGGTGTTTGGCGTCATCACAATAGTAACATTTATCAATAAGGTGGAATGTCCTTTGTTATCGAAAGTCAAATACTCATGTGCAAATCGTTTTTGGGCAGTGACGTATTCCTCAAAATATTTTTATTTTCACACCGTAGAATAAACCTGACATCAAATGTATCAAAAAGTAAAGGATGATAAATGTATACTATCAAATAAATAGAGTTATAAAGCCAATTAGAATGTAATAGGGAATCCCTGGCTCTAGTCTGCATCCAGGTTCTTCTAGAACAGACCCATTTTATGAGAAATACAATAAATCTAACATAGTTGTTATTTCTCCTCTTTTGTAGTTCCTAATGGTTGCCTTCATTCCAGTTGTATGCTACTAGGGTAGTTAGTATTCACACTGAGGTGGATTTAGTCAATAGTTACATTAAACTGTGTAATAAATACATGGTTTTGTTGCCACTGGTTGGCAGTGGTTTAGTGCCAGTTGTATGTTATGGTTTACAATCAATGAGGTGGTATAGCAAGCCTTATACACTCAGCTGCCTTTTTTCACTGTGCTGCATCAGCTAAAGGATTACCAGGTTCTTGTATTGTTTTTCATTGTATTGTCCATGTTTTAAGATGTACTACTATTAATACTACTCATAACTGTGAGTTGATGTTAGGTTAGAGGTATTCCATCAATCTTTTATTCGTGTATAGTGTATTTCATGTGATTGGACTGTATGTCTATTTTTGTTGACAAGTCTAAAATAAAATAAAAATGTAACAGTATATATATATTTTTATTTATTTATTTATTACTCAACACTGCTTTATCACATCAACCATAAAAAATATTCCCAGGTAAATTTCAGTAAAAAAATGAAAAATGAAAGATGGTTAAAAGGTACAATGAGTTCAGAGTTCAGTTTTATGTCCACTTTTATGTGTCTGTGCTTCTACTCCAGCTCTTGTTTCATAGACCTTAGTAATGTGGGGATAGATTGACTCCTCCTTTGGATTCCCACTGATGTAATATTGGTCTGTGTCTTCACTGTGCCAGGCCCGCTGTGGCATCTCCGTGGCTGATGTCCATGGAGGGAGAACTGATGTGAGTGAAACACCAGATGGGTTGAGGAGACACGGCTGTCTTGTGTGGCTGGGCTACCACATGCAGAGCAAGGTGAAATGTCAAGCCTCTTATTTCCCTTTCTTCTCCTGCTGACAGTCAGACATGACGGGCTATAAGTGTCTGTGTTCAAAAGGCTAAAGTCTTGTGAGGTCACTTCCTGGTAGTTGTCCTCACGCTGCAGGCGCTTGCAGCTGGGTGGGGCGGCACTGGGGAAATCAGAGTCCAACCAGCTAAGCTTGCGCTTCTGATGGAGCAAGAGTGAAGAAAAACATAAATTAGATACAAGTCTTACATATTATAGATTGCTGTGGGAATCATTATGACAATTACATATGAAACAGTGATAGCTAGAGCAGTAAGAGACCCACTTTGACTGGCATACACAGCTGATTTTGGTGCCATCGTGGCGGAAGACTGGGTGTGGGGTTCTGGGTGGCAGCGACAGGGGTCACATGGGGGAACCACATCTTCAGCATCATCTCTACCTGCAGGAGGGTGCGGAGGAATTTCTCTCTGTGGAAAAAGAGGAGTACTGTCATTAATAACATGTTACGACATGAAACACTTAAAGTAAATGTGTGACTACACCATAAGTTACTGCTAGCTATACACAAGATGGTTTGCTTACCCCATGTCAGGTTTCTGAAGAATACCCAGGATCCTCTGTAGTCTGTCGATGGCAACGCTCGACTGGAAACTGTTAAGTCCTCTCTCAAATCTCCCCGTCTTGAGTCCATTCAGAAGCTCCAACAGGGGTCTGATAAACTTTTGTAGCTCTGAACACTAGGAGAGCGAAGGGAAACAGAAAACATCAACATCTACTGTCTGATAATGTCCCTGGGTGAGAAAATCAGTAACAAAGTATGTTTAAATCAGTCTTTAAATAAACAAAACTCACTTTCTGAGCGAAGGCCAGGTCTCCTTGCGTTGTCTCCTCTGTGCTTTCCTTTGTGTAGAATGCAGCACTGCAAGAGGAAGCCACCATGGATGGGTAGATGGTGGTGTGGGGAAAGCATTCCGCTTGTCCACTCCCAGCCATGGACCAGTGTAACCTAGGGGCTGCCTCGCCACCCCCGGCCAGGGAGAAGGGTACTGAGCAGGTCTTGCCAACCCCTGAGCTATCTCCCTCGCTTTCGGAGGTGAAGACATCAATGTCTGCCTCATCCTCCGTCGCGTCGCTCTCACTGAGGAGGAAGCTGGGGGTGGAGGAGCGGGAGTCGTAGGACGGCCATTTGGTGGACATGCTCAACAAATGCATCCCTGGAGAGAGAGAGAGAGAACAGACCAGGTCAGTCCCAATGGATATTACAATTAGACATACCTCAGAGTAACTGATGTAGAGTTAATGGTGACCTAGGCATTACAACAAGTCCGGCATGTAGTAATGTAGTAAAACCCCCCTTTAACAAAATGACATAGTCATAGACATACCTATATCACAATTTAAATGAAAAAACGATCGATAAAAAAACAATAACAAATAAAAAACAATAACAACGCAAATGCATGAGTTTCACATCACGTTCCAGAATACTAGTAGGTGTGTCCCCTAATAAATATTCAAGAAGGAATGCTGTTAGTGACTGATATTGGTTCAAACTCCACGAGCTGTTGCGTTGCTATCTATACATGTGATCGTGTGCTGTGTGGGGGTGTGACGCACCCTGTCCAGTGGGATTTGGCTGTATCGCTCTAGGATTTTATGTCAGCTATTAGTTACATTTCAAACATCTGACCAGTTTAACATCAAACTAATTGACTATCCTGAAACAAAAGGCCAGAGGCTGCATTACACTACATTGTTTCACGCATTATAAAGTTGTCAATGTTCATTGAACGCTTCTCATAAATCCCCTATGCCTTTTCTTTAAATTAGTCTATACTGTATTAAAGTTCTTAAATAATATATAGATGACATACATTGAGATAACTAATGCCATATACTGATTCCAGGTTGGTTTGAGGCGTTAACCAAAGGAAGGTTCGGGCTAGAGCTGGGAAAGCTGATCCTGAACCAGCGCATACTTCAGGCACAACCAATAATTATTTTACTATTTGCTTAATTATTGTAACCAACAGTGCACATTTGACAGTTCAAATCGAGTTAAAATAGGACTAGGGGAAAAAAACTCGAAAGAAAAACATAAGGCACAGTAGGCTATAGCCGATATATCTCTTACCTTTTTAGGATGAAGCCGATATCAAGACAATAAAATAAAACAGTCAAATGGATAACTAGTTGAATATTTGCTATTTCCTTCTCCTATTACAATTCTGACAAGATCTTATTTAAAAAAAAATATATATATGACAAACACTGATGTTGATTGCGCGCTACAGTTGTTAGAGTCCTCTATTCTCAACGTCTCAGTACTGTTTCCTCCTTTTCCTCCTTTCAAATTCCGTTTACCTTTCAGTCCTCAGTACAGCGAGGGGCAACATGTGAATTGCTACCATGCGCTACACGTGCTGAACTGTGTGCACGGCCACGATTGGTTAGCACTTGGTACAAAAACGCTCTCATTGGTTGAGAATATAACCACTCAGTGACTACATAAATACTGATTGGCCAGTAACTTACTTGTCACGCTTTTCTCTCACTGCACGTGTCAGACGTGTGGAAGGCTGTGGCTGTATAGTCAGCAAGGGAAAACACGAGGCAGTAACCACACGGTTTATATAGTGTGGCTGAGGTGTCCTGTCCTGCATTATCATAATGTAAGGCTAGTGATTAGATGGTACTTACGGTTTCAGACTCCACGTGTAGAACACTGGACAACAACTGATGTCATCAGCTATGGATCAGCCTGATGATGACGCACCAGAGCTGGGGCAATTCATAATTGGATAATGGTCGAGTTAGAGTGGCTACCAACTAAACTCAGCAAAAAAAGAAATGTCCTCTCACTGTCAAGTGCGTTTATTTTCAGCAAATTTAACACTTGTAAATATTTGTATGAACATAACAAGATTCAACAACTGAGACAGAAACTTAACAAGTTCCACAGACATGTGACTAACATAAATTGAATTATGTGTCCCTGAACAAAGGGGGGGGGGGGGGGGGGTTAAAATCAAAAGTAACAGTCAGTATCTGGTGTGGCCACCAGCTGCATTAAGTACTGCAGTGCATCTCCTCATGGACTGCACCAGATTTGCCAATTCTTGCTGTGAGATGTTACCCCACTCTTCCACCAAGGCACCTGCAAGTTTCTGGACATTTCTGGGGGCAATGGCCCTAGCCCTCACCCTCCGATCAAACAGGTCCCAGACGTGCTGAATGGGATTGAGATCCGGGCTCTTCGCTGGCCATGGCAGAACACTGACATTCCTGTCTTGCAGGAAATTACGCACAGAACGAGCAGTATGGCTGGTGGCATTGTCATGCTGGAGGGTCATGTCAGGATGAGCCTGCAGGAAGGGTACCACATGAGGGAGGAGGATGTCTTCCCTGTAACGCACAGCGTTGAGATTGCCTGCGATGACAACAAGCTCAGTCCCATGATGCTGTGACACACCGCCCCAGACCACGACGGACCCTCCACCTACAAATCGATCCCGCTCCAGAGTACAGGCCTCGGTGTAACACTCATTCCTTCGACGATAAACGTGAATCCGACCATCATCCCTGGTGAGACAAAACCGCGACTCGTCAGTGAAGAGCTCTTTTTGCCTTTCCTGTCTGGTCCAGCGACGGTGGGTTTGTGCCCATAGGCGACGTTGTTGCCAGTGATGTCTGGTGAGGACCTGCCTTACAACAGGGCTACAAGCCTTCAGTCTAGCCTCTCTCAGCCTATTGCGGACAGTCTGAGCACTGATGGAGGGATTGTGCGTTCCTAGTGTAACTCGGGCAGATGTTGTTGCCATCCTGTACCTGTCCCACAGGTGTGATTTTCCTATGTACCGATCCTGTGCAGGTGTTGTTACACGTGGCCTGCCACTGCGAGGATGATCAGCTGTCCGTCCTGTCTCCCTGTAGGGCTGTCTTAGGAGTCTCATTAGTACAGACATTGCAATTTATTACCCTGGCCACATCTGCAGTCCTCATGCCTCCTTGCAGCATGCATGCCTAAGGCACGTTCACGCAGATGAGCAGAGACATCTTTCTTTTGGTGTTTTTCAGTCAGTAGAAAGGCCTCTTTAGTGTCCTAAGTTTTCCTAACTTTGACCTTAATTGCCTACCGTCTGTAAGTTGTTAGTGTCTTAACAACCGTTCCACAGGTGCATGTTCATTAATTATTTGTGGTTCATTGAACAATCATGGGAAACAGTGTTTAAACCCTTTACAATGAAGATCTGTGAAGTTACTTGGATTTTTACAAATTATCTTTGAAAGACAGGGTCCTGAAAAAGGGATGTTTCTTTTTTTGCTGAATTTAGTAGTTAGTTAACATTTTGTTCTCGTGGGGTAGGCATGCATATTCTGGATTTGTCCAAAACTACCATGCATGTTTACTCCCCATTTAGTGTATCTTTGTTAAAGCTGCAATATGTAATGTTTTGGACAACCCAACCAAATTCACATAGACATTTTAGTTATATATATGTCATTCTCGTTGAAAGCAAGTCTAAGAAACTGTAGATCTGTTCGATGTGCTTCTTTTTCTGTGCTCCCCGTTCTTAAGTTTCGTTTTTGTGTCTATTACTTTATGTTTTGTACACCAGCTTCAAACAGCTGAAAATACAATATTTTTTGTTAAGGAAAATATATTTCACAGCGGTTTAGACGGTACAATGATTCTCGACACTCTGCTTGCTTGTTTTGTCACAAACTGAAATTAGGAAAACTATTAGAATTTTAGCAAGAAGGATATGAGTGATTTTTGCATAGTGCACCTTTAATTAGTGTAGATCAGGTATTCCCAAGTACACACAACGCAGTCAGGGGTACGCCAAATAAAAATATGATTCACATTTAAATATATATCTTTTTTTTCTTCACATTTTCAAACAGTACATTTATATTTCCAACGGGCTATACGTACATTTGGTAGCCTCGTTTCACTGCCAAAAATAAAATTCAACCATCTAGTATTCAGCGAAATAACAACACAATGTCAAATACAGGTAGCCTAGTCAAATAATTAGCATCCAATCACATTAACCGTTACTCTCTCACGGGAAACCTTCACTCTTGCGCAGACATTTAGAAACTAAACATGACAATTTGAAAAATAAGCCACAGCAGTTTTGTTTAGCAAAATAAAGACGACTTTTGAGTAGTAAGACATGTATAAAAGCAACAGATACCATTAATAAGAAGGGGCTAGAAGCGTCTTATATGGTGAGCTACAGAGTGGCTAGGACAGGCAATTCCCATACTATTGTGGAGGACTTATTCGCATACAAGCCAGTGAATTATATGCGTTACAGCTGGATGAGTCAGAAGTGGCGGGCCTGGCACAGCTCCTAGTATATGTCCGTTACGTTTATGGACGGTCAATTAAGGAAGACATCCTCTTCTGCAAACCACTGGAAACCAGGACAACATGAGAGGATATTTTTAAAGTACTGGACAGCTTTGTGACATCAAACGGACTTTGGTGGTCAAGTGGTGTTGCTATCTGTACTGATGGCGCAAAAGCCATGACAGGGAGACATAGTGGAGTGGTAACGCGCGTGCAAGCAGTTGCTCCCGACGCCACTTGGGTACACTGCAGCATTCACGAGAGGCTCTTGCTGCCAAGGGAATGCCTGACAGCTTGAAAGACGTTTTGGACACTACAGTGAAAATGGTTAACTTTGTTAAAGCAAGGCCCCTGAACTCTCGTGTATTTTCTGCATTATGCAATGATATAGGCAGCGACCATGTAACACTTTACAACATACAGAAGTGCGCTGGTTATCAAGGGGCAACGTATTGACACGTTTTTTTAAGTTGAGAGACGAGCTTAAAGTTCTTTACTGACCATAATTCTCACTTGTCTGACCGCTTGCATGATGACCAGTTTCTCACACGACTGGCCTATCTGGGTGATGTTTTTTCTCGCCTGAATAATCTGAATCTAGGATTACAGGGACTCCGCAACTATATTCAATGTGCAGGACAAAATTGAGGCCATGATTAAGAAGTTGGAGCTCTTTCCTGTCTGCATTAACAAGGACAACACACAGGTCTTTCCATTATTGTAGGATTTTTTTGTGTGCAAATGAACTCAAGCTTACAGACAATGTCAAATGTGATATAGCGAAGCACCTGAGTGAGCTGGGTGCGCAATTACGCAGGTTCTTTCCCAAAACAGACGACACAAACAACTGGATTCGTTATCCCTTTCATGCCCTGCCTCCAGTCCACTTAATCAGAAGCCACTGCCAGATTTCTGGATTGGGCTGGATTGGGCAAATCGTGCTGATAAGACACAGAGACAACCTCGTACCTATGTGAGAGTGGATTCTCGGCCCTCGCTAGCATGAAAACTAAATACAGGCACAGACTTGTGTGTGGAAAATGATTTAAGACTGAGACTCTCTCCAATACAACCCAACATCCTTTCAAGCACACCCTTCTCATTAACCTGTGGTGAGTTATTCACAATTTCTTTTTTTTTTAAATACATTTTTAAAACATTTTTTATCCCCTTTTCTCCCCAATTTTCATGGTATCCAATCGCTAGTAATTACTATCTTGTCTCATCGCTACAACTCCCGTACAGGCTCGGGAGAGACGAAGATCGAAAGCCATGCGTCCTCCGAAGCACAACCCAACCAAGCCGCACTGCTTCTTAACACAGCGCGCCTCCAACCCGGAAGCCAGCCGCACCAATGTGTCGGAGGAAACGCCGTGCACCTGGCCCCCTTGGTTAGCGCACACTGCGCCCGGCCCCCCACAGGAGTCGCTGGAGCGCGATGAGACAAGGATATCCCTACCGGCCAAACCGACGCTAGGCCAATTGTGCGTCGCCCCACGGACCTCCCGGTCGCAGCCGGCTGCGACAGAGCCTGGGCGGGAACCCAGAGACTCTGGTGGCGCAGCTAGCACTGCGATGCAGTGCCCTAGACCACTGCGCCACCCGGGAGGCCTTAGTTATTCACAATTTCTGATGAACAAATTACGTTTAATATGTAAGATGGCTAAATAAAGAGAAATTATGGATTATTATATTATTATTTGTACCCTGGTCCTGTAAGAGCTCTTTGTCACTTCCCATGAGCTGGGTTGTGACAAAAACACTCATTCTTATGTTTAACAAATGTATCTTATAGTGTGTGTGTGGCAGGCTTACAATGATGGCAAAACAACATTTGAGAGTGCGCTGACCCTGGTGCTAGAGGGGGTACGCAGCTGGAGGTTGAATGTTTGAAGGGGTAGGGACTATAGAAAGTTTGGGTACCATTGGTGTAGATAAATTATACCCTATAATAGCCATTTACATTTTTGTGATGACCCAACCATTCCTAAAACATATCATCTGATCCAGAAATGAACAGGCCTAATTATATTTGGAGGTCCTTCCACAATGTTCTTATGGAGTGTTTACAGACATATTCAATCTCTCTCTATCCCAGTCTTTTGTCCCCACTTGCTTCAAGATGTACACCGTTGTCCCTGTACCCAAGAAAGTGAAGGTAACGGCACTAAATGACTATCGTCTCGCCCTGTAACACTCACTTCTGTCATCATGGAGTATTTTGAGAGGCTAGTTAAGGATCATATCACATCCACCTTACCCAACACCCTAGACCAGGGGTGTCAAACTCATTCCATTGAGGGCCTAGTGTCTGCAGGTTTTTGAGGGCCTAGTGTCTGCCTGTTCACCCCGCTATCTATAAGGCAGAGACAGTACAGGCGCATCAACCCTGGGACAGAGAGACTGAAAAACAGCTTCTATCTCCAGGCCACCAGACTGTTAAATAGTCACCACTAGCTGGCCTCCGCCCAGTACCCTTCCTTGAATTGAGTCCCTGTTACTAGCTGGCCAACACCCGATACTCAACCCTGCACCTTCGAGACTGCTGCTGTATGTACAAAGTTATTGACCACTGGTTACTACAATATAATTTTACACACCGTTTTACCCACTTCATATGCATATACTGTATTCTAGTTAAGGCTCATCCTATATAATTACTGCTGTACACACCTTTTCTACTCATATACTGTCCATAATGTCTATACACATATACAGTACCTTCGGAAAGTATTCAGACCCCTTGACTTTTTCCACATTCTGTTACGTTACAGCCTTATTCTAAAATGGATTAAATAGTTTTCCCCCTCATCAAGGCACTAGTTATATACCGGACTCAGATTGCTCATTCTTATATTTGTTAATTATTTTCTTTAAATGTTTTTTATTTGCAAACATAAGCATTTCGCTACACCTGTGTTAACATAAGCAAAACATATTTGTATTTATTTAACCTTTATTTAACTAGGCAAGTCAGTTTAAGAACAAATTCTTATTTACAATGACGGCCTACCCCAGCCAAACCCGGATGACTTTGGGCCAATTGTGCGCCGCCCTATGGGACTCCCAATAACGTCCGGATGTGATTCAGCCTGGATTCGAACCAGGGACTGTAGTGACGCCTCTTGCACTGAGATGAAGTGCCCGAGTGGCGCTGCGTATGTAACAAATAATATTTTATTTGAAACAATAAGAATATCAGAATTTCAGGCAATTTCTTGAGACAAGTGTATCATGAGACATTGCTTGAAATGAGTGGCCAACATGTTGTAGATTTACCTTTTAAACAGTCTCCACAATTTTTATTATAGTCTATCTATAGCCCGCTTTCCAAAATCATTGATTCTGACTTCCGCCACTTCTCTATTGGAGGTAGGTCAGCCGCCAACCGAAAAACTTGCAAATCCATCATAGATAATTTATTGCCCTACTCCACAATGCCAAGACGATTTGCTCTGGCCAGCAACCTCTGCAGGGCAGCAAGTGCTTTTGCTTTTATGGGCGCTAGAGCACGAGCTCACATTGGGGGCCCCCATTTAGAGAAACCAGTGGATGTGACAACCCGTCCATAGTTTATGCATCTCTGGCAAGGAATGGACTTAAATGGACCATTAAGGGGTGCACTATACAGGAAATAGGGTACAATTTGGGATGAAGCCAATGTCTTAGGAGACTGATATCCTGCTGTCATGCATAATTACACTGTTGTTCAAATTCTCCTTTTAAAATGAATATATTGTTATCAATTTGCAACCTAATCTATAAATTGTTTGTTCATCCCAAAACAAATGCCATTCTTTTTTACAATACTCTAAAAAAGCATTGTATAAAGGACGTTTTCATTTATAGAACATGGCTTACCTCAAAATAGTGCAATATGGCACAAAACTAACAAAAATAAGTGGTGGGCGCAAGCAAAATTGGTTCATTTAATCTCAGAAACAAAACGTACTAGAAACAAACGTACACAATGAGACAATTTATTTAACTTCAGTATTACCACAACTTTTGATCCAGGTGCGAAACATAAATTTGGCTTTGTGTCTAAAATGTTAACAATACTTTCATGTAAATAGTTACTGTCTCGTTTCAAACAAGAATGAAGGTTTCATTTCTCAAACAAGACAGACATGCTCGCCTCTGGCACACTGTGCTATAATGAACAGGGAAAATTACCATTCAAAACAGACGACATCATTTCGATGATGAACAATTTTTCAAAGTGTCAGCCACTAACCCTAACCCTTTGGATTGTGGAATACAAATCTAGTTGGATCCGGTTTATTGAAGTTCCCTTCAGAGGACTTTTCTTTCCCCTTCCATCTTCCAGCTGGGTAGTGCTAACTCAGTGAGCTCTTACTCCTAACTGTCCTCTTCGCACGGACGGAACATAGCCCTCCATCTAGGAGCCGACCCAGGGGTCTCGTCTTTGCGTCCGGGAGATGAAGGAGATCTTCCTGGCCATTTCAGAATGATAGATCCTCTTGCAGTTCTCGTAGTTCTCTCGCTGCCTGCGCCGACATGGCTTCTCATAGTAGCGCTTTCGTTTCACCGTTTCGATAATTCCGTCCACAGACAGCACTCTTAAGGGTGTAAAATGAGAGAGCAGAGAGAAATGGGTTAGAAGTAGGCCCACACCTGTATACCTTCCATGTAAAATATTGTATTCTTTGACATGAGGATGTGTTAGCTATTATGCGTCTTATTAAAAGGCGTATAATAGGTCTCTGAGTAGTAGGAAATATGAATCCATCTCAAATGTCTGTTTTTTTAGTCAGCATCATGCACGGATAACAAGACATAAGGGGGTTATCATGGGACTTAACTAGTCTTAAAATACAATGTATCAGAACATTAAAGCCACGGGCTTTAGGTAAAAAAAATAATCAAAATTTCTAATATGCAAGAGGGAATGGAGAGTCTTAGGGAAAGGTAGGCAACCAAGCAGGAAGGGAGGGAAAGCAGTAGAAAATAGCCCCTCCTCGACGGTAGCAATTTTGGGCGATACTGATTTGGTGATCGTGAACACAGTAGCAAGCTAAATCTTCAGTTCGCTAATTTGAGAACAGGATCTGGCAGCGCTCAGTTTTGGACTGTTTCGATCCAGAACCCATTTGCCATAATCCGGTACCTCGTGGCATGAACAATTATTGGGACTGTTTGCAATGTAAAATTTTTAATAAAAGCAATCAGAGTTAATTCAAGTTGCCTCCTAATTATCATGCTCGCAAAAAAAAAAAAAAAAGTGAAAAGGTGCCTGTTATTCAACATTTTTTATTTGTGTTGTGCCGGCACGGGTTTGTTTAAACAACATTTTTACCTATAGACCAACGCGTGGCCGTGTCGCTCACAGAACTAGAATGAGATTCACATTATATGACATTGCTCCCTCTCTCTGCTCTGATAGACATGAGCCTGCAACTCTTCTCTCTCCAGCTCTGCACTTCATTTATGTCCTTATAGCATAGCGGGGTGCTGGAGGTGCTGATGAATTGACCCCTGATGAATTGAAATACCGTAATTGCTGGACTATTAAGCGCACCTGAAAATAAGCCGTACCCACTGAATTTAAAAAAAAATATGTATTTTGTACATAAATAAACCGCACACGTCTATAAGCCGCAAGTGCCTACCGGTACATTGAAACAAATGAACTTTACACAGCCTTTAAACGAAACATGGCTTGTAACAAAAATAAATAGGCTTTTAAACGAAACACGGCTTGTAACAAAAATTAAAAAAAATAGCAGTAAACAGTAGCCTACCAAGAAAGTCATACTTCATTGCGGTGGCGATTGTTTTGGCTTTCAGTCGGATCTGCACAGTTGAAACACCTCGGCCGTCTGCTCTCTGTGTGTTGACCCAGTCTTCAAGCTCATTTTCTAGTTCGGGCCATCTGCTTTTCTTCTCTGAAAGCTTTTGTTGTCAGCGTCAGTTCCTCACGCTGCTGTTTCCAACGTCTTATCATCGACTCATTAAGGCCAAGCTCCCGTGCAGCAGCTCTATTTCCTTTTCCAACAGCCAGATCGATCGCCTTCAACTTGAAAGCTGCATCATATGCATTTCTCCGTGTCTTTGCCATGATGAGGGTGACAAAATGACTACCGTAATCAGAATGATGGGAAGTTTGAGCGCGCTCGATTTACGTGACATTATGTGACGGTGCTCAATTTTTTGGCAGCGTGAATCCTGTGAAAAAAAATTATAATAATAAATTAGCCGCGTCATTGTATAAACCGCGAGGTTCATAGCGTGGGAAAAAAGTAGTGGCTTATAGTCCGGAAATTACGGTACATTTAACAAAGTCATAGAACTACTGCTGTCTGTTCAAAAACAAATTCAACAGTTCAGAATACTACAGCAGGAGTAGGCCTATCATTTATCATTTAGCCACAGAATCAAGAGCTTTTAAAAAAAAATGTATTGCCTAGCTGTGGATTATGTGTAGCCCAATCACAAAGCATGCCTACAGTCGGGCAAATCTGTCAGTGAACGGCATCAAATCAAATGTTATTTGTAACACGCGGAGAATACAACAGATGTAGACCTTAGAGTGAAATGCTTACTTACAAGCCCTTAACCAACAATGCTTTAAGAAGTTAAGAAAAACAAGTAAAAAATGTCAAATACAAGTAACAAATAATTAAACAGCAGCAGTAAAATAACAATAGCAAGGCTATATACAGGGGGTACCGGTACAGAGCCAATGTGCGGGGGCACCGGTTAGTCGAGGTAACAGAGGTAATATGTACCTGTAGGTAGAGTTAAAGTGACTATGCACAGATAATAAAAAGAGTAGCAGCAGTGTAAGTGGGGTCTGGGTAGCCCTTTGATTAGCTGTTCAGTAGTCTTATGGCTTAGGGCTAGAAGCTGTTAATAAGCCTCTTAGACCTAGACTTGGCACTCAGGTACCGCTTGCCGTGCGGTAGCAGAGAGAACAGTCTATGACTAGGGTGGTTGGAGTCTTTGACAATTTTTAGGGCCTTCCTCTGACACCGCCTGGTAAAGAGGTCCTGGATGGCAGGAAGCTTGGCCCCAGGGATGTACTGGGCCGTACGCACTATCCTCTGTAGTGCCTTGCGGTCGGAGGCCGAGCAGTTGCCGTACCAGGCAGTGATGCAACCAGTCAGGAT
This sequence comes from Salvelinus namaycush, assembly GCF_016432855.1. Classification (NCBI taxonomy): domain Eukaryota; kingdom Metazoa; phylum Chordata; class Actinopteri; order Salmoniformes; family Salmonidae; genus Salvelinus; species Salvelinus namaycush. The sequence continues at coordinate 2,686,223 of NC_052338.1, read as the reverse complement.
GCTCCTGATGTTGCAGCTCTAGAACCTTTTGAGGATCTGAGACCCATGCCAAATGTTTTCAGTCTCCTGAGGGGGAATAGGCGCTGTCGTGTCCTTTTCACGACTGTCTTGGTGTGCTTGGACCATGTTAGTTTGTTGGTGATGTGGACGCCAAGGAACTTGAAGCGCTCAACCTGCTCCACTACAGCCCCGTCAATGAGAATGGGGGCGTGCTCGGTCCTCCTTTTCCTGTAGTCCACAATCATCTCCTTTGTCTTGATCCTGTTGAGGGAGAAGTTGTTGTCCTGGCATCACACGGCCAGGTCTCTGACCTCCTCCCTATAGGCTGTCTCATCGTTGTCGGTGATCAGGCCTGCCACTGTTGTGTCATGGGCAAACTTGATGATGGTGTTGGAGTCATGCCTGGCCATGCAGTCATGAGTGAACAGGGAGTACAGGAGGGGACTGAGCCGCACCCCTGAGGGGCCCCCGTGTTGAGGATCAGCGTGGCGGATGTGTTGTTACCTACCCTTACCACCAGTTGCAGAAGGAGGTGTTTAGTCCCAGGGTCCTTAGCTTAGTGATGAGCTTTGAGGGCACTATGGTGTTGAATGCTGAGCTGTAGTCAATGAATAGCATTCTCACATAGGTGTTCCTTTTGGGCTAGCGTAGAGGCAGTTCGGAGATTAAACGGAGGGCGGGGGGGGGGTCACATTCAGGTTTCACACAATCGCGGGGAAACACAGATTGGAAAGCAAATGGCTCCTGCTGAAAAGTGAAGACAAATATCTGTCAGTAGGCTAACAAATACACTACGTAAGCAAAAGTATGTGGACACCTGCTCGTCAAACATCTCATTACAAATTCATTAATATGGAGTTGATCCCCCCTTTTCTGCTAGAACAATCTCCACTCTTCTGGGAAGATTTTCCACTAGATGTTGGAACATTGCTGCAGGGACTTGCTTCCATTCAGCCACAAGCATTAGTGAGGTCAGGCACTGATGTTGGGTGATTTGGCCTGGCTTCGCAGTCAGCGTTCCAATTCATCCCAAAGGTGTTCGATGGGGTTGAGGTCAGGGCTCTGTGCAGGTCAGTCAAGTTCTTCCACACCAATCTCGACAAACCATTTCTGTATGGACCTCGCTTTGTCATGCTGAAACAGGAAGGGCCTTCCCCAAACTGTTGCCACAAAGTTGGAAGCACAGAATTGTCTAGAATTTCATTGTATGCTGCAGCGTTAAGATTTCCCTTCACTGGAACTAACGGGCCTAGTCCGAACCATGAAGAACATCCCCAGATCATTATTCCTCCTCAACCAAACTTTACAGTTGGCACTTTGTATTCGCACAGGTAGCGGTCTCCTGGCATCTGCCAAACCCAGAATCAGCTGCCGGACTGCCAGATGGTGAAGCGTGATTCAGAGAACAGGTTTCCGCTGCTCCAGAGTCCAATGGGGGCGAGCTTTAAACCACTCTAGCCGATGCTTGGCATTGCGCATGGTGATCTTAGGCTTCTGTGCGGCTGCTTGGCCATGAAAACCCATTTCATGATGCTCCCGGCAAGCAGTTCTTGTGCTAACGTTGCTACCAGAGGCCATTTGGGACTCCATAGTGAGTGTTGAAACCAAGGACAGATTATTTTTTACGCGCTACAAGCTTCAGCACACGGTGGTCCCTTTGTGAGCTTACCACTTCGCGGCTGAGCCATTGTTGCTCCTAGACGTTTCTGACAACTGACTTGTTGGAAAGGTGTCATCCTATGATGGTGCCACTTTGAAAGTGACTGAGCACTTCAGTACAGGCCATTCTAGTGCCAATGTTTGTCTATGGCTGTGTGCTCGATTTTATACACCTGTCATCAACGAGTGTGGCTGAAATAGTTGAATCCACTAATTTGAAGGGGTGTCCACATAACATACATTTGACCATGTAGTGTATCAACTTCCAAATAGGCCTATTGAGTGAAGAGCATTGTTTTTACTAAGTAAAACGAGAGAGACAGGCTTTTAGCACGAGCGGATCGGCCATCGCCGGTGAGTGAGTTGCGCATCAAGCTTTTTTAGGACTATAATTTCATCCTCATATTGTACAATGTGTCTCCACATACCTAAATCCAATTGTATTGGTCTCGTACACATATTTAGCAGATGTTATTGCGGGTGTGGCGAAATGCTTGTGGTCCTAATTCCAACAGTGCAGTATTATCTAACAATTCGCAACAATACACACAAATCTAAAAGTAAAAAAAATGTAATTAAGAAATATATAAATATCACTGAAAAGACGTAGCCTATTGTCTACCTATCTTACTTACATTAAATATTATTGCATTCCGTTGAGCGCAGGTGAAAACCAATTTATATTACGTTCATACACTGTTCTAGGCGATACAATCAATTACCTTTCCTGCTGTTGGATCCGCGGACCTGTGCGTGGCAGTAATTTGTGATTTTATTGGAGGTGCAGAAGGCGATTTTCACTTTCACCAGATGCATTTTTTCGGTTGCATGAAACTTATTTAGAGCTTTTTGGTAATTAACGTTACATACTCTATAATAATAGAGTTTCGCTGAGCAACTATCGTCCGTCCTTTGGTAAGTAGCCTACCGAATGGATTTTGACATTTAAGCGTGAAAAACTGGCGAACGGCAAGTTGAATGTCTGCTTCCTGGGTTTAAATCGCCAAATTCAACGTTTACCGTATGGATTCTGTCTACACCGGAAGTCATGTCGGAATGACATTGATCAAGTTAGCTACGTTCGAACGACGATGTTCAAATAATAAGCTGACTTACAATAGCTAACGTTAGCTATCTCAGTAACTTAAAAATACATGTGGAAATACGATACCTATTTAGAGCCTTGTAAGCTGCATCGATATTGCCCTCATTGACCATCACCGTCCGAGCAACAAAACGAAGGTGGTTCGCCATGTTGTGACTGATGCAGTCGTCCGGGTGGAAGCAAAAGACTACAAAATCTTATGTTCCGCACTAATATGAAATTGGAATCAGAAAATCGCATTCAACAGTAGATGGCGCTACATCGACATCCTATCCTGTGCTTATGCTTTACTTTTGTCGTGCACTCAATATAAATACATTTGATTAGATTCGACAAAATAAGATTTGTTTCATAATCATGTCAATAAATATTGAATTACTACCAACCAGGTAGCTCTGTTTTATAAAAGCTATATCAATATGTTGGTACTGGTCTTGTTTTTATTACATTACATTTCTTCAATGTTTCCACCAGTTACTAACATTTCTCAACACAAAATGGCCATATGGAGTGCATAATTAATGTAGCAATATTCATTACACTCAGCTCCGTTTTAAGTCCATCAGTTCAGGTCATCCAATAATTAAAATAAATTTCATGAAAATAATATTTGTTTAGCCTTTTTTTTCAATTCTTGAATTGAATGTCAATCATCACATCTGAATTGAAATGGAATTTGCCCTATGAAGACACAAAGACACATTCCTACATTGGGAATGACTGTTACCCTCAATTGCTCCTCTGTGATTATTTTCTGTAAAATGAGAATGCATTCAGGGGAAACAGAATACCGGTCGTCATCACAACAGGGACTAGATGTCCTCACATTTTTTCGGAGGACCTTCTCTCCTTTATCTAACTCAGTCCTCAGCTGGGCCTCTTAGCCTCAGTCCAAGTGGCACCCTATTATCTATATTGTGAACTCCTTATTAAAGGTCTTCGGTAAAAAGTAGTGCACTATGGAGGGTATAGGGTTCAATTTCGGACTTTCCCATATTCTTCAGGGAAAGATGAAAGGGGGTGAGGTCAGCCAACAGTGAGTGCGGGAATGTCCATCTAAGTCAAATGATGAAGTATGTTATTGAGCTTGGGGGGGGCTAGAAACGTTTACCACTGGAATATTCTGCAAACATAGATAAATGTTTTGGGTTAAATTTTTTGTGTTGGTAGAATACACAGTATTAGGTTTCCAGGGGTATTAGTTCTGATCCAGACTTGTTGAAATGTTCTTGGCAGGAGGAAGAGGAGAGGGAGGGGGGGTTGTAAGAGGATGTGGAGGAGACGGAACCAGCGGGACAGAATTTGTTGGTAATTACCTCTTGACATTTGGAGAGAGAGAGAGGTGTACAAATACTTTAACTATTTGCACATCATTACAACACTGTTTAAAGAAATATGACACTTGAAATGTCTTTATACTTTTGGAACTCTTTGTGAGTGTAGTGTTTTCTGTAATTTTTTTATAGTTTCACTTATGTTTATTATCTATTTCATGTCAACATATGTTTCCCATTCCAATAAAGCCCTTTGAAATTGAATTGAGGGTTGTTTAATTTTACACCCTCACCCTGTCTCCTCTGTTGTTGGGGTCCATTTGACTTTGATCTCTATGCAACACTTTTAAAGGCTGACAAATAAATATGCAACACTTTTAAAGGCTGACAAATTGTGTGGTCGCAAACCCATTTGCTCACTTTCGCCTAGATTTTTTGAATTGCAATATGAAAAGTGAGTTGCTTTAATGTCATGATTTTGGAAGAGAGGATTTTCACTAGAGTGCAACCAAAGGGATGGAGAGAGGTACAGTTGAAGTCAGAAGTTTACATACACTTAGGTTGGAGTCTGTTACGAATCCCTTTGGCCCGACAGTCTAGGGGGGGATGGTAATGGGACCCGTAACATAACTCATGCAAAGTGTAATAGTGACAAAGTAACGGTGAGAACGAAATAACCACGACAACTTCAATTTACCGTCAAACTCAGGGTTTATTAGCAAACACACGGTAATGGGGGCGGCAGGAAAAGGGGCTGAGCTGGACCCAAGGAAAGAAACAAATATCCCAAAACACCCCTAAGCTAGACTAGCCTATTTCAACAACAGCTAACTAACCAAAAATACAGTGGGTGGTCCGCCCAGTTCTAACTACTGTATTTAACAGTTTACCTACGGGTAGTGTATGCCCATGGGCGTCTTATCTTGGTTACCCCCTTCTTCCCACCATCAAACAAACACTCACACCATAACCAAAACAATACTCACAGGTGGGGACAAAGTGACATGCATCCTAAACCACACAAGAGGTCTACAAACATATGGCATGTACAGAGAGATTGCTCTAGACAAAGATATCAAGCTCTATCGAAAACAACTGACAGGGTTTTTAAACCAAGGGAAAGGGAATGTGATTGGGTAGGAGAAAAGGAGCAGGTGTCTTCTGATTAGCGACTGATTGATGACCGATTGGGGAATGATGATTGTCACCTGTGAGTAGGGGAGAAGGAGAGAAAAGAAATACACACAGGATACACACAGAATACTTGTATCCGTAACAGAGTCATTAAAACTCGTTTTTCAACCACTCCACACATTTCTTGATAACAAACTATAGTTTTGGCAAGTTGGTTAGGACATTTACTTTCTGCATGACACAAGTCAATTTTCCAACAATTGTTAACAGACAGATTATTTGACTTATAATTCACTGTATCACAATTCCAGTGGGTCAGAAGTTTACATACACTAACTTGATTGTGCCTTTAAACAGCTTGGAAAATTCCAGAAAATTATGTCATAGCTTTAGAAGCTTCTGATAGGCTAATTGACATCATTTGAGTCAATTGGAGGTGCACCTGTGGATGTATTTCAAGGCCTACCTTCAAACGCAGTGCCTCTTTGCTTGACATCATGGGAAAATCAAAAGAAATCAGCCAAGACCTCAGAAAAAAAATTGTAGACCTCCACAAGTCTGGTTCATCCTTGGGAGCAATTTCCAAACGCCTGAAGGTACCACATTCATCTGTACAAACAATAGTACGCAAGTATAAACACCATGGGACAACGCCGCCGTCATACCGCTCAGGAAGAAGACGCGTTCTGTCTCCTAGAGATGAACGTAAATTGGTGCAAGAGGTGCAAATCAATCCCATAACAACAGCAAAGGACCTTGTGAAGATGCTGGAGGAAACAGGCACTAAAGTATCTATATCCACAGTAAAACGAGTCCTATATCGACATAACCCGAATGGCCGCTCAGCAAGGAAGAAGCCACTGCTCCAAAACCACCATAAAAAAGCCAGACTGCAGTTTGCAACTGCACATGGGGACAAAGATCGTACTTTTTGGAGAAATGTCCTCTGGTCTGATGAAACAAAAATAGAACTGTTTGGCCATAATGACCATTGTTATGTTTGGAGGAAAAAGGGGGAGGCTTGCAAGCCGAAGAATCCCATCCCAACCGCGAAGCACGGGGGTGGCAGCATCATGTTGTGGGTGTACTTTGCGTCAGGAGGGACTGGTGCACTTCACAAAATAGATGGCATTATGAGCCAGGAAAATTATGTGGATATATTCAAGCAACATCTCAAGACATCAGTCAGGAAGTTTAAAGCTTGGTTGAAAATAGGTCTTCCAAATGGACAATGACCCCAAACATACTTCCAAAGTTGTGGCAAAACGGCTTAAGGACAACAAAGTCAAGGTATTGGAGTGGCTATCACAAAGCCCTGACCTCAATCCCATAGAAAATTTGTGGGCAGAACTGAAAAAGCGTGTGCGAGCAAGGAGGCCTACAAACCTGACTCAGTTACACCAGCTCCATCAGGTGGAATGGGCCAAAATTCACCCAACGTATTGTGGGAAGCTTGTGGAAGACTACTTAAATGTTTGACCCAAGTTAAACAATTGAAAGGCAATGCTACCAAGTAGTAATTGAGTGTATGTAAACTTCTGACCAACTGGGAATGTGATGAAAGAAAAAAAGCTGAAATAAATCATTCTCTCTACTATTATTCTGACATTTCACATTCTTAAAATAAAGTGGTGATCCTAACTGACCCAAGACAGGGAATTTTTACTAGGATTAAATGTCAGGAATTGTGAAAAACTGAATTTAAATGTATTTGGCTAAAGTGTATGTAAACTTCCAACTTCAACTGTATAATGAGGAGATAGTGGTCTTTCTTCAGTTACTTATAAAAGAGGTCTGTTGTTTTGTAAACACATAAACATGTAAAGATATGAAACTGTGTTCTGTTCCAGAGAGTTCTAGAACATATCATCTCATTGAGAAGCATTTCAAGATTTCTATGTGTCAAACAAGAGCAATTTATGTGCTTTAAGGTAGCCTATTCTTGAATCAGTTGAACTTAATTAGGCGTGATTACAAATATATATTAATATTTATGTAATTGTATTTAAATAAGTAAAAGGGAGTGAAGGACTTGTACCCCATATTATGTTTTGATTGATTTATTGATATATTGTCAATATGGAATATGCAATTTTCTAATGTGCTCATTGAGAAGAGCCAGCCCATGATAGGAAATATCCTCATATAGATGATTGCCATGGGTCATTGATCGGCATCCCCTCACTGCCCTCTGCACTTCCTTCTCTCCTCTTTCTATAGGAGCTAACCCAACCTATCTGATTTCACATTCCAAAATCATAATCTTCTTTAGGATGGGATCCTCTTTAACGTTTTCAATAGGACCGACGATACCCCTTTCTTATCCCTTCACTCACTTGCCCAAATTCTTGTCTTGAGTTCCACAACCTGATTTACCGCACTGGCGCCATTCAACTTCAAAGCGCAAGCATACTTTCTTAATTAGGGGTTGTGTTCTTGCAGTTTGTTTGGCAATAAAATCCCGCTCGATAGAACTGGCACTATATAAACGTTTCCATTGTAACCTAATGAAAATGTATCTAGCCTAGTTTACAAAACGCAATATTATATACTGTAATAGTCATAGATATATCTAGGGTCTAGATATCTCAGTCGGCTATTTTCCGTGAATATACAGCAACAATTATTGATTCTTCCACTAATGCTCGAGAAGAGGAACAGGCACCTGGACGCTCCGTGCGCTTTGGTTCCATGATGGATTATTGCTGTTCATTACCACCCAGGGCGCGCAAGACATAAGACAAAGAAGGGAGTTCGCCGAACAGATTGAACCAACCTCTGAAGGAGGGGGAGGGGGAGGGGGATAGAGTAAACAGAGAGAACCAGGTAACGGTACCCAACCTGAGAGACGAAATGCAAAGGAAAACCAGAGTAGCTGCAAATAGTTTATTTTCACAGGGTCAGCAGAGAACTGAATAGTAACGTTATCTATTTTTTTTCTGTAAGTATCGACTACTATAGCAAACAATTACATCTGAAATGGACCGTAAAATTGCAGACTTCTCTGGGACGTGGAAAATGAAGACTTCTGAAAACTTTGAAGAGCTCCTGAAAGCATTGGGTGAGTATTTTCATACTGTTATGAACATGGACGTAGCCTTTTGGTTATTATAACTAACATTCGAATGTCTTAATGCACTCTATATATAAATATGTTTGTAGTAGACATGTCTGTAAATGTATCGACTCTTTGATATAGTCTCAGATTATCATAAATTCTACAAATCACTGTTGCACTTATTTATGCAATTGCCATTCTTCTTTTTTTCAATCTATGGAGCCCTAGCCTTTGTCAGGGATATGTCAAGCATCCCACTCTGGGCTATGGGTGAAATGTTAAACCAGCTTGGTCTGTGGCCGCACACACCACTCAAGTGTTTCTTCTCCTCTGTGCATGTGTTTGGTTTTATGGGTAATTATGAGCTAGCCATATTATTTCTAATAATTATCTTGCTTGATTTATTGTTTTAAAAGTCTTTGGTTATCCTTTTTGAAGCACCCGTCCACATACACACTCAGTCACCTACACACACACACCTACACACACACACACACACACACACACACACACACACACACACACACACACACACACACACACACACACACACACACACACACACACACATACACACACACACACACACACACAGAAAGGTCAGAGGAGGGCCAGTCAGCGGCATCCATTAAAATGTAAAGACAAATAACCCGTGGAGGAATGTTATATTTTACCTAGTTATAAACCAAGTCCTCATGAGATAGTAATTAAAGCCCGTGTAAACGGGACTATGCCCTGAAATGGGCCCCCTGAAGTGGGCCCCCTCAGTCAGCCGGTACTGAGACTGACATTCCCCCAGTAACCTGGGACTCCTCAACTAACTCGCTCCGGGGGTTTCTCTGTGGGCAACAGCAATTATATCCCTCCGAAGAGCAATTTCGCTCCAGGCAAAAATAAACTTTCCAATGAGAAGGTTTGTCAGATTTTTGTTTAGGGATAAGAATGTGAATTTGAATAGGCGAGAGGAATGAAATTCAGTCTGATATTTCATTCATTTAGTTGAGTAACATCCTGTTAATTGTATGAAAGTCTATGCTAATCTTCCCTTAAAGTTGAATGAATGAGAGCTCTGTCTGAGATCAAACCCTTCCCTCTGATGTCGTTCCCACTACCCATAAAATAACGGTTATGAATGATGGCTGTGATATGGCTTTTCATCACAATAGATGCATCCCAAACAGCACTATATTCCCTATATAATGTACTAATTTTCAAAAGCCCCGTAGGGCCCTGTTCAAAAGTAGTGCACTATGTAGTGAATAGGGTGCCATTTAGGACGTAAACAATGTCTCCATTCTCCATCTACTTCTGTGATACCTTATTGGTCCCCTATGACCAGGTGTGAACGTGTTTGTCAGGAAGATAGCCGTGGCTGCAGCCTCCAGGCCTGCAGTAGAGATCACCCAGCAGGGAGAGAGCCTCTCCATCCAGACCTCCACCAGCGTACGCACCACCCATGTCTCCTTCACCGTGGGACAGTCCTTCAATGAGACCACAGTGGACGGACGCCTCTGCACGGTAATACTCCATGTCCACACTCTTCATCATCGTCATCTCTACATATGTTGCATGAAATATTTTTGTTACCATATGTGCATATTTTGCCAGGACTCAGTGTATGAAATCAGGGGTCTGTATAAGCATGTGGAAATAATCCATGTGTAACTTGATAGTTGTTCTTGGTGATGGTTTCCTATTCTTACTTTTTATATGGTTTGTAGAGGGCAGCAAACATAACGTCGTACAGACTTGAGGAAGCAGTAACATGCTGCAACAGTACTGAGTACCAAATGAGAAGCCTCAGGGTCACACACAGATCTACTGTGTCTTTCTATCTAACCACTTCACTACAGCATGCAGTGTCATTTATCTATTCAAACCTTGCCTGGCCTTCCTCCTATGATCTCCAGAGTACCCCTCGCTGGGAGACAGATAGCAAGATCAGCTGTGAGCAGATTTTGCAGAAAGGGGAGGGCCCTAAGACTGCCTGGACCCGTGAAGTGACCAATGATGGTGAACTGATTTTGGTAAAGAGTCCATTTTTATTGCCAACAAACGGTAATCCTATTCCTGTATTTACATGTTAGGCTTTAACTGTATTTGGGGGCAAATATATGTGTTTGATTTATCAGAGTTTTGTATTAATTTAGTTGTAATTTTCTTTCAGATAATGAGCGCCGGGGATGTCCTGTGCACCAGAGTGTATCAGCGAGAATGAAAACTTTCAAGACTGTCAAACTTTTCACTTTGTGCCTTTTTTTTCACATTTCTTAATTTCTACCTGTTCCGTTCGCTTATTTAATCTTCCAGTCATTCAGATTGTGGTTAACAAGACGTCAGTGGTGTGCTTTTTGTCAGACAGAGTTTGACTGTTGTGAAAGCCTTGTGCCAGTTTATTTTGATGTTTTGTCAGTTTTATGTTCTCGTATTAGCTTGTAATGGTATCATTCCTCCTACACAACCAAAGCTGTATTTATTCTCAGCATACCACATGAAAACCCATCCATATTTTTTACCAAAGCAACTGTAAACCATCCTCAAAATGTTGTTAAAAACAATTACAAATTGCTAATGTGTTTCCAAAACCTGATTTGATTCGCTTTCTGATTCAAACCAAGACCTTGTCCATCACCGCTGTTCTGACTTTCTCTCTCCATACCATCTCCTTTCAACTTCTCCTATCCCTTGCCGAAGATCTTTGTATGCATTCCTCATTTGTTTTCCATCCCTCCCTGCCACTTCCATGCCACTTGGCCTCCTTGGCAAGTAGCCTAGCGCTTAATTGCGTTGGGCTAGTAACCAAAAGGTTGCTGGTTCGAATCCCTGAGCCAGCAATGTGGAAAAATCAGCCATTCTACCCTTGAGCAAGGCAGTTAACCCCCAACGACAACTGCTGCCTTTCTCTCTTACACACCCTTTTCTCTATGTGCTCTCATCCCTCACCATTTTGTTCATTTAGAGTTTTTAAACTCCAAGAGAGAATCCATATTTTATGAACAACACTGTGTCTGAGAGACATTTGGCAAGAACAAGGGGGAAAACCAGGAGTGGTAGGGAAAGAATGAGAGAGTGAGGGACCATAACAAAATAATTTCATATTGAGAACGGTGCTATTCCCTCCACTCTCTTTCCCAGCTGTACCTACTTACAGTCTGAGCTCAATAAAAGGTTCCCTGCCCCCTCTTCCCTGGACTCGGCCCGCACCCAGTTACAAAGGGTAAAATGACTGCCTCTGATTTGTGTGGAGACGCTTGTAGCTGCTCTCCGACTCTCCCACACACCTCTGAACTGGACAGCCGAAACAAAATACAGTCACACTTACATTAACACATACTTGGGAGTATGTATTCTTCGAAAATAATGGATTGAAGAATGGATTGAACAGTGCAGGGTCTCTCGTGCACTTCCTGAGGAGAGAGAATGCTTACTCTGTCCATAGGCAGTGATGGTTTTTCCAGATTTGCAGACAGTGTGCCAAGGGTCCCAAATGGCATCCTATTGCCTATATAGGGCTCTGGTCATAAGTAGTGCACTATGTAGGGAATAGAGTCCCATTTTGAACGCAGCCAAGCCCTCTGATGTCCTCCTCAGATTTACTCACTGTGCTGAGCCAGCATCAGGCTTCCTGGGCTTCATTTCTCCAAACTGTGTGTTCTCTCAATAAACTCACTGGGTAAGTGAGTGAGTGAATGAATGAATGAATGAAGTGAGAGTGGGTTATGTAACCTGAGGTGCATAGCTAGCTCCTGTTTCAAACAGACAGTTCAGCCAAAAGTTTTTATGCATTCATGCAAACTTAATTAATCTATACTGTAACTGACTTGCGTATATGTATTTTTTTTTTTAACGGTCCTTCCGCTCTGGTCTGAAAATGAGTTTGCTTAGTTTGGCAGGGTGGCCAACTCTAGGAAGAGTCTTGGTGGTTCCAAACTTTTTCCATTTAAGAATGATAGAGGCCACTGTGTTCTTGGGGTCATTCAATGCTGCCAACATTTTTTTATACCCTTCCCCAGATCTGTGTTGAGACACAATCTTGTCTCGGAGCTCTACGGACAATTCCTTCGACCTCTTGGCTTGGTTTTCGCCCTGTCAACTGTGGGACCTTATATAGACAGGTGTGTGCCATTCCAAATCGTGTCCAATCAATTGAATTTACCACAGGTGGACTCCAATCATGTTGTAGAAACAGCTCAAGGATGATCAATGAAAACAGGATGCAACTGAGCTCAATTTCGAGTCTCATAGCAAATACTTATGTTAATAAGGTATTTCAGTTTTTTATTTTTAATACATTTGCAAAAATTTCTAAAAACCTGTTTTCGCTTTGTCGTTATGGGGTATTGTGTGTAGAAAAAGGGGGAACTATTTTTATTTAATAAATTTTAGAATAAGGCTGTAATATAGCAAAATGTGGGAAAAGTCAAGGTGTCTGAATACTTTCCGAATGCACTGTATATGTGATTAGAGGGGGCCTATAGGGGGCACAGGGGCACGTGCCCCGCCAGATTAGTCCTGTTATTGTTTCTCTGTAATAATACTAGCCACCTAGCAATTTTATGAAGTTGGCTTTAGCTAGTCCAGATAGGTTTCCAATCTTCCAACCTCATAACTACACCGAACAAAAATATAAACGCAACATGCAACAATTTCAAAGATTTGACTGAGTTAAAGTTTATTTAAGGAAATCAATGAAATAAATTCATTAGGCCCTAGTCTATAGATTTCACATTACTGGGAATACAGATATGCATCTGTTGGTTGTGGATACCTTAAAAAAAATGGTAGGGCATGGATCAGAAAACCAGTCAGAAGCTGATGTGACCACCATTTGCCTCATTCAGCGCGACACATCTCCTTCGCATAGAGTTGATCAGGCTGTTGATTGTGGCCTGGGGAATATTGTCCCACTCCTCTTCAATGGCTGTGCAAAGTTGCTGGATATTTTATTATTTTATTTTTTATTTTATTTATCCTTTATTTAACTAGGCAAGTCAGTTAAGAACAAATTCTTATTTACAATGATGGCCTACCAAAAGGCAAAAGACCTCCTGCGGGGACGGGGGCTGGGATTAAAATGGTTTTATTTTTAAATAACCTATAAATATAGGACAAAACACACATCACAACAAGAGAGACAACACAACACTACATAAAGAGATACCTAAGACAACAACATAGCAAGGCAGCAACACATGACAACACAGCATGGTAGCAACACAACATGACAACAACATGGTAGCAACACAACATGGTAACAGCACAAAACATGGTACAAACATCATTGGGCACAGACAACAGCACAAAGGGCAAGAAGGTGGGAACTACAACACGCTGTCGTACAGGTCGATCCAAAGCATCCCAAACATTCACAATGGGTGACATGTCTGGTGAGTATGCAGGGCATGTAAGAACTGTGACATTTTCAGCTTCCAGAAATTGTGTACAGATCCTTGCGACATGGGGCTGTGCATTATCATGCTGAAACATGAGGTGATGGCGGCAGATGAATGGCAAGACAATGGGCCTCAGGATCTCGTCACGGTATCTCTGTGCATTCAAATTGCCATCGATAAAATGCAATTGTGTTCATTGTCTGTAGTTTACGCCTGCTCATACCATAACCCCACTGCCACCATGGAGCACTCTGTTCACAACATTGAAATCAGCAAACCGCTCGCCCAAAGGATGCCGTCCATGCTGTCTGCCATCTGTCCAGTAAAGTTGAAACCGGGATTCATCTGTGAAGAGCACACTTCTCCAGCGTGCCAGTGGCCATCGAAGGTGAGCATTTGCCAACTGAAGTCGGTTACGACGCCAAACTGCAGTCAGGTCAAGACCCTGGTGAGGACAACGAGCAAGCAGATGAGCTTCCCTGAGATGGTTTCTGCAGAAATTCTTTGGTTGTCCGGGTGGCTGGTTTCAGACGATCCCACAGATGAAAAAGCCGGATGTGGAGGTCCTGGGCTGGCGTGGTTACACGTGGTCTGCGGTTGTGAGGCCGGTTGGACGTACTACCAAATTCTCTAAAACTACGTGGGAGGTGGCTTATGGTAGAGAAATGAACATTCAATTCTCTGGCAACAGCTCTGGTGGACATTCCCGCAGCAAGCCAAATACAACTCAAGAGGTATGCTTAGATATGTAGATTTTTACTAGAATTAGACATAATTATGGCTGTAAATTGCAGGAAAAAGCTGTTTTCCTGTGATTGAAAAATTCTAAATTCTCCAACTTCAATGGACATGGGGTGCATGTGCCTGGAGAAAATTAAAATCATGCCCAACGGGCCAATGGATGCAGAACCCGCCCTCGGAAGCCCCGCCTTCCTCGCTATAATACCGGGGCTCGCATTCATTTCCTAAATTCTTCGCTATTCAGCTCGTCTGAAGGAAGAACGTGTCACGCAATTTACAAACTTTTCAAGCACACAAAGACTACAAGATTCATCTCCGACTAAGGTGTCTGTTAGTGGGGAGCGAGTACTCCTCCCCCTAGATGTTGTGAGTTTTGTGTCTTGGTATCAATTTTTATGTTTGCTATAAGCAAACTATACTCAGAAAAAAAAGAAATGTCCTCACTGTCAACTGCGTTTATTTTCAGCAAACTTAACGTGTAAATATTTGTATGAACATAACAATATTCAACAACTGAGACATAAACTGAACAAGTTCCACAGACATGTGACTAACAGAAATTGAATAATGTGTCCCTGAACAAAGGAAATCAAAAGTAGCAGTCAGTATCTGGTGTGGCCACCAGCTGCATTAAGTACTGCAGTGCATCTCCTCCTCATGGACTGCACCAGATTTGCCAGTTCTTGCTGTGAGATGTTACCCCACTCTTCCACCAAGGCACCTGCAAGTTCCCGGACATTTCTGGGGGGAATGGCCCTAGCCCTCACCCTCCGATCCAACAAGTCCCAGACGTGCTCAATGGGATTGAGATCCGGGCTCTTCGCTGGCCATGGCAGAACACTGACATTCCTGTCTTGCAGGAAATTACGCACAGAACGAGCAGTATAGTAATGTTATACACTACATGACCAAAAGTAAGTGGACACCTGAAAAAAAAGTACGTCAAACATCTCATTCCAAAAACAATGGGCATTAATATGGAGTTAGTCTCCCCTTTGCGGCTGTAACAGCCTCCACTCTTCTGGGAAGGCATTCCACTGGATGTTGGAACATTGCTGCTGGGGCTTGCTTCCATTCAGCCACGAGCATTAGTGAGGTTGGGCACTGATGTTGGGCGATTAGGCCTGGCTCTCAGTCAGCATTCCAATTCATCCCATAGTTGTTCGATGGGGTTGAGGTCAAGGCTCTGTGCAGGCCAGTCAAGTTCTTCCACACCGATCTCGACAAACCATTTCTGTATTGACCTCGCTTTGTGCACGGGAGCATTGTCATTCTGAAACAGGAAAGAGCCTTCCCCAAACTGTTGCCACAAAGTTGGAAGCACAGAATTGTCTAGAATGTCATTGTATGCTGTAGTGTTAAGGTTTCTCTTCTCTGGGACTAAGGGGTCTTGCCCAAATCATGAAAAACAGCCCCAGACCATTATTCCTCCTACACAAAATTTTACACTTCGCACTATGCATTAGGGCAGGTAACGTTCTTCTGGCATCCACCAAACCCAGATTCGTCCGTCAGACTGCCAGATGGTGAAGCTTGATTCATCACTCCTGGTAATACGTTTCCACTGCTCCAAAGTCCAATAGGAACGAGCTTTACACCACTCCAGCCAACACTTGGCATTGCGCATGGTGATCTTAGGCTTGTGTGCGGCTGCTTGGCCATGGAAACCCATTTCATGAAGCTCATAATGAACAGTTCTTGTGCTGACGTTGCTTTCAGCGGCAGTTTGGAACTCGGTAGTGAGTGTTGCAAACGAGGACAGATGATTTCACACGCTACGTGCTTCAGCACTCGGCGGTCCTATTCTGTGAGCTTGTGCGGCCTTAAACGTAAGAAAGTGTGAAAAAAGTCAAGGGGTCTGAATACTTTTCGAATGCACTGTATATTTGTGAATTGTATCTATGACCAAATAATTAAGATATCTTTGAGTAGCAGCCAGAGAAACAAGGAATCCCAATTATCAATAGAACATTTTCTTCCCGAGGCGGGTGTTGTTTACCTGGTTTCTTTGGATTATCTAGTGACAAGTGCTTGAAATAAATAGTGCTAGCTGACAAGACAGACCTGGCAGACATTCACATTATTATCATTGACTATTATCCTGTGTCTGTACATTGTGTACAGAGGCACACGTTGAGACACACATTGTACTATTCAAAGAAACCACCGGTGCCAGTTGGAAAAAAGGGGTATCCCCTAGGCTTGGTCCACTAGCACTTGATTTATAACTGAATGGGAAACTAATAGTTACCATTTTCTTATTGAAATGCATGATGAATAAAGAGGGCTACTGTGGTAGTCTAATATCAATGAATACAGCCTTAGATTTTGGGTTATAATAGGCAGGGTTTAAATTATTCTGCATTGCTTTTCAATGGAATGGAACTTGACCCTAATAGTAGTATTAGTAGTAGCAGTAGTAGTTTACTGATCCCAACTTGGATGATAGATTTATCACCACAAGTATCCTCAATACACAATGTTTAGAGACAGGACAAGGGTACATCGCAATAATGTCTTGTTGACAATAATGAAGAAAAAAAACACTGAATTCACAATGGCTTTCTTTAGCGTAATTTGCATTGCATACAATTGACACATTCAAATCATAGTCGTCCTTTTATTCACCATTTCAATAAGGAAAGAGCAACAGTCGGTTTCTGATCCAGTATTAAATCGAGGGTCATATACAGTATGACCAAAAGGCTCAAACATCATGTGTGGCTATAGAGGGTACAAACACTGCAAAACCCTATGGTCAGATGGCTTTCATAAAGACATCAAGGTCAGTAAAGGTATCCAGGTTTCTGAGTGTGTGTGTGTGTTGGGGGGGCAGCAACAAGCAGGTTGGGGGGCCAGGTGGGGTCGGGCCAGGTACATCAAGGTGTCAGGCCAGGGTGTCCTCAGCCACTGTCCTAAAGGTGGGGGGGTTCTGGCAGGGGGGAGATTTTCGGCACAACACGGGCACCTATTTCAGTCCAAGTCAAGCACTGATTACAATTCTAGGATTAGCGTTAGTACTTTTATCCTACTTTCTTTCCTATTCCACTTTGACCCAAGGTGCAGGAGCCCAGCTCCACCAGCTCAATTTAACCACCGAATCTGTGTGAATCCGCAGTGGTTTCCTTTTGCCCCAGGACCAAGGCAAGAACTGGCCTAATAATTTAAGGAGCGACAGTGACACCCTGTGGTGGTCAGCCTTTTTCTTAATTTGTCCTGAATGGAATTGCCACATTGAGCATAATTAAAAGCAGGGGAAACAAAATGTTCGTGATGAAGTGGCATGGATATCATAAAATGTATTGCAGAATCTAAAAATATAGATTTGACCTGCAGCAGTCAAGAGGGGTTTTGGACAATCATTTATATATACACTAGATGACTGATAGGAGAAGCTGTTTTGAAACCACCGTGCCTCTGCCTTGCCACTCCCCCACCGTTGTAAAACATATTTTGGAAGCTAGAGAAATGCATTTATTAATGTCTACATTCGCTTTTGCCACATTACTATATTACAGACACCTTAATGCATAATTATATGATGTGAGCAAAACATAAAACATATATATAAAAACATTTAGCTTAAAGTTTCATTCTTAGAGGTTACTGATGTTCCTGTTCTACAACAACAAAAATACTTAAATACATATAATTTTGTCCTACAAACATTTAATTGAAATACAGTAGAATTCCATTAATTCCTATGGAGGACTGATGCTACTGGGGAGTGCCAGTAGATTTCTGTGTATTAGGTAGTTGTTGTGGAATTGTTAGATTACTTCTTAGATTACTGCACTGTCGGAACTAGAAGCGCAAGCATTTCGTTACACTCGCATTAACATCTGCTAACCATATGTATGTGACCGACAAAATTGTATTTTTATTTTATGGCCGACCGGTGGCTTCAAAGCCTCTCAACCGCCAATAGGTAGCGTCACAATCCAGGGTTTATCGCCACCTAATTTTCGAACGTTGCTATGGGCATAGCCAAACAACGGAAGTGATGGATTCGACTTCCGCTTTACTTCCCTACTGCAGCGAGCTGGTGGCAAACTTGCCAGAATAAATTATTTGAAATAGTAAATGTATAGAGTATACAAGTTAAGTAATGTCATTTTATATGTCATTAATTCAAGTTCGCTAACGCTAGCTAGACTTACTAGAACGCTAGTTCTGTTGCGATAACGTTAGTTGTGTTGTGTCAGAGTTGAGGTCTGGGCCATCCACCAAGCCAATAACGATAATGATAAACTATAGGCTACATAACTATGATACGTTGGTGAGCATCCACACTAGAGTTGATCGTCTATCGTTCTACAGTCCTACACCTATCAATCAACTGATTAATGCATCTTACTGCATGCTGCCTATTATAATAAGGTGGTAACGCAAGACCATTCATGAGGTCTCTAGCGCACAGATAATTACTGGTTCAGACCATTCAGGATGTGTTCATTGTCATAGTGACAAATGCAGGTAATACTGTACTTCAATGTACATTGAAACTTTACCGACATGCATTTTCTATGCTGTAGGCCTGTTTTACATTCAGCAATTAGCAAGAGCAAGACTGCTTCTTTCCTCGAATTCGGCATTGTATAAAAAATTATCTAAATGTCCTATTGCTTTTGTAGTCTATAGATTTTCCTGGGATTCTATGAGAAGAGGAATGGCCTATTGTGGAGAGGCGTGCATAGCCTGTTGTGCACTGGAACAGCTGGAAGAGAGAGGCTAGTGATTTGTAGCCGAATTAAAAATCGAAATATTAGCTAGATATTAGGCCATTCATTAGCTGGATATAAGGACTATAAGCAAAATATTTACCTGTCAAAGTGCAAGAAGTTTTCATTAAGAGATTATGAAATGGCAGTTCTGTAGTGCGTTCATCCAGGCTGCCCTCTGTGGTCCCTGGACATGCAAAGCTCTACTATTGACTGGGCATAGGCCTACGTTTTTAGACAATAAAATTGTTATATCTGGGCTACAAGAACAAAGTGCAATGACAAATGTATTATTGTTATCAAGTGAATACACAACTATTGTCCATAGGCTGTAAACTGCATTGATGTAGGCAGTGGCGATTTTAGCATGTAAATATTGGGGTGGCAAAAAAAAGAAGTGGGATGCATGCCAGCAAAGCTACTACACAACACTAAACAATACATGAATTGCACAATAACGGTGACAAACGGTGCCCACAAAATGTTAGGGGCAACATAAAGCTGTCCCAACATCTTACTGCTACACCTGGCAATCAGCGGAGCCTTGTCTGGTAGCGAAACAGTTATAAGGCAGCCTTATTTACTGCCTTTAAACAAACAGCTGATATGGCTGACTTGCTTAAACAAATGTGCTTTCTACTGACAATTGAGATGTACAAACTATGCATAAGGCAAGGGGGGGGCAAAGTACGACCCGCCAGGCACTTCAATCGGACCCGCAATACATAATGTTAATTATTTTTTACCCCTTTTTTCTCCCCAATTTCGTGGTATCCAATTGGTAGTTACAGTCTTTTCACATCGCTGCAACTCCCATACGGACTCAGGAGAGGCGAAGGTCGCGAGCCGTGCTTCCTTCGAAACACGACCCAGCCAAGCCACACTGCTTCTTGACACAATGTCCACTTAACCCGGAAGCCAATGTGTCGGAGGAAACACCGTACACCTGGCTACCGTGTCAGCGTGCATGTTCCCGGCCTGCCACAGGAGTCACTAGAGCGAGATGGGACAAGGAAATCTTGGCCTGCCAAATCCTCTCCTAACCCGGACGACACTGGGCCAATTGTGCGCCGCCTCATGGGTCTCCTAGTCACGGCCAGCTGTGACACAGCCTGGGATTGAACCTGGGTCTGTAGTGACGCCTCAAGCACTGCGATGCAGTGCCTTAGACCGCTGCACCATCCGGGAAGCCCCTACAAATAGATTTTAACAAACAATTGGTCCCCCAAAAAATTTGTCCCTCTGAATTTCAAAATCCCGATGTGGTCCTCGAGCCAAAAAGTTTGCCCACCCCTGACATAAGGGTACAACGAACGGATAAGAGGCAATCCGTCAGTAACGGAATAGGAACAGGTAGCACTACAAAAACCCCTATGAAGATACTGTTAAACAGAACTCCCGCTGAAACTGTCATGCCTCCTCTAGAGCGCTCCCTCCCTATCAAACTGCTTTTCCCCACTTTTGGCAGCCCAGAAGATGATGTTGATCCACTGTTTTTCTTATCTAAGTGTAATGATTTTCTTTCTATCCGGCCTCTTACTGACTGGGAGGTTCTTGCCACCCTCCGCAGTGTTCTCCATGGTACAGCAAGAGACTGGTGGGAGATAGCCCGTGAACATGTGTCAACCTGGGAGGAGTTTCAAAAAATATTCCTCTCAGCCTTCCTCTCAGAGGACTATGGGGATGAACTGGCGGAACATGTGCGTAACAGAGTCCAGGGTGAAGCAGAGCCGATACGGGACTTTGCCTTCTCCTATCGAGTTCTATGTAGGAGATGGAAGGCTGACATTACTGAGCAGGAGATGGTCAAACTCATTCTTAAGAACATGATTCCCCGCCTTGCTAGTCAACTTCGAGAACGTGTGCAGAATGTGGATGATCTGGTGCGTCTGGTGACTCAGTTTGAGAAGGACTGGAAGCACCACCTTCAAACTAAAACCCCTGTTCCTTCATCCCAGTATACCCATAGCTCTCCTAGGGCTAAACCATCTCAGATATTTGTACCCAAGAGCCAAGACAAAAGTCCAGTGACGTGTTGGAGGTGTAAAGTCCAACATCCTCCAGGTTCTTGCCCACTCTATGTCCAGCGTCAGGATTCAGGGAAAGGACACAAGACTGAAAGTCTAGACAGACGTGGTGGCTTGCATACAATTGGGTCAGCCTTAATGCCCATGAAGCCTTTAGACATCACAACTAGCGGTCTTATTCCTATTCCGCAACAACTATTGGTGCCTCTGACTGTTAGGAACTGGAGAGGGAAGGCCATAATCGACACAGGAGCAACTTACACCCTGATGCAAGAGGCCCTGTGGCAGAACATGGCATTACCTCATGAGGAGCTACAAACATGGGAGAAAGGACCATTGTACTTGGCCAATGGAGAACCTACCACCCCTTTGGGCTGGATTAGTATAATAATACAACTGCATGATGAGACTATTAAACTTCCTGTGGCTATTCTTGCAGATTCAAGCCTTGCATTTGCTGTAGTCCTTGGCCTAGACTTCCTGTTCTTCAGTGGACTGACCATCTCGATGTCCGAACCCTCCTATCGGCTGCACTCTGACTATTCCCAGCCTCATCCATTTCAACCTGGTAATGCACTGATTTCAGGCTGGAGCCTGCTACATTATGCAGAGTCCGGACAAGGTCAAGTCAGAGACCGAGAAAATATAAAGAGACAAAAACAAAAACATGTTCCACCAGTGAAGTCGGAGAACCCAACTATCACCCTGATTACCGCCGTACCTCCCCTTCTATCCGAGAGCAACAGCAAACCTGATGCTGATTTCTACATTAAACAAGCAGTGGAACAGGCATGTCTGTCGGATGATGAGAGATGGCAGCTCTCCCAGATGTTGGAGATGAACAGTGAGGTCTGTACTCTTACACTCGGCCGTACAACCATCTTCAAACACAAAATCTATACCCGGCATGATGTCCCCATTAAGCAGCGTCCCTACAGGTTGTCCCCCGCCAAACTGGCAATTCTCAATGAACTGCTCAAAAGCATGTTGGAGAGTGGAATTGTGGAACCTTCTTTTTCCGGATGGGCTTCTCCGGTTGTCCTGATTCCTAAGAAAGATGGTGGATATCGATTCTGTGTGGACTACAGGAAGCCGAATGCCATAACAGAAAGCGATGCCTACCCTCTACCAAACATAAATGACATACTGGAATCTCTGGCAGGAGCATCTATCTTTAGTCATCTGGATCTGAACAGTGGCTATTGGCAGGTGGCAATGGATCCCACTAGTCAGGACAAGACTGCCTTTGTCACCCCTGCTGGTTTGTACTCCTTCAAAGTCATGCCTTTTGGTTTGAAGAATGCTCCAGCAACCTTCCAAAGGTTGATGGAGACTGTCCTGGGAGATCTGAGGGGTAGAAATTGTCTTGGGTATCTGGATGACATCATAATCTACTCCTCTGTCGCGGATCATCTGAAAGACATACAGTCCGTCTTCGACAGACTTAAGGCTGCAGGTTTGACCTTGAACTTGAAGAAGTGTCGTTTCTGTTTGCCAGAACTCAAGTTCCTTGGTCATGTGGTTAATGCTGAAGGTATCCATGCAGATCCAGCCAAAGTTGCAGCCGTGCAGGAATTCCCAATTCCCACATCCCTCAAAGCTGTTCAGCGTTTTCTGGGTATGGCTGGATGGTACCACAGGTTTGTGCCTGACTTTTCAAAGGTCGCCGAACCCCTCAACCACCTTAAGAAGAAGGGTGTGAAATTCCAATGGACCTCTGCATGCGAAAGTGCATTTGAAGCACTCAAAAACAGTCTCATTACTCCTCCAGTGCTTGGACATCCTAACTTGAATGCTCATTTCATTGTGTACACGCAAGTCAAACAGGACTTGGAGCCGTCTTGGCTCAACAAACAGGACTTGGAACAGAAGAAGTTCTTGCCTATGCAAGTCGCACCCTTAATTCAGCCGAGAGGAATTATTCAACGACTGAAAGGGAGTGCCTCGCTGTGGTCTGGGCTTTGGAGAAATGGAGCTACTACTTGGAGGCGAAGATCTTCACCGTTGTCACAGACCACGCTGCTCTGCAGTGGGTTCTGGCATCAGGCAAGACCAACAGCCGTCTTATTCGCTGGTCTATCCGACTGCAGAAGTTTGACTTCATCATTGAGTATCGCAAAGGAAAACTGAACGTTGTACCAGATGCCCTTTCTCGGATTACAGAGAGTGCCAATGTTTGTCCTCCCTTGTGCAGCACTTACACTACCGCTAAGTGTCTGGATGATTCCTTTCCTCTGGATGATGAGAGTGTATGGAGAGCACAGCAGAAGGATGTTGCCATCATGGCGATCCACAAGAGTCTGTCTGAAGAAGACTCAAAGAGTCGTTTCAATGATAAGTATAGCATAATTCAGGATAAAGTGTATCGAAAAACTCCAAGAGGAGAGGGAATACACAGCTCCCATTATCGCGTCTTCATTCCCTCTACATTGAGTGACCAGATAATCTAAGCTTATCATGCTAACCCCATGAGTGGCCATCTTGGAGTTTTTAAGACGTATCGAAGACTACAAGAGGTGGTTTACTGGCCAGGCATGTGGGTTGATACCCGGAAGTTTGTACAGCAGTGTGAAGTCTGCCAGAAATACAAACCAGACATTGGCAGACCTGCTGGAAAAATGCAGCAGACCGTGGTAAACCATCCAAATGAAATGTTGGGAATTGACCTCATGGGACCTTTTCCTCCCAGCCGGGGAACCCGGAATGAATTTGTATTGGTGGTAGTGGACTACTACACACACTGGGTGGAGTTGTTTCCACTTCGCAAAGCCACTGCATCAGCCATTGCTCTAATTCTGCGACGGGAGGTCTTTACCAGATTCGGAATTCCAGACCAAATCCTCTCTGACCGAGGTCCGCAGTTCATATCAGGAATATACAAAGAGCTTTGTACCTACTGGGGTGTAATTGCCAAGCTGACCACAGCCTACCATCCTCAGACCAACCTGACCGAGAGGGTAAACCGTACCCTGAAAGGGATGATTGCTTCATTCGTGGGGGATCAGCACACAAGGTGGGATCAGCATCTTCCTGAATTTCACTTTGCACTGAACTCTGCCGTGCAGGAGACTTCTGGGGTCACTCCCGCTGAACTCCACCTGGGAAGACCACTAAAAGGTCCGATGGACAGAATCTTGCAAAGTTCTAATGTTTCACCTGACTGCCCAGCGTTTGATGCCGTACAACACCACCACACCTTGCTAGCCAGAGTGGAGGCCAGCAAAACCAAAGCCAAACAACGACAGCTGAGAAACTATGATAAACATAGACGAGACGTGTGTTTCCCACCCCAGTCTCGTGTCTCGTGGGTACGTTCACATCATCTGTCAAAGGCATCTAAGAAGTTCACTGCCAAGCTAGCTTCGAGATGGAAAGGCCCATACCGTGTAGTGCAGCAGTTGGGACCAGTGAACTAATTGGTCTGTTTGAAGGACACTGGGGAAGATGTCAGGACGGTGCATGTTGTTGACCTAAAGCCCTGCTATCCTACGGCAGAAGAGCTGGATCGCAGGCAAAAGCAACACCTGCAGGAACTCTTCGTGGAGGACTCTGATGATGAGGACTTCCCTGGTTTTGTGTAGCAGGAACAGGAACCTGTCAAAGCCTGCATCCTCTCTGTTTCTACAGGCTTTGTTTTTTCATGGGGGGAGGAGTGCGGCGAAATCCTGCACGGAGCCTTCACCGTGCGCTGCCACTTTAAGAGCGCATGAGCAGTAGGAAGGAGGAAATAAAAGAGCTCGTTCAGCTCTTTGGGGGAGGAGCTCTTGGGTGGCGCGACAGTTTTGGTTGTGTGTGCTATGCTGCAGAGGTTTTTTGTTTGTCTTCTGCGTATGTGGTTGTACAGTGTTTGGATCAATCCTCGGTTTGATCGCTCGACGACGTGGTTGTTCTCATGTGGGACCGCGACGGTTATGGATCAAATGGATTAGTAGCAACATTGTTGCGAAGCGTTCAACTACAACCCAACACACCATCGGACAGTCAGACCGTACACCTGCACCCTCAAGACCACAGCTAAGCCCTCTCTTGTTCCCTTTCTCTCTTTCTCTTCCCTCTATGGTCCAGTGCTTTACACTGCAACCGACTCTATTTTTCTAAATGCATTGAAGTTTCATTGGAGCTGGACTAGTGTGTATAGGAACACCACACATTCATACCCTCTGCACTCCTCCCCTGGAAGAGAATACAAACTATTGCAAATCCTCTGTGTGATGACACGGTTCATTCTTTATTGTATGAAGTTGCTGTTTATTTGCTCTGCCATTATTATTATTACTCACTTGAACAGGAAGGTGGCGTGGCAGTCCTTCGTGGACAAATGTTGTTATCAAAGTCTGGCATTCTCTGGATTTATGTTGCTTTCAAAACAACTGGGAACTCGGAAAAAAAACAAGGTTGAATCATGATGATTTATTGATCTTCAGGTCGTAGCTCTAGAAAGAGGCCGGATTTACAATTCCGAGTTGGATGACCATTCAAAGCCGTTCTAAGCCATGACAGCATGGCCAAAGTTGAATGTTTATCATTTGGGACCACACAGCCACTCCACTGAATAGCAGGCTAGTGATTGCTTTGGAATTCTTGCAGTTAGCCACTGTCACTGATAGTTGAATTTGCAATTTCCATCTTGTGTGTAATGTTTATGTCCAATGGCCGATGACCACGGATACGTTTTATCTATAGTTTCTCTTCAAGGATTAAAAAGGATTTGCCAGTAGATAGTCGACTTGATTCATGATGATGACTGCTAGCTAAGATTTTGAAAGTATGATGTTGACATGATCAGTCCAATCAAAGCTACTGTACATATAACGTGATTTGTCGACATTTTATCTGTGGCCAATGACCTTGAGCGTTCTTGGATGGGCTCTTCTAATGTAACTCCAATCAATTTACACAGTGAAAGAAAAAAAAGTTGATCAGATAACAAAATCATAGGTAGCCCATATGTGCTCTCCCGAGGCTGCGCTGAGTGCGCTCCCTCCTAATCCCTGGGTACACAGCTTTTTTTTAATACAAAAAAAATAACATTTACATAAATATTCAGACGCTTTACTCAGTAAAGGTGCTTTGTTGAAGCACTTTTGGCAGCAATTATATCCTTGAGTCTTCTTGGGTGTAACACTACAAGCTTGGCACACCTGTATTTGGGGAATAGCTCCCATTATTCTCTGCAGATCCTCTCAAGCTCTGTCAGATTGGATGGGGAGAGTCGCTGCACAGCTATTTTCAGGTCATTCCAGAGATGTTTGGTCGGGTTCAAGTCCGGGCCCTGGCTGGGCCACTCAAGGACATTCAGAGACTTGTCACAAAGCCACTCCTGCATTGTCTTGGCTGTATGCTTAGGGTCGTTGTCCTGTTGGAAGGTGAACCTTTCACTCCAGTCTGAGGTCCTGAGTTCTCTGGAGCAGGTTTTCATCAAGGATCTCTCTGTGCTATGCTCCGTTCATCTTTCCCTCAATCCTGACTAGTCTCCCAGTCCCTGCCGCTGAAAAACATCCCCACAGCATGATGCTGCCACCACCATGCTTCACCGTAGGGATGGTGCCAGGTTTCCTCCAGATGTGACGCTTGGCATTCAGGCCAAAGAGTTCAATCTTGGTTTCAACAGACCAGAGAATCTTGGCAAAATCCAAGCGGGCTGTCATGTGCCGTTTACTGACGAGCGGCTTCCGTCTGGCCACTCTACAATAAAGGCCTTACTGGTGGAGTGCTGCAGAGATGGTTGTCCTTCTGGAAGGTTCACCCATCTCCATAGAGGAACTCCAGGCGGCCAGCTTTAAGAAGAGTCTTGGTGGTTCCAAACTTCTTTGATTTAAGAATGATGGAGGACACTGTTCTTAGGGACCTTCAATGCTGCAGAAATGTTTTGTTACCCTTCCCCAGATCTGTGCCTCGATACAATCCTGTTTCTGACAATTCCAGACAATTCCTTCGACCTTATGGCTTGGTTTTTGCTCTGACATCCACAGGTTTGTGCCTTTCCAAATTGTGTCCAATATATTGAATTTGCCAGAGGTGGACTCCAATCAAGTTATAGAAACATCTCAAGGTTGATCAATGGAAACAGGATGCACCTGAGCTCATTTTCGAGTTTCATAGCAAAGGGTCTGAATACTTATGTAAATAAGGTATTTCTGTTTTGTATTATATATAAATTTGCCTAAATAAAAAATAGAATAAGTCTGTAAGGTAACAAAATGTGGGGTCCCTTACAAAAAAAAGATTGCAGTCAGAGTGCAGTATATAGCTGCAGTATGTTGCAAAAACTGCGTGTAAAAGAACACCCTATTTTTTACTGCAATAATTTTGCAGTGTATCTGCAGTTACTTTGCAGTTATTACGTCCAAAATCCCACAGTTGACTGTAGAGTTTCAAAACGGCAATCTTTTTTTTGTAAGGGGTCTGAATACTTTCCGAATGCACTGTATATCAGCTAATAGAAACGTTCGAAAATGCGGCGGGTATCATTTTGGCCACTCACAAAAGCACACGCCCCCCTCACTTCCCACGTGCTTTTTCTGTCGCCGCAGTCACATGATATTACTTCCTGGATCACGTTTGTTTCTACAGCGGCCAATTTTTGCAGGCAATAACAAAGTGAATCCGCCAAAGAAATACGGTTGAAGGAGAAACGGGTTTAACTAATAAACAAGGATATAGCTAGCCAAGTCAATTAAATCAATAGATACACATTTCGGCAATATCTTGACAGATTGCGGCAACGTTTTCGGTTGATAACAGATAACGTTAGGTAGCCAGGACAGCGATCTTGCTATGTTGTTAACTTTCTAGCTAGGTTACAGTTGTGTTATATTTGGCGATACATCTTAAATTGAAATCTATTAATAACCGGTTAGTTAGACGATGACACTCCTGATACAGCCATAACATCTGAACTGTTTTTTTTTGTTTTAAACTAGGGAGGGGCCGTGGCTTGCTACTACTAGCTAGCTAGCTAACCAAGTCAGCAGAAAATAACCTGTTTCCAGTTATTTCAGAGGCTAACTGTTAGCCTAGTGTCAGTAGATAGGTTTTCTATTTGAACAGAGTAGGTCGGGCATACACCATTTCTGTAAAAAATGTCAAAATACACAAGTTTTTCGGAACCAGGCGACGCCCACAACCCATTCCAGGTGATATTGTTTATCCAATGTGTAACTTGTTTTTGTCGCACTGCTTTGCTCTATCTTGGCCAGGTCGCAGTTGTAAATGAGAACCTGTTCTTTTTTTTCAGTTTACCTTTATTTAACTAGGTAATTCAGTTAATAAAAAATTCTTATTTTCAATGACGGCCTAGGAACAGTGGGTTAACTGCCTTGTTGAGGGGCAGAACTAGCCTACCTGGTTAAATAAAGGTGAAATATATATATATGAAATGCAAACGGCAAATATTTAGCTACTGTTATTTTATTCATTTAGCTACAATGTTGATGAAAAAGGTGTTTGATGTTTCGCCTGTTGCACTGACGTAATAGCAGACGTGCTGTTACTTATGACATGTGATGCTGCTTAACCAGGCTATTCTAAGAATCTATTTAGTAGCTGTACATTAAAACATGTTCCAAAGGGCTCATTGAATGAAAGCTGCCCTATTGATACTTATGTGATCAAGGCTACTTCCCAAATGCGACCCTATTCCATACATAGTGTAAAATTTTGAAAGTACTGAACCATATAGGGTGCCATTTAGGATGTGACCCATAGAATTAGCAGTTCGAATAAGATGATATATTAATAGGAATTGAATAGGATCTCTATGACGTAGCCAGAGTGATTGCTTTTATGATGTTCTGTTTGTGATGTTTATCTTGTCTATGTCAGGACCCTGCAGTGACCCAACACAGCAGCAACACTGAGTATGCCACACTGGATCTTTACAACCCATTTGACAATAAAAATGGGGTAAGAGATGTGTAGTTGTGTTTTTTTCAGAATACGGATGCTTTGGAGATTAAGTATATGCATTAATGGTAATGCAGTATGGTATGAGTTTCAGCAGAGTAGCAGGAATGCCACTACATTCCAAGCAATTGGATGTGGTATCATGCCCGGATGCACCACTCCTTTCAGATTTTTTGGGATATGCTCTAAGCCACTCTTTGTTTGTGATCATTATAAACGTTATTGGTAATGATATAGGTTGAGTTCTTATTGTCTTGCACTCTCTAGCCCCCACCACCAGCCTATGCAGCCACCTCCCCATCCGCCCCCCAACCCGTTGTTCCTGCAACAACCCCACCCAGCAGGACTACGCCTACAGAGCCCCGCAACTATGGCACCTCCTTCACCCCCCAGGTACTTGTTTCATATGTATGACACATTTCTCAGGAGTCACCTGTGCAGGTTATAGAACAAACCCTATACAGCTATAAATAATACTCCTAGACAAGCAACTCATATCTCTGTGTGTGAATTCATTTCCCCCATGTTTATTTACTAGCTTGACATGGAGCACCTGAACTTATCAGACTAATTTCTACTAAATCAAGTTAATCTACTAAGATATATGGAGCTATATTCAGCTCTGCATTAAAGCCTGACGTTGTCCTTTTCTCTCTCTTTAGCAGACAGCTGTCAACGCCACCACAGCAGAACTCCTGAAGAAGCAGGAAGAGCTGGAGAAGAAAGCCCGTGAGCTGGAGAGGAGGGAGAGGGAGCTGAATTCATACGCCCTTGGCCCTGGAGCCAGTAAGAGAGTGAGGTGGTGGTGATGATAGAGATTGGTTTAAGAGGAAAAAGTGGATCCAGAAGTCTGATATGAAATGATGGAGGGGGGTGGTGGTTGTGTTAATGAAGGTAAGATCGTAGGTGGGAGGATTACCTTGCGCTGGTTCCTAACTGCCTCATCTCTCTGTCAGCTCGTCAGAATAACTGGCCTCCCCTGCCCACTTTCTGCCCTGTGGGACCCTGCTTCTACCAAGACATCAACATGGAGATCAGCCAGAGCTTCCAACGCACTGTCTCTATCATGTATTACTACTGGATGTGTAAGTTTCCCCGTCTGTGCCTGGCTGGCTGTCTTCGGCCTGTCTGGTGAAGTCATCTGTAACAAGTACCACTTTCATGAAAGAATGATGATAGTAATGCTCAGATTAAATGATTAACGAAAATGTTTAGCCGTTAAGAAAGTTACCTAATAGTTAATGACACTGTTAAAAAGTGGAGATTTCTCAAATTAATTTACACCAATTTAAAAGTGATACATTATAATCACAAAGTGGACCTGTGTGCAGTCAGTGTACCTTTATCTCTTTATCCTTTTCCCTTTCCAATACAACTTTAAAGTGCTCTAGTATCCAAACTGTAGTTCTGACCTCCTTACCTTTCTCTTCTTATTTTGCCTACATACCTATCCATCTCTGGTCTGCATCTCTATCACCTCCATTATCTCCTTTCTCTTTACCCCCTTTTCTACTCTTCACTCCCTTTCTTCCCCTCACTTGTCATGCTCTCATTCACTCCCTTGCTCTCCCTCCTCACTTCACCCATCCAACATTCTTCCTTTTGTCTTCATTCTCTCCCCCTCTCCTAGTCACTGCCTGCACACTGGCATTTAACTTAATTTCCTGCCTGAGTCTGTTCTGTGTGGACACTTCTGGTGGTGTTGGGCTGGGCCTCGCCATCCTCTGGGTCCTCCTCTTCACCCCCTGCTCCTTCGTCTGTTGGTACAGGCCTGTGTACAAAGCCTTCAGGTGGTTACAATTGGACAATTTGAATTTAGGGGCTTATCATTACAAAACAGATCTATTTAGATTCCTTCTGTTTATATCAGGTTAAGTGAACCTATAAATGCATTTTTCCTTTCAGGAGTGACAGCTCCTTCAACTTCTTCGCCTTCTTCTTCATTTTTTTCATCCAAGTGATTGTCTATGTCATCATGACCATTGGCATTCCTGGATGGGGTTTCAGGTACGTGCCACAAACAAGCCAACCATTGTCTAGGACTATCTTATGACTGTTACAATTACTATTGTAGTTTTACTTGACCTTTTTATAATGTTAAATCTCCTACACAGTACATTCCTCACACACCTATCCTTCTTCACACTCCCACTATGTCTCTTTTTGTGACTGTCCCTCTCTCTCCTTCCCTCCCGGTTCTGCTCAGCGGCTGGATAGTGAGTCTGGCTGCTCTGAAGACTAGCGTGCCTGTTGGTGTGATCATGATGCTCAATGCCATCCTATTCACTGCCCAGGCTGCCATGGGGGTTGTCATGCTCAAGAGGGTAAACCTGAAATGAAGGCGTAGTAGGGAGGGGAACTTAACCTGGTTTAACCAGGCTAAAGTGTATTGTATGCTAGGGCAAATCAGGACCGTGTGGAGTAATTACAGTAGGTAGACAATGGCTTGTTATGAAGTATAACATGGGGGGGGAAGGAATAGGATGAGGGTTAAAAGGCTACAACATAGACACTCAGCTTCTCAAATCTTTTTCATCTTCACCCAGTATGTCAATTAACCTATTTAGAATCGTCCACAGGAATGAGAGTCATTGCTTTGAGTTTTCAGAGTATTATTTACAGTATTGCTTTCAGATTGGTAGTGAGTATGGTGTTGAGATATGAGCAATTCCATGGTTGGAGAGATACGGAGACTCAGTTGATTCACTTTAATTGTCAAACAAAAACCATGATTGCAAAGTTAAACAAACCACACAACTCTATGCACTAGGACTACTTTTTAACAATTTCCACTGAATAGAAAACAGTGAGAATGCTAAATTTGATAACGTTATGATGGTTTGTACTATCATTCTGTTACCGAACTTAGCATCTGCACTGTTTTTTTATTCAGTGACAATTGTTAAAAAGTAGTCCTAGTGCATATGGTTTGTTTTACTTTGCAGTCATTGTTTTTGGTTTGAGATACAGTTGAAGTCGGGTAGTTTACGTACACTTAGGTTGGAGTCATTAAAACTCGTTTTTCAACCACTCCACAAATTTCTTGTTAACAAACTATAGTTTTGGCAAGTCGATTAGGATGTCTACTTTGTGCATGACACAAGTAATTTTCCCAACAATTGTTTACAGACAGATTATTTCGCTTATCATTCACTATATCACAATTCCAGTGGGTCAAAAGTTTACATACACTAAGTTGACTGTGGCGTTAAATAGCTTGGGAAATTCCAGAAAATTATGTCATGGCTTTAGAAGCTTCTGATAGGCTAATTGACATCATTTGAGTCAATTGGAGGTGTACCTGTGGATGTATTTCAAGGCCTACCTTCAAACTCAGTGCCTCTTTGCTTGACATCATGGGAAAATCAAAAGAAATCAGCCAAGACTTCAGAAAAAAAATTGTGGACCTACACAAGTCTGGTTCATCCTTGGGAGCAATTTCCAAACGCCTGAAGGTACAACATTCATCTGTACAAACAATAGTATGCAAGTATAACCACCATGGGACCACGCAGCCGTCAAACCGCTCTCAGGAAGTTCTGTCTCCTAGAGATGAACTTTGGTGCGAGAAGTGCAAATCAATTCCATAACAACAGCAAAGGACCTTGTGAAGATGCTGGAGGAAACAGGCACTAAAGTATCTATATCCACAGTAAAACGGGTCCTATATCGACATAACCTGAAAGGCCACTCAGCAAGGAAGAAGCCACTGCTCCAAAACCGCCATAAAAAGAGCCAGACTACAGTTTAACTGCACATGGGGACATACTTCCAGAGTTGTGGAAAAATGGCTTAAGGACAACAAAGTCAAGGTATTGGAGTAGCCATCACAAAGCCCTGACCGCAATCCCATAGAACATTTGTGGGCAGAACTGAAAAAGCGTGTGCGAGCAAGTAGGCCTACAAACCTGACTCAGTTACACTAGCTCTGTAAGGAGGAATGGGCCAAAATTCACCCAAATTATTGTGGGAAGCTTGTGGAAGGTTACCCGGAACGTTTGACCCAAGTTAAACAATTTTAAAGGCAGTGCTACCAAATAGTAATACAGTGTATGTATACTTCTGACCCATTGGGGATGTGATGAAAGAAATAAAAGCTGAAATAAATAATTTTCTCTATTATTCTGACATTTTCACATTCTTTAAATGAAGTGGTGAACCAACTGACCTAAGACAGGGAATTTTTACTAGGATTAAATGTCAGGAATTGTTAAACTGAGTTTAAATGTATTTGGCTAATGTGTGTGTAAACTTCCGACATCAACTGTACATTTTAAAGTGAAAAACTGAGTCTCGGCATCACTCTGTTACCGTGGAATTGCCCTTATGTATCATGTATCAAAGCCTGTCTTCCTCTCCCCTCCAGGTCCACTCTCTGTACAGGCAGACCGGTGCCAGCTTCGTGAAGGCTCAGGCTGAGTTTGCAACTGGAGTGATGTCCAATCAGGCTGTACGCCAGGCAGCTGCCAACGCCACTGCGTCTGCTGCCCAGGGGGCTTTTACTGGGGTGGCTCGATAGAGGGAAGGCAGGCAAGTAGAGCAAGGGAGCTCGTAGGGAGAGAGGGGTAGGTACAGTTGAAGTCGGAAGTTTACATACACCTTAGCCAAATACATTTAAACTCAGTTTTTCACAATTCCTGACATTTAATCCTAGTAAAAATTCCCTGTTTTACATCAGTTAGGATCACCACTTTATTTTAAGAATGTGAAATGTCAGAATAATAGTAGAGACCTCCAATTGACTCAAATGATGTGAACTAGCCTATCAGAAGCTTCTAAAGCCATGACATCATTTTCTGAAATTTCCCAAGCTGTTTAAAGGCACAGTCAACTTAGTGTATGTAAACTTCTGACCCACTGGAATTGTGATACAGTGAATTATAAGTAAAATAATCTGTCTGTAAACAATTGTTGGAAAAATTACTTGTGTCATGCACAAGTAGATGTCCTAACCGACTTGCCAAAACTATAGTTTGTTAACAAGAAATTTGTGGAGTGGTTGAAAAACGAGTTTTAATGACCCCAACCTAAGTGTATGTAAACTTCCGACTTCAACTGTATGTAAGAGAGTGTACAGTACAAAATAAGTATGCACGATTTGGGTGTTTTGTTGAATTGTTACATAAAAGTAAATGAAAGTTCAGGAAAGGGGTGGGACTTGAGTTTGTGTTGGATGCACTGAAGTGATGCTGCATATTTAACACTAAGTTAACAGCTGAACGGTTCAATTATCTGTTGCCAATGCTATCATGTTTGCTATAGTGAGCTCTAATAAGTCATTTGTTTTGATATCCCGAACGAGAATGCCTACCTACTTACACAAACTATCTTTGCCAAAATTATAACTTTAAATGAGAAACACGTTGTTTTGAGTTGTAATATTATTGCTATTATTATGTTATGTTGATGCTATGTGTGGTTGTCATGATCGTCATTGTTGTTCTTTCTCGGTTTTAATAAAATCTATTGATATGCTCCATATTTTCAACATCCCTTTGGTCACCTCACCAATAGTGTCATTAGTCATCATGTCAGTAGCTAACCTAAAATATTATAGGCCTATTACTTCTAAAACGAATATAGACAGAGCGTGTTATTCAGCTTTGTACACAATGTACAGTTTCTGACAATGATCTCTTCACTGGACTGATTAAGATGTACTGTAGTCTTTCCTATAGACTCCTGGGGAAACTACATCCATGATGCAAGTCTTGCTATCCTTTTAGTCATCACTTTTGCATGATCTGTTATTACTGTTACTTATGTGTTTAATACTTCAAGGGCCAGTTTACCCGATGCCTAATCCTGGACTAAAAAGAATGCTCAATGGACAATCTCTCCATTTAAATAATTTTTTGGTCCATCACTCCTAGGCTTAAATCAGTGACGGTAAAACGATTTTTTTTTAGATTGCCAGTATATTCTGTTGTTTTGGATAGTCACCTTGTTGTAGCCTACAATTGCAGATTTTGCCTCAACTATTTATTTCTAGGTTCAGTCGTTTTGGTCATTTGCAATAGCTGAAATCGGTTGAGTTTACACAGTAAGGCACTAAATCTATTGAGCTATTTATTTGTTACATTAGTCGTATCATGTACATTTTGACGGGGAATCCTAGCCCTATTACTCCAATTTCAACCAAGTGTTGCAATTTTAGATTATTGCAGCGGTCTACTAATCAATGTATTGGTTAGAAGATCGCTGCAATAATCTTAAT
Organism: Salvelinus namaycush; assembly: GCF_016432855.1. Lineage (NCBI taxonomy): Eukaryota > Metazoa > Chordata > Actinopteri > Salmoniformes > Salmonidae > Salvelinus > Salvelinus namaycush. The sequence continues at coordinate 2,650,989 of NC_052338.1, read as the reverse complement.
TAAACAGCAGCGCTTGGTTGAAATTGGAGTAGTGTGCATTTCTAACCTCGGCGAATTATGATTAGAGCAATAAGAAATAACAATTTGTTCAATAGCAGATAAATTATTTGAAAATCTGGAAAATATATTGAATATATGATTTTCTTATTTAAGTAAAAAGTAGCCTATAGCCTATGGGGGACTGACATGACCCTTTTGACAAGCGCCCTTACTCCTTCAGTTGGCTTGAGCTACCATACCGACGTCAGTGACTGACTATGCTACGGTGAAGATGGCGGAGGCAGCGGCGGCACAACACCGCTTTTTCTGTCACTGCTGTAAAGGTGAAATCGACCCTAAATTCCCAGTGAGTTGGTTCAAGTGCTTTTCTTACTTACTTTCCCGTCCGGTTCTGGACCGACGTTTCTGTATCACAAGAAGGCCTAGCTAGCAACGCCTCCCGAAATACATGATAAGAAAATACAACATTTGTATCTGAAACTGAATGTGACTGATATACTGGAATATTTTCGTTATTAGAATAAGACTTTATAAGTGGTATTGCATGGAGAGCGCGCCGTTAGATTCATTGTTGCGAATAAATATGGTGATCCAAGTTTCAGGTTTGCGTCTTTGCCATATTTAGAAGCACTACTTTGTCGCCAAGCATGTGAGAAACATTATTGCCACGTTCATGTACTAGTGGGAACTAGGAAACTCGGAAAACGTACGATTTGGTAACTGGTTTAACCAGTTCCGACTCGTATGTGAACGCGGCATATGCATGAAAAGGGGATGGGTGCTTTGGCAGGGTGTCTCTTGTCCGCACAACACTTGAGCGTTTGACGAGCAGATGATTAACATTTTTATTACATTTTTATTTATTTTTACATTTACATGAACGCGCATCTTTAAGTTAGTGGACAAGTATGTTCCTTTGTATTTTCATGTCATAATAATTTAAAATATAAATGTTTTCCCTCAAGGAATTCACGTGCCCCAGGTGTGAGTCCGATTTCATTGAGGAGTTGACAGAAGACTCCAGGTAAAATTGTAAAATATGTTACGTTTGTTTTGCATGCTGTTCTGCTTATAGTGGGCCTATACTGGAATTGCAATGCCATAACTGGAGTATTTTAGGTATATTATTATGTGGAGTTGCTGATACATCTGATATAATATACATTAGAAATATTCAATTATAACACGTTTCAATAAAATGATATTGTATTTGCATTTCTCTTAATGTGTTAATTTACAATAATTCAAATAACTCTTAAGTTTGAGATTTATTTTGTCTTTGTCCTTCAGTCTCTTGGAGAACAGCAGCACTGCAGAGGCCAATGATGATGCAGGCACACTCTTTTCAGAGGTACCTATATTTTCTCCCAAGTTCTCTTGGTCTTTTTCTATCCTTTTCCTCATCTTCAACTTTAATTTGAATTTACTGGTCTGCTCTCCTTCCTCCAAGCTGTGGCAGCTGCTGTTTATGGAACGCTCTGCCCTTCTCTCGGACCCCTCCGCCTATGAGTCTGACCAGAGCCAACTACAGGCTGCCCCAGCCAGTGATGCAGTGGAGGACGAACTGGAGGGCCCTTCTGTTGACCCTGTGGGAGGCACAGAGCCTTTGGAGCCTGAACCGGAACGCCCCTCTCGCCCGCCTAGCCAGGGGAGGCGACAGTCCCGCACGCCAGCAGTGGAGGGGTTAGTGGAGATGCCAATTGCCCATCACTGATCTTGATCTGTCTACAGTGTAACGTCATTACCTTTATCCACTCACTCTCTATTATGGTTTTGCCCCATGCTACAAGGTCCAGGCAGGTGTAGCTGATGGCTTTTATTTCAGTTGGACCTAAAGCCACCTTAGTGGCAACGACCACTGCTTTTGCACAGTTATCTGCCTCTCCATGGCAGTTTTTAGGAAGCTGTTCTCACTCTACTCAAGAGCCTGTATTGATATTGAGTCCTTGTACTGTTGTATAATAACATCACAAAACACCAATTCACGAATGGTGTTATATAATCAAAGTTGTCCAAAATTAAATCTTTCCTTTCAGTTTATGACACACTATCATTTCACATATTAACAGCAATATACTGTATTTCAAACACTAATATACTATTTTGTCCTAAAATGTATTACACTGTAATAACATAAGGGGATCCCAAACTTTTTTGGCCCACAACCCCATTTCGATATCTGAAAATTCTCACAACCCCAATCGTGAAAAAAAAAAAAATGTAATTCAACAAGCAATGTTTTTTAATGTGGGACTATGGCAGTCAATTGAAAAACATTCTTACAGTATTTCTGATTGTCTTCTCAACTCACCATCACATACTTTTAATGTGGGGCTATGACAGTCAATTGCAAATTAGTCTGACATAATGTATCTTATCTCACCACCACTAATTAGATGGGTGTGCTTGATGCATGTCGACAGTGTGCACCTCATCTCTGCAGTCACATCCAACCTGGATCGATATTTGGCTTTAATGCAGACGAGAGCACTGAATCCAGCTTCACACAGATATGAGCTCGCGAAGGGTACCACGAGATTTATGGTGCTTTTAACACAACTGGAAACTCTGAAAAATACGAGGTCAAATCATGACGTCAGTGATTTTCAGGTTGGAAAGTCTGAGCTCTAGAAAGAGACCAGTTCCTGAGTTGGAAGTCCGAGTTGGATGAGCGTTCAAAATAATTTCCCGTCGGAGCTCGTTTTTTCCCCCCATTTCCCAATTGTCTTGAATGCTCGGAAGTAGTAGATTTCCCAGTTCCGAGTTCCCAATTGTTTTGTGCACGGCATTAATGCTCAGAGGGAGATGGCAGGGTATTCCCTTTAAGTCGAATCCCCGAGCTGACGAGGTAAAAATCTGTCATTCTGCCCCTGTACAAGGCAGTTAACCCACGGTTCCTAGGCCGTCATTGTAGATATGAATTGGTTCTTAACTGACTTGCCTAGTTAAATAAATAAAATAATAATTTAAGTCTGGTACCAAAACTCCTTCATAGTGACCCGTGAATGCATTCGGTCACATGACAACTCGATTTCACTTACCAGCATGTCAACTGAGCCAGGAATACAGTCAAACGGATTGGGAAGTAGGTCACAAAGTGCTCTTCCAAGCGTTGGAGGTGAGCAGTCATCACTCGTGTGGGACACTTACTGATGCTGTTTTCTGTTTAGAAACATGCACAGCCGAGGGAAGGGGGCATGGTTCGCTTTTCTTCTAAATCCACTGATTCAGGCACTCATCTGTAGATTGTTTTTGTATTTCCCCTGCATGCTTGCGTTCAGTTCGTTCAGTTTCCAAAATATGTCTGTTACATAGGCAAGGAGACACACTTCCTTCTCATTACACAGAAAGTCAACAAAGTCTTTCCAACACTCCCCTGCGCCTCCTGTGAAATAGAATATTGTCATCTGATCCCATATCTCCACATAGTTTTGCAAACAGGCGTGCACACAGTGGATGTGGTTTGATGTAGTTTACAGGGGAGATTTTTAGCTTGTAAATCTTGGTGGGGCGAACTCCCCCAAAAAGTTTACATGCATGCCAGCAAAGCCACTATACAACACAACACTAAGCAATGCATTAATTGCACTATAACGGTGACAAACGGTACCCACAAACTGTTAGGGCATAAATAAAGCTGTCCCAACAGCAGAGTCCCAACACCTTACCACTGCTACACCTGGCTATCAGCGGAGCCTTGTCTGGTAGCGAAACAGTTAATTCAGCCTCATTTATTGCCTTTAAAAAAGCATAGCTGATATGGCTGACTTGCTTAATAAACAAATGTGCTTTCTACTGACAATTGAGATGTACAAACTGGCATAAGGGGACAACGAACGGATAAGAGGCAATCCGTAATTTCGATTAAGACACTAATGAGCAAGCTAGGACGGACGTAGTCAATATAACTATTTGTTCAGCACTGTTGAAATGTACAGCGACAGAATTCAGAACATGGGCCGTTCTTACAGTGTTCTCCCTAAAAATCCAAGTCAGAACCGTAGGAAAAATAAAAGGGGCATATAAGCAGACAATGAAAGCTCTTAGAATATTCAATGATGACATTTCTCTAAAACAGGCTATAGGCTAAATGTGCACCACAAGTCAGGACAGTAGGCTAAGTTATGAGGGGGAAAGGGAGCACATTTTTTGGGTGAGGCACATGGGCTACTAACATCTTACTACACAACATACACTTAGTATTACTTTCTTAGCTACAGTATACATATCTCCCTGGCATATTGCATCATTTATGCAGCAGCATACAATACATTTTTGGACTCACCTTGTTGTGCTGTGCTCATTTGAACAGGAAGGTGGCGCGGAGGTCCTTCATGGCAAATTTTGTCATAAAACTTTGGCATCAAAGTCTGGCATTCTCTGGTTTTATAGTGCTTTCAAGACATCTGTGAACTCTGAAAAAACAAGCTCAATTCATGACGTCAGTGATCTTCAGGTCGAAGCTCTAGAAAGAGGCCCGAGTTCCCCACTTGGAATTACGAGTTGGATAACCATTGAAAACTTATTTTTCCAGTCAGAGGTAGTTTTTTTCCCAGAGTTCCCAGTTGTCTTGAACGAATGAAGTCTGAGAATTCCCAGTTCCGAGTTTCCAGTTGTTTCGAACTCGGCAGAAGTCATGCTGGATTGACAGCATGGCCAATGTTGAATGTTTATCCTTTTAAGCTTGGAAAAGACACCCGTAAACCCAAACTTGGACCACACACCCACTCCACTGAATTGCAGGCTAGTGGTTGCTTTGCAATGCTTGCAGTTAGCTACTGATTCCTTACAAACCACTCATTGTTGAATTTGTGATTTCCAACTTGTTGTGTAATGTTTATGTCCAATGGTTGATGAGCACTGATATATTTTATAAAAATGTATCTGTGACCAATGACCTTGAGCCTTCTTGGTTGGGCACTTCAAATACAATTGTATTGGTCACATACATATGGTTAGCAGATGTTAATGCGAGTGTAGCAAAATGCTTGTGCTTCTAGTTCCCGACAGTGCAGTAATATCTAACAAGTAATCTAACAATTCCACAACAACTACCTAATACACACAAATCTGAAGGGATGGAATAAGAATATGTACATATAAATATATGGATGAGCGATGGCCGAGGGGCATAGGCAAGATGCAATAGATGGTATAAGATACAGTATATACATATGAGATGAGTGATGTAAGATATGTAAACATTATTAAAGTGACTAGTGATCCATTTATTAAAGTTGCCAATGATTTGATTCTGTATGTAGGCAGCAGCCTCTCTGAGTTAGTGATTGCTGTTTTAACAGTCTGATGGCCTTGAGATAGAAGCTGTTTTTCAGTTTCTCGGTCCCAGCTTTGATGCACCTGTACTGACCTCGCCTTCTGGATGGTAGCGTGGTGAACAGGCAGTGGCTCGGGTGGTTGTTGTCCTTGATGATCTTTTTGGCCTTCCTGTGACATCGAGTGCTGTAGGTGTCTTGGAGGGCAGGTAGTTTGCCCCTGGTGATGCGTTCTGCATACCGCACCACCCACTGGAGAGCCTTGCGGTTAAGGGCGGTGCAGTTGCCGTACCAGGCGGTGATACAGCCCGACAGGATGATCTCAATTGTGCATCTGTAAAAGTTTGTAAGGGTTTTAGGTGACAAGCCAAATTTCTTCAGCCCCCTGAGGATGAAGAGGCGCTGTTGCGCCTCCTTTTCCAAACTGTCTGTGTGGGTGTACCATTTCAGTTTGTCTGTGATGTGTACGCCGAGGAACTTAAAACTTTCCACCTTGTCCACTACTCTCCCGTAGATGTGGATAGGGGGGTGCTCCCTCTGCTGTTTTCTGAAGTCCCCGATCATCTCCTTTGTTTTGTTGATGTTGAGTGAGAGGTTGTTTTCCTGACACCACACTTCGAGTGCCCTCACCTCCTCCCTGTAGGCTGTCTCGTCGTTGTTGGTAATCAAGCCCACTACTGTTGTGTCGTCTGCGAACTTGATGATTGAGTTGGAGGTGTGCATGGCCATGCAGTCATGGGTGAACAGGGAGTACCAGAGGGGGCTGAGCACGCACCCTTGTGGGGCTCCAGTGTTGAGGGTCAGCGAAGTGGAGATGTTGTTTCCAACCTTTACCACCTGGGGGCGGCCCTTCAGAATGTCCAGGACCCAGTTGCACAGGGCGGGGTTGAGACCCAGGGCCTCAAGCTTAATGATGAGCTTGGAGGGTACTATGGTGTTGAATGCTGAGCTGTAGTCAATGAACAGCATTCTTCCATAGGTATTCCTCTTATCGAGATGGGATAGTGTGATGGCGATGGCATCGTTTGTGGATCTATTGGGGCGGTATGCAAACTGAAGTGGTTCTAGGGTAGCAGGTATGGTGGAGGTGATATGATCCTTGACTACTCTCTCAAAGAACTTCATGATGACAGAAGTGAGTGCTACGGGGCGATAGTCATTTAGTTCAGCTATCTTTGCCTTCTTTGGTACAGGAACAATGGTAGCCATCTTGAAGCATGTGGGGACAGCAGACTGGGATAGGGAGCGTTTGAATTTGTCCGTAAACACACCAGTCAGCTGGTCTGCAATGTTCTGAGGATGCGGCTAGGGATGCCATCTGGGCCAGCTGCCTTGTGACGTTTAACACGTTTATTTTTTTTTTGTCCCTTCTTTGTTCCTATACTGACATTTCGCTTGTTTGATTGCCTTGCGGAGGGAATACCTACACTGTTTATATTCTGACATATTCCCAGTCATCTTTCCATGGTTAAATGCGTTGGTTCGCGCTTTCAGTTTTGCGCGAATGCCACCATCCATCAACGGTTTCTGGTTAGGGTAGGTTTTAATAGTCAGTGGGTACAACATCTCCAATGCACTTCTTTATAAACTCACTCACCGAGTCAGCGTATAAATCAATATTATTCTGTGAGGCTGCCCCTAATATTTCCCGGTCCGCGTGATCAAAACAATCTTGAAGCGTGGATTACGATTGGTCAGACCAGCGTTGAATGGTTCTAGTCACGGTTACATCCTGTTTGAGTTTCTGCCTTTAGGATGGGAGGAGCAAAATGGAGTCGTGGTCGGATTTGCCGAAGGGAGGGCAACGCTGGCCTTGTATGTATTGCGGAAGTTAGAGTAGCAGTAGTCCAGTAGCCCGCGCGATTGCTGCAATCAGTTTGCTGATAGAATTTAGGTAGCCTTGTTCTCAAATTTGCTTTGTTAAAATCCCCAGCTACAATAAATGCAGCCTTCGGATCAGTTTGCAGCACTGAAGGGGCTTGAATTTTTGAGCTCTCCCCGTAGATTTTGCAGCGACGTAGTGTCCCCATGTGTGACCGAACACTGAGCCAATCACGGCGCAACTAGAGAACATTACCAACCCCTGCGCTCTGTATTTTCCGCTGGCTGCCCCACCACCACCACAGAAAGCACTGAGCTAGGCTGAAACATCTGCATTTTGGAGCTGCCTTACTCAAGAAATCAAAAAAGAGACCATGGTTGTATGTAAACTTGTTTGCAAACTGGTATGTGACATGTATTAATGCAAAAATAACATGCAAAACAGGAACCCCCCCCCCCCCAAAAAAAAACAGGTGGCTCTAAACAGGTGGCTCTGCCCCACCTACCCTGAATGACAGGTTTCCACTGGTTTTTTACAATCGAAGTTGGACCAACCTGCTGCAGTATATCTCAGAGATTTGTGCTCAGCTCTTTTGCCGCCAGTTGCTCTCGGTGCATCATAGAATGCATCCATATGCAGAGGGAGACACATTCATAACTAGACTGCAGAGGCCTGGAGCCCCATCTATGCAAAAGCCCACCATTCAATCCCATGGAATCTGTTTTTCACTGAACATCCCCTGTGCCGTTTCATGCTCGGGAATTGTGAGACAGAACAGTATGTTTTCATGTATAGCATCCCCCGACATGTATAGTGAACAAAAGTCAATGCATGGAAATCTCGGACCTCACGTTTATTTGGAGAGCATAAGCTGGGGAGTTTGAGTCGTTCAGTCAGTTTCCTCTTGATTGCTAGCAATAGCATATATTCTTTGTTTAACAGTGTTATCTGACAAAATTATTGATGTGAGTTTCTGTGCCTCTGCCTCCCCACACATTGTTTTCACCATATCAGTTGCAGTCGGTAATATCAAAGTCTCTGTAATAGTGTGGTGTTTCATAGCGTAGTGGGCCTAGAAATTTACTGTGGAAATGAGTCAAGTGCAACGGTCAAATGCGGCCTTTTCCCATGATCTAAGGGCGCTCTCTGGTTGAATTTTATCTTTTAGATTTCAATAATTTTCATTTCTATTTTTAAGGTTAATCACATTACAATGATTTTGAGATACAAAGGCGATATTCTAACATTTTTATTTTCTTCTTTTTTTTCTACGGGATTTTGGAAATTATCTCATGACCCCATTTTCATATCAGGTGACCCCTAGTTTGGGAACCGCTGAACATACGTTGTTACATGATATTACATTGTTATTACACTCAAATAGGTATTCTCTGTCCGTAGTGCCTTCAGAAAGTATTCATACCCCTTGACTTATTACACATTTTGTTGTGTTACAGCCTGAATTCAAAATGGATTAAATATTTTTTCTCTCTCACCCATCTACACACAATACCCCATAATGACAAAGTGAAAACATGTTTTTAGAAAATTGTGCAAAATGATTGAAAATTAAATACAGAAATATCAAATTTACTTAAGCATTCACACGACTGTCTATACATGTTAGAATCACCTTTGGCAGCGATTACAGCTGTGAGGCTTTCTGGGTAAGTCTCTTAGAGCTTTCTTTCTACTCCTGGATTGTACAATATTTGCACATTATTATTTAAAAATGTTGTTGTTGATCATTTGCTAGACAGCCATTTGCAATCTTGCCATAGATTTTCAAGACAATTTAAGTCAAAACTGTAACTAGGCCACTCAGGAACATTCAATGTAGTCTTGGTAAGCAGCTCCAGTGTATATTTGGCCTTGTGTTTTAGGTTATTGTCCTGCTGAAAGGTGAATTTGTCTCACAGTGTCTGTTGGAAAGCAGACTAAACCAGGCTTCTGTCTAGGTTTATGCCTGTGCTTAGCTCTATTTCGTTTATTTTTTATCCTAAAGACTCCCTAGTCCTTGCCAATGACAAGCATGATGCAGCCACCACCATGCTTGAAAATATGAATAGTGGTATTCAGTGATGTGTGTTGGATTTGTACAGAGATGAGGTAGTTGTTAAAAAATCATGTTAAACACTATTATTGCACACAGAATGAGTCCATGCAACTTATTATGTGACTTGTTAAGCACATTTTTACTTCTGGACTTATTTAGGCTTGCCATAACAAAGGGGTTGAATACTTATTGACTCAAGACATTTAAGCTTTTCATTTTTTAAATTAATTTCAAAAAAATTCTAAAAACATCATTCCCCTTTGACATCATGGGGTTTTGTGTGTAGGCTAGTGACACAAAATCTCAATTTCATCAATTTTAAATGTTTAGGCTGTAACACAAATTGTGGAAAAAAAGTCAATAGGTGTGAATGCTTTCTAAAGGCACTGTAGGTGCAAAAAAGATTGAATCTCTTTGCCCTTTTCTACAGTATTGTGCAGCAGTTTTTGGCTGGTCTGTTTGCCAACAATGGAAATCCAGGCGTCGCACCAGCTGCACTGTAAATAAGTATTTTCTTTACCTCATATTTTTTTTTTTCATTACTTGGACTCTTAAGTAATTCTAAACATCTCTCTCTCTCTCTCTCACTCACTCACTCTCAGGTCTGGCATGTTCCATTCAAATCCAGGGGACTATGCCTGGGGTCAGGGAGGTCTAGACGCAGTTATCACAGAGGTCAGTGATGTCACCAGGCACAAAATCTTAGATTGCGACTCAGCGTGCTGGCATGATTAAAGCCATCTCTGTTTCTTCATTTCTCAATTCCCTCCACTCCTCTAGTTGTTAGGTCAGTTTGAGAGCACAGGTCCACCTCCTGCAGAGAAGGAGATGATCTCATCCCTCCCCACAGTCAACATCTCTCAAGAACAGACAGGTGGGTTCCAACCAAGCCGCAACAACAAACCCATAGGCTACCAGTTACAGCATCTATGGGAGAAGGGTATCTTGCTCAGTAGTAGTGTGCGGTATACCACCTGTCAAATAGATTCTCAAGTTTGTGACAATATTTTGTTGCATTCTGAAAAAGAATAGGTAATGGCTTATTTGGTTTTTTCCGAAGGTGGTCTTTACCCAGATCAGGCACCAATGCGGGCACTACTAGTCAATGTTCTCTGACTTTATTCTAAAATGTACACAATGAATGAACCCCCCGTACCTCTTCCTCAGACAGCAGACTGGAGTGTCCAGTATGTAGGGAGGAGTACTCCGTGGGAGAGTCTGTCAAACAGCTGCCCTGCCTCCATTATTTCCACAGTGACTGCATAGTGCCATGGCTCAAACTGGTAAGCAGGGGGAGTGTTGGCTGGCAGTCAATAGGGGTTACAACACCACTATTTAATTTGCCATGGAAGGTAGGTTAGTTCTTTTAATTGGGGTCACATATCTTGACGTGAGGTAGGGTATTTGGTTATATTGCTCTGGATGTAACTTTGTGCCACACACAGGGGTGGTTTCCCAGACACAGATTAAGCCTAATCCTGGACTAAAAAGCAAGATCAATAGAAAATCTCCATTGAAAGCACTTGTTAGTCCAGTACTAGGCTTAATCTGTTAAGCATGTTTTTCCAAGTCTCATGTTTGTGTATATCTCCCACAGCACGATACCTGTCCTGTGTGTCGTAAAAGTCTTGACGGCGTCGACCAGAGCATCCAGCCCCCACCAGAGCCCCCCTCCATCAGGACAGACCCTCAGGAGGAGAGACGGGCTATTTGAGGTTTAGGTCTCCCTCTCTTTTACCTCTCTGGCATCTCTTCTTCCCTTTTTTTCTCCTGAACGAGGCTCACCTCTCCTCATGCCTCGTCATCCATCGCTCCTTCTTTGACCACGCATTTATTGAAGAGACAGATTTCAATTCAACTGTGCCTCATTGTCAAAATTATACTTGCTTCGAAAAATCACCTCACTCACAATGCTTTCACCCACAGATCACTATACATTTCCTGGAGAACTTTGATTGAGGTGAGAAAGATCCAATATGCCTGCAATATAACCTCACCTGCAAATGGTTCCAACTGTTTTCTGACAAATTGTTATGGATTCAATTTGTCCCTTCGTAGAGGCATTTCACCTGTTCTGATTGGCTTTCATTTTTTATTAAAAACAAATGAACTGACATCATTGAGCCATAGGGACGTGACAAATGTGTTGAATTTAGGAGAGTTTGTGAAAATCCTGAAAGGTGAGCTGAACTCACTCTCTTGCATTGTTGATCTGGGTAAGAGAATTTCCCTACTCTGTTCTCTCTGACCTCTTTGGTTGCATCGCAATAATCTCTGCTTTCTCCTGAATGGTGCACTTGTTCACTTCATGGATTTGAAAGGAAATTACTGGTATATGGAAACTCCTAGGCCATGCCTATACCAATCCAAAGCTTTTAGATTTGTGGAGAGTAGTGAACGAATGCAAACTTCGGAAGGAAGGAGAGGTTATTGGGAATGTAACCACAGGGAGAATCTCAATTGAATACTTGCGTCCTCTCTACTTCTCAAAATCCATTGGAGGAGAGGATCAGAGGGGCGGGATCTTTGGCTTTCTCTTACAATGGGTTTTGAGAAGGAGGCGAGGAGTATGCAATTGAAACTCTCCCCCGTCTCCCACTTCCTCTTATTCGTTAATAATGTCCACCTCTCTTTATGTCCCCTATTAAAGCCTAATGCTGTGTTCTTGACACTATCCACCTCCTTCCTGTTATAACATTATGCACTTTCCTAATGCATTAGTCTTTTACCTCTTTCTATCATTTTATTTTGAATGATAAGTACAAGTCACAGCAAAAAAAAACATGTTTTTAATATTGAATATATTATGATTTGCCTATATATGTATTGGTATGTATATATGTATAGGTGTGTATATACATGTAAATGTTTGTTAACGAATACATCTGCTTGGCAATGAGGTGATCAGATTGAAGATAATAATAAAAAATTGTCAAATTCATAAAGAAGGAGGGAAAAGCAGCTTCATTGAATGACAACATGTCCAATTGAGCACCTTGTCGCAGGGTATGTCCCAAATGGCAAGCTATTCCCTTCAACAGTGCACTACTTTTGACCAAGATCCATATAGGGAATATGATGCCATTTGAGACACACACCCAGACTCTCAAGTAGATCATTTTGGAAAAACCCTGCATCCTTGGCCATTTGATATTCTGCCAACTTATTGCTCATATTCTTATTTAAAGACATACTGTACATTCAATAGACAGGTTAGATTTGCCCAATACTCATAAGGGCTATCTACCATTCCCGCCTATTTTAAGACAATGACCAATGATATGCAAGAGTTTGCATGATATAACTAAATTGACGAATTCAATTGGAGTTACAAACGTTGACTGAATTTTAAACAAAGGCGATTGTATTATAATTCTAAACAGACAGAATTTTATTCCGACAGGAGTCTAGATCCTTAACATTAGCCACGATCGCACACAAACACATTCGTTTTCTCGTGTAAGGTTGTCCATTATGCATAATAATAGGCTATTACACAGAGAGCATGAAAGTTGAATCTCTTCTGCCAGTTCATGTAGTGCTACGCCGTTGTTGCAGCAGTATTTCATTTCACTTCCAGTATCAAAAGACAACAATAAGCTAATAATAGGGCATTTTGTGTAACACCTACTGAAGAAAGTGTGTAGCCTACCATACAACATCTGCCTCCTCCCCCCGGGTTCCCACTAGATAACATGGGCACAAAGTCAAAATTGTCTGTGTTGTAAAAATTCATGAAAAAAACAATTATATTTTTGGTATACATTTAAGGTTAGGTTTAGAAGTGTGGTTAAGGCTAGGTTTAAATTCAGATTTTAAGAATATAAATTGTAGAAATTTATATTTATAGGCGGAGTTTATGACTGTGGCTGTCTTAACTAGTGATTACACCCCCCCCCCCCCCCCCCCCCCCCCCCTCCCCATCCCTCGTGTGACTGAGAATGCCCGTGTTGAACTGACAGAGACGATACGGCCTTAGCAGACATGGAGGCCCGATTAATGACTGAGGCCCATTACGACACGTCTCGGCTCAGCTAACGTTGTCTTGGAGAAGAGTCCATTCGTGTTTGGAGATATCAAGGATACCAATTGCTGTGAGGAAAAAAAACAGGGCGAGGGACAAGAAATAGAGAGAGATCCATTTCGGGGCTCTGTTGATTCAACGCAGCCGCCATTTTGTTGACAGTTCGTCTTTTTTAAATAACGCTGCATCTATTTTATTTAAATATCTGCTTCCTTAAATGTTGCTATTGCATTTGTCTCTACTCCTTCGATAGAAGAGTATTCTAAGGCATGTCTGAACTAGCTGACTCGCTAGCGTGCCTGCTAAATAATATTGCATCGTTAGCCGTCATAGTTTAGCTTTAGCTACAAAGATAGCACGAGTCGCTACCCAAAAATGACAGGTTATTCCGTTATTTGGTTTAGTTTGTATTAGCATATTTGTGAACATTATGCAAATAAACGCAGACTATCAAATTATGTAAAGCTGTCAGATGGATACATTTCCCACAACTACGGCCACGTTGCTGGAAATGTAAGTTATCCCAGCAAGGCAGCACAGATGATGGCTTGCTAGCGAACACCATTGATACATTGTAGCATAGGTTGTTATTGGACGACCCATATAGCTTGTTACAAAATAAACACTGTCCTCCTATACATTGTAAATAGTCGCTACTGCACCGGCGATATTTTGTTGCCTCGTTCCAAAAATGGTCATTCTAGAATTGGCAACAATGTAATAATTTACTTCTTTTTGGCGTCTGTCTAACTTTCTGTTTTTTTGTTATATTTCTCTCGTTAGCAATATCGTGTTAGGACGTCGGTTGGGGTCACTGCTAAACTATAACGTTAACTAGAATATGAATGAGCAGTTTAGCTATAGCTGACCACTTTGCTTATTACAGCAGTTCTATTATCAAGTCAAATAGTCAGTTGATGCAAAATAGTTCTAAATGGGTACATTTTTGGGACATGTCAGGATTCGTAATTGATCTCCCAAAATCGGAATGGATGTATAATTTTGATATTTCTCTAATCTTTGGGTTTTTGGCAAATCAGCAGTGGGGCATATACTGTGGCGACCATGTTGATACCCACGAAGGGGGGATTTCGATCCAGATAATGTGAACACAGTTTTTGGACTCCTACGGAGGTGAGTGGATGCATAATCTGAAAGATATACGTACTATTGTAGCTGTTGATATTGTCAATCTTTTATTATGAACTATGTACTTTGATGGATATCTCTTGTGCTCACAATGCCCTGCACCCGTCATTACAATGCATGACGATCAAACGTTCTCGCATGAGGTGATTTGATATTGTAAAGCGATGTTCTTCTTCAGCGCCAAACCAGTTTCTACATACACTACATGACCAAAAGTACATGGACACCTGTTTGTCGAACATCTCATTTGAAAATCATGGGCGTTAATATGGAGTTGATCCCATTTTTGCTGCTATAACAGCCTTCACTCTTCTGTGAAGGCTTTCTGCTAGATGTTGGGTCATTGCTGCTGGGACTTGATTTTATTCAGCCACAAGAGCATTAGTGAGGTTGGGCACTGATGGTTGGGTGATTAGGCCTGGCTCGCAGTCGGTGTTCCAATTCATCCCAAAGGTGTTCGATGGGGTTGAGGTCAGGGCTCTGTGCAGGCCAGTCAAGTTCTTCCACACCGATCTTGACAAAGTATTTCTGTATGGATCTCGCTTTGTGCATGGGGGCATTGTCATGCTGAAACAGGAAAAGGCTTTCCCCCTAACTGTTGCCACAGTTGGAAGCACAGAATCCTCTAGAAAGTCATTGTATGCTGTAGCATTAAGATATCCCTTCACTGGAACTAAGGGGCCTAGCCCTCCACCAAACTTGACATTTGGCACTATACATTCGGGCAGGTAGCTTTCTCCTGGTATCTGCCAAACCTAGATTCGTCCATCGGACTGCCAGATGGTGAAGCGTGATTCATCACTCCAGAGAACACGTTTCCACTGCTCCAGAGTCCAATAGCGGTTAGCTTTACACTACTCTAGCCGACGCTTGGCATTGCGTATGGGGTTTTTAGGCGTGTGCAGCTGTTCGACCATGAAAACCCATTTCATGATGCTCCTGAAGTTTAGTTATTGTGCTGATGTTGCTTCCAGAGGCAGTTTGGAACTCCGTAGTGAGTGTTGAAACCGAGGACAGATTATTTTTACACGCTATGCGCTTGTGTGTCCTACCACTTCGTGGCTGAGCTGTTGTTGCTCTTTGACATTTCCACTTCACAATCACAGCACTTACAGTTGACCGGGGCAGCTCTAGCAGAGCAGATATTTGACCGACTGACTTGTTGGAAAGGTGGCATCCTATGATAGTGCCACGTTGAAAGTCACTGATCTCTTCAGTAAGGCCATTCTACTGCGAATGTTTGACTATGGAAATTGCATGGCTGTGCTCAATTTTATACACCTGTCCGCAACTGTTGTGGCTAAAATAACCAAATCCACTAATTTGATGGGGTGTCGACACACATTTTGTGTGTGTGTGTATGTATGTATATATATACACTATATGTATGTATATATATATATATATATATATATATATATATATATATATATATATATATATATATATGAAAACGGTGGGAATCTATTGTCTGTGGTTAAAGACAAGGTAAAAATAAAATGCTTCTCTTACATCACAGGCTTGAATTAAAAGTGGAGATTTTCAAAACCTGCAACTAGTTGGTAGCCCAAGGGACTGTATTTTCTTGCTCCCCATGTCACTGCAAATCTGTGTTTGCACTATTTTTAAAAGGTGTAAACTTTTGATGTCATCGGCTAGAACTTTTTAACTTGATATTTTTTGCTACAAAATATAGAAATGTGCCGTTGACATATGTTTACACTGGTATTGTGCTGGCGATAAAGAAATGAGGTTGATAAGTGGTAGTTGCCCTATAAGTTAGGACAATACAGCTGTTTGGGACCTGAGTTATCATGGTTCTTGAGACAAATCAGAAACTGTAGCTTATTTAGTATTGTCACGTCAATCAGTAGTTGTTGCATTTGTTGTGAGTTTAGGAAGTAAGCAGTCTAGCTACAACACATGGGTAAAGATCGAATCACCTGCGGTTGTGGTTGAAGCTTTGGTCTCTTAACGTTTTATATATATATATATACATTTTTTTTTAAATTGAACCTTTTATTAAACTAGACAAGTCAGTTAAGAAAAAATCTTATTTTTCAATGACTGCCTACACCGGCCAAACCCGGACGACGCTGGGCCTATCGTGCGCTGCCCAATGGGACTCCCAATCATGGCCGGTTGTGAAACAGCTTGGAATTGAACCAGAGTGTCTGTACTGGCGCCTCTATCACTGAGATGCAGCGCCTTAGTCTGTTGCGCCACTCGGGAGCCCCTGAGTCAGTTATAACTGATACTAATAACAGTTTGAAAAGATTTACAATAATTGAGTCAGCGGCCTATGATGGTTTCATAATGAAAACATTTTAAGATCGGTCCTCCTATCCTGAGCATGCTGTTGAGGCTGCTTTAAGTACTACTCTATTGGGAAATCAGAAGTTAGGAACAACGTGTGCAAAAGTTAAACGATTATTTGATCTCCAACTTCTCCTTTTTTTTAGTCGTATTATTCCCCACATGATTTTACCAAACCTCTATGTACATATGACATTGGCTCTTCATTGAAATGTAACCTAATAGAAATAATGTGACATTTCCTTCTGAAACCTCATGAGTATTCTCTCTGAATGTTAATTGTATCTCTTGAGTAGTAGGCTAACGCATTATTTCACTGTCCTGAGAATAACTGTCCCACTGACTTGAGAATGAGTGTCGGGGCGGACGAGGACTCTTTAGAGCTGCTCTCCATCAGCTTTTTTGATATATTGAGATGTAGCCCTGATATGCAGGAAGAAAAAATAGTACAATCTTTGGTCAGTTTGTTTGGAAATATTGAACTAGGTAATTGGCATAGTGTCATTCTGTTCAAGCAGAACACCTTTTTAGACTGGGAGAGATGTTTTGACTCAATGTAATGCTTAACTCTAGTCTTGTGTCAGTAGCCATTTACATCCCTTGCTACTACAGCCAATTACTTTTGGCATACCAGCACTCAGATCAGCGGAAGCTACACAATGAATTTGCACACACACTAACACTTTAAGCAGTGAGTATAGAATAAATAGGGGAATGATTGTCACAGAGTGAAGCAAGGACATGGGGAAAGGAGAGAGAGAGAGAAGGGTGGGGGGAAAGAAATGTGTTTTCAATTAGTAGGAAACCAATGACTAGTTTGTCCTCTGTTCCTAGAGCTTTCCAAGTGAGTAAAAGAGAGGCGAGGGATGGAAAGGGAGAGGGAAGGTAGAAAGAAGAGAGTGGGGCAGAAAGGAGGGAGGTGTGATTTGAGTGTGGTATGTGTAACGGGGGGAGCATGGTGGAAGTTAGAGGCGAAGTGGAGTGAGTAATTGAAGTTAACATGGAGAAGTGGGCGTAGGGAAGCACAGGCAAGACTCCCAAGTTCTGTCCCACAGTTGTGATTCTGCAGAAAAAGCTTGCCTCCCCCAAGCCCTAGAAGCTACAAAGAAAACAATCCAGAACAAGTATTCTCTCAAGCTTCCGAACATTGTTGATTTTAGCACTCTGAATGCTTTATCGGATGACTTGGATGACTTTCCTTAGGCACGCTCTGGCTCCACTAAATGAATCTGTTAGTGCTTTCTGCCACAGTAGGGCAGGCACAGAGAAACCGTCAGCATGCTGCTCTCTCTCTCATTGGCTGCTCCGGAGTGGCTGGGAACAGCGGCTGGATCCTCTGTCCCCCAGAGGGCCCAATGTGCTGAGGTCACAGTTCTGAATCGCCTCCAAATGACTTCACCCGGAGAAATCACCTGCTTTGGGCGAGCCCGCATTAAATCATTCAGTGGCGTAGGGAGCCGGAGCGGACCATTTCTTTCATACGAACACGTCCGTCCTTCGAGAACACAATTAGGAACCTTGCTGCAGCGCTAAGCTCAGAGCAATCTGAGAGACATTTTCACAGAAACTAATGAGAGATCCACGAGGGGTTGGTTCATTTAGCAGCTTATCACAAATCACCTGGGTGCTGGGGTCTGTAGCATGATGCACTACAGTAGCCATAATGCTCTGTAACCATATCTGAGGGTCAGAGCTCAGAGTGCTGGTCTAGGATCAGGTTCCCACTGTTGACGTATTCTTATTCGTTGTGATCTAAAAGGCAGAACTGACCCTAAACCAGTACTCTTACTCAGACACTTAATAGTGACATTATAGACCCTGTATAGACCCTGTACCTTATTGAGTCCTTGAGCATCAGAACTACACCTCTTGTCAAATACACACCCAGCTGTGTAAATAGGTCACAGATTGAGGGAAGCCGTAAGGACGAACACATCACAAAAAGTCAGAGGGAAGAAGGAAAACCGCTAAGCAAATAGATGTTACAAATATTTCACCTCGTCTCCTCGCTCATTTACTATGCTAAAGGATGCCTCGCAGTGATTAGTAAAGTCAGTGTTTTTGTTCAGTTGACTGACTAATATCAAACCTTTGTATTTTCTCTTTGCTATTCCCCACCTTGTTCTACCCCCTCACATCTCTACCTGTAATTCTCTCTACAGCTTGAAGGACGGAGAAAGAGGGCTCGGCAGCCAGGAAGGGAGAAAAGACACAGAGCAAGGATTGCTTTTTAGCTTCCCCAATATCCCCATCCCCCTTCACCCCTATCCCGTCTCTTCCTGGACCGCTGCCTTTTCCTAGAAGCTGTACCTGCTGTCCAAAACATCCCTCCCTGGTTAGTCACCCCTCACCCCCTAAATCTCTGATGGATCTGAGGACTCAGGGCGGGCCTGCTACTCCACCCCCCCTCCCAATCACTGCTCCCCAAGGGGAGCGAGAGAAGGAAGGAGGGGGTGGGAAGAAAGACGAGGAGGAGAAGGAGAAAGAGGTGTCGCAGAAAGACTCTTCTTCAGCTGCAGGTGGAGAGGGCTCCGGTGACCAGCAGCAGTCACCCCAGTTTTCTGTCAAAGAGACTAGCCTCCATGAGGGCAACGTCAAACTCAAGATTGGCCTGCAGGCCAAACGCATGAAGAAGCCACCCAAGATCCTGGAGAACTACGTGTGTCGGCCGGCTTTCAGGGCCACTGTGAGACCCAGCGGGCGCGGCGGTGGCCGCGGGAGCCGCGGAGGAGTCGGAGCAGGCGACGGGGTCAACCAGACCCAGAGCCCAACACATGGCAGGGAGAGAGAGCAGAGTCTTGGCAATAAACGACCGACCCCACCGTCTTCATCTCCCTCTGCTGTTGCTGCCCCCACTCCTCCTCCACCTGTTTCTTCGCCTTCCACCACTTCACCCAGTCGTGTGAATGGGAGTACTCCAGCTAAATGGGTGAGCAAGGCAAGCATGTATTAGGGTAGGACTTTGATCGAGAAACCATATCCCTGTCAAACAAGGTATCCTAACTAAAGAGGCTGTTAGGAATTCCACAAGACCTGTCTGGCTTTGGACTGTGCCAAAAAGAGGCAAAGCAATACTGTCAGCCAGTTCACTAATTTCTCTTCTAGCATTGTTTCGCTGGTTTGAATTGAGAAGTTATACTTGTAAAGCTGATTTTTTTACTTCATATTTTGAACAATCATCTGTTTCTTTGTCTGTATTCTCTTTGTGTCCCACTCTGGCTTGTCTCCCCTTCCAATCATTCCCTGCTTCTCAACTCCTTCCTCTCTCTCCTCTGTCCCAGTCTGATCCTAATAATTGTTATTGAGTCTAGAGGATCTTTTCCTCGAGGCAGAACTGGGAAGCAGTATTGGACACACAATCCCATCAATGAACTGCAATTTACATAGGACTAAACAAAACCTGATTGGATTCCATGTACACCGTCTAGGTTGACTTATTGACAGGGTTGTGCTTTAAGCCTGCTTTATGTGGTTGTCAAATGCTTCTTTCAGAGCTTCATTTTCTTCTAATAGGTTTTCTACTCTAGGTAATTACCAGAAAGCATTGCCTGGGTTTGGATACGTATCAGAAGATTACAAATGTCAAAATAGTTATTCTAGAAAATAGATTATTTTGTGTAACACGACCATACCTTTCTAGGAGCTATCTTTCTGGTAGGCCTTATCATTCTGCAATCAATGGTTTTTAGATTTTAATATTTGTATCGTATCCTCTTCACAGGGTCCTCCAAAGCTGGCCTGCAAGTCAGACAAGTCGGAGGCAAAGTCGGACGGGAAATCCGCCATCTCGACGGAGAGACCCCTGAATCTTCACCGCCCTTCTGCAGATGGCAAAACCTACCACGCCTCTGGGAAGAAGATGCCCATGCCCCAAACCAAGTGTCTGACCTCCTCGCCCTCCCCTCCTGCGCCCCCATCACAGGAACCCTGCGTGGAAGGTGTTAGCAATCCTCCTGGGTACATTTACAGCAGTGAGGGTCTGGAGGAGAAGGACCGGGGCGTTCCTAGTTGGGGTGCTCCTACTGTTACTGAGAAACTAGCGCAACTCATCGCCACCTGCCCTCCTTCAAAGTCCACCAAGGTGAAACCCCCCAAAACAACTCCCTCTCCCACCACCCACACCACTTCTAACTTTATGGCCCCCACCCCAAAGCAGCGAGACCGCGCTATGGTCAACAGGGCAACCTATTCTAGAGCGGTCCACCTAGCTCCACCCGCTCCTGTCTCGCGCCCTCCTGGCCGCCCCTATGGCTCCAGGAACAATAAAGACTGTGTTTCGGAGAAGTCACCCACCCCACCTGGGAAAGAGGAGGCAGATGGAGCCGGCAAGTCTGGCAGCAGTAACAACAGCAACAGCAGTCGCAGCAGCAGCCCTGTGCTAACCTACGGCAATAGCCGCCTGGCAACAACTTCAAAGGACAACAACGACAGCAACAGTAATGGCGCGAAGCCGCCACAGTCCCGTCTCACTCACTGCCCACCACCCCACTCCACCTCCTCCTCTTCCTCCTCCTCACCCTCTTGTTTGTCATCCTGCTCCTCATCAGAGAAGAGGACAGGGAGCCTGTCATGTCGCCAGGGCTCCCAAGCCTCTCAAGGACACCACTCTAGAGACAGAGGAAGTCCATCCCAGGCAGAGGAGAGGGACAGCAGTGAGAGGGACAGCAGTGAGAGGGACAGCAGTGAGAGGGACAGCAGTGAGAGGGACAGCAGTGAGCGTGACCGGCACGGCCCCAGAGACTTATCCAAATGCCCCCCTCCTTCAGCATCCGGCAAGCAGGAGTCCAAGACTAAAGGGGCTAATCAGTCACTCAGAGGGGAGAGAAGCAAGAGCTTGAGCCCCAGTAAACGCAGTCCCAACCCCAGTAAACACAGTCCCAACCCCAGTAAACACAGTCCCAACCCCAGTAAACACAGTCCCAACCCCAGTAAACGCAGTCCCAACCCCAGTAAACGCAGTCCCAACCCCAGTAAACGCAGTCCCAACCCCAGTAAACGCAGTCCCAACCCCAGTAAACGCAGTCCCAACCCCAGTAAACGCAGTACCAACCCCTGTAAACGCAGTCCCAACAGGGAAAGGGACGGTCGCACCAGTGGGATCTTCAGTCCTCTGGAGACTGTGAGATGGACTGCCTCGCCGCCAGAGCCAGCCGGTGACTGTTCACCCCTTCCTCTCAGAGACGAGTCCCCTGGAGAAGAGTCACCGGGCTCGCCTCCAGGGCAGGACAACAAACCCCTGAAGAAGCGGCGAGGCAGAAAGCCCCGCTGGACCAGAATAGTGAACCGGTCACAGAGGGCGGGCCAGGGCAGCCCAGTTGACCAGCGCGAAACCATTGTGCCTTTATCCTCAGGCCTTGATACTCCCCCACCTATACGCAGGCCTGTAGGACGGCCGCCTAACCCCAATAAGGTCAAGCTTTCCGCCGTGTCTCAACTCTTTCCACAGCCAGCCAGGAAAAGGGGACGCCCCAAGTCTAAAATGCCCAGGCTGGACGCCCCCACTCGGGGACGTCCCCCTCACAAACTGGTCCCATCCAAGGTCTTTTCTTTACACAAGTCGAAAGAGGAGCAGGACCCCCCTGTTCTCCACCCGGAGGTGGATCTAAATCCTCCCAAACCTATGCCGAGGAAGCGGGGGCGACCCAAACGCCTGCCCCCCACCTTGCCACAGGAGGGTCAGCCCCCCACTCTGGCACCGGAAGGGGGGGATGGGAAACAGTTCCGGACCAAGGGCAACGGGCAGCTCATCATGAAAACCATCATAGGCAAGATCAATAAGATGAAGAGTGTGAAACGCAAACGGTTCCTCAGCCAGATCCTATTGGGACCAGGGTCTAGACCAGAGCAGGAGCCCCCCAGAGGAACTGCCAGTGGGGTGGTGGGCCAGGTAGCAGCTGCAACCCAGTCTCTATCCTCCTTGGCTGCTTCTTTCGGTGGCAAACTGGGACCCCAGATCAACGTAAGCAAAAAGGGGACAATATACATGGGGAAAAGGAGAGGGCGCAAACCTAAAGCATCAACAAACCCCTCATTGGCAGCTTCAACACCACCCCCGGAGGGGCCTTTCCTGTCCCCAAACACCACATCGCCCATCCACCACCATCAGTCCCAGTCTCAGCAGCAGCAGCACCATCTCCCCACTGCTGAGGTGTTCCCCTCCCCCTCGCTCTCCCTGTCCAGTGGAGGCCAGAGCCCCATCAGTGATGCCTGCTTTGTGGAGCCAGGGGCAGTGCACTTCCTGACACACCCACACTTCCACTCCCACCACGTCCACCACTCGTTCCCCTTCCCACCCCCGACGTTCTCAGCCCCCTCCCCTCGCACTCTGGGCTCCTCGGCTGCTGTGGCCTCCCAGAAGAAGTCGTGCCGTGGCTACCATCACCACCACCACCATTACAGGCAGCACTACCACTACCGTAAGCTATCCCCTCCCAGGCCTCTCCACCCCACATCCCCTGCACCTCTGAGTGAACTGAAGGAAGCCACCCCCTCGCCTGTCAGTGAGTCTCATAGCGAGGAGACTGTACCCAGCGACAGCGGCATAGGAACAGACAACAACAGCACTTCTGACCGGGGAGAGAAGGCCTGCGGCGTGGGGATGCCACCTGGGATGGCCAGTGGGCTGCTAATGCCAGGGGTGATGGGCTCAGCTGTGGGGGTAGGAGTTGGGCTGAACCCTCACGGTGGACTAAGACACTCGTCCTCAGTGCTACTGGAGCACCCCTCTCCGTCACCGCTGGGGGTGAGGTCCTCACCCGACCCCTGCAGGCCCCACCCGGCAGCCCCTCCCTCCGCACTAGTGGGCCACAAAGAGAAACACAAGCACAAATGCAAGCGCCGGAGCCACGGCTGTCCGGGCTACGACAAGCTAAAGAGGCAGAAGCGCAAACGCAAGAAGAAGTACCTGCAGCTGCGCTCCCGGCGCCAGGACCCCGACTTCTTGGCCGAGCTGGATGAGATTGTGGTGAGGCTGAGTGAGATACGGATAGCGCACCGCACCCCCGCTCACAGACTGGGCAGTGGGCTGGGGATGCCCCCGGGAGCTGCAGGGGCGAGCAGAGTACCAGGGTCGGGTGGCAGGGCCGCTGGGACCATGGGAGGCGATGGTGGCCCCCCTCCGCATCACTACCTGCACAGAGACCTGCTCCCCACAATCTTCAGGATCAACTTCAGCGGCTACTACTCCCCCCACCCCTCGTACCCCTGTGACTCTCTGCACTACGTCCGCAAGCCAGACCTGAAGAAGAAACGCGGGCGCCCTCCCAAGCTGCGGGAGTCATTGTCAGACGTACCCTTTGTTCACGGGCTGGGGTTCCCGCTATCTAGCGGCGGGTTCTACCACCCATCCTACAGTGTTCCCTACTCCTCTGGTCCCCTTGGTCTGGGCTACTACAGAGGATACCCCCCAGCCAGCGCCCTGTACCCCCATCACCAGAACCCCCTTTCTGCCCCGTCCCACCACTCCCATCATTCCCCCTCCTTCCACCCGCCACCTCCCCCTTCCTACGTGCACCACCACCACCCGTCACATCTCCTGCTCAACCCCTCCAAATTTCACAAAAAGAAACACAAGCTGCTGAGGCAGGAGTTCCTGGGTGGGGGCCGGTCTCCCGTGCTCTACCCTACTATGTCCTCAGAGCTGTCGTTTGGCTGGCATCACAAACACAAACACAGACACAAATACAGAGAGCGCTGTGCCGAGGAGGATGGGGAAGAGGGAGGAGGGGGGAGCCGAGGCGGAGTGGGAATGACCGAGAGCCCGGGATCGGGAAGAGGAGAACGCGGAGCCAGCGGCGCTGGAATGGCCGAATCTCTGCAGCGCTGCCGCTTTGGAAGAGACTCCACCCCTACTACCACCAGTGCCAACAACCAGGCCACGGCCAACTCCCCTTCCTCGTCCTCCTCTTCCTCAGCCGAGAGGTACAAGCGCAAGGAGACATCCCTGTCCTGCCTGGGGCCCTCTCGCCTGACCCAGGGCAGTGCCGGGCCCCGGGGCCACCACCCTGTAGAGTCCTGGTTCAGGATGGGAAGCTCTGAGGCAGACTACGCTAAGCTCTCCCGGATCCCTGCGGGGGCCGACCACGGTCCGTTCACAGAAGGCCAGGGAGAAGACCCGGCGGGCTGCTCAGACAGTGAGGAGGAGGAGGAAGAGGAGCCCCTCACGCCCACAGATGAGATGGACCCCAACTCCCAGGACCCCCCACACCACACCAACCTGTTCGCCACCGCCCTGACCAGCACATCACTGAGGGGAGTCGGAGTCAGGAAGGGAGTGGCAGCAGAGAGTGCGAACTTCTCCCGGATGGAGCTGATGCTGAAAAAGGACCACTCCACGTCAGCGGAGAGGAGAGAGTTGGGTGAGTCACTGTAACAAGGTGTTCTGTTAGAGAGGGATGTTAGCCTACAGGATCAGTGTCTAGAGCCTGAGCCTACAGTACCAGTGTCTTGCTGAAATCTAGTGTACATCAATGTGAGGGAGTCCTCATCAGATTTTAGGCTATTTGCTTTGATGGAAATTACTTTGCTATTTATAGCTCCGACTCTGATTTCTGCACCAAATGTATCTTTGTACTACTTCGGAATTCGACCCAAATTGAATCTGACATTGTGAAGGTTATTGAATTGTGCACCAAGTTCACTTCCAAAAATAGTTCCGCTGCTGGTGCTTCAAGAATTCAGCGGTTTCTGTTTTGATTGAATGTCGCTTAGCTTAATTTCTTGGCAATACGTAGTGAAATTGGCCTGGTATGCATAGCCATTAGTGGCAGTATTGATTCCAGGGTTATGTGTCCGTGCAGTGACCCCTTTGCAAACCACCATATGGCATAGTGAGCACTGAACACTGTGTGTCCCAAATTTCACCCTATTCCCTTTATAGTGCACTACTTCTGACCAGAGCCTTGGTTAAAAGTAGTGTGCTATAGAATAGGGTGCCATTTGGGACATGTCCATTATCTCTGCTGAATCACAGCGTTCAATGACTCAATATAGCCTTTAGAAATCCCTTGGAGGGACACAATACCATCCCTTGTACGTACATCTACCCTCCACCGGCCCTGACATTAGATAGCCCTAACCTGTGATTAAGGGCTTGGCAGCAAAACTCCCATAATTACATAAACGGGCCCTGCTTTGTGTGTGGTTGTCATTGTAGCCTTGTAGGATGTACAGCGAGCTGTTTTGTCAGTAAGAATAGTAAGAAAAGTCTTGTCGTGATAGTTGAGCTGGATGTTTTGTTACAGGCTATATTTGGTAGGCTTCCTTCCCCATCAAAGCTGTCAAACGGAAAGGCTGCTTCTGTCTGTCTTAGATCCCTGTGTACACAGCTAATATAGCTGGACAGGTAATACTGAGTGCTTTGGGTAATGATTCTGCTTCATCAAGCTGCCTTAGACTGCGAGATGGGCGTGTGTGTCTGTTACTGTGCACGTGTGAGGAGGCCAGGCACGGTTGGGTGGAAGGCTCCTGGTGAGGTAAGCAGGCAGTATGGTGTAGTTTGAACCCAGCCAGGGTAATCCAGGATTAGAGCTCAGGACACAGGGTCGTCCAGCGGTCAGACTGCACCACCACCATGGAAGTAGCCTAGTCGGCAGGGAGGTGGAGGGTGGAAGAACCTTGCACAGGAGTGTGAACCAGAGGAGAGAAACGTGGGGAGAAGCAGCAGAGGGGATGGGGAGCCGGTGGAGTGCCCAGGTGCTGATTGGGCAAACTGACAGTCCCCTTTTAGTGAACGGTGCTACTAAATGCAATAAGCTGAAAAAGTCTGGCGTCGTTGTTCATTACGTGACGTTGCATTTCAGTTTGGTTAGGTGGGCCTAGCCTATATGTCTATCTGTAATAAACTGCATTTTGATGAGGGATTTGAAATTGATTAATTTCCTTTCAATT
Organism: Salvelinus namaycush; assembly: GCF_016432855.1. Taxonomy (NCBI): domain Eukaryota; kingdom Metazoa; phylum Chordata; class Actinopteri; order Salmoniformes; family Salmonidae; genus Salvelinus; species Salvelinus namaycush. The sequence goes on along the minus strand of NC_052338.1, from coordinate 2,624,458 downwards.
TAAGATTTAAGCCTGGATAATTTAGGCAGCATTAAAAGACGGCGGCCAGTTGTCGGCCTAACAGTGGAAGTAAGCTTGGACTTGGAATAAATACAAGTTCATAAGTGTCACGTTGCAGCTTATTCCTGTGTTTATCATCTACTTCTCCCCCCCCTCTCTTCTCTGTCCTTGTCTATGTGCAGGCAATACATCAGGTGTCCAGACCCGAGGCGACCACTCTGCCCCTGAGGACCACCTCATGCAGCAGCAGCACCACAACCACCACCCTCTGTTCCACTCCCTTTCTTCCTCCTCCGCCTGCCCCTCCCACTGCGGCCACGACTCACCCTCCCAGGGCTGCTGCCTGGACAATGATGCCTCCCTGCAGCACCACTCCCACCGGGCCCAGCCCTCCAAACACAGCCTGCACCACGTCAACAAGATCCTCCGCGCCAAGAAGCTCCAGAGACAGGCGAGGACAGGCAACAACGTGGTCAAGAAGAGGGGCCCCGGGCGCCCCAGGAAGCATCCCCTGCCCTCCCCGCCCCCATCGCCGCCCCCTCTGGCTGAAGTGACCCAGACCAGGCACCGGGACCGAGGAGGAGGGTCAGGGGGAGGAGCGTGTAAAGAGGACACGGTGACAGACGCGATCGAGTCGGTGGTCCAGGGCCAGCGCAGGAAAGGCCAGAAGAGGAAGCACTGGGAGAGAGATAGGGATGAGGATGAAGAGGAGGAAGGGGGGGGTGAGGAGGTAGGGGAGGGCGAGAAGGTGGAGGAACGAGCGCTGGACAGGGAGGTGAACCTGGGAGGCCTGGGGATGAGGTCCAGAGCCGGGGGAGGAAGAGGCTGGCTCACCCAAGAGGAGCTGCAGCGCTTTCGCAGGTAAAACCACCACCACCACTGCAGGCTAACACGTGATTGTAGCCTCAACAGTGAGCACTGTGATCATGATGCTGCTTACTTTCATAGGCAGTGCTAATCTTAGCAGCTGTGTGTATATATAGGAGAGTCTATCAAGCCAGTCATTACTTTAAAGTGAGTCTTGATTCTATTTCAGTGCTCTGGAGGGGAAACCAGATGGCCCCTCCTCCCCGGAACCTCCGGGCACCGTCTCCATGGAACAAGCTCCACCCATGCCTATAACCAGCCTACGGGAGAAGAGGGCAGCCAGGCCTCCAAAGAAAAAGTACCAAAAAGCGGGGCTCTACTCTGATGTGTACAAGACTGCGGAGTGGGTTCCATAATTGTGCCAGACATAAAATCTGGATAACCCGTTTGCTTACCAAAGGTCAAACCAGTAATATTTAGGGCATATATGGACATCTCACTCGCTCTTATTTTTTTTGTCCCTGTTTCTCTTTTAGTCCTCGCAGTCAGATCCTGCAACTGAAGAAAGAGAAACTGGAGTACACACCTGGGGAACATGAGTACGGGCTTTTTCCTGCCCCCATCCATGTCGGTGAGTGTCCTTTGCACGCAAACACACATTTTGTCATGACATGTTACTGTGTCTTAAAATCAACTCCCTCGTTCCCCTCACGCATTCTGTTATTTTCTGTCTCCCCCCCCACATTCTTTCAGGAAAGTACCTAAGACAGAAGCGCATTGATTTCCAGTTGCCTTACGACATCTTGTGGCTGTGGAAACATGACCAGGTGATCGCTTATGTTCACTACTAAGTGTTGTTCCTTCAGAGTCGACAAACTATATAATAGGAATTTGTTCAATCTATGTAAGGGTTTGTCTCTTTTATGACATGCGACAGACTAGCGTCATGTTCAGCAGGTGTACTTGAACATCAAGCTTCCTCACTCTACAAAAACAGGAGATAGGCTCCTGGACTATGGGCAGTTCTGGCTCCGACAAGGCTACTTATGATGTAATAACCTACATTTCTTGGTCGTTTTAGCTCTACGAGAAGCCTGACGTCCCCCTTTATAAAAAGATCAGATCAAGTGAGTTCACACTCTTTCTAAGGTCCAGTCAATAATAACGTAACCAAACACTATTTCATGCTGAGCATTAAGGCAGCCATAATCTGGTCAAGCTATTGTGTATCTGACCTTGTGTAACCTGTTTCCGCTGTAGACGTCTATGTGGATGTGAAGCCTGTTTCGGGTTATGAAGCCACCACCTGTAACTGCAGGCCTTCCGGGGAAGCCGTAGACAGAGGCTGCCTAGACGAATGCCTCAACAGGTATAAACACTGGCATTGGAGATTAAAATAGACCCGCACACTGGTATGTGTGCTCCCTGCAGTGCCATGTTTATCTACAAGGAAAACTCATTCAAACCTGCGTGGGTTTTCAATTTACATCAATTTTCAGACACCTGCCTTGGAATAGCATCTCAAGATGTGAATTGAATTCAGTATGATTAAAGAATCTTGGTGTCTCGCACTTAGCAGTAATAAGTATTTTCTTCCACTCCCTCAGGATGAGCTTTGCCGAGTGCTCCCCTGGCACCTGTCCCTGCGGGGAGCAGTGTGACAACCAGCACATCCAGAGGCATGAGTGGGTGCAGTGCCTGGAGCGCTTCCGTGCCGAGGGTAAGGGTTGGGGCATTCGCACCAAGGAGCCCCTCCGCTCAGGCCAGTTCATCATCGAGTACCTGGGAGAGGTCGTCAGTGAGCACGAGTTCAGGTGAGATAGATTTGAATGCATGTATTGATACACTATATATACAAAAGTATGTGGACATCCCTTCAAATTAGTGGATTCGTCAATTTCAGCCACACCCGTTGCTGACGTGTATAAAATCGAGCACACAGACATGCAATCTCCATAGACAAACATTGGCAGTAGAATGGCCTTACTGAAGAGCTCAGTGACTTTCCACGTGACCCTGTTATAGGATCCCAACTTTCCAACAAGTCAGTGCGTACAATTTCTGCCCTGCTAGAGCTGCCCTAGTCAACTTTAAGTGCTGTTATTGTGAAGTGGAAACGTCTAGGAGCAGCAATGGCTCAGCTGCAACATGGTAGGCCACAAAAGCTCATAAAACGGGGCCGCCGAGTAGCAGAGCGCTTATAAATCGTCCTCGGTTGTAACACTCAATACCAAGTTCCAAACTGCCTCTGGAAGAAACGTCAGTCCAAGAACTGTTCGTAGGGAGCTTTATGAAATGGGTTTTCATGGCCGAGCAGCCGCACACAAGCCTAAGATCTCCATGCGCAATGCCAAGCATCGGCTGGAGTGGTGTAAAGCTCACCGCCATTGGACTTTTGGAGCAGTGGAAAAGCATTCTCTGGAGTGATGAGTTAAATAATTACGCTTCGATAAATCTGGGTTTGGCGGATGCCAAGAGAACGCTACCTGCCCCAATGCATAGTGCCAACTGTAAAGTTTGGTGGAGGAGGAATAATTGTCTGGGGCTGTTTTTCATGGTTTGGGCTAGGCCCCTTGGTTCCAGTGAAAGGATATCTTAATGCTACAGCATACAATGACATTCTAGATGATCCTGTGCTTCCAACTTTGGCAACAGTTTGGGGAAGGCCCTTTTCCTGTTTCAGCATGACAATGCCCCCGTGCACAAAGCGAGGTCCGTATAGAAATGGTTTGTCAAGATCGGTGTGGAAGAACTTGAGCCCTGGCCTCAACCCCATCAAACGCCTTTTTAGATTAATTGGATGCTGACTGCGAGCCAGGCCTAATCGCCCAACATCAGTGCCCGTCCTCACTAATGCTTTTGGGGCTGAATGGAGGCAAGTCCACACAGCGATGTTCCAACATCTTGTGGAAAGCCCAGAAGAGTGGAGACTTGTAGCAGCAAAGGGGTGATGAACTCCATATTAATGTCCATGATTTTCAAATGAGATGTTCACATACTTTTGGCCATGTAGTGTATGTGTGTATGCGTTAAGGGGCAAATCCTAACTTCCACAAGTCACATTTTTACTTTGTGCTTTATTTTATTAACAAATGTAAGGCAATGGTCAATCTTAGCGCTGGGGGTAGCGCTATGTTCAAAACCGGAATTATGGGTGTAGTAGTTGGCGGTGGCGGGTAAGGGCTGGGTTTTGATAAATAAACAAGTTGTAGGTGTGTCGAGGCTTGACCCCTCACTGACCAATCTGAACATGCACCATGGCTAAATATGTGGTTGCTTCAAGTTGTGTATTTAGGTATGCCTTAGAAATCAAACAATGTATGGGCTGCATGATACGACTACAGGCTATTGATGATTTGAGAAAGTGGCAAAAAAAAGCTTGGACTCTGTTCCTTGCCTCAAGCTGCACATGCTGTTCTCTCATCAAGTGATCATATTTTCACCCATCATACTATTCTCAATTTAATTTTGACTTTCCAAATCGAAATAAATGTTACATATTAGTAATGGCCCATTATCAAATGGGCAAGACAAAAAGACTTCCGGGATAGTGAATGGAGGCCACTTTCCCGCCAGTACGTTTTTAACTCATGTCTGGTAGTCTACTCCGGTAATTTCGCTGCGTGACAGGTGATGTTCCGCCCAAACTCTGTATGCCATGGGCTCTCCAACCCTGTCCCTGCAGCTACCCAGTGCTTAATTTGGGAAACCAAGTGAAATCTGTTTGGCAACATCGAGAGTAACATGTTTTAACAATGAAACATTTCATTAAACTGTTGACAGCCCCCCTCTCTGAGCGCTGAAGAAAGGAATGAAGGAGAGAGGGGAGGAGATGGAAACTCACGGTGGTGAGAAATTCTGTAGCTAAAGGTAATGTGTCTGTCTATTAATTATGAAATTACTAAGCTAGTCAAAATAAAATGCACTAATTTGTAGGCAATATCTGAATTTGTTTAATTTAGGCTAGACCATTATGTACCTAATATCTTAAATAGGTATTTCTTTGTTTTTCTGCCATATGTAATATGCGGTAGGCTATGTATCATATAATGGCACAATCATTTTAATTCAGCTGTTTTTTGGGGGACTTGGGCTCATATATATATAGTGCGTTCAGGAAGTGTTCAGACCCCTTGACTTTTTCCACATTTTGTTACGTTACAGACTTATTCAAAAAATTTAGAAATAGTTTCCCCCCCCCCATCAAGCTACACACAATACCCCATAATGACAAGGCAAGAACAGTTAAAAAAATATATATATATTTTATCAAATTTGCTATCACATTTACATAATTATTCAGACCCTTTACTTATTACTTTGTTGAAGCACCTGTGGTGGAGATTACAGCCTCGAGTCTTCTTGGGTATGACTACAAGCTTGGCACACCTGTATTTGGGTAGTTTTTCACATTCTTCTCTGCAGATCCTCTCAAGCGCTGTCGGCTTGGATGATGGGGTGTGTTGCTGCACAGCTATTTTCAGGTGTCATACCCAAGGTGTCATACCCAAGGTGTCATACCCAAGGAGATTCAATGCTGTAATCGCTGCCAAAGGTGCTAAAACAAAGTACTGAGAAAATGGTCTGAATACTTACGTAAATGTGATATTTCAGTTTAGAATTGTTTATAAATTAGCAAGCATTTCTAAAAACCTGTTTGCTTTGTCATTATGGGGTATTGTGTAAAGATTGAGGGGGATATTTAAATTTAAAAAATCTAATGTTTTAGAATAAGGCTGTAATATAACAAAATGTGGAGAAAGACAAGGGGTCTGAATACTTTCCGAGGGGCGTTGTATATGTGCCTTCGAAACAACCCCTTGACTTCTTCCACATTTTCTTGTGTTTTTGCCTGAATTTAAAATGTGTTAAGTAGATTTGTTTTGTGTCACTGGCCTACATGCAATACCCATAATGTTAAACTTGATTAACTAAAAATGAGAAGCTGAAATGTGATGTGTATAATTATTCAACTCCTTTGTTATGGGAAGCCAGAATATGTTCAAGAGTAAACAGTAGTAGTAATAACTTACATAAATTGCATGGACTCCATGTGCAATAAGTGTTTAACATTATTTTTTTTACATGACTACCACATCTTTTTTCATACCACACACAATAGTGTGTGTATGTGTATATATACACTCAGCAAAAACAGAAACGTCCTCACTGTCAACTGTGTTTATTTTCAGCAAATTTAACATGTGTAAATATTTGTATGAACATAAGATTCAACAACTGAGACATAAACTGAACAAGTTCCACAGACATGTGACTAACAGAAATGGAATATTGTGTCCCTGAACAAAAGGGGGGGGGTCAAAATCAAAAGTAAGTCAGTATCTGGTGTGGCCACCAGCTGCGTTAAGTACTGCAGTGCTTCTCCTCATGGACTGCACCAGATTTGCCAGTTCTTGCTGTGAGATGATACCCCACTCTTCCACCAAGGCACCTGCAAGTTCTGGGACATTTCTGGGGGGAATGGCCCTAGCCCTCACCCTCCGATCAAACAGGTCCCAGATGTGCTGAATCAGATTAAGATCCGGGCTCTTCGCTGGCCATGGCAGAACACTGACATTCCTGTCTTGCAGGAAATCACACACAGAACAAGCAGTATGGCTGGAGGCATTGTCATGCTGGAGGGTCATGTCAGGATGAGCCCGCAGGAAGGATACCACATGAGGGAGGAGAATGTCTTCCCTGTAACGCACAGCATGGAGATTGCCTGCAATGTCAACAAGCTCAGTCCGATGATGCTGTGACACACCGCCCCAGACCATGACGGACCCTCCACCTACAAATTGATCCCGAGTACAGGCCTCGGTGTAACGCTCATTCCTTCGACGATAAACGCGAATCCGACCATCACCTCTGGTGAGACACAACTGCGACTCGTCAGTGAAGAGCTCTTTTTGCCAGTCCTGTCTGGTCCAGCGACGGTGGGTTTGTGCCCATAGGCGACGTTGTTGACGGTGATGTCTGGTGAGGACCTGCCTTACAACAGGGCTACAAGCCCTCAGTCCAGCCCCTCTCAGCCTATTGCGGACAGTCTGAGCACTGATGGAGGGATTGTGCGTTCCTGGTGTAACTCGGGCAGTTGTTGTTGCCATCCTGTACCTGTCCCGCAGGTGTGTTGTTCAGATGTACCAATCCTGTGCAGGTGTTACACGTGGTCTGCCACTGCGAGGACGATCAGCTGTCCGTCCTGTCTCCCTGTAGCGCTGTCTTAGGCGTCTCACAGTACGGACATTGCAATTTATTGCCCTGGCCACATCTGCAATCCTCATGCCTCCTTGCAGCATGCTTAAGGCATGTTCGCGCAGATGAGCAGGGACCCTGGGCATCTTTCTTTTGGTGTTTTTCAGTAGAAAGGCCTCTTTAGTGTCCTAACTTTTCATAACTGTGACCTTAATTGCCTACTGTCTGTAAGCTGTTAGTGTTTTAATGACCGTTCCATAGGTGCATGTTCATTAATTGTTTATGGTTCATTGAACAAGCATGGGAAACAGTGTTTAAACCCTTTACAATGAAGATATGTGAAGTTATTTGGATTTTTACGATTTATCTATGAAAGACAGGGTCCTGAAAAAGGGAGTTTAGAAGCTCAAGCATTTCGCTACACCCGCAATAACATCTGCTAATCACGTGTATGTGACCAATAGAATTTGATTTTGATATACACATACATACATACCCAGGTTTGGGGAGTAACGGATTACATATAATCCGTTACATGTAAGGGATTACAAAAAAACTAACAATAATCCCTTACGTTACCAGCGAAAAATATTGTAATCTGATTGGATTTTTTTTTTAACTAGCTTACTTTTTAATTCAGAAAGGATGTTTGAGAACTCTTTGACACTTCTGTTTTTTTCAATGACATTCAAATCAGCTTTGAAGAAAGGCATACGTTTAATTTTGTTGAGCGAGTCTGACCATAAATCAGACCACTATGATGACACACCAAATGCGTTTGATGGATCGCAGGAATTGGCTTTTGTAGGCTATAATCCAAGCTATGTCTTCCAATGGTGCGACTGCTGTCGGTATCCAAAGATTATCCAATTTGAATAAACGCTTGGAGGTAAGGATGACAGCAGTGGTGTAATCTACGGCGCACGGATATCACTTATTGTTATCAACACAGCGCATTGATGTGAATCACACTGCTGCTCTCATTTACCTATTGTTGTGGATGGCTGTTCACAAATCTAAATGTGTGTTTGAACCCAGTGGTTGAATTCAAGAAGTTTAAGCAGCCTGTCAATCATTGTTTTTTAAACCAATGGACAGCGAGTGAAAAATGCGCTCATGCTACAGCTGCATAGTTCGGATCCCAGCCTATGGAATAAAAGTGAGGCTTTTATTGCTCAATCTAATTCATGGTGATAAGAAAAATCCATAGGCCTAATGGACACATGTTCAAACTTGCACACTTTTGATAGACTTAAAGGGGAAATCTGTAGTTTGTACATTTTTGGACTTTTAAATGATATATCCATTGATTCTTAAGAATATAACTTATAAATGCCTCAAGCTTAGTTCAACTGTCACACTTAATGAGAACCCCAAATATAAGCTTGTTTCTCCAATGTTTGTAAACAAACAAGTCCTTTCATCGATAGCTCTGTCTATTAATCTGAGAGTGGTTACGTTTCTCCAGGCCCATCACTCAGCTTTTTACCAAAAGAGAGGCGGGGCGACCTTTTTATTGTTTCATCTGTGGATTTGCTCTTTAAAAAGCTTTTCAGTAGTGCTCAAAGCTTGCCATTCCATGAGTGAAATGTTTATTTTTCAAATCGAATCAATGAGCACAATCAGTTCTCCATGACAATAACATCATAAACAACAGTAGTGCTGGCTAATAAGCCCTTTGTTTTGGGGTTATGCTCAGGCAAGACAATTTGGCTAATCTATACTTACATATTTCCAAGTCCTATTCTTGACGATCAAGGGGTACAACATTTATTGGAAGGACTGGAGTTCTGATAGACTTTTAAAAATGTTAAGATATAATTTAATTGTATTATATACAGTAGAAAGTGATGGGTTAGAAGCCTACAGTGTTTCTTCCTTTAAAAGTTGCATCATACTGCAGAACACCTTGCGGGCTGCTGCAGCATTCTATGGCACGTTATTTAATTGTCAGCCATTTTTTACGTTAATGCAAGTTAGTGCTAGTTTGACCACCAGATGGCAACTTTGAGAAGCATTTGATAGTCTCCCATATTGGTATTACTTGAGAATTTAAAACTTTTTTTGTAATAAAGTAGTATATTGATTTGAAGAAATTTGGATTAATTGGATTAATATTATGGTGTTTCTATTCTGAGAAAAACGAAACCCTCATGGTTTCTGTTAGAATGGAATGGAAAATATTATGCTTCACAACGTGAAAGTCGGGAGTAGAATACAGCATAAGAGGATTGGCGGATTCTAAATTTAATATATAAGGGGCATAACATTTCCACACCCTAATTGTAGTGTAACCAATACTCATTTTGCCTATGCTAGGCCTACAGTATATCTACCAATATTTTTGTCAATGACGTGACTCCGCCAATTATGTTTTATAGGATTGTAGGATTCTAAATTAATATTTAAGGGGCATTTTCTGTTAGGATCTGTGAGAATATTTAAGGGGCTTTTTATATAATTCTTAATTAATAATAATCACTTTTTTTAAAGTTACAATATTTTGGAGATTTCATTTCCATTTTCATTTAACCTTGAGTGAGCGAGGAAAAATACAACTTGATGGTCGGCAGTACAGTACTGGGTTATTTAGCTAAAGAATCCCAATGTCGTGCGGGCACGGCACGCGGGAGACCGGGGTTCAATTCCCCGACGTGGAGGAAGGTGTAGGCTGTCCTTGTAAATAATAATTTGTTCCATATGTGTTATTTCATAGTTGTGATGTCTTCACTATTATTCTACAATGTAGAAAATAGTAAAAATAAAGAAATTCTGTAATGAGTAGGTGTCAACTTTAGATTGGTACTTAATTACTTTGCTTAATATTATGGTGTTTCTATCTCAAGAAAAACAAAAACCCCTCGGGGGTCCGTTAGGATGGAATGGAAAATAGGGCGCTGTACAACATGGCGGTCTGCAGTACAGTACCGGGCTATTTAGCTAAAGAATCCCAATGTCGTGTGGGCAGGGCACGCGGGAGACCGGGGTTCAATTACCCAACGTAGAGGAAGAAGTAGCCTGCCCTTGTAAATAAGAATAAAAAAATATATATTTAACCAATACCCAAACAGAGTTTTGGTGAAAATAAATATTTTATTGATTTATCAAGAACAGTCCCTATGCTTGTCTCAGAGCAGCACGAAACAGTGCTAAAATAGTTGTAGGCTATTGCTTTTAACTTCAATATGCTACACCACTTTTAACAGCACATTACCCAACACTAGTGAGACTCATGTCGCTTACGGTAGACCTACAGTGTATCGAAAAATGTGACTCACCGCCAATAATTACATAGAGGGTTTTAAATTAAAACCAAAAGCCACCTCATGGGTCTCCTGGTGGATAAAGGCAAACATTTATTTATGTTTTTAGAGGGAGAGAAACGCTGGGCCAATTGTGCACCGCCCATAAAGGCCAAAATATAGCCCTGCTAATAGCCATAATGGAGCTGTACAATGTGACCGTGTGTTTGAAAGAGTATTTTCCAGTAAGCAGCAACAATTTATTTCTGTAATTCACTGATATTTATTCCCGTATTAGTTTGTTATGGATCCATAACTAAATAATCAGCATTTTGAAAGAGTATTTTTATCATTATTTTATTAACGAAAGCATAAAGATGTTGATGAAGAAATACTGTACAGCTGTTTTGAGTTAGTAATATAACACTTCAGAGTCCTTAAGCATTGAATACATTGCAGGTATAGGGGATGTTCATACCTACAGTAACCGTGCTATAAAGAGTCTATTGTCCTGCTAATCGGGCTACAAGTGTTTGAAAAACTGTTTGTCAAAATGCCACCAGCTGTCCATCACTACTGTAAATAAAAACAAAGCGTTGTGTTTACATCTTGTTTACATTCTTTATTGTAAACACAATGTGACAAATCATTTGTATATACCTTTTTAATTACTTTTAGAGTTTGGGATTCATTTGATTAATGTTATGATGTTTATATTCCAAAGAAAATGAAAAACCCTCTGGGTTTCTGGGAACTGAAAATATGGTGCTGTACAACGTGACGCTCGGGAGTACTGTACTGGGCTATTTATCTAAAGAATCCTGTGTCCTGCGGGAGACGGGTTCAATTCCCCAACGGGGAGGAAGGAGTAGGCTGCCATTGTACACTGCTCAAAAAAATAAAGGGAACACTAAAATAACACATCCTAGATCTGAATGAATGAAATATTCTTATTAAATACTTTTTTCTTTACATAGTTGAATGTGCTGACAACAAAATCACACAAATTATCAATGGAAATCAAATGTATCAACCCATGGAGGTCTGGATTTGGACTCACACTCAAAATTAAAGTGGAAAACCACACTACAGGCTGGTCCAACGATGTAATGTCCTTAAAACAAGTCAAAATGAGGCTCAGTAGTGTGTGTGGACTCCACGTGCCTGTATGACCTCCCTACAACGCCTGGGCATGCTCCTGATGAGGTGGCGGATGGTCTCCTGAGGGATCTCCTCCCAGACCTGGACTAAAGCATCCGCCAACTCCTGGACAGTCTGTAGTGCAACGTGGCGTTGGTGGATGGAGCGAGACATGATGTCCCAGATGTGCTCAATTGGATTCAGGTCTGGGGAACGGGCGGGCCAGTCCATAGCATCAATGCCTTCCTCTTGCAGGAACTGCTGACACACTCCAGCCACATGAGGTCTAGCATTGTCTTGCATTAGGAGGAACCCAGGGCCAACCGCACCAGCATATGGTCTCACAAGGGGTCTGAGGATCTCATCTCGGTACCTAATGGCAGTCAGGCTACCTCTGGCGAGCACATGGAGGGCTGTGCGGCCCCCAAAGAAATGCCACCCCACACCATGACTGACCCACCGCCAAATCGGTCATGCTGGAGGATGTTGCAGACAGCAGAACGTTCTCCACGGCGTCTCCAGACTCTGTCACGTCTATCACATGTGCTCAGTGTGAACCTGCTTTCATCTGTGAAGAGCACAGGGCGCCAGTGGCGAATTTGCCAATCTTGGTGTTCTCTGGCAAATGCCAAACGTCCTGCACGGTGTTGGGCTGTAAGCACAACCCCCACCTGTGGACGTCGGGCCCTCATACCACCCTCATGGAGTCTGTTTCTGACCGTTTGAGCAGACACATGCACATTTGTGGCCTGCTGGAGGTCATTTTGCAGGGCTCTGGCAGTGCTCCACCTGCTCCTCCTTGCACAAAGGCGGAGGTAGCGGTACTGCTGCTGGGTTGTTGCCCTCCTACGGCCTCCTCCACGTCTCCTGATGTAGTGGCCTGTCTCCTGGTAGCGCCTCCATGCTCTGGACAGTACGCTGACAGACACAGCAAACCTTCTTGCCACAGCTCGCATTGATGTGCCATCCTGGATGAGCTGCACTACCTGAGCCACTTGTGTGGGTTGTAGACTCCGTCTCATGCTACCACTAGAGTGAAAGCACCGCCAGCATTCAAAAGTGCCCAAAACATCAGCCAGGAAGCATAGGAACTGAGAAGTGGTCTGTGGTCACCACCTGCAGAACCACTCCTTTATTGGGGGTGTCTTGCTAATTGCCTATAATTTCCACCTTTTGTCTATTCCATTTGCACAACAGCACGTGAAATTTATTGTCAATCAGTGTTGCTTCCTAAGTGGACAGTTTGATTTCACAGAAGTGTGATTGACTTGGAGTTACATTGTGTTTTAAGTGTTCCCTTTATTTTTTTGAGCAGTGTAAATAAGAATTTCTTAACTGACTTGCCTAGTTAAATAAAGGTTACACTAAGAGCATAACATTTCTACACCCTAATTTTATCATTCTAGTCTAACCAATACCCAAACGGAGTTTCGGTGAAAATAAAGGTATCATTGATTTATCAAGACCAGTCCCCCCCATACTTGCCTCAGAGCAGCACGAAACGGTGATAAAATAGTTGTAGGCTATTGCTTCTAACTTCAATATGCTCTTTAAATAAATGAGACCTACACCACTTTTAACAGCACATTACTCAACACAAGTGAGACTCATGTCGCTCGCCTACATAATATGGATAAATATGACGTGACTCTCCGCCAATAATTACATAGAGGATTGGAGGATATTTCTGTAATTCAGGGATATTTATTCCCATAATTTATGAATCCATATCTAAATAAACATTTGCATTTTGAAAGTGGTGTTATCATTTTTATTAATGAAAGCCTAAAGATGCCATTATTAGTTACATTGTTTTAGTTTGAATGTGCAGACTGGCACTAAGAACAGCAGGAACGTTTCCCTAGTCAGCGCCAATATAAATGCAATGCCCCTTAAATATTTTGTAGATTTTTATTTTATTTTCAAATAATGTAAAATTAGCAAGAAAAAGGTCATTCTTGAACATTTACATTTAAGTCATTTAGCAGACGCTCTTATCCAGAGCGACTTACAAGTACATACATTCATACTTTTTTGTACTGGCCCCCCGTGGGAATCGAACCCACAACCCTGGCGTTGCAAGCGCCATGCTCTACCAACTGAGCCACACGGGACCACGGGGTGAGACATTGTTACTAATTTGTAAATAAAGCCAGTTTATTTCTATTTTTAGAGGGAGAAAAACCTTAAGTCATCTCATGGGTCTCCCAGTCAAGACCAGCATGGGTCTTGAACCAGTATCTGTAGCAACATAGCTTGCACTGCAATGCAGTGTCTTAGACCGCTGCGCCACTCAGGCGCTGTACAACGTGACCGGTCGGGAGTGGTAATACTGAAGTCGTGCACAATTATTAGTTTCTATTTAGGTTTATGTCGTCCATTCATTGTCAGAGACACAGTAGGAACCAAAAGCATAATCAGTGCTCTAACTCCCCCTTGCGCTGGTCTGGTGCAATGAAGTGGTGACGCAGGGTACCGTACTAAACCACAAATTACCTCTAAAACCCGCGGTGTAAGCTTTCAACTTTTAAAGGAGGAACCACTGTACATAACCAACCCATGAAGTAAAATGTTACATCCATATATGGCCAGCTATGTCAACTTTAAACTTCAATAGATGTCGTTCAATTGGTAACATATACATTTTTGTCTTCTAATGCCTAAGGGGAAAGTAATCTAAAAGTAACTGAATGTAATCAGAGTAGGTTGGATTACTCAACCTAAAGTTACTGATTACAATTTTGGATATGTAACTAGTAAGCGTAACTGATTTACATTTAGAAAGTAATTTCCCCAACCCTGCACATAACCACATACAGTGGGGAGAACAAGTATTTGATACACTGCCGATTTTGCAGGTTTTCCTACTTACAAAGCATGTAGAGGTCTGTAATTTTTATCATAGGTACACTTCAACTGTGAGAGACGGAATCTAAAACAAAAATCCAGAAAATCACATTGTATGATTTTTAAGTAATTAATTTGCATTTTATTGCATGACATAAGTATTTGATACATCAGAAAAGCAGAACTTAATATTTGGTACAGAAACCTTTGTTTGCAATTACAGAGAAACATACGTTTCCTGTAGTTCTTGACCAGGTTTGCACACACTGCAGCAGGGATTTTGGCCCACTCCTCCATACAGACCTTCTCCAGATCCTTCAGGTTTCGGGGCTGTCGCTGGGCAATACGGACTTTCAGCTCCCTCCAAAGATTTTCTATTGGGTTCAGGTCTGGAGACTGGCTAGGCCACTCCAGGACCTTGAGATGCTTCTTACGGAGCCACTCCTTAGTTGCCCTGGCTGTGTGTTTCGGGTTGTTGTCATGCTGGAAGACCCAGCCACGACCCATCTTCAATGCTCTTACTGAGGGAAGGAGGTTGTTGGCCAAGATCTCGCGATACATGGCCCCATCCATCCTCCCCTCAATACGGTGCAGTCGTCCTGTCCCCTTTGCAGAAAAGCATCCCCAAAGAATGATGTTTCCACCTCCATGCTTCACGGTTGGCATGGTGTTCTTGGGGTTGTACTCATCCTTCTTCCTCCAAACACGGCGAGTGGAGTTTAGACCAAAAAGCTCTATTTTTGTCTCATCAGACCACATGACCTTCTCCCATTCCTCCTCTGGATCATCCAGATGGTCATTGGCAAACTTCAGACGGGCCTGGACATGCGCTGGCTTGAGCAGGGGGACCTTGCGTGCACTGCAGGATTTTAATCCATGACGGCGTAGTGTGTTACTAATGGTTTTCTTTGAGACTGTGGTTCCAGCTCTCTTCAGGTCATTGACCAGGTCCTGCCGTGTAGTTCTGGGCTGATCCCTCACCTTCCTCACGATCATTGATGCCCCACGAGGTGAGATCTTGCATGGAGCCCCAGACCGAGGGTGATTGACCGTCATCTTCAACTTCTTCAATTTTCGAATAATTGCGCCAACAGTTGTTGCCTTCTCACCAAGCTGCTTGCCTATTGTCCTGTAGCCCATCCCAGCCTTGTGCAGGTCTACAATTTTATCCCTGATGTCCTTACACAGCTCTCTGGTCTTGACCATTGTGGAGAGGTTGGAGTCTGTTTGATTGAGTGTGTGGACAGGTGTCTTTTATACAGGTAACGAGTTCAAACAGGTGCAGTTAATACAGGTAATGAGTGGAGAACAGGAGGGTTCTTAAAGAAAAACTAACAGGTCTGTGAGAGCCAGAATTCTTACTGGTTGGTAGGTGATCAAATACTTATGTCATGCAATAAAATGCAAATTAATTACTTAAAAATCATACAATGTGATTTTCTGGATTTTTGTTTTAGATTCCGTCTCTCACAGTTGAAGTGTACCTATGATAAAAAATTACAGACCTGTACATGCTTTGTAAGTAGGAAAACCTGCAAAATCGGCAGTGTATCAAATACTTGTTCTCCCCACTGTATATATATATTTCCCACAAACCCTACATCCCCTAATTGGAGTAAACTAGTAAACAACAGCACTTAGGCTTCTACTTCCAGCTGATACATACTATATACATTTTACAGACATAATGTATTTTACAATTGTTATATTTTGTTTGTCTTTAGTCCTGGTCTTCCTCTTACCTGCACCTCTCCCATCTATTTCTGATGTCCGTCCAGTTTGATTTCTATTTGCCCGATATTTATAACTGTGCTATTAAACAAAAGTTCTGAATCTATACATTTTACAGACACAGTATATTTAATTTCTGCCCTTTAAATTCATATTCATTATATAAATAGGCCCTTGCGCCTCCTTAGCGCCAGCCGAATATAGAGCCCTTAGTCTCCCATTGACATCAATTTATGACTAAGAGAAAATTTGACTTAAGTGTAAGTTGGGAAGGATTCGCGGCCACATGTAATGTGTTCTTCCCTGTTAAATCATGATTCTATTTTTGTGCACTTTTGACTGGTTCTGTCGTGTCAGTCTGTGTTCCTAAACGCTGTATAGTATTTTTATCTTTTAATGTCGCTCTTCCCCACCCTCTGTGTGTCCTGTAGAAGTCGCATGATGGAGCAGTACTTTGCCCACAGCGGCCAATACTGTCTGAACCTGGACAGCGGCATGGTGATCGACAGCTACCGGATGGGCAACGAGGCCCGCTTCATCAACCACAGCTGTGAACCCAACTGTGAGATGCAGAAGTGGTGAGTTAGTAGGACAATAATATGCCATTTAGCGTGCATATATTTTAGTATGGGTGGCCCGAGTGGGAATAGAACCCACTATCCTTGGCGTTGAAAGCGCCATGCTCTACCAACTGAGCCACACATGACAACTCTAGTAGTGCTTGGGGTTCAGCTAGGGACGGTTTACCGGACACAGTACTTACTTTACCGAAAAGCATGTTCAATGGATATTCTCCCATTTAAAAGTGCTTCTTAGTCCTAGACAAGGCTTAATCTGTTTCCAGGAAACTGTCTCTTAGGCTAATGTTGAGGACCTAATTCTCTAGTACAGAAGACAATCAGTCTGTTAACACACAATAGTATGATTTACTAAGTGTCTACCAAGCTTGTTATTTTTGACAGGGAACAATACATGAAAGGTAGAACACAAGGTAAAACCAAGGTTATGAGATGGAATTGAAAGGAAGTAAAACAGACAGTTGTCGCTTAGATTTTCACTGCTGAGAGGTAACTTAATACTGGTGCAGACGCTTTGTAAATCTGCACCTAAATCCCCTCACCCCCTCCACTTAATGGTCTGCTTCTGTCACGATAACCTGATAAGATCACGTCGTCTGGACTATGCCCGAGTATACCACACTAAACAGTTTAAAGCCCTTTCACTGAGATAAACCAATTGACCAACCTGCAGACTATTACAGGATTGCACACCTCAGTCAGGATCAAGCACGACAGTTGTAGATCTGGTTAAGCAGGCTTCTGAATCATTGGTTCCTTCTCTAAGATACATAACTATTATCGTTTGTCTGGTTGGGTTGAATGTAAACGCAAATTGGACCTCAACATGTTCATCCCACCGTTTAAGTGAAGAGGAATTTCAGCAACTCTTGAAGGACAGTTGAAAATAAAATAGCTTTTTCATTGTTGAAAGTATTGTTAAAACCCCAATGTTTAACCCCAAAAGGACCTGAACGCAGACCGTAAAAACGGTTCACGACTGTTGATAAAAGACGGTTACCGGTTTTCCTCCTTGCCGTTCGTGAACATCCAGTCAGTAAACTAGGGCACACCGATCTAACAACTGTCTCTCTGCTGTGGTGTGGAGCAGGCCTCGAATAAGAGATTCTACAGGGATAGAGAATTTCTAGTGTGAAGCGCGGCCAGTCATCCATCTAGTCACAGAAGAACGATTATACGACGTGGTAGCTGGGGCCTTGGACACAGCTGTACTAGTGCCCAGAGAAAATGTGCCGAAACTGCTTTTTGTCCTCACAGGAAGAAAAATTAGACAGCAAAGGGAAAGTGCAGCCTATACGGTTGTACTGTGCAGGGAGATGAAGAAAGAATGCTGCCAAATTGGCATCTTATTCCCTATATAGTGCACTACTTTTGACCAGAGCTCTATGCTCAGGCTGTGCCCTATGCTCAAGTTCAAAGCCTGCCTGGGCAAATCTGAGCTCTCCCTTCCGCTCACTCTCTTCCCTCCTGTCTGTTGCTCCTGCAGGTCGGTGAATGGGGTGTACAGGATCGGCCTCTTCGCCCTCAGGGACATGAGCAGCGGCACGGAGCTCACCTACGACTACAACTTCCACTCCTTCAACACCGAAGAGCAGGTGGGTGTGGCTGCACATCGACCATCTTCTCCAATCCCCTCCCAGTTACAGACCCAACTTAACCTGATTCCAGATCTGTTTTTGCCACGGCAAGCCAGCACAAACAGGTCTGGGACCAGGCTACCCCCATCTCTCTCTTGGTTATATTACCATCTGAGAGCGCTCAACTGGGTTTCGATCTTTGATCTAAATTCTCCCCACTGTTCTCTTTTCCTGGCATACACTAAACATTCCTTTGTGTCACCTCATACCTTGACCTTCTCTCCCCTTACCTTCTCCCTCCTACGGCTGCTTCCTCTCTCTCTCGCCCCCCACCTCTCTCTCTCTCCAGCAAGTGTGTAAGTGTGGCTCTGAGGGCTGCCGGGGTATCATTGGAGGGAAGAGTCAGCGAATCAACGGGATGCCTGGGAAGACGGGCGGGGCACGGCGGCTGGGTCGACTCAAGGAGAAACGCAAGTCCAAGCACCAGCTGAAAAAACGAGTGCGTGTAAGGGAGAGGGGGAGTGAGACTGGAGGAAATGTCAGAGAAAAAAAGGTTATCAGGTGTCTTGTTACTGCTGCCGTAAATGGGTCTTGATATTTACCGTTGTCGGCCGTTTTTACACAGCATACGGTGCATAATGCACAGACATATTCTGATCCTAAATCAGTCCAATTTTTGCTATTTCTTTAGCTCTGTAACCTAGAGTGCGGTCTCCTACCTGGTTAAGTTTATTTTAAGGGGCAGTGTGTATGTAGGACAGTGTGGTTCTTTGTCTCAAAGGATCTTTTTGTGGCGTGGAAGGTTCTATAATAAAAAAGATTACACAATGGACATGAATAGTGAGATGGGTGGACTTAACAGAGGCATATGATCAGCAGTACTCGTATCTCTAACTCTCCCCTTGTTTTCCCAAGGAGGAGGAATCAAGTGACAGCAGCAAGTTTTATCCCCACCTTCTAATGAAACCCATGTCCAATAGAGAGAGGTACACACACACACACTGCGCGCACGTGCCAACCACTCTCCCCATTATGCACACGCCAACACAACACACATACTCACCGCTCTCGCTCGCTCTCTCTCTCTCCGTGGCTCAGAAACTTTGTGCTGAAACACCGGGTGTTCCTGCTCAGGAACTGGGAGAAGATGAGGGAGAAGCAGGAGCTGCTGAAGAGGGAGGGCGAGAGGGAGGCCAGCGGCGGCCTGTCCATCTACACACGCTGGGGAGGAGTCATCCGCGACGATGGAAACATCAAGTCAGGTCAGTGTGTGAGGAGTCAGAGGCGAGTGTGAGAGAGGAAACAGGGGACCATAGCCATATGTGCAGAATCACAGAACTAGAATGAATAGAATAATCATTCTATTTCTATATGCAGGAATGTACCAGAGGTACGTTTTCCAAAAAGCTTTGTAACACTAGCATGATCTTTCCTCCGTTGCTTGACTTGTGATGATATTAGTGCCACAAAGCTTTTGGTGAAACTCGCAGTTTAGTCCTGATTTATAAAACTGGTTGTTTGGATGCTGATTGGCTAAGCAGCGGTCCAAACCGTGCTGTATTTGCCGTCACAGGCACACTATGCCTGCTAACTGAAAATGATCACTGCGCCTCTCCCATAAGAGTATCATGTTGCTTTCCAAATCATCTCTTGTATTTATCTCAGCTCGCACATTATTTATCCTTGCTTCCAGCCTAGCATTTAGTTTGGTACTGTGGGGGTTAATATAAGCTTCGCTGTCTACCTGTCTGACCCCGGAACAATTTTTACTTTGGAATTTCAATCTCTGTACCATACATAGACTGTGAACGGTGCCTAGACGATACAACTATGCAAAAATGATTAACTTGGATCACGTCCGAAATAACTAACAACTAGATTTGTCTGAACTAAATCTTCTGGTGAAATAATTCAATTGTATGAATTTACTTATCAAAATAAGGTTTTAAAGACAATATGTACAATACCAGTCAAATGTTTGAACAGACCTACTCATTCAAGGGTTTGTATTTATTTGTACTATTTAAAATAGTGAAGATATCAAAACTATGAAATAACAAATATGGAATCATGTAGTAACCAAAAAAAGTGTTAAACAAATGTAAAAATATTTTGGATTCTTCAAAGTAGCCACCCTTTGCCTTGATGACAGCTTTGCACACTCTTAGCATTCTCTCAACCAGCTTCATGAGGAATGCTTTTTCCAACAGTCTTGAAGGAGTTCCTACATATGCTGAGCACTTGTTGGCTGCTTTTCCGTCACTCTGCGTTCCAACTCATCCCAAACCATCTCAATTGCGTTGAGGTTGATAGTCCCACTAATTGCAAACCAGATGGGATGGTGTATCGCTGCAGAATGCTGTGGTAGCCATGCTGGTTAAGTGTGCCTTGAATTCTAAATAGATAAGACAGTGTCACCAGCAAAGCACCATCACACCATAACACCTCCTCCTTCATGTTTTACGGTGGGAACCACACATGCGGAGATCATCCGTTCACCTACTCTGCGTCTCACAAAGACCCGGTGGTTGGAATCAAAAATCTCAAATCAGACCAAAGACAGATTTCCACGGTCTAATGTCCATTGCTTGTGTTTCTTGGCCCAAGCAGGTCTCTTCTTTTTAATGGTGTCCTTTAGTAGTGGTTTCTTTGTAGCAATTCGACCATGAAGGCCTGCTTCACACAGTCTCTTCTGAACAGTTTATGTTGATGTTTACTACTTGAACTCTGAAGCATGTATTTGGGCTGCAATTCCGAAGGCTGGTAACTTCAACTTATCCTCTGTAGCAGAGGTAACTCTGGTTCTTCCATTCCTGTGGCAGTCCTCATGAGAGCCTGTTTCATCATAGCGCTTGATGGGTTTTGCGACTGCACTTGAAAACATTCAAAGTTCTTGAAATTGTCCGTATTGACTGACCTTCATGTCTTAGAGTAATGGACTGTCGCTTATTTGAGCTGTTCTTGCCATAATATGGACTTGGTCTTTTAGCAAATAGGGCTCTCTTCTGTATACCACCCCTACCTTGTCACAACACAACTGATTGTCTCAAACGCATTAAGAAGGAAAGAGAATCCACAAATTAACTTTTAACAAGACACACCTCTTAATTGAAATGCATTCCAGGTGATTACCTCATGAAGCTGGTTGAGAGAATGCCAGGAGTGTGCAAAGCTGTAATCAAGACAAAGGGTGGCTACTTTAAAGAATCAAAAATATATTTAGATTTATCACTTTTGTTATTTTATAGTCTTATGCTACAATGTAGAAAATAGTAAAAATAAAGAAAAACCCTTGAGTGAGTAGGTGTGTCCAAACTTTTGACTGGAACTGTAATTCATTGTATTTTTTCTAAAAGCAAAACATAGCCTTTATATTTAAGCACTACGGCACACGAGGCAGTGCTGTATCATGAATACAGTCACAGGTAAATGGGTTGACTGGCCCGAACAACGCCATTTACCTGTGACTATTCATGATACAGCGCTGCCTCTTGTGGCTTATTGCTTACATATAATGGGTATGTTTTGTATGTGGTGTCAATGTTTTTGATGGCTTGTTGACTCAATTGCTCTGTGTGTGTGTGTGTTTGTTTGTCACGTTGTCGTCGCAGACGTGTTCCTGACACAGTTCTCGGCGCTGCAGACGTCCCGGTCGGTGCGCACGCGGAGGCTGGCGGCAGCCGAAGAGAACACGGAGGTCACCCGCACCGCCCGCCTGGCACACATCTTCAAAGAGATCTGTGACATGATCACCAGCTACAAGGGTCAGTGATACAAACACACATGCAATACACACTGACACACACTCGATCACTCACACACTGTACTCCTTCACATAAACTCCCTAGTCTCTAGGCAAACTTTCATTGCCATCTCTGATGTATTCAGAGAGACTGCTGGTCACCTGGTTTTAATTCAAGCAAATGGGCAAGACTGTATAAAGTCAACACTTCTCTGTAATGCAACCCAATCTCAACAGGACTCAGTCCACGTGCTTGTACTGACCACTACAACTGGCTTACCTGTGTGGCTTTTGCCTCGACAAACGTCTACTGATGTACATCTGATTCAAATTGGCAAAGACACATTTTCCCCTGAGTATATTTATGCCCTATAACAGTAAAAGGAAATACTCTGCCGAATATAATAAAACGTCTCTCTCTGTCCGTAGACTCAGCTGGTCAGACCCTTGCTGCTCCGCTGGTCAACCTACCTTCAAGAAAGCGGTAAGCGTTTGCGTGTTTGTTTTCATTATGCCTGCTAGTGCTTTCACCCATGTTTACTGTATGTAAGTGTATTGTGCAACACTTTTGTCTTATCCAGGTCAGAACGCCCTCAATGTTCTTATCGCTTCCTGCAACCATTACGATCATGTTTGGATTTATGACACGAGGCCCAGTTTTGGCTCTCACCCATGACTCATTGTGGTGTGTGTGTGTGTGTTTGACCCCAGGAACACGCAGTATTATGAGAAGGTGTCAGACCCGCTGGACCTGAGCACCATTGAGAAGCAGATCACCACAGGGCACTACAAGACTGTGGAGGCCTTTGACACCGACATGCTCAAAGTGTTCCGCAATGCAGAGGTGGGTCTCCCACAATCCTCCTCCCTATGGGATATACACAGCCACGGATCATTTACACACACAGCACAGAGGTATATTAAATTTACTGTGCAGGATGTAAGTGCCACTGGAATCTTAAGGGTACTCATTGCTAGACAGGGGGGTTGTTTAGCAGCAAAACCGATGTGTGCGCAACCGAGGAGCAAAACAGGCGTTTTTGGTTAAAAATCAAAGGATTGTTGGCACTGTCAATTATATTTCCTCTCCAAATCTTACATTTGCACAATGAGCTCTTGTTGCAGCTCAAATAGGTTGTAAAAGTTGTTGGTTAGCTAGCAAATTTTTGCCAGGTCAAAACACAAGACATGGTATCAATAACAAGATAAGAGCTGAAATGAGCCACCTACAATTCCCCACATGGCAGCTTCTTGTCTTGTTGCTAACTATCTGACTGTCTAGAATCATAACAACACACAGACTTCTGCCCCATCGACGCGTGCATTGTTTTCATGACATTGTCAGCAAACCCGTCAATGAAGCGGAAGTTTGAATTGCACCTTGAAAGTAATTTAGCCCGCCGTCCAAAGGCCCTCAGTGTCTGCAATGAACCCCAGGGAAAATGTATCCTTGTGCAAGGTCTTAGAATTCCCAGTGGGATATTGGAAGCCTGGTCAAACTTATTTAGGTAGCTTTGTTATTATTTTCATGGGAGCTGGTCTTTGACTCCACTTTACAACACACACTATTTCCCAAGTTTTCAACGTTGTTGCCCTGTGCACCTTCCATCCTGGCAGAAATACTACGGGCGGAAGTCGTCGGTTGGGAGGGATGTGTGCCGGCTGAGGAAGGCCTACTACGGAGCTCGCCACGAGGCTGCTGTTCAGATCGACGAGATCGTTGGGGAGACAGCCAGCGAAGCGGACAGCTCGGATTCGCTGGAGCGAGACCACGCCCATCACCACCACGGAGGGGGCTGGCCGGGCACCCACGACAAGGACGATGACATAATCCGCTGCATCTGCGGCATGTACAAAGACGAGGGCCTGATGATCCAGTGTGAGAAGTGCATGGTGAGAGAGGGTCTGGAGAATAGAGTCCCAAATGGTGACCTATTCCCTACATAGTGCACTACTTTTGACCAGAGTCCTATGGCCTAGTTTTGTCTCTTATAGCCCTATTGGTCCTTGTGAAAAGTAATGCACTTTATGGTGAATTTGGGACACAGCCAAACACTGCCGGCTCATTTTTGTGTTGAATGTTGGCCTGGAATCCAAACTGAATACGGATACAACTGAATATCAGTAACTCTAGTAGTAAAACCAAGTAATATTCAGTTTGGATTCCAGGCTTGTTGAATGTAGTGGTACCTGCCTGATGATTCCGAGTGAATGGTGAGTGTTTGTTCTTGTCTGTGGAAGCAATGTTTTAAAGCAGGAGTTGGTTATGTGAGAGACTGCTAAGCATGGCACTCTAATATAAATTGTTAGTGTTCGTTTTGGCTGTGATCCTGGTGAGAGTCAGTGTAAACGGTGATGTCTGTTTGTCACAGGTGTGGCAGCACTTTGACTGCATGCGGCTTGAGGCGGAGGTGGAACACTACCTGTGTGATCAGTGCGACCCCCGACCTGTGGACAGGGTGAGTGTTGTCATCTTTAACCCAAACTCGACCGCACCCCGTGGTCTAAACCAACCTGTTCAGTGGGTTTCTAATCAGACCATGGGTGGCTCTCTATGCTCATAGTACTGTGCTCCACACTCATGCTCCGAGTGCATGCTCAGAGGATGTTCTCCTGAGCATGTTCTTGTGAGGACGCGAGTGTGAATAAAATATTACATTTGAGAAGCAATCGCACTCCCCCTACTGTTATGGCATGCTGCACCTACCCATTCACTGAACATGATAATCTAGCTAGCCATCTAGTTTAACAGTCATAAACAAATTCAAACGAATGTTATGCAAAGTAGATGACTAGCTGTCAATTTTCCATGGGTAGCTAGCTACCAATTCTTTGTGGCTAACTAGCTTGCCAGTTCGCCTTATTGACTTACTATGGGCTTGTGATCTACGCACACTCCAGTGGGTAGGTATTATAGGCAGGTAAACATGCAAAAATGAATACAGTATGTATTAACATATCAAGCTAAAATATTGTAGCAGGCAACTTATGAAATGTGAATGGGCAACATTTCATTCCAAATCCTGAGTTTTTCTCTTGCCTGAGCTCAAATAATGGCCGCTATTGATTTCAAGACATTTTAGCATTTTTTGTGGTTGTCATATTTCTCTGCATACCTTCTGTTGAAGCTTGCGTCGATGCATGCTTCAAAATATGTACAAACGGAGAATGAAACCCACCGAATAGCTTAGTAGAACAATGACATTGTTTACCTGCAAGGCAGTAGTAAAAGCTTATATTTTGGGCTCTGATGGGAACGGCAGTCGAACTAAGCTCTTAAGGCATTTCTAAGTTATATTCTTGAAGAATCAATGGAGATATAATCAGTAATTTACAAGTCCAAAAATGTACAGTATGTACCATTCGCAGATTGCTGCTTGTAAATGTATCAGGGAATAGAGTGCCATTTGGGACAAAAACATTTTTGTTCCAGGCATGAACATTGTTCGATTAAAAACTAAAGGTGGTGATGTCTACGGCTGCTATGGTGATTGTATTACTGCCAAGCTCTGATCCTGCTGATGGTCATTAGTAGCCTACCAAACTTGATGATTAGTACTCCGCACTCTATTGTATCTGTATTTATTATGGATCCCCATTATCTGCAAATATATTCAAAATAATCAAAACAGACCTTATTTATATACGTATTCAGAACCTTTGCTATGAGACTCGATATTGAGCTCATAGCAAAGGGTGGATCCTGTTTCCATTGATCATCATGGAGATGTTTCTACAACTTAATTTGGAGTCCACCTGTTGTAAATTCAATTGATTGGACATGATTTGGAAAGACACACAACTGTATGTAAGGTCCCACAGTTGTCAGAGCAAAAACCAAGCCATGAGGTTGAAGGAATTGTCCGTAGATGCTCCAAGACTCTTCCTAGAGCTGGTCGCCCGGCCATACTGAGTAATCGGGGGAGAAGGTCCTTGGTCAGGGAGGTGACCAAGAACCCGATGGTCACTCTGACAGAGATCCAGAGTTCCTCTATGGAGAGGGGAGAACTCCAGAATGACAACCATCTCTGCAGCACTCCACCAAATCAGGCCTTTATGGTAGAGTGGCCAGACGGAAGCCACTCCTCAGTAAAAGGCACATGACAGCCTGCTTGGAGTTTGCCAAAAGGCACATAAAGGACTGTCAGACCATGAGAAAAAAAGATTATCTGGTCTGATGGAACCAAGATTAAACTTTTTGGCCTGAATGCAAAGGGTCATGTCAGGAGGGAACCTGGCACCATCCCTACAGTGAAGCATGGTGGTGGCAGCATCAATGATGTGGGGATGTTTTTCAGCAGGCAGGGACTGGGAGACTAGTCAGGATCGAGGGAAAGATGAACGTAGAAATGTACAGCGAGATCCTTGATGAAAACCTGCTCCAGAGCGCTCAGGATCTTAGACTAGGGCGAAGGTTCACCTTCCAACAGGACAACGACCCAAAGCACACAGCCAAGACAACACAGGAGTGACTATCCAAATACAGGTGCCAAGCTTTTAGCGTCATACCCAAGAATACTCGCGTCTTGTAATCGCTGCCAAAGGTGATTTGACAAAGTGCAGAGTAAAGGGTCTGAATACTTATGTAAATCTGATGTATAAGTTTTTTCTTTTTAATAGATTTTCAAAGATTCTTATGGGGTATTGTGTGTAGATTGAGGGGGGGAAAACTATTTAATCAATTCTAGAATAAGGCTGTAATGTGGAAAAAGTCAAGGGGTCTGAATGCACTGTATAAAATTAAAACATTACTATACATTCACAACAGGTACATTCACAACTAAATATCTACAACACAAAATCCATGTGTACGTGTGTATGTATTGTGTGTATGCATGTGTCTGTGCCTATGTTTGTGTTGGTGCTATTGTCCCTCATCACTCTGGCATCAATGCAAATGTAATCGAATATCAAATCAAACACTTAATGAAAGCCCATGAGGTCATGCTCATATTAAGCACATTGGTTTTCTTTACAACAGGAGTATAGTCTACCTGGCTGGCATGAAAATAAACCATGGGAAAAGCGCCCTCTGTTCACTATCTAAGTACATAGATTATGTATTTTTGACAGGTGCATGGTAATGGTCCATTCTAAATCAAAAGAAATTTCACACATATATTATTTAGTAAATGTAAAGACAATTTTTAATCAAGAATAGTCTGATGGGTGGCAGGATTAGCCCATCACTGGTGAATGATGTCCAATGTGTGCAGAAAGGCAAGAAACGGCACGTCTTTTTTTGCGACTTTTTCAAATCATAGTCGTGGACACCTCATGTAGCCTAGCCCATAGGCCTATATGTTTTGATAAGGTGGCCAAATAACAAATGAAAACTAAGCACATTAATCTGATATACAACTCTTCTAGAGCCTAACAGGCGGTGCATGAGTTTCAAGATAAAAATGCACCTTTTTAATAATAAAGCATTAAATGCATAATCACAATTGCGGTCATTTTTGAGAAGTGTTTTCCCGCGAATTGATTGCATTTTGGAACATTCACGCTTATAGCCTACTGCCATGTGTGCGTTTTTGCACTTATAATGTAAAGAAATAGCCTAATAGTTTATCAACATTAAGTTAAATGTTCTGATCTGTTCCATCAGCCTAATGGCTTTAAAAAAAAAAAAGAAATGTTATGCGAGTGGTTATATTACGTCGGGGATATTTATTTCTCGCACAGAAGGACAAGTTGCCCATTAGAATAGGTCAACTTTTGTACTATGGGGGACAGTAGATTGACATGCGTAGGCCTAACGAACAGCAAAAGCATCTTGTTGGCTGACGAAAGTAGGCTAAATGTGGACAGTTCTTACCTCTTCAATATGGCCTTAGAATTTGATAAGAGTGACACATGCAGTTGCATCCCAGACGTGTCTTCACTTGTAGCCTACTTCGGCACTGAGATGCCTGTGAGAAGGACCCGATCACGTGAGGGGCATTGGCTAATAAGAATTGAGATCTGAGAGAGACGTGAGTGAGACGTGCTCCGGAGCACGGCAACCGGGAGAAGGGAATTATAACTATTATATTCAGCCCAAGGGCACAACAGCCACTTTGGTCGCAAAAGTCTAGGCTTTTTTTAGGGGGCATTATGGCCACACGAGGGATGTCCCTGGGAAATTCGAGGCCTGGTGAGAATATTATCAAGTGCTTGTCAAATTGTGAATGAGATACGGATGAAGTGTGTGTAGCCTGCACAAGAAACAAATCAGAGCTCATGTCTTTCATGGAACGTTTTTCAAATCAGACGCATCATGCAGCTTAAGAATGTATTAAAAATCAAAACATATAGGCCAACGTTTATCGCAAGTTTGTTAGCCACATGTGTGCACTCCCTTGGAAATCATTTGAAGAAAATATCCTTTCTATTTTATTCAGTTATGTTTAATTGTATTTTCATACTATAAAATAATTGCTATGGAATTCTAAGCAAATCTTGCCTGAAATTATTTGGTGTAGCCCACAGCCATATGGCATAGCCATATCAGCGCCTAACATAAGGACAACTCAAGAGTATGCTATTCTGTTCTTCTGAAATAGAAATTTCGTTCATATCATGTTTCTTTAGACCTGTCTAAAATAATGGATTTAATGTGAAGGTGTAGGCTATATTAAATGGATTTAGACTTTATGTAATGTTCCAAAGGTCTGCATCCGTATGTGTGGAAGCCAAGAGATGCGAAATGTGTTTGTTACAGTTTTCCAAAACTCTAAACACAAAAATGCAAACACTGCATTCAAAACTGTTTCCTATTTCCAAAATGTTTTTTCGTTTTTTTTTGCATCAAAATGACACAGATCATATGAATAGATCTGTCTACCAACCAATAACACGAAACACTACTATGAATATCCTATCAGTAGGTTTATGCCTTTTGCATTTTCAGTGTTACACTTTAGCCGGTTGTAAAATATTATTACAGTAATGTATACCTACTCAAATATACATAAACACACCACATGCAATACAGTAACAAAAACATTGTCATTCATTTCCAAAATGCAGTATTTTTGAACACTTGTTTTGTATGTAAAACGTTCCATACCCAACAGGAGAGAACCAGGAAAAACATTCAGTAAAATAAAGGGTTTTCTGTACCCCCCCCAAAAAATGTAAGTGGCTCATTCTTTCAAAACTCTGAAGATAAAAACATGCAAAATGTAAGAAGAAAGGCTGCATCCTGCCTCCTATTTTGGTCTGGCCACAGCACCTCATCTTCATCACAAGCGATGTTCTCCCTGGCTAAACAGCAGGGAAAGAATTTTCTGGAGTGACGGATCCAGACGCCGAAAGCCCCCACATCAACTTCACCACATGCATCCTTCATTGCCTGGAGAAGAGGCATGCGTGCAAAGGTTGGCGGTCATACACCTTCCATCACCATGCTGAAAAAAACCTCTATAATTGTGAATATGGTGGGAGGTATAGAACAATAAATTGTGGGTGGGCGGTGAACCAGTTGCAGACCAGAGCAGACCGGTGGAAACGCACGTTGTCCCAGATGACAACATACCTAGGCTGCTCTGGTCCACCCCTCTGCTCAGCTGGAATGAGGATGCCATGTAGTGTATCCAGGAATGTGATGAGAAAGGCGGTGTTGTAGGGACCAAGGTTGGCATGGTGCCTTGCTGGCTAATGGCTGTGCACATTGTGATATTCCTTCCATGCTGTCCAGGGACATTGACAATGGCACTACCCTCACCACCTGGGGGCGGCCCGTCAGGAATTCCAGGATCCAGTTGCAGAGGGAGGTGTTTAGTCCAAGGATCCTTAGCTTAGTGATGAGCATTGAGGGCACTATGATGTTGAACGCTGAGCTGTAGTCAATGAATAGCATTCTCACGTAGGTGTTCCTTTTGTCCAGGTGGGAAAGGGCAGTGTGGAGTGCAATAGAGATGGCATCATCTGTGGATCTGTTTGAGTGGTATGCAAATTGGAGTGGGTCTAGGGTTTCCAGGATAATTGTGTTAATGTGAGCCATTACCAGCCTTTCAAAGCACTTCATGGTTACAGACGTGAGTGCTACGGGTCGGTGGTCATTTAGGCAGGTTACCTTAGTGTTCTTGGGCACAGTGGTGGTGGTGGTCTGCGTGAAACATGTTGGTATTACAGACTCGGACAGGGAGGTTAAAAATGTCAGTGAAGACACCTGCCGGTTGGTCAGCACATGCCCAGAGCGCAAGTCCTGGTAATCTGTCTTGTGAATGTTGACATGTTTCAAGTTCTTACTCACATCGGCTACGGCGAGCATGATCACACAGTCGTCCGGAACAGCTGACGCTGTCATCCATGCCTCAGTGTTGCTTGCCTCGAAGCGAGCATAGAAGTGACTTAGCTCGTCTGGTAGGCTCGTGTCACTGGGCAGCTCGCGGCTGTGCTTCCCTTTGTAGTCTGTAATAGTTTGCAGGCCCTGCCACCACGTAAGACGTGTTTGATGGTTCATCAGGGGACAAAGCGGGATATCTTATAAGCTTCCGGGTTAGAGTTCCGCACCTTGAAAGCGGCAGCTTAACCCTTTAGCTCAGTGTGAATGTTGCCTGTAATCCATGGATTCTGGTTGGGGTATGTACAGTTGAAGTTGGACGTTTACATACACCTTAGCCAAATACATTTAAACTCAGTTTTTCGCAATTCTTGACATTTAATCCCAGTAAAAATTCACTGTTTTAGGTCAGTTAGGATCACCACTTTATTTTAAGAATGTGAAATGTCAGAATAATAGTAGAGAGAGTGATTTATTTCAGCTTTTATTTCTTTCATCACAATCCCAGTGGGTCAGAAGTTTACATACACTCAATTAGTATTTGGTAACATTGCCTTTACATTGTTTAACTTGGGTCAAATGGTTCGGAAAGCCTTCCACAAGCTTCCCACAATAAGTTTGGCGAATTTTGGCCCCTTCCTCCTGACAGAGCTGGTGTAGCTGAGTCAGGTTTGTAGGCCTCCTTGCTCGCACACGCTTTTTCAGTTCTGCACACACATTTTCTATAGGATTGAGGTCAGGGCTTTGTGATGGCCACTCCAATACCTTGACTTTGTTGTCCTTAAGCTATTTTGCCACAACTTTGGAAGTATGCTTGGGGTTATTGTCCATTTGGAAGACCCATTTGCGACCAAGCTTTAACTTCCTGACTGATGTCTTGAGATGTTGCTTCAATATATCCACCTAATTTTCCTCCTCATGATGCCATCTATTTTGTGAAGTGCACCAGTCCCTTCTGCAGCAAAGCACCCTCACAACATGATGCTGCCACCCCCGTGCTTCACGGTTGGGATGGTGTTCTTCGGCTTGCAAGCATCCCCATTTTCCTCCAAACAGTTATATTTTTGTTTCATCAGACCAGAGGACATTTCTCCAAAAAGTATGATCTTTGTCCCCATGTGCAGTTGCAAACCGTAGTCTGGCTTTTTTTATGGTGGTTTTGGAGCAGTGGCTTCTTCCTTGCTGAGCGGCCTTTCAGGTTACGTCGATATAGGATTCGTTTTACTGTGGATATAGGTACTTTTGTACCTGTTTCCTCCAGCATCTTCACAGGGTCCTTTGCTGTCGTTTTGGGATTGATTTGCACTCTTCGCACACCAAAGTACGTTCATCTCTAGGAGACAGAACGCTTCTCCTTCCTGAGTGGTATGACGGCTGCGTGGTCCCATGGTGTTTATACTTGTGTACTATTGTTTGTACAGATGAACGTGTTACCTTCGGGCGTTTGGAAATTGCTCCCAAGGATGAACCAGACTTGTGGGGGTCTAAAAAAAAAATCCCTGAGGTCTTGGCTGATTTCTTTAGATTTTCCCATGATGTCAAGCAAAGTTTGAAGGTAGGCCTTGAAATACATCCACAGGTACACCTCCAATTGACTCAAATGACGTCAATTAGCCTATCAGAAGCTTCTAAAGCCATGACATAATTTTCTGGACTTTTCTAAGCTGTTTAAAGGCACAGTCAACTTAGTGTATGTAAACTTCGGACCCACTGGAATTGTGATACAATGAGTTATAAGTGAAATAATTAGTCTGCAAACAATTGTTGGAAAAATTACTTGTCATGCACAAAGTAGATGTCCTAACCCACTTGCCAAAACTATAGTTTTAACAAGAAATTTGTGGAGTGGTTGAAAAACAGGTTTTAATGACTCCAACCTAAGTGTATGTAAACTTCCGACTTCAACTGTACATACTGTCACTGTGGGGTAGACGTCCTCAATGCACTTTTTGGTAAAGCTAGTGACTGATCTGGTGTACTCCAATGCCATCGGAAGAATTCCAGGACATATTCCAGTCTGTGCTAGCAAACCAGTCCTGTAGTTTAGCATCTGATTCAAATAACCACTTTTTAATTGGTCTAGTGCTTCCTGCTTTAATTTTTGCTTGTAAGCCGGAATCACGAGTATAGAATTGTGGTCAGATTTGCCAAATGGAGGGTGAGGGAGACCTTTGTATGCATTTCTGTGTGTGGAGTACAGGTGATCTCGGGAAAAATATCCCCCTCTGGTTGCGCATTTAACATGCTGATAGAAATGAGGTGAAACTGTTTTAAGTTTCCCTGCATTAAAGTCCCCGGCCACTTGGAGCGCCGCCTCTGGGTGAGCGGTTTCCTGTTTGCTTATTTCCTTATACAGCTGACTGAGTGTGGTCTTAGTGCCAGCATCCGTCTGTGGTGGTAAAAAAACAGCCACAAAGTATAGACGGAAACTCTCTTGGCAAATAGTGTGGTCTACAGCTTATCATGAGAGACTCTACTTCAGGCGCGCATAATCTAGATACTTCCTTACAAATATGCACAGACCACCCCCCCTCATCTTACTGTGCTGTTCTATATAGCCAGTGCAGCGTATATCCCACAAGCTGAATATCCATGTCGTCATTCAGCCGCAATTCGGTGTAACATAAGAATTTTACAGTTTTTGATGTCCCGTTGGTAGGATATTCGTGATTGTACCTCTAATTTATTGTCCAATGATTGTACGTTGTCAAGTACTACTGACGGCAAAGACCGATTTCCCCACTTGCCGTCGGCGGATCTTTACGAGGCACCCCGCTCTGTGTCCTTTCTCTTGCCAATAATGGGGATTTTGGCTTTGTCGGGTGTCTGAAGTACATCCTGTGCATCCTGCTTGTTGGAGAAACAGATGTGTGTGATCGCTGTCCTGATATCCAGAAGCTCTTTTTTGCCGTAAGATACGATGGCAGAAACATTATGTACAAAATAAGTTACAAATACCGCGGGAAAAAACCACAGCACAATTGGTTAGGCGCCCGTAAAACAGCTGCCATTTCTTCCGGCGCCATTTTATGTGACAGATCTAGAGCAGTCAATATGGTGAGGCACAATACACTGGATTACAGTACTGTAATGTGTCTATACAGTGCTGATATGATGATAGTAAATTAACAGTATAGTACTTACTTACACATATTCATAGCGCTGTTCTTTAACCCTCTGAGTTACGCTCAAATGGCACCCTGTAGACCTGTTTCATCCGGATTCGGTTGCGCTGTAATACACGGTCCAATGTAGACAAGCCCACCTTGTGAATGTTATTGAATATTGTTTGTCTGCAATTATGTAGTTCTGGATTTCTCGTAGTCTATTGTTTGCCACCACAATGTTCACAATAGCGGTCTCCTGTTCTGGTGTGAACAGCCGGTGTCTTCCACCATGGCCTGGCCGTCTCTCAGTTCTGCAGAAGATCCAGAAATATATGATTGGTTACAGTAAGCTAAAATAATACATTTTCTTTAAATATAAATTGACATTGGCCAACAATCACTGAGTAACATAGGCCTACTGATATGTCAGACTGCAGTATACTACAGTATACATACATAAAGAGCATAGTGTAGATGGTAGGCAACTTACCAGTTGTCATTTCTGAATGTACGGATGATGGATGCAACCGTGTAGTGGCTCAGGTTGGCCTGAACTCTCTGCCCAGCCTCCCTCATACTCAATCCATGGTTGAGCACATGGTCAACCAATGTGTCCCTGATTTCATCTGAGATGACTGTCCTTCCTCGTCGTCCTCTTCCTCTCACTCCTTCACCTCTAGCTCTTGCTTCACCATTGACTTCCAAAACAGGAGAGCTCATCTGTGGCCTTTTATAGTGCTAAAGCTCTGATTTCTAAGTGAACAATTCAGCAACTAGTGTTTACACCTATGAGAAGTGGGTGTTGCCAATTGGTGTGTAGAGCTTGGCATTGTGATTGGCGTTGCTTTCCAAAGGGACAAAAAATATTTACATTTTGAATGTTGTGCCTAATGTAGAGAACTGTGTGTAGTGTTTTGCAAAAAGTGTGATATAATTGAAAACTGAGTGTAAAGCAGGAATTGTGCTTGCAGAATTGCAGACTTGGTTTAGGAATTTGGTACATGAGTTTCAGGTTTCGGTGATTGCGTTTCAAGTTCCAATTTTAGAGCGTAAACAATTGGGAAAAACTGTAATTAACGGTCAATTACAGTGAGACTGTCAAGCAAATAACTGCCAATCTCCGGCTGACACGACTTCATGACTGCCACAGCCATGGTTATGTCAAAGGAGTGCTTTGTCTGTTTCATCTTCCTGTTTCATCTGATATCCTGTCTCATTGGTGCTCCAGGAGGTGCCAATGCTGCCCCAGCCCAGCTACGCCCAGTCTGGCTCTATCTACCACATCTGTTTACTGCGAGACGAATTGCTGCTGCACCAAGGTATGGAGGGGGACTATAACCATGGTTGTGTGTGAAATGGCACCCTATTCCCTATATAGTGCACTACTTTTGACTAGGGCCCTGCTCAGAAGTATAGGGCTCTGGTCAAAAGTAGGCCACTATATAGGGAATAGAATGACATTTCAGACGCAACCCCATGTACTGTACAAGGCCACGTCAATGTTTTAGTATGTTTGTGTGCCAGTTGCACAGGTTGCCACATTGAATAAGGTCTGTAGCACCTTAGGGTGTGTTAAATATGCTTTATAAATAAAAAATCATGACAATTATGTAACCTGTCTGTCCAGGTGATTGTGTGTACCTGATGAGGGACAGCAGACGCACCCCAGAGGGCCAGCCAGTCAGGCAGTCCTACCGCCTCCTGTCCCATGTCAACAGGGACAAGCTGGACATCTTCCGCATTGAGAAACTCTGGAAGAGTGAAAAGTAAGGAATGGGGCAAAGGGAACACCACTTCGAGCCAGCACTGAGCAACATCAGCGATTTCATTGCTGTATTTTTGTCTCTGACTCTCTCGTCTCATTGTGTGTGTGCCCTGTAGGGGTGAGAGGTTTGCCTTTGGCCATCATTACTTCAGGCCCCACGAGACACACCACTCGCCCTCGCGCCGCTTCTACCACAACGAGTTGTTCCGCGTGCCGCTCTACGAGATCATCCCACTGGAGGCCGTGGTTGGGACCTGCTGTGTCCTCGACCTCTACACTTACTGCAAGGGTGAGACACACTCACACACAGTTTGTAAGGGAGATGTATAAACACACACTGAGCTAACACACATAATTATCTAAACTGACCTGTGGTGTTGTTTTCTTTCAGGACGGCCGAAGGGAGTGAAGGAGCAGGACGTGTACATCTGCGACTACCGCCTGGACAAGTCAGCGCACCTCTTCTACAAGATCCACCGCAACCGCTTCCCCGTGTGCACTAAGCCCTACGCCTTCAACCACTTCCCCAAGAGGCTGGCCCCCAAGAGAGACTTCTCGGTAAGAGGGTCCAAGAGGAGGGCCTGGGGGTTGTATTGAAGTGTTTTTCTGGAGTTTTAGTGAGGCTAGTTTGAGGTAGAATTGAATTTAGTGTAATCAGATTAGTGTATCAGAGTTGATTTATCAAAGATGATGGATCGGGCACTAGTGATGACTGATGTGCCTACCATTATTTTACTGTGTACTGTTTTTGCAAACTGTTAGTTATCCTAAGAGAGAAGATGGGGGTTCAGCTTGATAGTTAATTCTGCTCCAATTCGTATCGCTTATTCATAAAACTAATTGTTAATAATCCCAAAATCTAAGTTGTGCATGAACAACTTGTAAGTCAACTGAAAGTCTGTTCCTTCCCAACCTCGCCTTAGCCACACTACGTTCCCGACAACTACAAGAGGAACGGGGGGCGTTCGGCCTGGAAGAGCGAGCGGCCCAAAGGAGCCTGTGAGGACGATGCTTCCCCGTGTGACCAGGTTGACAACTTCTGTCCGGAGAGTGAAAACGGAAGAGGGGTGGAGGGGGACATGGATGCTGCCCAAGAAGAAACCACACTCCCTGCGGCTGCCCAACCCCCGCAACCAGTTGGGCCAGGGGAGGGAGAAGAAGAGGAAGGGGGGCAGGAGGTAGAGGAGCATAGGGAGCTGGAGGAAGGTGCAGCAGAGATAGGAGTTGACATGCTGGAACTCCTCCCCTCCATGTCTTCCTCACCCCTCCATCACTCTGGACTTGGCAGGAGGGAGGCGCAAAGGGATCGGCTAAACAAGATTCTGCTGGATCTGCTACACAGATCACCCAATAAGAATGGTGAGCAGGCAATGAGGAAACGGGTATAGAGACACTGGGTGGTTTGATGAAGAGGGATACTTGATGAAGGGGAAATATCTGACAGTTAACTTAGTGTCATTGGTGTTTAGTAACTTCTCTCTCTTCTTTCAACAGCCATAGATGTCACTTATCTTCTAGAGGAGGGGTCAGGGCGGCGATTACGTAGAAGAACGCTTGGATTCGGAGACTTTGTGGGTAGAAAATGATGTTGCCACTTACCTGGCAAGCACAATCCCCTTTCATTCACTTGGGAGTGTGAAATGGAAAACATGGTAAGGGAAGATGACATTTGCAAAGAGAAAGTGACCACAAAGGGCAAGGGTTGGTACCCTTCCCGGGCGTGTCCCCTCTTCCCCAACCTGTCATCAAGTGATTAGACAACCCAACGGTTTGAAGCAGTGCACTCGGCAGTCGTGGCCATTGGTAGCGGTTTTGTTGGGGACGCAAGGACTTCTCAGGAGGGTGGACCCAGACTTATTGAAGTACGATGCAAATGCTTTTTTTTTTTACGTAGGAAAAAGTACCCCATGCACTTAAAAAAGTGCATTGAACAAATATTAATCAAAGACAGCCCTGGTTACTCAGGGCGAAGAGATTATTATATAGGCTTCACATTATCCATACACATGGCTCATCAGTGCAACCTTGAGTAGAATTATTTTTAGTGAGCAAAAGAAAGGAACATGTGGTACTGGACATGGCTGTGGCATAGTCATAGACTCAAATATACTTCTTTTTTTTTTTTTTACGACATCAAATGGGAATGAGGAGGCTGGAGACCTGCGCCCCCAGTGGGACTAAGTGGTAATGAAACTAAACCTAAATGTACCAGGATAAGAGGCATAGGAGTGACATAGGAGGCTATGCAGTGGACTGTATGAGCAACTTGTAAACACACACTGCTGCTGATGAACTAGGAGAAGCTGCAGGAACGAGGTTGGTCAACTGCACTTTGGTACCATGGATATTGTTGGCTCTCTAATGTATCAACGAGACACACTAACACTCACATGTTATTGGGTGATGCAGTCTGAAAAGTTAATAATAAGTATTTCTTTTTCTTTCATACTGTAATAATTCATTAGGAACAGAGAAGGAAGGACGGGATTGTGTTTGTAAAGAATAGCTGGTGGTCTTTGGAGAGATAGAATGTGCGCTTTTGGTCAGTCAAGTGTCTTGTTCAGTTTGTGAGGCAGTCCGCTTCACCCCTCTTTCTGAAGTACCTGATTCACCAGCTTAATGAAGTCAGGCGGCGGGAACACTGACTCTTACTGTAACGCCTTAGAACGCCGTGGTCCCTGACTGCCTTGCGTGAGTGTATGCACATTTGTGTGTCTAATCTGCCAGAATTCTTGAAGAAAAAAAATTATGAAAAAATTAAGGGCTTGATGGCAATTAACATTTTATGGGAAATTATGGAAACCATAGGTAACGTAAAATGTATTGTGACGGTCATATTTTCTTATATTCTGTGAAAAGGGGTATCTGTTGGGAAGGGATTCTAGCTGTAAATGTTTTCTTCAAATGTGTTTCTGGTTGCCATGGAGAATATTTTAAATCATTTGTGAGATTTGATGAGATTTATTTTTTCCAAATGCTTCTGTTTAAAATGAGACTTAGAGCGAGATGTCCCATCAAGATGGACTGGCATAGAGATGGAGAGAGTAAGAAAACAGACGGAAAGAGGACAGAAAGTTGTACAGTGCCAAGTTATGTATATACAGACTGGGATAATGTGAGAAGTGTCTCCAAAAGCAATATCTTGATAATGGATTTCGTGTATTGTACAGGACTCAGCCCCATATGTATTATAATTATTATTTCTGCCATTTGTATTACTATAATCAAGACACTTAAGCTTGGGAGAGAAGGTGTTTTTGTCCAGTAAAACGTACAACTGTCCTAATTGAATGACATGAACTTAAACAGAGTTTTTGTTGCCTAAAAGTTATACTGAACAAAAATATAAATGCAACATGCAACAATTTCAAAGATGTTACTGAGTTACAGTTCATAAGGAAATAGGTCAATTGAAATGAATTCATTAGGCCCCAATCTATTGATTTCACTGATATGCAACTGTTGGTAAAAGATACCGTGAAAATGCTGAGGCCCATTTTTTTAAAGGCATCTTTGTGCATTCAAATTACCATAGATAAAATGCAATTGTGTTCGTTGACATCAGCAAACCGCTCACCCACACGACGCCATACACGTGGTCTGCGGTTGTAAGGCCCGGCTGGATATACTGCTAAATTCTCAAAAATAATGGAGGCGGCTTATGGTAGAGAAATTAACATTAAATTCTCTGACAACAGTTCTGGTCGACATTCCTGCAGTCACTATGCCAATTGCACGCTCAACTTCACACATCTGTGGCATTGTGTTGTGACAACTGCACATTTTAGTGGCCTTTCATTGTCCCCAGCACAAGGTGCACCTGTGTAATGATCATGCTGTTTAATAAGCTACTTGATATTCCACACTTGTCAGGTGGATGAATTATCTTGGTCAAGGAGAAATGCTCACTAACAGGGATGTGAACAAATTTGTGCATAATGAGAGAAATAAGCAATTTATGCATATGGAAAATCTCTGGGATCTTTTAGTTCTGCTCATGAAATATGGGACCAACCCTTTACATGTTGCGTTTATATTTTTGTTCAGTGTGAGAAGAATGTCAAACGAACTTCATTGGGACGTAACAGTGACTCTGAAATTACATCTGTCGCTGTAATATTACTTTTGAGGAGAAAATGTGCTCCTTGTTTTTGCTGCAAAGTGTTGAACACTAAAAAAACAAACCAACTTAATGTTGATATTTTTAAAGATGTCAGCTCCAATATGTTACCCCCCCTGAGAAATTGTTCAATTTGATGCTTGTATTTGTGTGTTTTGTGTGATTTGTTTAGTTATTTTTAGACAATCACAAAATAAGATACAAGCATTGTAAATGGACATACTGGCAGACATTTTGTGATGTGTACAGTTTGTCAACTTCTTCCACTCGTTAAAAGTTTGTAATTATGATTCTAAAGTTATGAAAATGCCGTTGGTTTTTACTTTTTGTTTTATATTCAATTTGTTTTTGTTTTTTAATAAAAAGCACTACATTATTGTGAATAAATGTTTATTTTGCCTTGCCTTTTTGATCATGTTAAATTGTGCTCTGGATTTCCTTAATATAATTGAGTTATATTCAGCCGTCTAAGCAGGGATGTAGAAAAGCAGCTCCCAGGTTTAGATAGGTGGCTGCCGGTGCATAAGAGCTCATTTAATTATGGAGTTCAGCAGGTACACACACAAACCATAAAAAGGAAAATCAGAGGTCCGGATGCAAAAATATACTCAATTAAAATCCATACTCAAGACTAGAAAAAGTCCCTGTACAGTTAGTTACTCACTTGCACATAAGCACCTTGACATGGATCTCCACGCTGTCCTATTCAGGGCCAGGTCCCAGTCTGTGGTTTTGAGTCCCAGGTTGTGTAGGTCGTCCTCCAATTGGTTCGATCATCTGGCTCTCGGTCTTCCTCTTGGGTGTGGCCAGTTGGAGGATGGCTCTTTATCTGACTAGGTGACTGAACAGTCAGAGTACTAAGAGGACAGAGGAGCCTCTTAAAGAAGAAGTTACAGGTCTGTGAGAGCCAGAAATCTTGCTTGTTTGTTTGGTGACCAAATACTTATTTTCCACCATAATTTGCAAATAAATTCATTAAATATCCTATGTGATTTTCTGGATTTTTTTTCTCATTTTGTCTGTCATAGTTGAAGTGTACCTATGATGAAAATTACAGGCCTCTCTCATCTTTTTAAGTGGGAGAACTTGCACAATTGGTGGCTGACCAAATACTTTTTTGCCCCACTGTACTTAGTCAGTTAGGAAAGCTAAGGCTAGCTTTTTCAAACACTAATTTGCTTCCTGTAGCACTAATTCCAATAAGTTTTGGGACACTAAAGTCCAAGGACAATAAGAGCACCTCCTCCCAGCTGCCCACTGCACTGAGGATAGGAAACACTCAACACTGATAAATCTACGATAATCGAGAATTTCAATAAGCATTTCTCTACGGCTGGCCACGCTTAGCACCTGGCTACCCCTACCCCGGCCAACATCTCAGCACCCCCTGCAGCAACTTGCCCAACCCTCCCACGCTTCTCCTTCACCCAAATCCAGACAGCTGATGTTCTGAAAGAACGGCAAAATCTGGATCCCTACAAATCAGCTGGGCTAGACAATCTGGACCCTCTTTCTAAAAATTATCCACCGAAATTGTTGCAACCCCTATTACCAGCGTATTCAACCTCTTTCGTATCGTCTTAGATCCCCAAAGATTGGACAGCTGCTGCGGTCATCCCCGTCTTCAAACTGTTATGGACCTATATCCATCCTTCCCTGCCTTTCTAAAATTTTCAAAAGCCAAGTTAATAAACAGATCACTGACCATTTCGAATCCCACCGTACCTTCTCCACTATGCAATCATCTGGTTCCGAGCTGGTCATGGGTGCACCTCAGCCACGCTCAAGGTCC
The DNA here is from genome assembly GCF_016432855.1 of Salvelinus namaycush. Taxonomy (NCBI): domain Eukaryota; kingdom Metazoa; phylum Chordata; class Actinopteri; order Salmoniformes; family Salmonidae; genus Salvelinus; species Salvelinus namaycush. Next base: position 2,583,543 of record NC_052338.1, on the reverse strand, counting down.
AAAACGATATCATAACCGCCATTGATAAAAGACAGTACTGTGCAGCCGTATTCGTCGACCTGGCCAAGGCTTTCGACTCTGTCAATCACCACATTCTTATCAGCAGACTCAATAGCCTTGGCTTCTCAAATGACTGCCTCGCCTGGTTCACCAACTTCTTCTCAGAGTTCAGTGTGTCAAATCAGAGGGCCTGTTGTCAGAGGTCTGGACAGTCTCTATGGGGGTGCCACAGGGTTCAATTCTCGGGCCGACTCTTTTCTCTGTATATATCAATGTCGTCCCTCTTGCTGCGGGTGATTCTCTGATCCACCTCTACGCAGACCACACCATTCTGTATACATCTGGCCCTTCTTTGGACACTGTGCTAACAAACCTCCAAACGAGCTTCAACGCCATACAACACTTCTTCCGTGGCCTGCAACTGCTTTTAAATGCTAGTAAAACTAAGTGCATGCTCTTCAACCGATTTCTGCCCGCACCCTCCCGCCCGACTAGCATCACTACTCTGGACTCTGGTTCTGACCTAAAATATGTGGACAACTACAAATACCTATGTGTCTGGTTAGACTGTAAACTCTCCTTCCAGACTCACATTAAGCATCTCCAATCCAAAATTAAATCTAGAATCGGCTTCCTATTTCGGAACAAAGCCTCCTTCATTTAATGCCGCCAAACATACCCTCGTAAAACTGACTATCCTACCAATCCTCGACTTCGGTGATGTCATTTACAAAATAGCCCCCAACACTCTACTCAGCAAACTGGATGTAGTCTATCACAGTGCCGTCTGTTTTATCACCAAAGCCCCATATACTACCCACCACTGTGACCTGTATGCTGGCCCTCACCACATATCCGTCGCCAAACCCACTGGCTCCAAGTCATCTGTAAGTCTTTGCTAGGTAAAGCCCCGCCTTAACTCAGCTCACTGGTCACCATAGCAACACCCACCCGTAGCACGCGTTCCAGCAGGTATATTGCACTGGTCATCCCCAAAGCCAACACTTCCTTTGGCCGCCTTTCCTTCCAGTTCTCTGCTGCCAATGACTGGAGCGAATTGCAAATATCTCTGAAGCTGGAGTCTTAAATCTCCCTCTAACTTTAAGCATCAGCTGTCAGAGCAGTTTACTGATCACTGTACCTGTACACAGCCAATCTGTAAATAGCACACCCGACTACCTCATCCCCAGATTATTACTTACCCTCTTGCTCTTTAACACCCCAGTATCTCTACTTGCACATCATCATCTGCACATCTATCACTCCAGTATTAATGCTAAATTGCAATTATTTTCGCCTCTAGGGCCTATTTATTGCCTACCTCCCTTTTCTTCTACATTTGCACACACTGTACATTGATTTTTCTATTTTTGTGTTATTGATTGCACGTGTAACTCTGTGTTTTTGTCGCTTTGCTTTATCTTGGCTAGGTCGCAGTTGTAAATGAGAACTTGTTCTTAACTGGCCTACCTGGTTAAATAAAGGTGAAATATATATATTTTTAAAAGGCCCTAATCTATGGATTTCACGACTGAGAATACAAATACCTTTAAAAAAAGGAAGGGGTGTGGATCAGAAAACCAGTCAGTATCTGGTGTGTCACCATTTGCCTCATGTGACCCACCCTTCGCATAGAATTGATCAGGCTGTTGATTGTGACCTGTGGAATGTTGTCCCACTCCTCTTCAATGGATGTGCTAAGTTGCTGGATATTGGCGGGAACTGGAACACGCTGTCGTACATGTCGGTCTAGAGCAAACATGCTCAATGTGGGACATGTTCAGCTTCCAGTAACTGTACAGATCCTTGCGACTTGGGGCTGTCCAATATGCTGAAGCATGAGGTAATGGTAGCGGATGAATGGCAACAACCATGGGCCTCAACTCATCACGGTACCTCTGTGTATTCAAATTGCCATCGATAAAATGCAATTGTGTTTGTTGTCCGTCTAACCATACCATAACCCGCCACCATGGGGCACTCTGTTCACAACGTTGACATCAGCAAACCGCTCGCCCACACAGTCTGTCATCTGCCCCATACAGTTGAAACCAGGATAATTCTGTGAAGAACACACTTCTCCAGGGTGCCAGTAGCCATCGAAGGTGAGCGTTTGCCCATCCTAGTCGGTCACGACGCGAAACTGCAGTCAGGTCAAGACCTTGGTGAGGACGATGAGCACGCAGATGCGCATGAGACAGTTTGTGCAGAAATGTTTTGGTTGTGCAAACCCAGTTTCATCAGCTTCCCGGGTGGTTGGTCTCAGACAATCCCGCAGGTGAAGAAGCCAGATAATGGAGGTCCTGGGGTGGTGAACAAGATGGCGGTCTCCGTTTTGCTTTACGATTCCCACAAGTGTCAGGGGACTCGTCTGGTTGGTACTGTCGATGTGCCAACTTCTGTTTGTAGCGTCTGAACCGTTTGGGCTACAAACTAATGTGAAGGCCAGTTGGACGCACTGCCAAATTCCCTAAAATTATATTTGAGGCAGCTTAGGGTAGAGAAATTAACATTCAAATCTCTGGCAACAGCTCTGGTGGACATTATTTTAGTCAGTAGGCCAATTGTAAGCTCCATCAACTTGTGACATTGTGTTGTGTGACACAACTGCACATTGTAGAGTGGCCTTTTATTGTCCCAACACAAGGTGCACCTGTGCAATGATCATGCTTTTTCATCTTGATCATGCTGTTTAATCTTCTTGATAGGCCACACCTGTCAGGTGGATGGGTTCTCTTGGCAAAGGAGAAATGCTCACTAACAGGGATGTAAACCAATTTGTGCACAACATTTGAGAGAAATAAGCTTTTTGTGCATATGGATAATTTCTGGGATCTTTTATTTCAGTTAATGAAACATGGAACCAACACTCTCCATGTTGCGTTTTATATTTTTCTTCAGTGTAGTTCGTAGGTCCAATCGTTTGGACGCTACAGACGGTTTCCTGAGAATACCTATTTTTGGCTCATTGTCTGACAAACACCACTCTAGTTCTGCCACCTTTCACCACAGATGCGGAAGTGCGACATAGGCGGTAGACGCATCCAAAGCATCTCCAGCTTAAATTGACAGATTTAGAATGGGATTTCTTTATTATGTTACTTAGATTGAGAGCGGACCCCTGGACCTCAGTTAATCTTTCAATCACCCACGTGAGTATATGCTCCTAAAAAGAGGCGGGACTTGCAGCGCGTCAAATATCGCAGATAGAACGGAGATGTATTTTTGCAACTGGCTACGCAGACGCTCGTTGATACGTGCGAGCAGTGTGGGTGCAATGATTGAATAACATGTGTACTTTTATTTTGCAACGCTCGCGCACACGAAGCAAGCACGTTAAGGCAACCTCTTTGCACATGGGGAAAATAGCAAAATGCCAGTCTCCACTCAACATTCTCCCCCCAAGCAGACTTGGGTAGAGGTGGAAGAGGTGGATCATCTTCCTCTGGTTTCAGACAATATGCTGGCCAAATAATCAACTACCAACTTTTGTATAAACTCTGACTAGCCAATTGGAGTATTACTGTTATCAAAAGGGAGCTAATGGGTTTGAATGACCTTAAAGTCGATTCAGCCCCTTTTTATACAGTTTAAAATAAACGTAACGTCACGGTAACACAATACTGTCATAACCCCAATTTAATGATGCAACAATTCACGTGTTTACATTGTTTGCCTGGGTGTCACGCTGGATGGAGCTGAACATTGACACATCAGGTGCTGAGAGTGTAAAAGACTGGCAGGAGTACAAAGGATGTCCCCATTCCATCCATTGCAGCTCATTTTAAGTTTAATTAGCAGCTAACAGAGGCATGAAATAAATGTTGTCCAATGAGCCTTCACAAATTTTTCTTGAAATGCATTCACCAGTAGAGACTCGTTTTTTCATCCTGGTGCGTGCTGGCACTTTTCAAGTGACAACTAAAAAGTATGTAAAACAGATCGCTATTTTTGTACTTTGTTTGGCTTGGTATCGTAAATGTTTTAACTAAATCAGGAGCTTGCTGATATACAAAGACATTTGAATGGAACTCATAAACTACAATGCATCCAATGTGCACACAAGGATCCCTGGCTGCATCCTAGTTCCTACACCTGTTTATTTTCAGAGTTAGAGATTTCACCTCTTATGAAGTGAACAGGTGTGGAAGTGTGTAGTATTTCATGTCAGTGTTTTTGTTTATTGATTGCACTAGAGTAGACAAGTGACACGTGGAATTATAAACAATGGGGAAATAGCAGGAAAAAACTTTAATTTGTAATTCAAATTGAGATACAAATTGGTAGCCTGGGTACCAGACCTGCTATCATGCCAGTTCTTGTCATAAGCCAAACAAGGGGTGGCAAGGTGTGGAATGATAGCACAAATTGGTTCGGGTACCCACGATAACAAATTGGGTAGGGGAGTTAAGATTTTTACTCTGCTATCTATAGTTTATGCTGCCTGCCCCTGTTCGTCATCTACTTGAGCAGAGGCCGTTTTGTTGAGAGGATCCCTGAGTGACATCAGTTCTTTTATCTTGAGGAAGGAATCACAGTCTGGAGGGAAACGGTTTCTCTTTAGGAAAACAAAAAGAGAAGTGGACTGGGGTCACATTCAGTGTTAAAGACACCGAAAACAGGAGTAATTAAGTTGTTTAATTATATGAATCTTCAAGCTTTTAAACCTGTCAACAAACACACACAAAGAGCAGATCAATGCACCACACACACACACACACACACACACACACGGAAGAGCTTGAAAAGACAAGACTCACATTGAGACAGAGACGAAGCAGACCTCCCCCTTCAGTCTGCGCCCCCACTGAGGATAGGAAGAGGAGCAGCGACTGCTCTGAAAGCATGTTGCCTACAGGAAGGAGAAACCAGCATAGCTACTACATCCCAATACAAAGACAATTCAAGTCATTGTACTTTTTTTTTTTAAAGAAGCGTCCTCACTTCAACATCACATTATAATTGCAACCAAAAAAATCTTCCAATGTTACAACTACAGCAATTATTCCCATGTGATGAAAGCTGCCTTCACTGAAGATGTTGTTAGTATGCTCCAAATGGCATCCTATTCCCTATAAAAAGTGCTTTACTTTTGACCAGGGCCCATAGGGCTCTGGTCAAAAGTAGTAGGGTGTAATTATGGACGCAGACTGTGTTGTGAAAGTGGCAGAGGTGGGACCAAGTCACTATTATTAGAGTCACAAGGTTTGAGTCTCTAGTCAAGTCCAAGTCCTGCATTCTAAGAGCAAGTGAAGTCGAGTCAAGTAAAATAAAATCTAGACTTGTAGTTGAACCAGTCATTACACATCTTTATTTATTGAGGCTACAGACAGCCGTTTTCATTAGTCTGCAGCACGTTTTGGAAAAAAAGGAATTGTTGCATCTAGTTGTGTTGTTGTCCTCCGTTGGCTAGCTAGCTAAAATTTTCCCTTTCCTAAATAAGCCATGGATGGAGATATGGATTTTGACTTAATTCTCTGTACTGGCCAATGATTATAAAGGTCATTCCGATCCAACCATGAATTCATACATTCTTCATCTGGCCTGAGAGGATGGAAGTTCAATATGTAGCTAGATGTAGAAGGCTAATGTTAGCTTGCTGGCTAATTGTTGCCCATGATAGGAAGTTAGGCTAGCGAGCAAGCATTTTAGCCAGGTAGCCTAGGCCAACAAAAACTAAAAGCATGTACTGTATGACAGAGTCACAGACCGTTTCGGCCACATGAAAGACAGGAGGATGGCATTGGCATTTCTCTACAAGTAGGGTGAGTCCACAAGTTTTTTCTACTTACTGATTTTACCCACGCACTGCTACCCGACACACTGAGGTGCGCACAGTCCTATTACACACAACCACAATGTCTGATACAGAGGCTATTTCTTTTGGGCTATTTCCCATGTATATTTGGTAAATCTACTTGTATATTTTGTACGATATGGCGCTTTCACCATTGGCGAGCACTTTGTTCTCTTGTTGAAATGTTTGCTGTTGACACAAACACATGGAGCGCCGACAAACACATGATACCATATATTTAATTAAATTAACAGAACTTCTACTTCATGAGTCATGTGCACATGAAAGTTCGCAATAAACATCGTGCCCACGCGGAAGGTAAGAAATGGTACATGAAAACATATCTATCAAACATGAAACAGAAATGTCCAAGTGTTGCAATAAACAGTACAGGAATGGAATGATGAAACGCTAGCAATTATTTTAGGCTTAGATGGAATATATACACTGAACAAAAATATAAAACGCAACATGTTAAGTCTTGGTTCCATGTTTCATGAGATTGAATAAAAGATACCGAAATGTTCCATACGCAAATTTTGTGCACAAATGTGTTTACATCACTGTCAGTAAGCATTTCTCCTTTGCCAAGATAATCCATCCACCTGACAGGTGTGGCATATCAAGCTGATTAAAAAAAAATATATATATTTTATTTCACCTTTATTTAACCAAGGTAGGCTAGTTGAGAACAAGTTCTCATTTACAACTGCGACCTGGCCAAGATAAAGCAAAGCAGTGTGACAGACAACAACACAGAGTTACACATGGAATAAAGAAGCCAATGACACAGTAGAAAAAAAGAAAGTCTAGATACAGTGTGTGCAAAACGCATGAGGTAGGCAATAAATAGGCCATAGTAGCAAAGAATTACAATTTAGCAGATTAACACGAGTGATAAATGAGAAGATGATGATGATGTGCAAGTAGAGATACTGGTGTGCAAAAAAGCAGAAAAGTAAATAAAAACAGTATGGGGATGAGGTAGGTAGATTGGGTGGGCTATTTACAGATGGACTATGTACAGCTGCAGCTGCAGCGGTTAGCTGCTCAGATAGCTGATGTTTAAAGTTCGTGAGGGAAATATAATTCGTTCCAGTCACTGGCAGCAGAGAACTGGAAGGAAAGGCGGCCAAATGAGGTGTTGGCTTTGGGGATGATCAGTGAGATATACCTGCTGGAACGTGTGCTACGGGTGGGTGTTATCGTGACCAGTGAACTGAGATAAGGCGGAGCTTTACCTAGCAGACTTATAGATGACCTGGAGCCAGTCTGGGGTCTGGCGACGAATATGTAGCGAGGGCCAGTCAACTAGAACATACAGGCCGCAGTGGTGGGTGGTATAAGGTGATTTGGTCACAAAACGGATGGCACTGTGATAGACTGCATCCAGTTTGCTGAGTAGAGTATTGGAAGCTATTTGTAGATGACATCGCCGAAGTCGAGGATCGGTAGGATAGTCAGTTTTACTAAGTTAAGTTTGGCGGCGTGAGTGAAGGAGGCTTTGTTCCGAAATAGAAAGCTGATTCTAGATTTGATTTTGGATTGGAGATGTTTAATACGAGTCTGGAAGGAGAGTTTAGTCTAGCCAGACACCTAGGTATTTATAGTTGTCCACATATTCTAGGTCAGAACCGTCCAGGGTGGTGATGCTAGTCAGAGGGGCGGGTGCGGGCAGCGAACGGTTGAAAAGCATGCATTTGGTTTTACTAGCATTTAAGAGCAGTTGGAGGCCACGGAAGGAGTGTTGTATGGCATTGAAGCTCGTTTGGAGGTTAGTTAGCACAGTGTCCAAGGAAGGGCCAGAAGTATACAGAATGGGGTCTACGTAGAGGTGGATCAGGGAATCACCCGCAGCAAGAGCGACATCATTGATATATACAGAGAAAAGAGTCGGCCCGAGAATTGAACCCTGTGGTACCCCCAGAGACTGCCAGAGGTCCGGACAACAGGCCCTCCGATTTGACACACTGAACTCTGTCTGCAAAGTAGTTGGTGAACCAGGCGAGGCAGTCATTAGAGAAACCAAGTCTGCCGATAAGAATACAGTGATTGACAGAGTCAAAAGCCTTGGCCAGGTCGATGAAGACGGCTGCACAGTAGTGTCTTTTATCGATGGCGGTTATGATATCGTTTAGTACCTTGAGCGTGGCTGAGGTGCACCCGTGACCGGCTCGGAAGGGCAGGATAGATATAGGTCTATAGCAGTTTGGGTCTAGAGTGTCACCCCCTTTGAAGAGGGGGATGGCGGCGGCAGCTTTCCAATCCTTAGGGATCTCGGACGATACGAAAGAGAGGTTGAACAGGCTGGTAATAGGGGTTGTAACAATGGCGGCGGATAGTTTTAGAACGAGAGGGTCCAGATTGTCTTGCCCAGCTGATTTGTACGAGTAGCTGCGGGGGGGGGGGGGGGGGGGGGGGGCTGTTGGCCGGGGTTGGAGTAGCCAGGAGGAAGGCATGGCCAGCTGTAGAGAAATGCTTATTGAAATGTTCGATTATCATGGATTTATCGGTGGTGTTACCTAGCCTCAGTGCAGTGGGCAGCTGGGAGGAGGTGCTCTTGTTCTCCATGGACTTTACAGTGTCCCAAAACTTTTTGGAGTTAGAGCTACAGGATGCAAATCTCTGCTTGAAAAAGCTAGCCTTTGCTTTCCTGACTGACTGCGTGTATTGGTTCCTGACTTCCCTGAACAGTTGCATATCGCGGGGACTATTTGATGCTATTGCAGTCCGCCACAGGATGTTTTTGTGCTGGTCAAGGGCAGTCAGGTCTGGAGTGAACCAAGGGCTATATCTGTTCTTAGTTCTGCATTTTTTGAAAGGGGCATGGTTATCTAAGATGGTGATGAAATTACTTTTAAAGAAAGACCAGGCATCCTCGATTGACGGGATGAGGTCAATATCCTTCCAGGATTCCCGAGCCAGGTCGATTAGAAAGGCCTGCTCGCAGAAGTGTTTTAGGGAGCGTTTGACAGTGATGAGGGGTGGTCGTTTGACCGCGGACCCATAGCGGATACAGGCAATCAGGCAGTGATCGCTTAGATCCTGATTGAAAACAGCAAAGGTGTATTTGGAGGGCAAGTTGGTCAGGATAATGTCTATGATGGTGCCCATGTTTACGGATTTAGGGTTGTACCTGGTGGGTTCCTTGATGATTTGTGTCAGATTGAGGGCATCTAGCTTAGATTGTAGGACTGCCTGGGTGTTAAGCATATCCCAGTTTAGGTCACCTAACAGAACAAACTCTGAAGCTAGATGGGGGGCGATCAATTCACATATGGTGTCCAGGGCACAGCTGGGAGCGGAGGGGGGTCGATAACAGTGAGAGACTTATTTCTGGAGTGATCAATTTTTAAAATTAGAAGTTCGAACTGTTTGGGTATAGACCTGGAAAGTATGACAGAACTCTGCAGGCTATATCTGCAGTAGATTGCAACTCCTCCCCCTTTGGCAGTTCTATCTTGATGGAAAATGTTGTAGTTTGGTATGGAAATCTCAGAATTTTTGGTGGCCTTCCTAAGCCAGGATTCAGACACGGCAAGGACATCAGGGTTGGCGAAGTGTGCTAAAGCAGTGAGTAAAACAAACTTAGGGAGGAGGCTGATGTTAACATGCATGAAACCAAGGCTTTTTCGATCACAGAAGTCAACAAATGAGGGTACCTGGGGACACGCAGGGCCTGGGTTTACCTCCACATCACCCGAGGAACAGAGGATGAGTAGGATGAGGGTACGGCTAAAAGCTATCAAAACTGGTCGTCTAGAGCGTTGGGGACAAAGAATAAAAGGAGCAGATTTCTGGGCGTGGTAGAATAGATTCAGGCCATAATGTGCAGACGGGTATGGTGGGGTGCGGGTACAGCGGAGGTAAGCCCATGCACTGAGTGATGATAAGAGAGGTTGCATCTCTGGACATGCTGGTTATAATGCGTGAGGTATGATGAGGGGAACTAGGGGCTCCATTGTAAACTAAAACAATGATAACTAACCTAAACAACAGTATACAAGGCATATTGACATTTGAGAGAGACATAAAGCGAGGCATAAAGTAATCACAGGTGTTGATTGGGAGAGCTAGTTAAGACAACAACGGGTAAGACAACAACAGCTAATCAGCTAAAACAACAACAGATAAAATGGCAATGAATGGGCAGAGAGGGTCGGTTAACTACACACAGAGCCTGAGTTCGCGGCTGGGGCCGACAGAAACAAAAATAACCCAAATGGAGTACCGTGATTAATGGACAGTCCAGCAGGCATCAGCTATGTAGCCAAGTGATCATAGGGTCCAGGGGACAGCAATAGATGGAACAGGGAAGCCACGGAGTAGTTGCTACTACGCTAGCACGCCGGCGACACGGCGTTTAAAGTTAGCAGCCCGGGGCTAGTAGAAGCGTCTGCTCCGACGGAGGCCGGTTGAAGGCACAGCAGATGGAGTATTCATCGGCAGACCAGTCGTGGTGGTGCGGCGGGGCGCCGTGTCGACAAAGCATCCAAGCCAGATGGCGAAAGAGGTATTGTAGTTGTAGTAATATAGTTTGCTAGCCGGGAGATGCGCCTGGCTCACGGCTAACTGGTGCTAGCATCGGGGCAGGGGCGTTAGCCACTATAGCCACTCGGTAGCAGCGGTTATCCGGTGCCAAGGTCCAGAGCTTACGGCAAGGATCTGGTGGAGTAGTGGATTCTAGCCGTGTTTGGGTGGAGTCCGGGTGAACAACTGAGTAGGCCGGGAGGTGGGCCTGGCTCAGGGCTAGCTTCGGTACTGGGTCACTCGGTGGCAGCTAGCTAGCTGTGAAGATCGGGAGTAATGGTCCAGGGTTTACGGCAGGAATCCGGTGTTGTAGTGGAGAAACAGTCCGATACTGGTAGGCTGGCAAGTATTATCCAGGATAAAAAAAGGGCTGGTATCTGTGCAGAAGGTAAAGGCCGCTAGCAGTGGCTAACAATGACTAAATAGCTTGTAGCTAATTAGCTGGTTAGCTTCTGATGGCTAGGTGGTTCTGGCTATAAGGTCTAAAAATAAAAAATAATAGCGGTTCCGTATCACATTGGGTGAGGCAGGTTACCGGAAGGTATAATTGATTTCAAATGGAAAAGAGATTGAAAATAATACTGAAATATATACAAAAAAGGACAAAAAATACAAAAGTACACGAGAGGACGAACAAAATACGTCTGCACTGCTACGCCATCTTGGAACATTGATTGATGCTGATTAAACAGCATGAACATTACACAGGTGTACCTTGTGCTGGGGACAATAAAAGTCCACCCTAAAATGTGCAGGTTGTCACACAACCCAATGCCACAATGTGTCCAGTTTTGAGGGAGCGTGCAATTGGCATGCTGACTGCAGGTATGTCCAACAGAGCTGTTGTCAGAGAAATTAATGTTAATTTCGCTACCATAAGCCGCCTCAATTGTCGTTTTAGAGAATTTGGCAGTATGTCAAACCAGCCTCACAACCTCAGACCACGCTTAACCATGCCAGCCCAGGACCTCCACAACCGGCTTCTGAGACCAGCCACTCATCCAGCTGATGAAACTGTGGGTTTGCACAACCAAAGGATTTCTGCACAAACTGTCAAATTATCTCAGGGAAGCTCATCTGCGTGCTAGTCATCCTCACCACGGTCTTGACTTGACTGCATTTCGGCGTCGTAACCGACTTCAGTGGGCAAATGCTCACTTTCGATGGCCACTGGCACACTGTACTCTTCATGGATGAATCCCGGTTTCAACTGTACCAAGAAGATGGCAGACAGCGTGTACGGCGTCGTGTGGACGAGAGGTTTGCTGATGTCAACGTTGTGAACAGAGTGCCCCATGGTGGGGTTATGGTATGGGCAGGCATAAGCTACGGACAACAAACACAATTGCATTTTATCGATGACAATTTGAATGCACAAAGATACTGTGACGAGATCCTAAAGTCTATTGTCGTGCCATCTGCCGCCATCACCTCATGTTTCTGCATGATAATGCACATCCCCATGTCGCAAAGATCTGTACACAATTCCTGGAAGCTGAAAAGGTCCCAGTTCTTCCATGGCCTGCATACTCACCAAACATGTCACCCATTAAGCATGTTTGGGATGCTTCTCACAGCAATTGAAGAGTGGGACATCATTCCACAGGCCAGAATCAACTCTATGCGAAGGAGATGTCGTGCTGCGACATCTCACACCAGATACTGACTGGTTTTCTGATCCACGCCCTACATTTTTTTAAAGGTATCTGTGACCAACAGATCCATATCTCTATTCCCAGTCATGCGAAATCCATAGATTAGGGCCTAATGAATTTATTTCAATTGACTCATTTCCTTATATGAACTGTAACTCTAAAATGTTTGAAATTGTTACATGTTGCGTTCATATTTTTGTTCAGTATAGATTTACAACATATGCATTTAAACATGTGAAAGCAACAGCAAACATTTCAACAAGAGAACAAAGCACTCTCCACTGGCAGGAGTTTGGAGAGAACAAGTGGATAGACAATTTTTAGAGCTGAATATTTATTTATTATGGCAATCCGGTCTTCTTACATTTTGACATTTGTGCTGCACCCGATCCTATTGCTGTACATCAAATCAGTAATCTGTTCACTAGCTCTCCCGACCTGTGTTGATAATTTGCTGGTCCAATCAGTGACAAGTGTGCGTTTCTCTAGCCAATCTGTTGCACGTTTTTTTTGCAAGGGCAATGCTGCGGCTACTGTCTCTGGCTGCGTGGAGAGTAATCCACAGAGACTGTGCCACAGAGTGACAAAACATTACAAAAACCTGGCCAGATCAGTTCAAGTCTCAAGTCAAAGTCCAAATCAAGTCGCAAGTTATTTATTTTCTATCAAGTTGAGTCTCAAGTCAAACTCGAGTCCAAGTAATGTGACTCTGGGAATTGGTGCGGAGTCTGACCTGCTAGGTTGAGGGAGGTGAGGGCTGTGTTCCCAGGCAGAATTACTCGGCCTCCAGTGTGTTGCACTCCCGGCTCCAGCAGGGGGCTCACTGTCTCAACCAACTCTGCTGACTGGTGGAGGGAAACGGGATGAAAAATCTGATCTGTGTCCCATATTGCACCCCATTCCTTTTATAGTGTGCTACTTTTAACAAGGGTAAAAGTAGTGCACTATGAAGGGAATAGGGTGCTATTTGGGATGCAAACCAGTATCAAAATATTGATGGAGTTTGATTAGACATACAGTGGTAATAATGCTTTAACAGTTGTTAGTTTTATGTACATCATACAGTGCATTCGGAAAGTATTTAGACCTCTTCACTTTTTCCACATTTTGTTACGTTACAGCCTTATTCTAAAATCTATTCAATATTATTTATTATTTCCCCCCCCCCCCTCAATCTACACACAATACCCCATAATGACAAAGTGAAAACAGGTTTAGACATTTTAGCTAATTTATTAAAAACAGAAATACCTTATTTACATAAGTATTCAGACCCTTTGCTATGAGACTCAAAATTAAGCTCAGGTGCATCCTGTTTCCATTGATAATCCTTGAGATGTTTCTACAACTTGATTGGAGTCCACCTGTGGTAAATTCAATTGATTGGACATGATTTGGAAAGGCACACACCTGTCTATATAAGGTCCCACAGTTCACAGTGCATGTCAGAGTAAAAACCAAGCCATGAGGTCAAAGGAATTGTCTGTAGAGCTCAGACAGGATTGAGTCGAGGCACAGATCTGGGTAAGGGATCCAATATATTTCTGCAGCATTGTAGGTCCTCAGTAACTCTTCCTAGAGCTGGTCGCCCGGCCACACTGAGCAATCGGGGGAGAAGGTCCTTGGCTAGGGAGGAGACCAAGAACCCGATGTTCACTCTGACAGAGCTCCAGAGTTCCTCTGTGGAGATGGGAGAACCTTCCAGAAGGACAACCATCTCTGCAGCACTCAACCAAATCAGGCCTTTAGGGTAGAGTGGCCAGACAGAAGCCACTCCTCAGTAAAAGGAACATGACAGCCCGCTTGGAGTTTGCCAAAAGGATCCTAAAGGACTCTGACCATGAGAAACTGATCTACAAAAAGAGTCAACACAGACTGTACTTTCTCAAAAAGCTGGGATCTTTTAATGTTAATTGAACTATACTGACTCTGTTTTACAAATCTTTCATTGAGTTTTTTCACATTTTGTATTGTTTGTTGGTTTGGCAATTCTACTGTCAGCCAGAGAAATATGCTGAGAAGGATTATCACCACAGCAAGCAAGGTACTTGGAGTTCAACAGACAGGCCTGGATGAGAACTTTAAGGTCAGGGCCCTCCGCAAGGCTCACAAAATAATTTTAGACCGAAGCCACCCCCTGTACCCGGACTATGAACTACTCCCCTTTGGGCGCAGGTATAGGGCACCCCTCAGCAGGAAAAACAGAACTAGACAATAATTTGTGCCAGGTGTGATATCCCTCCTAAATAGCTCGGGCTAATGTTCCTATCCACCGAGTAAGGCCAGCAGGCTAGTCTCTTTTTAATGGTATGTAAACTTATGAAAGTTGTATTGTCAATTTGTTTTGTTGTGTACATGACACTGCAACAAAATTTCCCCATGGGGACAAAGTCAGTAAAGAAACAAGATTCTCTGGTCTGATGAAACCAAGATTTAACTCTTTGGCCTGAATGCCAAGCGTCACGTCTAGAGGAAACCTGGCACCATCCCTATGGCGAAGCATGATGGTGGCAGCATCATGCTGTGGGGATGTTTTTCAGCAGCAGGGATTGGGAGAGTAGTCAGGATCGAGGGAAAGATGAAAGGAGCAACGTACAGAGAGATCCTTGATGAAAACCTGCTCCAGAGCGCCACGAAATTCAGACCTGGGCGAAGGTTCACATTCCAACAGGACAACGACCTTAAGCAAACAGCCAAGACAGCACAGGAGTGGCTTCGGGACAAGTCTCTGAATGTCCTTGAGCAGCCCAGCCAGAGCCCGGACTTGAACATCTCTGGAGAGACCTGAAAATAGTTGTGCAGCGACGCTCCCCATCCAACCTGACAGAGCTTGAGAGGATTTGCAGAGAAGAATGGGAGAAACTCCCCAAATACAGGTGTGCCAAGCTTATAACGTCATACCTAAGAAGACTCGAGGCTGTAATCTCTGCAAAAGGTGCTTCAACTGAGTAAAGGGTCTGAAAACATATGTAAATTGTGATATTTCAGTTTTTTAAAAACCTGTTTTTGCTTTGTCATTATGGGGTATTGTGTGTAGATTGAGGGGGGAAAAACTATTTAATAAATCTTAAGAGTAAGGCTGTAACGTAACAAAATGTGGAAAAAGTCAAGGGGTCTGAATAGTTTCCCAATGCACTGTATATCCACCAAATCCAAACATTGTGCATTTCACAGTCTAAGCTTTTTCTCTTTGAAAAGAAACACTAGCATGGTGTCATCTGTGAGACAAACTGCAATGTGCACACACACACCCAAACAAACATACCTTATTCTGTGTAGCATTGGCCTTCTCCTGCAGAAAGAAACAGAGGGACATGAGCTGTCCACAATGTACATATTTCCAAGGTGATACAATGCATTTAACCTGAGTCTAACAGGGTCTCTGTTGGTACCTCTTGATCCAACACAGATGGGCGCTTCTCTTTACCCCCTGACTTTCCCCCTTTACCCCGGGGCAACTTGGTGTCAGAGGCTGAAAGAGAGAACAAGAAAAACTAACGTATAGAAGAGAGAGAAATATTATGAGGGTTTATGACAATGCTTTACCTTTTCTGGCCAACTTTGGTTCCTCTTTCTTTCCTGCTACCCCTCCTGTCTGGTTTGCTGCTGGCTTCTCATCCTTTTTGGCTGTGTCCTAAAAAAAAAGAAATCAAGGGATTAATCTGAATATGAAGGAACCTTTTTTTCTGTGTGTTTATGAAAGAGATCATACTGTATGGGCGGCTTCCCTGACACAGATTAAGCCTAGTCTAGAACAGCGTTTCCCAAACTTGGGGTCGCGTCCAACGGTGGGGTCGTCTGATAAAAAAAAATATATGTTACCTTTATTTTAACAGTGAAGACATATTGAGACCTAGGTCTCATTTACAAATGAGCCTTGTGGATTCGGGAAAGTATTCAGACCCCTGGACTTTCTCCACATTTTGTTACGTTACAGACTTATTCTAAAATGTATTAAATCGTTTTTTTTCTGCTCATCAATCTACACACAATACCCCATAATGACAAAGCAAAAACTGGTTTTTAGAAATCGTTGCAAATGTATAAAAAAGAAAAACCTTGAAATAACACATTTACATAAGTATTCGGACCCTTTACTCATTACTTTGTTGAAGCACCTTTGGCAGCGATTACAGCCTCGAGTCTTCTTGGGTATGACACCACAAGCTTTGCACACCTGTATTTGGGGAGTTTCTCCATTCTTCTCTGCAGATCCTCTCAAGCTCTGTCAGGTTGGATGGGGAGCGTGACTGCACAGCTATTTTCAGGTCTCTCCAGAGATGTTTGATCGGGTTCAAGTCTGGGCTCTGGCTGGGCCACTCAAGGACATTCGGAGACTTGTCCCGAAGCCACTCCTGCGTTGTCTTGGCTGTGTGCTTAGGGTCGTTGTTCTGTTGGAAGGTGAACCTTCGCCCCAGTCTGAGGTCCTAAGCAAGAGCTCTCTGTACTTTGCTCTGTTCATCACTCCCTTGATCCTGAGGAGTGGCTTCCGTCTGGCAACTCTACCATAAAGGCCTGATTTGGTGGAGTGCTGCAGAGATGGTTGTCCTTCTGGAAGGTTCTCCCATCTCCACAGAGGAACTCTGGAGCTCTGTCAGAGTGACCATTGTGATCTTGGTCATCTCCCTGACCAAGGTCCTTCTCCCTCGATTGCTCAGTTTGGCCGGGCGGCCAGCCCTAGGAAGAGTCTTGGTGGTTCCAGACTCTTCCATTTAAGAATTATGTTCTTATGGACCTTCAATGCTGCAGATATTTTTTGGTACCCTTCCCCAGATCTGTGCCTCGACACAATCCTGTCTCAGAGCTCTACGGGCAATTCGACCTCATGGTTTGGTTTTTGCACTGACATGCACTGTGAACTGTGGGACCTTTATATAGACAGACAGGCGTGTGCCTTTCCAAAACATGTCCAATCAATTGACTTTACCACAGGTGGACTCCAATCAAGTTATAGAAACAGCTCAAGGATGATCAATGGAAACAGGATGCGCCTGAGCTCAATTTCAAGTCTCATAGCAAAGGGTCTGAATACTTTTGTAAATAAGGTATTTCTGTTTTGTTTTTTTATACATTTGCAAACATTTCTAAAAACCTGTTTTCGCTTTGTCATTATGGGGTATTGTGTGTAGATTGAGGGAAATAAATAATGTAATCCATTTTAGAATAAGGCTGTAACGTAACAAAATATGGAAAAAGTGAAGGGGTCTGAATACACTGTACACCACTTAAATTCTCTCCCTCTCCCCTTCCTTCCTTCCCTCCTTCCTTCCTTCAAATGTGGCTCTAACTTTTGAAGCTATACGCTACAGATGACTGCCGAAATAAACGAATCACCAACATAAAGTGTCTCAGTATGTGTGGGGCCAACATGAACCAGAACAGTTTCAATGTGCCTTGGCATAGATTCTACAAGTGTCTGGAACTCTATTGGAGGGATGTGAATCCATTCTTCCACGAAAAAGTTGATAATTTGGTGTTTTGTTGATGTGGTGGAAAACGCAGTCTCAGGCACCACTCCAGAATCTTCCAATTGGGTTGAGATCTAGTGACTGACACACACACACACACACTTTTACGCCCTATGCTCCATTGAGACCCCTCTTTAAAAACTCACAGATTTCTTCTAGTCATGGTAGCCAAAATAATGGGCAACTGGGTATTTTTATACCCAGTTGATGGGATGTTAATTGCTTAATTAACTCAGGAACCACACATGTGGAAGCACCTGCTTTCAAAATACTTTGTATCCCTCATTTAGTAAAGGATTTCCTTTATTTTTGCAGTTACCTGTATTAGGACCCCATTCCAGAAAGCTAAGGTCATCTGCCCCTGTTCTGACGCATGCCAGCTATTTTTACATATCAGTGGACCACGCCATGTTATAGCAATCTGGTGCCCAACGGCACAGTCGATGACGTGGCACGCATAGGGCTGTGGCGGTCACTAATGACCAGCAGCAGCATCAGTGCCTGGAGAAGCCTAATTACCGCGACTAAACGGTCATGTGGAATTTGACTGCCTTCATGACTCGTGACTGCCGGTGTGGCGGTAATATGGTCATTGCAACACCCTTAGGCACACAACCATTGCTTGATGCATTCATCGTCGCCGCAGGGGAATCCGACCTAAGACTCTCAGGAACACGTTTGTATCGTCTGTTTCCCTCTACAATGCTCACAAGTCACGCAGGACTTATTAGAACAGTGAACAGGACCAGGCACCAAATTCAAAACAATGATGGCGTTATTTTCTACATAGAAGATCATATCCAATTTTTGCCTGATGATCTGAACTTCCCAATACCTTTCTTATGCAATTCAGTCACTTCAAACCATAATCGTTTTAGATTGAAGTACTGACAGACGGATTTGTAATAGGGTCACGAGCCCAAAAAGTTTGGGAACCCCTTTTTTAGACCATGTCTTAGTCCAGGACAGTGTCTGGGAAACTAGCCCCGAGTTCTGGTAGGTACCTTTTTCTTGGAGGCAACCTTGGCTCCTTTGCTGACGTTGCGCTCCAGTGAGGAGCTGCTGGGGATGGAGAGAGGTCGTTCACACTTAGAGTCAGCATGAGAGGGCTGGGAAGACAGAGAGGGAGATAAAGCAGGATCAGATTAGTGTGCTTTTGTTTAGTTTGAGTTAGTGTGTAGCTATTGGTGTGTTATTCTTCTATAGAAGTGTGTAGGTGTGTGTGTGGCTTGGGATGGTCTAGTCTCTAAGCCGCTGCCTCCAGAATACATATCCCAGTGAGAGCGTGGGTTTAAATCCAGCACACTGCTTTTCTAGCACACTCTCTCCTCCTACCAGTATGTTATTGTTCTATCTAATAAAAAAATACGAAAACAAAAATATATAAAAAGGAGTTTTTTTTAGGAGGTCCCCACTCCTAAAAAAAAATAATAATAATACAATTTTAAAAAAGTGTGTAGGTGTGCTTTCCCCTCTCACCGACTGGTCTCTTCTGAGCAGCAGCCTCCTCCTCTCAACAACCTCCTCATGGGTCAGAGAAAAGGGACCCAGCACCTAAGGAACCAACACAAGAGAGAGAGATCACTGGGAGGGTAAAGATACAAAAAAATATGTGGATCCCAAATGGCACCCTATTCCCTATGTAGTGCACTACTTCAAACCAGGCCCATAGGGAATGCACTATTTAAGGAATGGAGTTCCATTTGTTATACACCCTTTGAAAACTCTTAGTTTATTTTTTAAAGGGGAATCATTTGTAAGCGGTTAAGTACCCACCTCTGCCAGACGAGAGGCTCCTGTGTCTCCAATATGATTATTGGCCAGAGAGAGACACAGCAAAGAGCGATTCAGACGCAAACCCTGGTAGCAAAAATAGGGGAGAAAGAAGTTGATACAACAACAAATATCTGCCACGTATCATCCTTCAAGGCTGGTAAATGTGGAAAACACATTTCTACAATAGTGGGGTACATTTTTTACATTTGACTAATTTAGCAGATGCTCTCATCCAGAGTACCTGTGCTATATGAGCAGCGCCCGCATCACCAATGGAATTGAAGGCCAGATTGAGTGACAGAAGATTATTGTTGGCAGCGTGGGCTGTAGCGAGGGCTGAGCCAATCAGGCGAGCTCCCTCCTCGCCAATCCGGTTATTACGCAGTGATACATGAGTAAGCCTGTATTGCAGTGATACATCATTATTGAAATGTGTGTGTAAGCATGATTGAAAAAAACAATAAAAAAAAAAAAACAGGGACTCACATACTGTCTTCAGATATAAGGAGATGATAACTCTGCTCTGGTAGTGGGTTTCCCTCCAAAACCACAGTCCTAACCGGAGACAGAGGTCAGAGAACATGAGAGAAGTTCAGTGGCCGACTGTATCAAGCGTCTCAAAGTAGGAGCGCTGCCTGAGGATCAGGTCCCTACTGTCCATGTAATCTTCTCATTGTAATCTAAAAGGTAAAACGGATCCTAAATCAGCACTACTCCGAGACACTTGATTCATACGGGCCCAGATATTCTTTCATTATACTCTGCATATCTCCATGACACAGGTAGAGAATAGGTACAGTGCCTTCAGAAAGTATTCACACCCTTTGACTTTCTCCACTTTACAGCCTGAATTTAATATGGATTAAATAAAGATTTTTTTTGTCACTGGCCTACACACAATACCGCATAATGTCAAAGTGGAATTATGTTTATTGAAATTTTTACAAATTAATTAAACATTTAAAACTGAAATGTCTTGAGTCAGTAAGTATTCAAGCCCTTTGTTATGGCAGGCCTAAATAAGTTCAGTAGTAAAACAATTGCTTAAAAAGTCCCACAATAAGTTGCATGGACTTTGTGCAATAATAGTGTATTTTAATGACTACCTCATTTCTGTATCCCACACATACAATTTTGTGTAAGGTCCTTCAGTCGAGCAGTGAATTTCTAACCGATTCATCCAGAAAGACCAGGGAGGTTTTGCAATGCCTCGGTAGATGGATAAACATTTTTTTTTAAAGTAGACATTGAATATCCATTTCAGCATGGTGAAGTTATTACTTACACTTTAGATGGTGCATCAATACACCCAGTCTCTACAAAGATACAAGCATCCTTCCTCACTCAGTTGCCAGAGAGGAAGTAAACTGCTCAGGCATTTCAGCATGAGGCCAATGGTGACTTTAAAAATCAGTTACAAAGTTTAATGGCTGTGATAAAAGAAACTGAGGATGGATCAACAACATTGTAGTTACTCCACAATACTAACCTAATTGATAGAGGGAAAAGGAAGCCTGCAAAGAGTAAAAATATTTCAAAACATGCATCCTGTTTGCAACAAGGCACTAAAATACTGCGAAAAAATGTGGCAGAGCAATTCACTTTTTGTCCTGATTATGTTGGGGCAAATCTAATACAACACATTACTGAGTACCGCTCTCTATATTTTCAATCATAGTGGTGGCTGCATCATGTTATGGGTACGTTTGTAATCGGTAAGGACTGGGGAGTTTTTCAGGATAAAAAAGAAACTGAATGGAGCTAAGCACAGGCAAATCCTAGAAAAAAACCTGGTTCAGTCTGCTTTCCACCAGAACTGGGAGAATAATTCACCTTTCAGCAGGACAATAGCCTAAAACACAAGGCCAAATCTACACTGGAGTTGCTTACCAAGACGACATTGAATGTTCCTGAGTGGCTGAGTTAAAATTTTGACTTAAATCTACTTGAAAATCTATGGCAAGGCCTGAAAATGGTTGTCTAGCAATGATCAACAACCAATTTGACAGAGCTTGAAGAATTTTGAAAAGACGAAATAGGCAAATGTTGCACAATCCAGGTGTGGAAACCTCTTAGAGACTTACCCAGAAAGACTCACAGCTGTAATCACTGCCAAAGATGCTTCTATAAAGTATTGGCTCAGGGGTGTGAATACTTATGTTAATGAGATATTTCTGTATTTCATATTCAATAAATTTGCTAATATTTCTAAAAACATGTTTTCACTTTGTCATTATGGGGTATTGTATGTAGACAAGTGAGAAAATAATAAATGTAATACATTTTGAATTCAGGCTGTAACACAAAATGTGGAATAAGTCAAGGGGTACGATGAACACTTTCTGAAGGCACTGTATATGATGAATCATCCAATCACCTTAGGTTTGAGCAGAGAGATATTGTATTCTTCAGGGAGGTCAGAGTTCGCCCCGTCAGACCAGCACGCCACAGACTGCAACACAGAATATAATATTGCAAGAGCAATGCCTATACCCAAAACATTACACTAACAACCAAGTAACAATAAATGTGGGATATTTTTCTCATTTTCTCCTAGGAAAAGTACATAAGCTGGGGGAAAAAACATGCCAAACATGCCCAATAGCGCTTAGCTTTGCCTTGGGCAAATACTGTATATCATGAGGTACAGGAAGTTACATCTCAATCTAAATACAGTACTCACTGCAGATTCTGTAGGTTGCTTAGGGCTGGAAGTGTCTTGTTAAGCACTCGAGCCATCAGCTCATCCACCTTCCACCCTATGAAGTGACAGAAACAACGGCTCAGACACCGCTTGTTTGCCATTACAAATGATGTTCATACAATGGCACTAAATGGTACTATTTATATTGTTCACTGTGTAAGAGGTGAATATGTAAGAGAAGTGGTACAGTTCAAATGTCAATGTCAGTGTCTCTTGAGAGAAAGCAGTATTGTTTTAAAACAACTCATAACATCTTTAAATGATTTTTTCTGTATGTTGTTTGCTATCACAACTACACTACATTGTTTACTTTAGGAGTATTCTACTGTTGTTCAGACAGTTAGGGAATATGTTTAGTTCAGTTATGCTCTCACCACACACCCTGACCTCCTTAATACTGCGAGGGTCCTCGCTCTCCAGCTCCACTTGGAGGCGTGGTTTAGGGCACCACGTTGTAGTCGCTATACCAGCACCCATCTGGGACTGGCTCTCCTCTGAGGCCACAAGTACGTAAATGATAAACAGCAATAATAAAAAGTCCCAAATGGCACCCTATTCCCTTTATAGTACACTTATGGGCACTGATCAAAAGTAGTACACGATAGGGAATAGGGTGCTGTGTGTACTGAAATGTGTGCACACACAGACACACACAAAATGTATACCGTAAATAAAATATATAAAGTATGTAGAAAATATAAATGGGCCAATATTTTTTATATATAATCTGAGAACAAAATCACCAAAATAAAAGCTAGACAGGTATAATTAAAAATTCCAAAAACAATTAATTTAGCAGTACTGATTTTGTTCTTATGTTTGAGCAAAAGTACACAGCATTAGCCATGGCAAAATGCATAGAATTGATGGAAAATTTGCTTAAAACTGCAAAAACATTATCTCAACTCCATGGCAGAATATGTAGAATGTGTGTAAATTTGCTTTAAAACTGTAAACATTTCTCCCAACTTCATGGATAATTTTTTTGAAATGCAGGAAATTGGCTTAAAAAAGCAACATGTCGACCACACCCATTGTCACGCCCCCTGCCACGTCCAATACCTAAGCCCCTTTTTGATCTAGAAAAAACCCTGGGCCTAGCAATAGAGAAACAAGTAAGACATGAGGCTTAGCTCCACAGTTTGGTGGTTGATGTGAATGGCTGGTGGACTGTCATTTACCCATGTTGCCTTTCTCTGTGGTAGGAGTGACAGAGGCTGGAGGTCGTGGGGTTACAGCAGGGATCTCCTTCATGCCCAGAAGAGAACACAGCTCAGGGAAGTCCATCTCCAGACTGCCAGAGCACTGATAATCATCTTTTAGAGAGAGGATCAAACCACAGAATGACATCCAGTGATGCCATCTGTCATTATGACTACCCATTAAGTTTTGCAATAGTATGTCACTGTACTGAGGTTATTAAAAACTGGAAGTTCAATCTGCAGCATCTAACAAAATGTTAGGTACAGTACTATATAATTTGCCAAAATAGTAAAATCTCACCTGAACCAGTATCTGGGCAACTGAGGTATATCTGGGCAGAGGAGGATGAATATGCCTACTCGTGATATTTATCTTCTCTTCCTCTGCCCAGATAATGTTACTGGTTCAAATCTTACCTATCCTCTGAACTGGACACTTCTCCTGTATATTTAGTCCTAAATGCCAGAGAAAAGGACAAAGAACAGTGAAGTGCTCAGCTATTTAACAACCGAAATATGACAAAATAAGCCAAATTTCTGCATCTGCACCACGGTCTACGTAAATAACACTGTCATTAGAGACTGGACTTGTCAGGCAAGGCTGGGACTGAATTCCTTCATCTTACCAGCAGTTTTTGAAAACTCATCCTCAAAGTTACCAGCTGCCTTCTCTTTCACGACTTTCTCAACCCTCTTTTTCATCCTCAAGGTGATGTAGCTTAGCTAGCTAGTAAGTACGTACAGTACAGTAGGCGGGTAAAGTTAGCAAGCTAGATATCAAGCTAAAATTCACAGATGTTGACTGTAACTATACTATAGCTACTGTTGTTACAGTCTAACGTTAGTCAAATTAAAATTTCCTTATAGCCTCCTAAACGAACCAGAGTAATATTTCGCTTGCTATCTAGCGACATATGCTTTCAGCAAGCTGTGTGTGTTTTCTTTCAGTCCAATTTACGCGACTTTCAGTTGTTGTCACTTGCTTGAAACTGCCAGAGCGAGCTAGACTGGCGTCATTACTCGTTATCACCATGCCAACCGCCCCGCCTTCCACAGGGAAACTAGGACAAAATATTTTTACTTGCATTTACCTGCAATGGATGGATGGGCTTTGGGCACTTACCTTGTCATGTTTATGTTCTCTGGACCACAGTTCATATAGTTCTTTGATAAACCTACATGTAACTGCCAAAATAAAGGAAACACTTGCGTAAACGAGGGATGCCAAGTATATTGGAAGCACAGGTGTGGTTCCTAAGTTAATTAAGCAATTAACATCCCATCATGCTTAGGCTCATGCATAAAAGTGCCCAGTTGTCCATTATTTTGGCTACCATGGCTAGAATAAAAAAGATCTCACTGACTTTGAAAGAGGGGTCTCAAAGGAGCATAAGGGGTTTAAAGTGTGTGTGTGTGGAGCTGCGCCTGAGACAGCGTTTTCCACCAGCGTCAACAAAACACTAAATTATGTAATTTCTCTTGGAAGAATGGTGTTTTATAGAGTTCCAGTTGTATAATCAATGCTAACACTTTATGTTGATGTTGGGGCGGCAGGGTAACCTAGTGGTTAGAGCGTTGGGCTAGTAACCGAAAGGTTGCACGTTCAAATCCCCGAGCTGACAAGGTACAAATCTGTCGTTCTGCCCCTGAACAAGGCAGTTAACCCACTGTTCCTAGGCCGTCATTGAAAATAAGAGTTTGTTCTTAACTGACTTGCCTAGTTAAATAAAGGTTAAAAATGTAAGTCGCTCTGGATAAGAGCGTCTGCTAAATGACTTAAATGTAAATGTAATGTTTCTTTTATTTTGGCAGTTACCTCCTAGTTCAGTGGTTCATCCAGCTACATACCAGAAATCAACCAACAGAAATAAAAAATGATGCAATAAACCGAAATCAAATGGAGGGTTTTGTTACTGTTTGTTACTCGGGCCTCATTGAGTCATTAATTTGATGATTTGGGTTTATTGCGTCATTCTGTTATCGTGATGTCACTTAATATTTTATTTTAGGTAATCTAAGTTTGTTTAAAAATACCTCAAGCCTACTTATCATTCCTATCTTTTATCTTATTAAGAAACATTCTCACCTGACGTGGGGTTGTAATAGTTTTGTAGGATAAACCGTTCGGACACTACAGAAGTTTTCGTGAGAGGGATGTCTCATGGTTGGTTAGACAAACACTACTCTTCCAACTTTCACCACAAATGCAGAAGTGCGACATAGGCGGATGTGGTGGATTGAGACACATCCAATGCAAAAATATATCTTAAATTGACGGATTTTTGCGTCAATCGACTCTAGGGAGTTAAAGTTTGTTTTAATTAAAATCAAGTTGGGAAATAAGTTAGCCAATTGCGTTTTGATTCTTGACCCACGAGGCTCAACAATGGGGCAAAACCTTCTTGCTATACCTCAGTGGTCTGGATGGCCAGATAGCTAGCAACAATGACAACAAACTGCCATCATAAGTGGCTCGTTTCAGATTGTTTGATCTTGTTCTTGATCCCATGACTTGTTTTGAGGTGTTTTGACTGACGTCACATCTATGCTAATATGGCAAAATTCTAGCTAGCTAACCAACAACTGTAACAATGCATTTGAGACAACAAGTGCTTATTGTGCAACTTTATTTATGTTTTCAATAAACATTGGAGACAAAATTACAGTTATATATACACATTATCAACAATCTAAGCCAATGATTCTGCCCCTTTGAAGCACGTGTATCGTTTTCGATAAGTTGTCAGCTAACCCATCTATAGAGCCCCACAGTGGACTCGTTAAGTAAATATGACATTATTTATTCATCAATGCCACAAACCTGGGACACCGAAGAGCACCATATGAACTATTATTACTATCCGAGAGCGCACAGATTCTTCTTTACCATTTGTCACGTATGCTCCCTTTCCGGCGCTCGAGGTCGCCAGTCTGCTTATTATTACACACACCTGTCACCATTATTACGCGCACCAGCACCTCACCAGACTCACCTGGACTCCATCACCTTCCTGATTATCTTCCCTATATCTGCCACTCCCTTTGGTTCTTTCCCTAGGTGTTATTAACTATGTTTCTGTTCATGTCTGTATGCTACCTGTGGTTCTTGTTTTGTTCTATGTTCATTTATTTATTAAATACACTCCCTGAACTTGCTTCATGACTCCCAGTGTACAAGTTACACCATTTTAGGAATTAGACAGCACAAATAAAACAAAATGTAAAACAGCATATTTATAATTTTGGTGGGTAAGTTACAAATGGAGAAACAATTGGATGCGTAAGGTAGGTTTAATATAAAATACTTTTTTTACTTTTTAATTACGTTTTATATTTTTATTTTTTCCCCTCGCTCAACTTTTTTCATTTCACTTTTTCACCCCGGACGCTTTATCTGGACGTGGTTCGTCAGGAACTCCACCAGCCGAAGCTAAGTAGTAACATTAACATGATGCCTAATTGCAGTCGCTGTACTCATAATATACAGGAGAACAATCGCCTTATGGCGAGGATAGCTGTGCTGCAAGCCCAGCGTCAGACGCAATCGTTAGGCAAGGGTAATTTAAGTGTAGGAAAGGATGAAACAGCGTCTGTGCCACCAATAAGTACAGATAGTAGTATGAATCTCCTCGCACAGTCCCCGCAGTCGGACAATTTTCTCATAGCTTCTGGAAGGAAATGCTGTAGGAATGCTCAACTGGTGTTGATCATTCAGCCAACAGAAACTTTCAACCGGTTCTCCCCATTAAGCAACGGGTCGGAGTCAGAGGCCGAGTCTTCTCTGGTCTCTCCTCCTCCCGTTACGGGGTCAGACGCCGAAGCCTCCCACCATTAGCTCTGACAAATTGAAAACCCTAGTCATTGGTGACTGCGCAGTATTAGACTTAAAACGAATCATCCAGCGATCATACACTGTTTACCCGGGGACAGGGCTACCAACGTTCAGGCTAATCTGAAGATGGTGCTGGCTAAGGCTAAAACTGGCGAGTGTAGAGAGTATAGGGATATTGTTATCCACGTCGCCACCACTGATGTTAGGATGACACAGTCAGAGATCACCAAGCGCAACATAGCTTCAGCGTGTAAATCAGCTAGAAAGATGTCGGCATCGAGTAATTGTCTCTGGCCCCCTCCCAGTTAGGGGGAGTGATGAGCTCTACAGCAGTCTCACAACTCAATCGCTGGTTGAAATAAGTTTTCTGCCCCTTCCAAAAGATAGAATTTGTAGATAATTGGCCCTCTTTCTGGGACTCACCCACAAACAGGACCAAGCCTGGCCTGCTGAGGAGTGACGGACTCCATCCTAGATGAAGGGGTGCTCTCATCTTATCTACGAACATAGACCGGGCTCTAACTCCCCTAGCTCCACAATGAGATAGGGTGCAGGCCAGGCAGCAGGCTGTTAGCCAGCCTGCCAGCTTAGTGGAGTCTGCCACTAGCACAGTTGGTGTAGTCAGCTCAGCTATCCCCATTGAGACCGTGTCTGTGCCTCGATCTAGGCTGGGGAAAGTGGATTTTGTCCAACATGTCTCCGGACCTACTCACTGCCACAGTCAAACTTTGGACCTAGTTTTGTCCCGTGGAATAAATGCTTAACTTCTTTGACAAAAAGATCATGATCATTAGAAAGCAAATTACAGACTCCTCTTTAAATCTGCGTATTCCTCCAAAGCTCAGTTGTCCTTAGTCTGCACAACACTGCCAGGACCTAGGATCAAGTGAGATATACTCAAGTTTTTTAATACTATATCTCTTGACACATTGATGAAAATAATCATTGCCTCTAAATCTTCAATCTGCATACTGGACCCTATTCCAACTAAACTAGTGAAAGAGCTGCTTCCTGTGCTTGGCCTCCTATGTTGAACATAATAAACGTCTCTCTATCCACCGGATGTGTACCAAACTCACTAAAAGTGGCAATAATAAAGCCTCTCTTGAAAAAGCCAAACCTTGACCCCAAAAATATAAAAAACTATTGGCCTATATCGAATCTCCCATTCCTCTCAAAAAAAATGAAAAAGCTGTTGCGCAGCAACTCACTGCCTTCCTGAAGAAAAACAATGTATACAAAACGCTTCAGTCTGGTTTTCGACCCCATCATAGCACTGAGACTGCACTTGTGAAGGTGGTAAATGACCTTTTAATGGCGTCAGACCGAGGCTCTGCATCTGTCCTCCTGCACCTAGACCTTAGTGCTGCTTTGATACCATCGATCACCACATTCTTTTGGAGAGATTGGAAACCCAAATTGGTCTACACTGACAACTTCTGGCCTGGTTTAGATCTTATCTGTCGGAAATATATCAGTTTGTCTCTGTAGATGGTTTGTCCTCTGACAAATCAACTGTAAATGTCAGAGTTCCTCAAGGCTCCGTTTTAGGACCACTATTGTTTTCACTATATATTTTACCTTTTGGTGATGTCATTCGGAAACATAATGTTAACTTTTACTGCTATGCGGATGACACACAGCTGTACATTTCGATGAAACATGGTGAAACCCCAAAATTGCCCTCTGGAAGCCTGTGTTTCAGACATAAGTAAGTGGATGGCGGCAAATGTTCTACTTTTAAACTCAGACAAAACAGAGATGCTAGTTCTAGGTCCCAAGAAACAAAGAGATCTTCTGTTGAATCTGACAATTAATCTTGATGCACAGTCGTCTCAAATAAAATTGTGAAGAACCTTGGCGTTACTCTGGACCCTGATCTCTCTTTTGATAAACATATCAAGACCGTTTCAAGGACAGCTTCTTTCCATCTACTTAATATTGCAAAAATCTGAAACTTTCTGTCCAAAAATGACTTCTAGGTTTGTCACTTCTAGGTTAGACTACTGCAATGCTCTACATTCCGGCTACCCGGATAAAGCACTAAATAAACTTCAGTTAGTGCTAACCTGCCGTACATACCTACACGTATGCTACGGTCACAAGACGCAGGCCTCCTTACTGTCCCTAGAATTTCTAAGCAAACAACTGGAGGCAGGGCGTTCTCCTATAGAGCTCTATTTTTATGGAATGGTCTGCCTATCCATGTGAGAGACGCAGACTCGGTCTCGACCTTTAAGTCTTCATTGAAGACTCATCTCTTCAGTAGGTCCTATGATTGAGTGTAGTCTGGCCCAGGAGTGTGAAGGTGAACGGAAGGGCACTGGAGCAACGAACCACCCTTGCTGTCTCTGCCTGGCCGGTTCCCCTCTCTCCACTGGAATTCTCTGCCTCAAACCCTATTAAAGGGGCTGAGTCACTGGCTTACTGGTGCTCTTCCATGCCGTCCCTATGAGGGGTGCGTCACTTGAGTGGGTTGAGTCACTGACGTGATCTTCCTGTCCGGGTTGGCGCCCCCCCTTGGGTTCGTGCCGTGGGGGAGATCTTCGTGGGTTATACTCGGCCTTGTCTCAGGATAGTAAGTTGGTGGTTGAAGATATCCCTCTAGTGGTGTTGGGGGCTGTGCTTTGACAAAGTGGGTGGGGTTATATCCTGCCTGTTTGGCCCTGTCCTGGGGTATCGTCGGACGGGGCCACAGTGTCTCCCGACCCCTCCTGTATCAGCCTCCAGTATTTATGCTGCAATAGTTTGTGTCGGGGGGCTAGGGTCAGTCTGTTATAACTGGAGTATTTCTCCTGTCTAAGCCAGTGTCCTGTGTGAATTTTAAGTATGCTCTCTCTAATTTTCTCTCTCCTTCTCTTTCTTTCTTTCTTTCTTTCTTTCTTTCTTTCTTTCTTTCTTTCTTTCTTTCTTTCTTTCTTTCTTTCTTTCTTTCTTTCTCTGTCTCTCTCTCTCTTTCTCCCTTTATTTCTTTCTTTCTCTGAGGACCTGAGCCCTAGGACCATAACTCAGGACTACCTGGCCTGATGACTCCTTGCTGTACCCAGTCCACCTGGTCGTGCTGCTTCTCCAGTTTCAACTGTTCTGCCTGCGGCTATGGAACCCTGACCTGTTCACCAGACGTGCTTCCATGTCCCAGACCTGCTGTTTTCAACTCTCTAGAGACAACAGGAGCGGTAGAGATACTCTGAATGATTGACTATGAAAAGCCAACTGACATTTACTCCTGAGGTGCTGACCTGTTGCACCCTCTACAACCACTGTGATTATTATTATTTGACCCTGCTGGTCATCTATGAACATTTGAACATCTTGGCCATGTTCTGTTATAATCTCCATCCGGCACAGCCACCCCTCATAGCCTGGTTCCTCTCTAGGTTTCTTCCTAGGTTCCGGCCTTTCGAGGGACTTTTTCCTTGCTACCGTGCTTCTACACCTGCATTGCTTGCTGTTTGGGGTTTTAGGCTGGGTTTCTGTGCAGCACCTTGTGACATCAGCTGATGTGAGAATTTGACATTTGATTGAAATTTGAATGAATGAGAAACAGACTCAAAACAAGGATGCCATGCCTAAACGCCCTTATTGTCAATTTAACAGGTCCATGTGGCTGCTGTCATTTGTGAGCAGCACATTTACCACTCTCCTCAAACTTCCTTTTCTGCCTCCTCTCTACCTCCATAGACCTCTCGCTCCCCTTCAAACCCCTACTCCCTTTCTCTCCACTTTCTTTTTCTTTTTCTTACTCCATCCTTTATTTGTACTACTATGCTCCATACTTGCTTCACTTTCTTCTCCATCACTATCTCCTACCATCTCTAACCCAGTCACAGCACGGCTGTGCCGAACCGCCGACACACCGAGTAAAGTTTGTTTGTTTTTCCGCAAATTCAAACTGTTCACACAACGTCGCCTCGAAAACCCGCCTCTCTATTCCACACAAAATAATTCAGTATTTCAGTCTATGATTGCCATGTGAGTGTATAAAATTCAGAAAGTAAATTGACACACATGTACCAAAAAAATATCAACGTTTATATATTTAAATCTAAAATATTGCCAGATTGGTTTTCATGCCATAAGGTGTTCATTTTTGTAAATTGTAACGTATCCCTTGATGGTATTTGTAAGTTCAACATTATTCATTGTTGTATTCAACCACAAGGGTGTACTAATGAGCTATGATTTTTTTTTATCATAGAGGACTACTGAAATAATATTATCTCAGTGTAGATAAGGGAAGGCCTGTTTTAAAATGAAAACATGCCAGCCAGACAAGCCTGTGTATGAATCAAATGTATTTGCATATGAATGAGTGGAAATTAGCTGACTTTGTGATCTGAAAGGTAAGTAGCGTTAATGTGTGGGGGGGTATCAAAATTATATATATTTTTAACCCGATGCCTGTTTATTCATAAAAAGCAGAAGTTGGAAAATAACAATTGCAATGGCTAGCCTATGCAAATCAATAGGAAAACAAAAGCTTATTAATAGGATTACATTTAGCCTAATTGGTAACAAATATGATGTGGGGAAAAGTCAGGATCCTAGTCAGGGTATTGTTTGTCAAATCCAGAATAAATATAGGTCTTCATGTGTATCAAATCTATAGGCGATTGTGGGCTAAATCAGTGGGCTAAATCATGATGAAGCCTGAAATGTTCAGGCTTCATCATGATCTGTGATCAAAACAGGCTGGGTTGTTTTCAGTTCCGTTTAGGCTAAGGTTATGCGTAAGAACGCAACTGCAAAGGAATAGCCTGACTCAATGGGACTCTTTTTAATAAATACGTTTTTATCTGTTAAGCTGTTTGGTCTATGCATAGACCCATACCGATTCTATCTTTTTAGTATTATGTGGTGGGCATATTCTAAATTGCAGAGCATTTAATAAACCAACCACAATTTCCTGTGATGTTGAGGCTGAGCAAGACCTTCGATAGGCTAGTAGGCTATGCAGATATAATTGTTGTAGCCTAGATCGCTTTATAAAATCTGGACCGTTGTTTTTTCGAAGGCTAAGCAAACAAGGGGTAGCATATGCTTTATGCCACTCTCTATAACACAGGTTAGGCCTATGTCCTCACATACCGCCCTCATTTCGAGCGCTGCTGTTAAACATAAGACATCTCCACAGAAATGTATAGCCTAAGGATTGCATGGTGACAGTGATTGTGTCTGTTAAACCTGGGAACCCAGGGGGAAAAATGAGGTCAAATCATGACATCAGTGATTTTCAGGTCAGAGAAAGATGAGAGTTTCTGAAAAAATGTTTATATATATATATTTCAGTCTGAGCTCTGAGTTCCCAGTTATCTTGAACGCACTGAAGACGGAAGTCAGAGATTGCAGAGTTCCGAGTTGTTTTGAATGCGCCACTAGAGACCTAGGCTACCACTTATTTCTGAATAGGGCTGCCTCCAACAAAGAAGCCTTTGTGTCTGTATTGAAGTGAAAAATAGGCATATCTACACAGTAATGGTGGCTGGATGCGATATCAACTAGCCTAATAATTTTTGCATTGAGGTGATATCCCTATTTTAGCTAAATCTACAAATGAAATTGATTAGATTACTCTGGCAATGAAAAATATTTTTTTCAAAATCATGAACATATGGACATTTGTAAGGCGATCACGGTGGATCTTTAATAATAAACTAAACGTAACACATGTAGACGTTTTGAAGGCGTTCGTTTTGAAGGCGTTCGTGCTAAGATCGTTCATAATAAACTTACAAGTGACGTGTCAGTGCCACGTTACATGACGTGAACACTACGTGTACGTGTCACGAACGTGATGTGAACGCGTCGGCAGTTTGACGCCTTAGACTGTCAATGGAGCCAAGTTTTTTCCCGATGTTAATTCACGGCAGTATTTTATGGCGCTAGGAAGATGTTAGGTGACTTCGTGAGATGTATCAGTAGCTTCACAAGGCTTAATTCTGGCGCTTATCACCCTCCATACAGGACCTTTGCCTTCCTAGCACACGTGACCTCCCTCCTGAAACATTTTACCAGTAAGCGCCACTCAAAAAGCTAGATGAAGTGGAGACACTTCAAGCTGAGGAGTAAGTTTCATACATCCCCATGTGCTACATTCACCCCTCAAATGTAATCAACAGCGACCCCAGTATTGATCTTAGCGCAACTGTAGATCCGGGTCACAGCACCACTGTACGGGTTGTCGGAATTACTAGCTTGTACTGCTAAGACTGCCTCTTTTTGAAGTTGCCATCATGGCCCTTTGGCCTGTGTAGTCATTGGGCTGTGCATTGTATAGCTCTGCCCTGCTCCCTTGTGGGGCTTTTTTCAATTACTGTTTCCTGTGTAAATCAATGGTTAATTTACAGTATAACTGTCATGTTGTCAATGTGGCTTACTATTCTAATAGCAGTTTATTATGTTACGTCAGTGTAATATTGTTTATTGCTATAATCTGACATTTACTAATTATAATTCCTCTTCATTCTGTACTTTCAGAAAACCACACAAACACACATTTAGAACCCCCTGTGAATATAATTGCTAATTGACTTTTTCAACATTTTGTTATGTTACTGCCTTATTTTAAAATGGATTAAATAAATAAAAGTCCTTTACTGGACTTCCAAGTGGCGCAGTGGTCTAAGGCACTGCATCTCAGTGCTAGAGGCATCACTACATACTCTGGTTTGATTCCAGGCTGTATCACAACCGGCTGTGATTGGGAGTCCCATAGGGCAGTATCAATGTAAATAGTCCGGGTGGCCATTTGATTAACTATTCAGCAGTCTTATGGCTTGGGGGTAGAAGCTGTTAAGGAGCCTTTTGGACCTAGACTTGAAGCTCTGCCGGATTTTCTGCCATTTTCTTCAACTCTAAAAACATTGTGAAGCCACGCCCATTTCTGAAGAATTGTATTATGGGCCTTAAAAGTACGGTAATAGTGTCTACTGGGTGTATACTTCGTATTTTTGCGAATTTAGTATGACATCCGGGAACATTTGGCATACTAACTATATCCATACTATGATCGATAACTATACTATATACTCAATTCACGTCATAAATAGTACGGTTAGTATTACTATTTGAACACAGCTTATGTGTTTTGACCT
Organism: Salvelinus namaycush; assembly: GCF_016432855.1. Taxonomy (NCBI): domain Eukaryota; kingdom Metazoa; phylum Chordata; class Actinopteri; order Salmoniformes; family Salmonidae; genus Salvelinus; species Salvelinus namaycush. Next base: position 2,549,485 of record NC_052338.1, on the reverse strand, counting down.
TACAAATATGTCCACCAACCTCTTCTAATTCACTCACTTCCTGCCGGTGCACAAAATGAGTGTCAATATGAACCTACTGTTTCCGGCAATGCCTCCTTTCCGGCAGCGGCTATTTCCTCGCCAACATGCCAGTGAGTATCGGAGCCTGACATAATCACAATTTTAACCGTTCATATGGGGCTTTAGATGCCAACACTGGAGTCAGTAATGCATAATAATGCGAGTACTGACTGTAGTGTGTTTTAGCTCTGTCGGCCTATTCAGTGCCGAGGTGTTGCTATCACAATCGTTCACATACGCGCGCATTGTGATACAAGATGGCGGCCTGCATATCGCAAACATGGAGAGTCACCTGAAAATGGAACATTGTCTAAATATATACGTGCAATAGCGGCCACTGTTAAACATACTATTGTCTTGTGTACTAGTAGATTATGTAGTGCCAGTTACTGCTCAAATCCCAAGTGAACATGTGTTATTATTTTGCCTCGAACAAGGGTCAGCGTTGACATTACCTAATCCAGTGAGCAAGAGTTCAGGGTGGTAGCTATGAGGTTTTGGATCGCAAATTCATTACAGTTCCTTGGCAGTATCACTCGCAGCAATTTTTTTATTTTGATGTCAATTTCAACAAAGCTTGAGTGGTTGATATGTGATTCGATTTCAATGTAATTCAACTGGCTGTGAGCCAACACCCATTGTGAGTTGTGTATCTGACATAGCTACATCGCGGTATCGTCCACTAGTTTTCTCTGGATAAGGGGGTCTGCTATTGACAAATGTTAAATGCACGGTCTGTCACTTGTAAACAGTAGTCCTAACTACTCAAACTAAATGTAATGTTTTAAGCAGTCTTTTGTCTACTCTTCTGCAGCTCGCAAAAGACTTGTTGCACCCATCCCCTGAGGAGGAGAAGAGGAGCCACAAGAAGAAGCGTCTCGTCCAGAGCCCTAACTCCTATTTCATGGATGTTAAGTGCCCAGGTAGATCCAGCTCTTTACTTCATTGGACTCATGTTTGAAGGGCCACCTTGTCTATCCGAATGCACTAGCTTAATGAGTCAGTGCTTACAACATTGTATTCATTAGGAAGCAAATGGGGCGGGACCTATTAGTATTTGTCCAATAAGAAACACTTGTTTTAGTGTACACAGTAGCAAAGAAACTATGAGTACACCCCCAGGCACGAATGACGTTGGTCTTAAGATTGTGTGTTTAATGTTTTGTATTTTTCTGTTTCCCTCAGGATGCTACAAGATCACAACTGTGTTCAGCCACGCCCAGACGGTCGTGCTGTGTGTGGGTTGCTCCACAGTTCTGTGTCAGCCCACTGGCGGCAAAGCACGTCTCACAGAGGGTCAGTAGTCTCAGCATTCTGTCTCCCAACTCATGTTGGAGAGTGGATAGTCTCTAATAATTGAATGTCTATGGAAAAACAACTCACAGGTAGTAGCAGTTAAGTACAGCATGTCAATATTTATTGATGTAGTTGGTCCTATTGCCAGTTACTATGTTAATGAATAGTAATTTGACTGGCTGATATTAAAGCACAGATTAATTCAGACAGACTTGTCACATTCACTGTAGATGTTAATGGCTCATATCTTTATCAAATGACCTGACTGCACTGTCAAGTGACTGGACTGCCACCCCAATGGTTGTACTGTCTCATTCCAGTGCCAGATGATAAATCTCAGTTTGCAGAAGGGTAGGGCTAGACCACTGGCTCTCCCCTTTCGAAGGCTGAGAACAAGATGCAAGTGATGCTATGGTGCTGCAGTACACTGGATTCCAACATTGCGTAACCATACTATGGCCTTAGCAGATTTTGAATGATTTCCTGCCATGTAGACTGTTTAGCACTAGATGCTGTAAATATGCAACCAAATGAATGAACACTGTCCCGCTACTTTAATCATTCAGATTGTAGTGCGATCAGTGGTCGTGTATAGCGGTAATGCCCCCATTGTCTGTGGCCTGACTGTCATTTTCTCTCTCCATCAGGGTGCTCATTCAGGAGGAAGCAGCATTAGTTGTACTCCCGATGCCCTGGTAGAGATGTAAGGGAGAGGAGGGGTTGGACAGGTTGATTTCAGCGACTCCAGCCTCGACACAGCAGTCACTTCATCCAAGAAACAGCGGATTGATCTAGAAGTGCTCAAGACGTCTGGACACCAGATGGGAGTACTCTGTGATAGTCCACTCTGTTGCTGTAACTCAACCCTCCAACCCAGTCTCTTAATAAAATATGGTTTTGGCTAAAGAATTTGGGTGGTTTCAACTTTTGTTCCCTTTTCCGTGCCTATGATGTCATGGAAATGCTGTTCTGACTTCATTGCAGACGTATGCCAGAAATTACAACGCCGGGATCCGTATTTAAGATCTCTGTTGAACACATGATTAAGCAATCTGATTCCCAGCGGTACATTGGATGACGTGGCACGCAACACCTGCGCATGTAGTTGGGCAGAAACTCGACCACTGGCATCTGTGTTCATAGCCTGTTACAGTAAAGTGAGTGCTCATTTTTTTCAAGGAAATACATAAGGTACAATGTCATATGTAATTAACTGACTCGTGACAAGAAAGATGTAACTTCATTTATTAATGTTTTACTGAATTGTATAATTTACAGTAAACAGATTTGGTTATTACTGGACATGGTCTTTTATACTGTACACCACATACTATCATGCCAATCTACCTATCACTGTGAAATGACATACATTAGTTACGACGCGCAGAACATTCAGTGCACATGCTGGCTAACAATACTTTTTGTTTAATTCTGAGAGTGTTAAAATCAAGACTGTTTTTTTTGGCCAGTATGGGTCACTTATCAGCACTGCATATAGTCTGGATGTTGGCTCATCGTAATTCGAAAAAGAAAAAAATCTATCCCTTATTGCTTTGACACATTCTTTACGTACACTGAATAGTTATTCCTACAAAGTATCTTTTGAAGATCCTCATCTAAATCCTATCCTGATCCCAACTTTTGCCCTTCATTTTCTTTCTACCTCTCCCTGTAACAATACACTTTGCATCTCTTGCCATTTACCTATCCTGCCCTGCCATGCTCCATGTCACTGCCTGCTCCTCCCTCTCCCTGAGCAGGTGGCGGATGGAAGCGTTTTGTGTGGCGAGGGTACAGGAGAGGAGTGGCATTAGGGTCCTGAAGCCTTCTCTCAGCTCCTCCACATTCTGCTGCAGACTGTTTGTGTGTGTTTCCAGGTCCCCTCGACATCCACTCACCTCTGACAGCACGTCATACATCAGATTCTGCATCTACATGGGGAAAAAGGTGCAGAGTGGTCTGAGAATGAGAGGGGCCAATGCGATAACGTTTAGAAGATCGTCGATTGCTCCCTTCTCTAGAATATTGGTCATATTTGGTTGTTGCAACAGTAGTGGCCTAGCCTGGACTCATATCTGTTTGTGCTACCATGTCAACTCCTCGTCACTCATTTGGCATGACAAGGAGTTGACATGATAGCACAAACAGATCTGGGTCCAGGCTAGTAGTGGCCTAGAATATTGGTCATATTTGGTTGTTGCAACAGTAGTGGGTGAACCTAATGGGTAACCGTGCCTGTCTCTCACCTTGCAGAGATCCACCAGCGTGTTGGCCTGGTCAGCCAATTTCCTCCTTTCCATCTTCACATCACGCAGCCTGGGGTGAACACACAGGAAGATTTCTAACATTCAGACATAATCACAGGACAGGTAAAACAAATTGAAAATATAATTCATGATGAACAGAGAATGATCATTTCTATATTACAGTTGAGGTTTTCACAAGTTCTAGAGTTCTAACACCCCTGTGCATGTGGTGTAAAGTGTAACCTCATTGGCTTTTCAGAGGGGAATATCTAAGCTGATTGGTGGGTTACTTGGGGAAGTGTGTTTTGAATGGTGCTTTACCGGTGGATTGCGAGCAGCAGCTTCCTCTGGTGCATGCGTACTCTGCAGTGGTCTCTCTCCCTGGCCAGCTTGGTGTGTTTGTAGATCATCCAAGTCTCTCTAAGTACATTTGCTGCAGCAATTTTTATCTGGAAGAGAACAATTGTTTCCTTGTCCAACACTCAGTTTTCAATGTGTGCATCCCAAATGGCACCCTATTACCGGTGCACTATATAGGGAATAGGTTGGCATTTGAGACACAGTCCATGATTCATACAACTCTACAGGTCAACGTTGAATGTCTCACATATGTTAAGTCAAGGTTCCAAAGACCACTATTGAATACATTCACATGTTAAGTCAGGTGAGTTTTACCCCTTTTGTAAAGTGGGAATCCATCATGAAGTTGTGGACGTGTTTCTCTGCCCTGGTCAGCTCTAGTTTCCTGGCAACCACGGCAACCACCAGCACTGTGCAACCAGCCCCCTTGTGTGTGTGTGTATGACAGAGAGAGAAATAAACAAAACAAAAAAGGTTAAAGGCCCAGCGCAATCAAAAACTAGATGTTCCTGTTTTATTTCCACACTGGGAGTTGGAATAATACTATGAAATTGTGAAAATTATGATAATGCCCTTTTAGTGTATGAGCTATTTGAAAAGAACACCTGACATTTCAGCCTGTTTTGGCGGGATGGAGTTTTGGCCTACCCGATGACACCACCAGGCGGTAAATTAGTTAATAGATCAATAAGATAGAGATTTCCAAACCAATAACAGCTAGTTTTCAGTTTTCCCCTCCCCACTCAGACCACTGCCAGACAGTCCTAGCTAAATTCTTGCTTGGGATATTGGTCTTGCTAAGAAGTCATTGTTGTTTATTTTTCACTATTTTAATTGAGAACAATCACAGTAGGGTACTTAATTGTTAACCACAAATTATTTGATATTGAGATAAAAATGGCTGCATTGGGCCTTTAAGGAAAAGAAGACAGTATGCTAATGACCACAATTACAATGATTCCCACCCCCTTCTCTTTTCTTTTAAAGATTTCATCAAATTATTCCCAGGCACCTGCAACGAGCCAACTCAGCTGTGCGATTGCCCTTCCTATTTTGCCGAACTGCTTACCATGATCCCAGTGAGTAGACAGATGCTGCGGCCACAGTAGGTGTGGGGAACAACATCCCCATAACCAATGGACAAGAAGGTGACCGAGACCATCCACAGGGCCTCCATGTAGTTACTGCTCAGGTCCTTATAGTTGTGGTGTCTAGAGGACAAGGGAGGGATGATGGTTCAGCTTTTCCTCTGTCTTGTCCACTCTTACCATATTAACATTTAACAAAAAACTAGTTTCTGTCTAGGAGTGTGATTTTTGACTGTATTTTTGATATGACTGACTTAACTTATGATGGGCCCATCTGATATTAGTCACAGTACAGGTTGGTCCAAGTCATATAGTCACTCAGGCCGGGATTAAATCGAAGGCACGTCCCAGCACGGCACTACAGACAATGAGTCTTTTAAATGCCATTTCCCCGACGTTTGCAATGGTAAATGCTGCAGACGTCGGCTGAAGTATTAATTGCCTTTAAAAGGCGCATTATCTGTAGTGTAGTGCGCAACACGCCTTTGAATCCATGTTAATTTTGGCCCTTTTTAGAAATTTTGTCTAGTTTTAGACAAGGATATATTTGTCAAAATTACTTAGTCACATTTTTGTCATTTAAATAATGATTAATTCTAGTTATTGTCAAAATGACAAAAACAGTGGGCCATTTGAGTCAATTAAATGCCCTTTAATTTTAGTCACATTTTAATAGTGTATTCAGAAAGTATTCAGACCCCTTTACTTTTTCCACATTTTGTTAAAATGGATTAAAAAAAATCTTAATCAATCTGCACACAATACCCCATAATGTCAAAGCAAAAACGGGGTTTTAGAATTTTTTTCACATTTATAAAAAAAAAAGAAGACATTTTACATTTACATACAGTTTAAACTCAGTTTTTCACAATTCCTGACATTTATTCAGAGTAAAAATTCCCTGTTTTGCGTCAGTTAGGACCACCACTTTATTTTAAGAATGTGAAATATCAGAATAGTAGTAGAGAGAACGATTTATTTCAACTTTTCAACACATTCCCAGTGGGTCAGAAGTTTACATACACTCAATTAGTATTTGGTAGCATTGCCTTTGAATTGTTTAACTTGAGTCAAACGTTTCGGGTAGCCTTCCACAAGCTTCCCACAATAAGTTGTGTGAAGTTTGGCCCATTCCTCCTGACAGAGCTGGTGTAACTGAGTCAGGTTTGTAGGCCTCCTTGCTCGCATACGCTTTTTCAGTTCTGCCCACAAATTTTCTATAGGATTGAGGTCAGGGCTTTGTGATGGCCACTCCAATACCTTGACTTTGTTGTCCTTAAGCCATTTTGCCACAACTTTGGAAGTATGCTTGGGGTCATTGTCCATCTGGAAGACCCATTTGCGACCAAGCTTTAACTTCCTGACTGATGTTGCTTCAATATATCCACATAATTTTCCTTCCTCATATAGCCATCTATTTTGTGAAGTGCACCAGTCCCTCCTGCAGCAAAGCACCCCCACAACGTGATGCTGCCACCCCCGTGCTTCACAATTGGGATGGTGTTCTTCGGCTTGCAAGCATCCCCCCTTTTCCTCCGAACATAACGATGGTCATTATGGCCAAACAGTTCTATTTTTTGTTTCATCAGACCAGAGGACATTTCTCCAAAAAGTATGATCTTTGTCCCCATGTGCAGTTGCAAACGTAGTCTGGCTTTTTTTATGGACGTTTTGAAGCAGTGGCTTCTTCCTTGCTGAGCGGCCTTTTAGGTTATGTTGATATAGGACTCGTTATACTGTTTATATAGATACTTTTGTACCTGTTTCCTCCAGCACCTTCACAAGGTCCTTTGCTGTCGTTCTGGAATTGATTTGCACTTTTTGCACAAAAGTACGTTCATCTCTGAACCAGACTTCTGGAGGTTTACAATTTTTTTCTGAGGCTGATTTCCTTTGATTTCCCCATGATGTCAAGCAAAGAGGCACTGAGTTTGAAGGTAGGCCTTGAAATACATCCACAGGTACACCTCCAATTGACTCAAATGATGTCAATTAGCCTATCAGAAGCTTCTAAAGCCATGACATAATTTTCTGGAATTTTCCAAGCTGTTTAAAGGCACAGTCAACTTAGTATATGTAAACTTCTGACCCACTGGAATTGTGATACAGTGAATTATAAGTGAAATAATCTGTCTGTAAACAATTGTTGGAAAAATTACTTGTGTCATGCACCAAGTAGATGTCCTAACCGACTTGCCAAAACTATAGTTTCCTAACAAGAAATTTGTGGCGTGGTTGAAAAATGAGTTTTAATGACTCCAACCTAAGTGTATGTAAACTTCCGACTTCAACTGTATGTATTTGGCAGCAATTACAGCCTCGAGTCTTCTTGGGTATGACGCTGCAAGCTTGGCACACCTGTATTTGAGGAGCTTCTCCTATTGTTCTCTGCAGCTCCTCTCAAGCTCTGTCCGGTTGGAAGGTGCACAGCTGCACAGCTATTTTCAGGTCTCTCCAGAGATGTTAGATCGGATTCAAGTCTGGGCTCTGGCTGGGCCACTCAAGGACATTGTCTTGGCTGTGTGCTTAGTGTCGTTGTCCTGTTGGAAGGTGAACCTTCGCCCCAGTCTGAGGTCCTGAGCACTCTGGAGCAGGATTTCATCAAGGATCTCTGTACTTTGCTCCGTTCATCTTTCCCTTCGATCCTGACTAGTAGTCCCAATCCCTGCTCCTGAAAAACATCCCCACTGCATGATGCTGCCACCACCATGCTTCACCGTAGGGATGGTATTGGGCAGGTGATGAGCGGTGACTGGTTGCCTCCAGACGTGACGCTTATCCCTTAGATGTTCATTTTCTCGACATCTAAAGGCACAACCTAGATTCGAGCCAATGTCTTAAGTAGTTGAACATGTTATTACTCCAACCTCGTGAAAGTGACAAACTGACATGTTTTCATTTTTGTCAAAAGCAACTTTATATATACTTGTATAACCTTTGATTTGATGGCCTTTGTGAAATATATTTTCCATAACCACAAATATTGTATTTTCAGCCGTTTGAAGCTGGTGTATAAAACCAAAAGAAATAGTGCACATAGAACAGATCTACCGCTTCTTAGACTTGCTTACAAGGAGCATGACAGATCTATAACTCACATTTCTATGTGAATTTGGTCGGGTCGCCCAAAAAGTTACATATTGCAGCTTTAACGCAAAATAAAGTTATTTACCCAGTCAGATATAGTGTAGTGGCAAGGGGAATTTAGTCAATAAATAGTTTGCTATCCCTTTTCCTTTCTTTCTGTGCCACCAAATGTATTTATTTATTAGAAATTTAGGAGGATGAAATCTCTTGAGATGCAGCATCTCGTTTTCAAGAATGTCCGAAATCAAAAAAACAAACAAACAATACTTAGTAAGGATGGATCGAAATTTACGGAATGGTAGCTGGAGGGTCATGCTTTTTCAATTTCGGTCAAGGGGAAGGTTTAGTATTTCATCTAGTCCAGGGGAGGATCATGTCATTTCTAATTCATGAAAATTAGACATTTCTCAGTGTTTTAGAATTAGTTGCTTATTAGGCTATACAGTGCATTCGGAGAGTATTCAGACTCCTGGACTTTTTCCACATTTTGTTACGTCACAGCCTTATTCTAAAATTAATAAAATAGTTTTTTCCCCCCACATCAATCTACACACAATATCCCATAATAACAAAGCAAAAACAGGTTTTTAGAAATGTTTGCAAATGTATATATAAAAAACAGAAATATCACATTTACATTAGTATTCAGACCCTTGACTCAGTACTTTGTTGAAGCACATTTGGCAGCAATTTAGCCTCGAGTCTTCTTGGGTATGATGCTACAAGCTTGGCACACCTGTAATTGGTGAGTTTTTCCCATTCTTCTCCGCAGATCTTCTCAAGCTTTCTCAGGTTGGATGGGGACCATCGCAGCACAGCTATTTTCAGGTCTCTCCAGAGATGTTCGATCTGGTTCAAGTCTGGGCTCTGGCTGGGCCACTCAGGGACATTCAGAGACTTCTCCCGAAGCCACAACTGCGTTGTCTTGGCTGTGTGCTTAGGGTCATTGTCCTGTTGGAATGTGAACCTTCACCCATATCTGAGTTCCTGAGAGCTCTGGAGCAGGTTTTCATCAAGAAGCTCTCTGCTTCGTTCATCATTCTCTCGACCCTGACTAGTCTCCCAGTCTCTGACTCTGAAAAACATCCCCACACCATGATGCTGCCACCACCATGCTTCACCGTAGGGATGGTGCCAGGTTTCCTCCAGACGTGACGCTTGGCATTCAGGCCAGACTTTAATCTTGGTTTCATCAGACCAGAGAATCTTGTTTCTCATGGTCTGAGAGTCCTTTAGATGCCTTTTGGCAAACTCCAAGAGGGCTGTCATGTGCCTTTTACTGAGGAGTGGCTTCCGTCTGGCCACTCTACCATAAAGGCTTGATTGGTGGAGTGCTGCAAAGATGGTTGTCCTTCTGGAAGGTTCTTCCATCTTCACAGAAGAACTCTGGATCTCTGTCAGAGTGACCATTGGGTTCTTGGTCACCTCCCTGACCAAGGCCCTTCTCCCCCGATTGCTCAGTTTGGCCCGGGCGGCCAGCTCTAGGAAGAGCGTTAGTGGTTCCAAACTTCTTACATTTAAGAATGATGGAGGCCACTGTGTTCTTGGGGACCTTCAATGCTGCAGAAATGTTTTGATACCATTCCCCAGATCTGTGCTTCTGTGTCAGAGCTCTACGGACAATTCCTTCGACCTCATTGCTTGGTTGTTGCTCTGACATGCACTGTCAACTGTGGAACCTTAAATAGACAGGTGTGTGCCTTTCCAAATGATTTCCAATCAATTGAATTTACCACAGGTGGACTCCAATCAAGTTGTAGAAACATCTCAAGGATGATCAATGGAAACAGGATGCACCTGAGCTCAATTTCGAGTCTCATAGCAAAGGGTTCGAATACTTATGTAAATAAAGTTTTTGTTTTGTTTTTTGTGATACATTTGCAAACATTTCTAAAAACCTGTCTTCACTTGGTCATTATGGGGTAATATTTGTAGATTGATAAGGACCATTTTTTATTTAATCCATTTTAGAATAAAGCTTTAACGTAACCAAATTTGGGGAAAAATCAAGGGTTCCGAATGCACTGTATAGCGATGTCTGCCCGGTGCCACCCCTCATCTCTGATTCTACGCTGGGCGCGCACTATCAAGTACACCTACAGGTTATTTGTGTGGTCTCAATCAAATGATCAATGAAGTGCATGCTCGGAGAAGCACAGAGCAGTTATATTTCTTAGATAGCTGCTGGGATGGTGTAAATACAACTAGGCTGCATTACACACTGCAATGGATATTCGAACCCTGCTCTTGCTGTTCAACATTGGTTCTGCGTAACCAATGGCTGTGCTGTGTAGGTATAAGGTGGCAGGTCAGGAGGAGTCAAAGGCTTCTTCAGAAAATAATTTATCGCACGTGGACTAGTATATAGCTTGTGTTCTGTTCAGTATCAGAAAGAGAGTGCGAAGATGTACGCATAATTAATTTCAACCATCTTCATTTTAATTAGACTAACAATAGGGCTTTGTGTTGGAGCCTATTTCTTCGTATTTTAGAAATAAGAGGTAGGCCTACCTGTTTGCCAGATGAATTAGGCTATCCATATATTTGTTCTTCAATTCCTTCACCCACCATGCACTCTTTAAATAGCCTATCTTCGTGTCAGTGAAGGGCTGTGAAGTTAAAACCAAGACTCGAATTGGGGGGGCAATGAGAAGGTATGCCATAAGCCTACATTTTATGAAAGAAAATGGCAAAAAGCACAGGCCAACCACTTGTTAGTTTAAGATTTTTAAGAAAATAAAACGAATCCGATTATATAAAAGTCATCTTTAACAGCGCTTTGGTCCGCGATGCTTTATCCTTAGAAACAAGCTGTAAAATACACGGGAAAGACGTGACTCCGATGCATATGGGAATACATATATCAGTTTTGTTTCTTTGACATTCAGAGGCTGAGCTACAACTTTCTATAGCCAAGGAGACAAACAATGACTTTGCTTGGGAAATAATCTAATTCTGGCACAATCAATTGATTAAACTATTAATTTTCTGTACAATAGAAGATGTTTAAACCCAGACAAATTTTAGGGAAACACTTGTGAATTTCTCTCGTTGGGTTAAGCCACGGAAGAAGAGTAGCTAGCAGTTCAAGTTTACACATTTCTGCGTCGGTAGGCCTACTCTGTCTGGGGTGGAAAGGTAGACCTAACTTTTGAAAGTACCATGCTCAGATTCCTAATGATGTCTCAGATTTATTTATTTATTATTTGGAAACAGGGACAATTTATTTGCAAACAAGACACACTGATTTGGCATCGGGAAATATGATAAGATTAACACAAAGGCCTATCTCTGTCCATTCTTAGCCATTATTTCGGTAATTTGTGTGGTATTAAAAAAGATTCAGCTAATATGTAAAATTATGTAGAATTGCATGAACTGTTTAAAAAGGGCAAAAAAAAAAAGATCGGACCTGCAAATATGATGATAGATTCATGCAATGTTTTTACTATAAAGGAGATCTTTCCACTCCTACTTTTGTCCACCGTGGTCTGTGTACCTGAAACCTTCTGGCCCACAGCCCTGTACGCTATTCAACATTTCTGCTTTGCCACTGGTCTATCCAAGAAGTAAGGGTAACGGGTATAAATGTTCTCTGCTATCCACTTTGTTTTAATTATTATTTTGGCTATAGGGGACGGTAACTACTTTTTTCAAGCGTTCAGGGAGGGTTTAGTTAATTATCCAGTATTTTACTGAAGGGGGGGCTATCCATTTTCATTTCAGAGAAGTCCGATTTCCTCCACGTAATCCTTATTAGAAATAATGTTCACTCCCGTACAATAATAATATAGTAACTACTGTCTAATAATAATAACTATGACATAATAATAATACATTTAAAAGCTACTAATAGGCATAAAACTAATAAAAACTACTGCTACAACTACTAAATCAACTAATACAATTACCTATTATATATACATGCATGCACAAGTATGATTCTCCCTGTAACACAGCTTGGCTCGTAAATGTAATTCCAGAACACTCAAGCAAGTATGATATGTTACATTTGGTATGGTTACATAAAACAGACGGTAACTTAAGGTAAAAACGAAAGGATAACGCGAATGGTTGCAAGTTTGAATCTCATCACAAACAACTTTAGCATTTTAGCTAATTAGCTACTTTTCAGATACTTTCAACTACTTAACATGTTAGCTAATCCTTCCCCTAACCCTTTTAGTTAGCCCTTCCCCTAAACCTTTAAACTAACTCCTAAATTTAACCCTAACGGTAACCCTAACCCCTAAACCCAGCTAACATTAGCCAACTAATGTTAGCCACCTAGCTAGAATTTGTAACATATCATAGTTTTGGAAATGTGTCACATATTGTGCATTAAAAAAAATCATTACATATTGTACGTTTTTCAAATTGATAACATATAATACGTATTGTAATTCATAACATATCATACGAAATGGATGATGTACATCCACAAATTAATACATAGCATACTAAATGGAGTGTCTCGGACTTACGTACAGAATAATATGAAATGCTCTGAGACCAGGTTGGTTAGTGAAGCAAACGCTCCGCTATAAATCGGAGCCGGAGCGGAGGCTATTTGCCCACACTTATCGCTTGCGTCACCGCAGCTCACCAATTGATTTAGGCTGTGTTTGCAGGTCGCGTCCTTCCCACTGCTGAACAGAACTGCGCTGTGCTGCTAATATTAATTGTGCTTATCACTGAAAAGCTGTCAATCTCGCCAAAAAATATTGTCTAGTCCATTTAGTAGTCAGATTTTAGTCACAGAGATCATTTTGTCAACTGAAAATGTATTTTTTTGTTTAGTTATATTTTTTTCTGGGTCTATTTAGTCAGTTATAGCCACTGAAAAATTGTTTTTTGAATAATATTTTAGTCACTGTTTTTGTTGACGAAATTAACACCACTGAATGAATCCCGGGAAAAGTCTATTGCCTATTTCCCTCTGTCACGCCCTGGCCTTAGTATTCTTTGTTTTCTTAATTATTTTAGTTAGGTCAGGGTGTGACATGGGGAATGTATGTGTTTTTTGTAGTGTCTAGGGTGGTTGTAAGGTTTAGGGGGTTTATTAGAGTAGTTGGGTTTATGTTTAGTATAGAAATCTAGCTGTGTCTATGTTATACGTCTGTAGCCTGTGTGTGCACTACGTTCATAGCTTCACGGTCGTTTGTTTGTTTTGTTAGTTTTTTTGTAAGAGTGTTTCTTTTCGTGTTATGTCTTCGTCATCAATATTAAAAGGAAGATGTATTTCTCACACGCTGCGCCTTGGTCCAATCTCTCTCCTAAAGACGATCGTGACAGAATTACCCACCAATCCAGGACCAAGCGGCGTGTCAAGCGGCAACAGGACCCACCTACACAGGATTCATGGACATGGGAGGAGATACTGGATGGTAAGGGACCTTGGGCACAACCGGGAGAATATCGCCTCCCTCGTGAAGAGCTGGAGGCAGCTAAAGCCGAGAGGAGGCGATATGAGGAGGCAGCACGGAAGCAAGGCTGGAAGCCCGTGAGTACAACCCAAAAATTTCTTGGGGGGGGCCTTAAAGGGAGTGTGGCGAAGTCAGGTAGGAGACCTGCGCCTACTCCCTGTACTTACCGTGGAGAGCGAGAGTACGGGCAGACACCGTGTTACGCAGTAGAGCGCATGGTGTCTCCTGTACGCGTGCATAGCCCGGTTCGGTACATTCCAGCTCCACGTATCGGCCGGGCTAGATTGAGCGTTGAGCCGGATGTCATGAAGCCGGCCCAACGCATCTGGTCACCAGTGCGTCTCCTCGGGCCGGCTTACATGGCACCAGCCTTACGCATGGTGTCCCCGGTTCGCCTACATAGCCCGGTGCGGGTTATTCCACCTCCCCGCACTGGTCGGGCGACGGGGAGCATACAACCAGGTAAGGTTGGGCAGGCTCAGTGCTCAAGGGAGCCAGTACGCCTGCACGGTCCGGTATTTCCGGCGCCACCTCCCCGCCCCAACCCAGTACCACCAGTGCCTCCTCCACGCACTAGCCCTATGGTGCGTGTCTCCAGCCTTTTACCACCAGTGCCTAAACCACGCACCAAGCCTCCTGTGTGTCCCCAGAGTCCTGTGCGTCCTGTTGCTGCTCCCCGCACTAGCCCTGAGATGCGTGTCCCCAGTCCGGTACCACCAGTTCCGGCACCACGCACTAGGCCTAATGTGCGCTCCCACGGTACAGTATGCCCTGTTCCTTCTCCCCGCACTAGCCTGAAGGTGCGTGTCCTTAGCCCGGTGACTCCAGTTCCGGCACCACGCACCAGGCCTACAGTGCTCCTCATCCGGCCAGAGCCATCCGTCTGCCCAGTGCCATCTGAGCCATCCGTCTGCCCAGTGCCATCTGAGCCATCCGTCTGCCCAGCGCCATCTGAGCCATCCGTCTCCCCAGCGCCATCTGAGCCATCCGTCTCCCCAGCGCCATCTGAGCCATCTGTCTCCCCAGCGCCATCTGAGCCATCCGTCTCCCCAGCGCCATCTGAGCCATCCGTCTGTCCCGAGCCATTAGAGCCGCCCGTCTGTCCCGAGCCGTCAGAGCCGTTAGTCAGTCAGGAGCCGCTAGAGCCATTCGTCAGTCAGGATCTGCCAGAGCCGCCAACCAGACAGGATCTGCCAGAGCCGCCAACCAGACAGGATCTGCCAGAGCCGCCAACCAGACAGGATCGGCCAGAGCCGCCAACCAGACAGGATCTGCCAGAGCCGCCAACCAGACAGGATCTGCCAGAGCCGCCAACCAGACAGGATCTGCCAGAGCCGCCAACCAGACAGGATCTGCCAGAGCCGCCAACCAGACAGGATCTGCCAGAGCCGCCAACCAGAAAGGATCTGCCAGATCCGTCAGCCAGCCATAAGCAGCCAGATCCGTCAGCCAGCCATGAGCAGCCAGCTCCGTCAGCCAGCCATGAGCAGCCAGATCCGTCAGCCAGCCATGAGCAGCCAGATCCGTCAGCCAGCCATGAGCAGCCAGATCCGTCAGCCAGCCATGAGCAGCCAGATCCGTCAGCCAGCCATGAGCAGCCAGATCCGTCAGCCAGCCATGAGCCGTCCAGCCAGGATCCGCCAGCCAGCCATGAGCCGTCCAGCCAGGATCCGCCAGAGCCGTCCAGCCAGGATCCGCCAGAGCCGTCCAGCCAGGATCCGCCAGAGCCGTCCAGCCAGGATCCGCCAGAGCCGTCCAGCCAGGATCCGCCAGAGCCAGCCAGCCAGGATCCGCCATTCAGTCCAGTGCTGCCCTTCAGTCCGGAGCTGCCGTCCCTCAGTCCGGAGCTGCCCCTTATCCTGGTGCTGCCCCTTATCCTGGTGCTGCCCCTTATCCTGGTACTGCCCCTTATCCTGGTGCTGCCCCTTAGTCCGGTACTGCCCCTTAGTACGGTGCTGCCCCTTAGTCCGGTGCTGCCACTTAGGCTGGTGCTGCCCCTTATTCTAGTGGGGTTAAGTAAGCGGGTAGTGACTATGGTGGGGTGGGGACCACGACCAGTGCCGGAGCCGCCGCCGTGGACGGACGCCCACCCAGACCCTCCCCTAGACTTTGTGCTGGTGCGCCCGGAGTTCGCACCTTAAGGGGGGGGTTATGTCACGCCCTGGCCTTAGTATTCTTTGTTTTCTTAATTATTTTAGTTAGGTCAGGGTGTGACATGGGGAATGTATGTGTTTTTTGTAGTGTCTAGGGTGGTTGTAAGGTTTAGGGGGTTTATTAGAGTAGTTGGGTTTATGTTTAGTATAGAAATCTAGCTGTGTCTATGTTATACGTCTGTAGCCTGTGTGTGCACTACGTTCATAGCTTCACGGTCGTTTGTTTGTTTTGTTAGTTTTTTTGTAAGAGTGTTTCTTTTCGTGTTACGTCTTCGTCATCAATATTAAAAGGAAGATGTATTTCTCACACGCTGCGCCTTGGTCCAATCTCTCTCCTAAAGACGATCGTGACACCCTCCTCCTCAATCTCCTCCTTTCCCTTCTTACAGGCTGACTACACCGCTAGCGTCCGATGCGCGAACGTTGCAAAATAAATGTAGAAATTTATGTTATTCAATTATTGCATCCACACTGCTCGCGTGAGTGTCTGCGTTGCCAAGGGCTAAAATATAAGTCAGTTATATTTCTGACGCAGATCGCGCTGCAAGTCCTGCCTCTCCCATCTCCTCATTGGCTTATAGAAGCAGGTACCCACGTGCCATCTCCTCATTGGTTATACCCACGTGGGTGACTGAAAGACGACGAGGTCGGTGGCGAAAAAGCCTGGAAGGAGGAGAGATAACTAGAAACGATTCGGTTGACCGTTTTATGTGTGGATTAATTGTCGGAGTAGAGGACCTTGTGCATTTCAGGTAAAATAACAACTCAATGTTTATATCCCAGGACAAATTAGCTAGCAATAGCAAGCTAGCTAAATAGGACAAATTTGCTAGCAAGTGCAAGCTAGCTAGCTAAATTGCCATACATGTTTAATGCTTTTCGACCTGTCTCCAAATTAATATAATCGGTTCAGAGTTTGTTTTGATATTTTAACCTGCGTGTCGTGATCGCGTTTGGTATGGAGGGACAAAATAGATTTATGCACGATGGCAGGTTAGGTTCCGTGTTAGCCACTCACCTCTCACAGACATGTAGGCCCCATGCAGCGATGAGCCACAGAGAGACGCTGAAGATCATCAACACAGTGCCAGGGTAGATGGTCATCAGCGCTTTGACCACAAAACGGCTGTTGAAGTGGATCTGGATACAAGTAATAAAAATATTCATATCCACAGTAAGAATGGAGAGGTTTGCAAAGCCAAGCGGGAAGTTCAAGGTCATCAGTTTGATCAGTGTTAAAAAAGCAATAACAAGGGAAGGAATTACCGAGGGAGGATTTGGTAGAGACTCAGGAGAGTGGGAGAGGGAGGCGGGTTGCGAGACAAAGCAGAATGTAGTGTCACTGTCATTGTAGTGTCCCCAACAAACTCAAGTTGAAAAAAAAAATATATATATATTACAAAAGCATTGTGGAGATACTGCACAATGGTTGTGTAAACATTTTTGTGCAGACAAAATCTCGACATATGGCTTGAAAACGTACAGTATCTCAATCCAAGGATGGAATGTGTAGCTTTACTTCTAATTATCACATATCGAGAAGATTTAAATACTTCTGGTTGTTATTAAATTGCCTTTTTTGTTAGCATGCTCAGCTAGCCAATGCTAAAGCAGATCATTGGATTCCATGAAAATGCAACACCTAGCAATGGGGTGAGTAGCTGCTGGAAGTGTTGTGGAATCCAATGGGCAGCTTTAGCATTGTATCGAGGATCTTACTACTGAACTTCAAGTCAAATCCATTTTGGCTAATGTTCAAACTGAGTGTGTACAAGTCCATTAAAGCAAGTAACTAAGATTTGAGGGAGAGGTTGCACCACTTGCATGGTGACCAATGTTGACCTCTGACCTTGTTGAGGGCGCCAATGCTGCGCGAGGCCGTGTCTGTGTAGAGTCGGCTGTGCAGCATCAAGGCACGACCCAGGAGGTAGAGTCGCAGGAACATGGGCAGAGCCAGCACAATCTCGAGCTCTGTCTCTGACAGCGTGGGGGACATGGCTTGCCATGACAATGGGAGACCCACTGGGAACGGGTGCACCATCGCTACAAACAGCTCCAGGGCGATCAGGGTCACCCGCTCCATTGTCATGGCGATTCGCCAGTCCTCTGCTCCGTTATCGTGGATGTAGAGCTAACAGTGATGGGAGTATGGGTACAAAACCATATCTGAGTTAGAGCATAGACGTAGTACAGTGTCACTGAGAGTGTAGTCAAAGTGTAATAAATTATATAACGAGAGGTACCAGACAAGGTTGCCCTCTGTCACCATCTTCTTTCCCAGTTAGCAATAGAACCTCTACTATACTATTGTCTGGCATATAACAAAAACAATTGTAGAGTAGAATGACTTAAAATAATCTAAGCCAAGGGATCATAGCTTGTTTAAAATAGGGAGATATGGGCAGTATATTAAGTAGTCAGACAAGTGAATTACCTGCACCTCACAGATGTGGTAGGCAATGATCAGGCCCAGCAGGATAAGAGAGGACAGGCTGATAATAGACTTCATAGCCACGGAGTATATGGAGCTCTGTAGGGGAAAACATGTAGTGGACTCACTCATCTTAACATACAGTACCCTTCAATTGGGCAAATATGCCTTCTTTTAACATACAGCTGGGATTCAATCATAGGTGCATTGTAGCGCATTTAAAGGTAATTTCAGATTGATACAATCTTCGCGAACACGGGAACATTTCCTTTAAAAGGCACGTTGTTCACAGAGCTCTACAGTACAACGCGCCTCAGACTGCATCTTGGCCACAGTAACCTTCATTCAAATATGCCATCTTCAGCAACAAACACTGAAGACCTTCAAATACATTTCTCTGAGTTAGAACTCATTATTTCTCATTAATTACCCAGGTGTCCCCCGCATTTCAAAAACGTGACCTGTGCCTGGTTGAACTTGCCTGGCTTAGTTAACCTACAGAAAATACCCAAAACTGCAAACCCCTCCCATCTGGCACTCCAGGCAAAGTATACAGAAAAAAAGGACGCATTGGAACCCAGATCTGTACCCCAAGGCTGACCTTACTGTAGACGCTCCAGGAGAGCTCTGTCTCGGTGACCATGACCACTACTCCAAACATCCCCACAGCGAGTGCACAGTCATTCAGCCTCTGCCTCCTCTCAAACAGCGCCCTTCGCCGGACCAGCCTATGACCGATGCTCTGGGTCTTCTTGTGAGGGCAGTCATGGGGACCATCCTTGGGCTCTGCACCACTGATCTCCTCACCTCCACCATAGGTGCCCTTGGCCTCAGATTTGGTGTGATTCTTGTCAGAGCTGGATGTTTGATTGGAGTCCTTTGGCTGGTAGTCGTCTTTGGTTGTAATGATAATCTCGGGTAGACTCTGGCGGACCTGCATCTCCATTGATGTGGCCTCTAGCCTTTGACCTCCTTCACTGGGTGGCCCACTTTCTGTCTCCCTTAAGTCCATACGAGACATGCGGACTCTGTTGTAGGGTGACTGAGTGGATTTCATGTCCTGCTGGCGCCTCTGTGGGCTTGCCTTTTTGGCCTGACTACCCCAAATCCGTTCCTTGTGCCCAGCATTCTGTTCATTTCCTGCTGGCTTCTCGCCTCTCTTTTCCTTGTGCACCTCCTTCCCCCTAACCTTTTCCTTGTTGTCTCCCCTTCGGGGTGAGGAGTGTGGTGAGGGTGAGACATATTGGCAGCCATTGTAATATGGGATTGTGGGTGATGACTGGCTTCCATCGAGCCACACTGAGTGATCTTCCCCTCTTTGACATGAGTGGTTTCTTCTGCACTGGTTGCCAAAAACAGGAGGGAGAGGGACCACTTTTGATTGAAGGAGGGGACGTGGATCCTCCTCATTCTGCATTGTCAAGTTCATAGAGGGAGAGGGCTCCATCTAGGGATTGATACAGATTGAAATATTTTATGGGGTTTGGAAGGAGACAAAAGTGAGATAATGCAGCCAGTTGGAGTGAAAACAGTAAAAATGTATGAGGCAGAAGCATATAAAAACACAGTCTATTGTAAAAGAAATCGGAGGCGGAGTTGATATGCCTGCGGAATGCTAAGAGATTCACAGAAGACATTCATACTATTAATGGTTGACATTATATTGACATTTCCCTATGGGGTTTCCATTGAAGATAATATGATAAGACAATGGAAACCTGTTGGAAAAACTTATCTAGAAACACTAGAATTATTGAAGTGATTGCAGCACCTGGTAATCTTACCATGTCAATCTTCAATATTCTTGCCAAATTACTATTAAAACCTAGTTGATTCCGCTCAGTCTTACCTCTCCACGTATTTCAGTTACTTCCAAATAAGTTTTAAATTCCACCGTTGCTGGATAAGAATGCCCCTGTTCCTTTTAAATTCCTTAAATTGTCCTTTAGTCAATATCCTCAAAGCACACAAAGGAATTGAAGCATCAGTTAAATATATCCTGGATATTACCTAAGGATAATTAGGTGACAAAACGACAAAAATATATTCAGTTTCTCTAGTCTCTCAGAAATAACTCTATCAATCCAGCTCACCTCCCACAGACACAAGTAAAGGTTATGAACTATAATCCATATAGCAGCATATGAACCATATGTCCATGGATATCAATTGTATTATGACTCCTTTATTTAATTATTTTCCAGTATTAAGTTATGTCCATCATGACATATTAATTTAAACTAGGCTTATGACTGACTGTAAGATCCACAGTTTCAGTTGTCCCCCAGTTGCATGGCAAAGTATTTGTCATCTGACAGAATTATTCATCAAGTTTGACAGTTCTTTCTCCTCTTTCTCCTTTTGTGTGTTTGTGTGTGTGTGTGTGTGCCGAATAAGGGAAGAATAGTTGACATTTAGTTTTATTGAGTGATAAAAATTACTATTTTATTGGGTTTTATGGGAGCTTGCCAAGGTGGCAATTTGGATAATTTCCCACTTAATCGGGATGGTCCTGTGTATGAATGCCGGGGAGGAGATTATAGAAATATGACAGATTAATCAAATTGGTTTGAGAGTCAGAGATCTGATACTTACGGGCTTATGAAATATGTCACCCTTTAGCCTGACAATGTGGAGAGGGAAATGGTTTTGGAATTAAAGTCATAGCAATGACATTCACCATCATTTAATTCCATCTATTAATACGTGACAGATGGCGCTCCAGTAAACAGAGGAAGTCAAGGAGGGTTGGAGAGAGGAGGATAAAGACAGGTATTGTAAAGTCAAAATACAACACATACTCAAATCTAGATAGTAGCCTACTAGAAGTATGCAATGAGACAGGTGAAAGGCATTCGTCAAAAGATAATTCATCAGGAAAAGGCTACTTTGAAAATGCCGCAGATACAGTTGAAGTCGGAAGTTTACATACACCTTAGCCAAATACATTTAAACTCAGTTTTTCACAATTCCTGACATTTAATCCTAGTAAAAATTCCCTGTCTTAGGTCAGTTAGGATCACCACTTTATTTGAAGAATGTGAAATGTCAGAATAATAGTAGAGAGAAGGATTTATTTCAGCTTCTATTTCTTTCATCACATTCCCAGTGGGTCAGAATTTTACATACACTCAATTAGTATTTGGTAGCATTGCCTTTAAATTGTTTAACTTGGGTCAAACATTTTGGGTAGCCTTCCACAAGCTTCCCACAATAAGTTGGGTGAATTTTAGCCCATTCCTCCTGACAGAGCTGGTGTAGCTGAGTCAGGTTTTTAGGCCTTCCTGCGCTTTTTCAGTTATGCCCACACATTTTCTATAGGATTGAGGTCAGGGCTTTGTGATGGCCACTCCAATACCTTGACTTTGTTGTCCTTGAGCCATTTTGCCACAACTTTGGAAGTATGATTGGGGTCATTGTCCATTTGGAAGACTCATTTGCAACCAAGCTTTAACTTCCTGACTGTTGTCTTGAGATGTTGCTTCAATATATCCACATAATTTTCCTCCCTCATGATGCCATCTATTTTGTGAAGTGCACCAGTCCCTCCTGCAGCAACAAAGCACCCCCACAACATGATGCTGCCACCCCTGTGCTTCACGGTTGGGATGGTGTTCTTCGGCTTGCAAGCCTCCCCTTTTTTCTCCAAACATAACGATGGTCATTATGGCCAAAAATTATATTTTTGTTTCATCAGACCAGAGGACATTTCTCCAAAAAGTACGATCTTTGTCCCCATGTGCAGTTGCAAACCGGAGTCTGGCTTTTTTATGGCGGTTTTGGAGCAGAGGCTTCTTCCTTGCTGAGCGGCCTTTCAGGTTATGTTGATATAGGACTTGTTTTACTGTGGATATAGATACTTTTGTACCCGTTTCCTCCAGGATCTTCACAAGGTCTTTTGCTGTCGTTTTAGGACTGATTTGCACTTTTCAAAGTACGTTCATCTCTAGGAGACAGAACACATTTCCTTCCTTAGACATATGACGGCTGCGTGGTCCCATGGTGTTTATACTTGCGTACTATTGTTTGTACAGATGAACGTGGTACCTTCAGGCGTTTGGAAATTGCTCCCAAGGATGAACCAGACTTGTGGAGGTTTTTATTTTATTTATTTTTATTTTCCATGATGTCAAGCAAAGAGGCACTGAGTTTGAAGGTAGGCCTTGAAATACATCCACAGGTACACCTCCAATTGACTCAAATTATGCCAATTAGCCTATCAGAAGCTTCTAAAGCCATGACATAATTTTCTGGAATTTTCCAAGCTGTTTAAAGGCACAGTCAACTTAGTGTATGTAAACTTCTGACCCACTGGAATTGTGATACAGTGAATTATAAGTGAAATAATCTGTCTGTAAACAATTGTTGGAAAAATTACTTGTGTCATGCACAAAGTAGATGTCCTAACCGACGTGTCAAAACTATAGTTTGTTAACAAGAAATTTGTGGAGTGGTTGAAAAACGAGTTTTAATGACTCCAACCTAAGTGTATGTAAACTTCCGACTTCAACTGTATGATAATATACTTGTTAATAATACCCTATTAAGTGGGAGTCGTCAGCGTAGTATAATGCCCTAATCCAATCAAGAGAGTAATTAAAAACACACAGCACAATGACTAATTGTGTGTGTCCCAAACGGCACCCTATTCCCTATATTGTGCACTACCTTTGACCAGAGCCCTATGGGCCCTGGTCAAACGTAGTGCACTACATAGGAATTGGGGTGCAATTTGAGACGTAGCCATGGTTCCATTGTGAGAGGCCGGGTAGCACTCAGTAATCAATGGGATTAACTATTCTTCCCTAGTGAAATCATCGCCAGCAGCATCCACGTGTTCTTCATCATGATAGCCATCGTAATCTTCATAATGAAAATGATTTTATTTATTCAGCTTCCATATCAATTGTTATTTTTCATGAGCAATTGTTTTACAAAACGCCGCTACTCATTGTTTTCATATTCTTTATCATTCTCTTGATCTTCTCCTCTTCCTCATTACCACCCTCCTCTCCTCTCCCCTCCCCTCATTACAGGTTGGTCAGAAATAGTTATCTTTACCCTGAATGTAGTTTTTGTACAAACCACCAGATGTCACCCACACCCTAGTGGCTGACACGCATATTTTTATGAGGCGTCATGTTTTGATTTTGGCACAATACAATAGTGCGTAATAGGACAGGCACCATATTTGACACCATATTTTAAATCAGACTTTAGTTAATTCTGTACACATTCTAATGATGTAGGTTTGTAGATTCAACAGGAATCTTCTTACATGGCCTATTACAGTTGTGCACCATACAGGGAACTGCTAAAATAAAGGAAATACTTGACAACATCAGGGATACAAGGTATATTGAAAGCAGGTGCTTCCACACAGGTGTGGTTCCTAAGTTAATTAAGCAATTTAAATGAAAACATCCCATCATGCTTAGGGTCATGTATAAAAATGCCCTGTTTCCCATTATTTTGGATACCATGGCTAGAAGAGATCTCAGTAACTTTGAAAGAGGGGTCTCAAAAGAACATAGGGGGTATAAAGGGTGTGTGTGTGTGTCTCAGTCATCAGATCTCAACCCAATTGAAACAGTTACGGAAGATTCTGGAGGGGCGCCTGAGACAGCACTTTCCACCACCAAAAACATGGATTTGTTTTGTGGAAGAATGGTGTCGTATGGTTTAAGACACTTGTAGAATCTATGCCAAGGTGCATTGAAGCTGTTCTGGTGGCTCGTCATGGCCCAACGCCCTATTAAGACAGTTTATGTTGGTGTTTCCTTTATTTTGGCAGTTACCTGTATATCCTTGTTGTTTCATGCTTGGTGCAGTTTTCTTTACTTAACCGATACCGATGCTTTCCTCCCCCCATTCTACGGGCCATTCATCATTGTGTGCACCCATGCGTGAATATGTGCCTCTAGGGCACAGGAGAGGCCTGACAACTCCCCATAAGCCATGGATAGCGAAAGGCAGCAGAAGTAATAGGATATTCTATTCTACAGTCCCTCTTTCTTTCCCTCTCTGTTTCTCTCCTCTTCCCTGCATCAGCACTACATGAGGACGAATGAGGAGTGGAGTCTAACTATGCACATTCCTGGGCCCCCATGCAGAGCCCAGCACTTTCTCAATTAGACAAGTCCACCCCTCCTGCTGATTCAACTCCCCCCCCCTGCCCCCCCCCCCCCCCCCATTGACAGAGCTACTTCCCCACCACACCACACAGAACCCAGCCAAATCACTCACCTATCTATCACCTCGCTCACTCACAGACTAGTTCTCCTCTCCATCAGTTCTCTGCTCCAGTAGACTGTGTATATCACTGTGCAGCACAGATAAATCTGGAGATTGGACCCAAGAGGAATGTTTGTACACACACGGAACTAATGGAATAGATACAAATATTCGGTAATGTTGTCAATTAAGATGTTGACACAAATCAATCAGGTCGGACTATTTTTCGTAAAAAGGTCAGTTGAGGCTCCACCTCCTCTCTTTTTCCACTCTTCCACATCCCTTATTTCCTCTCACGGTTTCCTTCTAGACTCCACCTCCCAGGGAAGCAGAGGGACACGGTAAGGGAGGGGGGATAAGGAGAGAGAGAGCAACAGAGAGAGGTGGGGGCTGGCTTGTGTAGAATCAGTTGTTTTTTTCCTCCACTCATTCACTGCATTTTTCCAGACGGCGTGTGCAAACTTAGGCTCCGTACCTCACTGCCTGCCACCCATATCTCTGTCTTTCTCTCTCTGATTCAATTATTCATTCCTACTAATGCTTTGTGGATGCAAATCAGGGATATTCCAGCCTCTGAATCCAACCTTCCTGTCCGTTCCTCTTCTCCTCTTATCCCTGTCTCAGCTGCACTCTTCTCCGATCCCTATCCATTAGAAATGTGGTGCTCTGTGGTTCTGGTTCTCTGTGGATTCTCTGCTTTGGTCCAGGGTAGGTCTGCCTCTCTATTTACTCTCTCTGACTACATTGAAAGATTAGAGTTACAAAGCCAGAGGGAAAGACTAGGAAAATATCACTGTAAAGGAGGAGAGGACGAATGAGAAGTGTCTGTGTATTTGTGTGTGAGTTTTTTTGTGTTCTGTCAGTGTTTGTGCTCTTGTTTTATGTTTGTCTGTGTGTACATGCCTACCTGTGTGCATAGTTAATACAGTAGTCTACATCTTATTTAGAGCCTGATGTGACGTGGTGCTCAATGTAAAATACATGTTGTTAATCGCGGGGACAGACATAAAAAGAAAGAGAGTCGGTTTATAAATTGAGAGAGATGGGGATAAATGCTTTACTAGGGAAGGATTTTATGCTGCAATCGTAAATGTAAAAACCTTGATCCCTCACTTTGTCCCCTCTATTTTCTCCAAAACTCTGTTGACAGAAAGTGCAGTATTTATGGGATTGAACCAGCAGGGGACAGACAATTGTCAATGGCGTTCACGTCATTTCAATTGAACACCATTATAGATCTGGTTCGATCTTGCTTCCTTGTTATCCTGTTATGGACACGTTTCTGTAGCAGAGAGAGTAGATGCGCTGTAAGCAGAGGAAGAGGTAGGTTACTAAGGAAAATTAAAAAGGTGTCACTACAGTATATCAGAGGCTACTTGCCCTGGAATTAGGTAAAGAGACAGTGAACTTTCCTCTCAATGCAAAACCGTAAATAATTTCCAGACCGTAACCTTTTGTAGAGATTCTTGATACTTTCCCGGTGATACCTGATTCTCCTTTGGCTATTGACACAGTGGTAAAGGATAATAGCAACAGCTTGAAGTACACAGACCACTGAAAGCGCTCTTAACGTCTGTTTGTACACCAAATGGATCTGAAATGACACACAACAGCAACACACATATCGGGCAACATAACAGCTACAGTTATGGGCCTATGAGGTTAAAAGATAAAAGCAAATACAGCTGCCAAAATAATAATGGCTGGAATGGAATCAAACTGATGGAAACCATGTTTGATGTGTTCGATACAAATCCATTAATTCCATTCCCACCATTACTTTCAGCTCGTCCTCCTCTAATTTGAGTAATAAAACAGAAACGCATCGAAGATACAATCGTCAGTAAAAATCTACATTTCTAGATGAGTCACATAACACTTTCTTGAAACAAATCCTTAGCATGCCTTATTTAATGATTCACACTACATACATTTTTAGTGCTTCAGGGGTTTTACACAAAACTGCTTTATTATTCATTAATTAGGTGTGCTTGCTGAAAGCAAAGCACAACTTTAGAAACGGTTCATACTTATTATTATTCTCCTTCCGGTCCCATAAAAGCTGCCAATACCAAAACAGCTTTACAACGTGCAGGCTGACAGTCCTGCAGTGTGCTTGAAAGAAACTTGTTGATACTACCGATACGTTTCACACCATAACAACATTTGCATGAATCCCAATGCATTTCAATGGCCATAGGTTAACGTGGTAAAAGTTTGCATCGTTTGAACTTTAAAATGTGCTGACCAGTCTGGAATGGTGTGCTTGTCAACAGCTTTTTGATACCATTTACACTTTTTGAACTATGACTGTTTCAAATGTGCATAAGAGCTCAATAAGCTTGAATGGGAAGTATTTGGATACGCAACCGTTAAAGCTACCAACACCAAAACAACTTTATAGCATGCAGACTGGTCCTGGTACTGTTGCTTGAAAAAAACATTTCGATACTAATGAGACTTTTCCCACTACAGCCATATTTGCATAAATCTGAATGCATTTCAGGAGCCATAGACTTGAATGGGAAAAATTCCGGTCGCTACTACAGTTATCTTCAACCGTTTAAGCTACAAATGCCATTCACTTTAAAACGTGCAGACCAGTCTGGAATAGGTTACTTGTATACAGCTTTTTGATACCTTCTGTGTCTGTCACCTCTCTTCTGAAATCTCCTGCTCTCCTTTTCCTTCCATCTCCCTCTCCTCCGTTCTTCTCTCAGTGTCGGTGCAGGGCCCTCACCAGAGGACCCTGTTGAAGAACCTACTGAAGGACTACAATCGTATGGAGAGGCCGGTGGGCAACGATTCACACTCCCTCACCGTCTTCTTCTCTATCAGTCTGATGCAGATCATGGATGTGGTAGGGATCAATGTTCAGATTACATTTACGTTATTTTATCTGTCTGAGCCTTTGTCTATACCTGTGCCACCTGCCTGTCTGTGAAAGTAAATCATCCACTGCACCTATTTTTAAATTTTTACATTCTTTGAGTCAAGTCTCTCAATATACACTAGGTCCTCAGAATAAGAATTTACTTAAAAACATTCACATCTTACAGGATGAGAAGAATCAGGTCGTCACCACTAACATCTGGCTTCGGATGGTAAGCACAGCACAGCTTCAAGTAAGAGTATACAGCTGTCGAAGTGAGAGTGAATGTATCTCAGGGGACCTTCTGTTATACACTGAGTGAACAAAACATTAAGAACACCTGCTCTTTCCATGACAGACTGACCACGTGAATCCAGGTGAAATAAGGTGATCCCTTATTGACGTCACTTGTTAAATCAACTTCAATCAGTGTAGATGAAGGTGAGGAGAGGATTTTAAAGATTTGAGACAATTGAGACATGGATTGTGTATGTGTGCCATTCAGACGGTGATTGGGCAAGACACAAGATTTAAGTGCCTTTGAACGTGGTATGGTAGTAAGTGCCAGGCATACCAGTTTGTATCAAGAACTGCAACGCTGCTGGGTTTTTCATGCTCAACAGTTTCCCATGAATATCAAGTGGTCCACCACCCAAAGGACGTCCAGCCAACTTGACACAATTGTGGGAAGCATTGGAGTTGACATGGGTCAGCAGCCCTGTGGAATGCTTTCGACACCTTGTAGAGTCCATGCCCCAATGAATTGAGGTTGTTCTGAGGGCAAAAGTGGGGGGTGCAACTCAATATTAGGAAGGTGTCCTTAATGTTTTGTACACTCAGTGTATATTCCGTTCATGTTGAATTCAATTGCCTTGTCCAATATATCCAGTTTGAGTCTGTCTTCCAGAGCTGGTTTGATCATTATCTTCAGTGGAACCAATCTGAATACCCTGGAGTGAAAAACCTTCGGTTCACAACTGACCAGGTGTGGACGCCAGACATCCTCCTCTATAACAGGTAATACACCTATAGTCATATCACGTCGTCATGCATCACATTTACATGCATGCGTTTTCTGCTTTAAAACACTACAGTTTAGAGTTCGATCCACCCTTTCCTTTCTCCTTTCTCAGTGCAGACGATGACTTTGACTCTACCTTCAAGACCAATGTGCTGGTTAACTCCAGTGGCTTCGCAGAGTATCTCCCTCCAGGTGAGTCCCTTTCTCTTTTTCTCTTTCCCACTCTGTATATATATGTATATATATATGTATATATATATATATACAGTTGAAGTCGGAAGTTTACATACACTTAGGTTGGAGTCATTAAAACTCGTTTTTCAACCACTCCACAAATTTCTTGTTAACAAACTATAGTTTTGGTAAATCGGTTAGGACATCTACTTTGTGCATGACACAAGTAATTTTTCCAACAATTGTTTACAGACAGATTTCACTTATAATTCACTGTATCACAATTCCAGTGGGTCAGAAGTTTACATACACTAAGTTGACTGTCCCTTTAAACAGCTTGGAAAATTCCAGAAAATTATGTCATGGCTTTAGAAGCTTCTGATTGGCTAATTGACATCATTTGAGTCAATTGGAGGTGTACCTGTGAATGTATTTCAAGGCCTACCTTCAAACTCAGTGCCTCTTTGCTTGACATCATGGAAAATAAAAATTATAGACCTCCACAAGTCTGGTTCATCCTTGGGAGCAAGTTCCAAATGCCTGAAGGTACCACGTTCATCTGTACAAACAATAGTACGCAAGTATAAACACCATGGGATCATGCAGCCGTCATACCGCTCAGGAAGGACACGCATTCTGTCTCCTAGAGATGAACGTACTTTGGTGCGAAAAGTGCAAATCAATCCCAGAACAACAGCAAAGGATCTTGTGAAGATCCTGGAGGAAACAGGTACAAAAGTATCTCTATCCACAGTAAAACGAGTCCTATATCGACATAACCTGAAAGGCCGCTCAGCAAGGAAGAAGCCACTGCTCCAAAACCGCCATAAAAAAAGCCAGACTACGGTTTTCCACTGCACATGTGGACAAAGATCGTACTTTTTGGAGAAATGTCCTCTGGCCTGATGAAACAAAAATAGAACTGTTTGGCCATAATGACCATTGTTATGTTTGGAGAAAAAAGGGGGAGGCTTGCAAGCCGAAGAACACCATCCCAACCGTGAAGCACGGGGGTGGCAGCATCATGTTGTAGGGGTGCTTTGCTGCAAGAGGGACTGGTGCACTTCACAAAATAGATGGCATCATGAGGGAGGAAAATTATATGGATATATTGAAGCAACATCTCAAGACATCAGTCAGGAAGTTAAGCTTGGTCGCAAATGGGTCTTCCAAATGGACAATGACCCCAAGCATACTTCAAAAGTTGTGTCAAAATGGCTTAATGAGAACAAAGTCATGGTAGGCCATCACAAAGCCCTGACCTCAATCCCATAGAACATTTGTGGGCAGAACTGAAAAAGCATGTGCGAGCAAGGAGGCCTACAAACCTGACTCAGTTACACCAGCTCTGTCAGGAGGAATAAGCCAAAATTCACCCAACTTATTGTGGGAAGCTTGTGGAAGGCTACCCAAAACGTTTGACCCACGTTAAACAATTTAAAGGCAATGCTACCAAATACTAATTAAGTGTATGTAAACTTCTGACCCACTGGGAATGTGATGAAATAAATAAAAGCTGAAATAAATCATTCTCTCAACTATTATTCTGACATTTCACATTCTTCAAATAAAGTGGTGATCCTAACTGACCTAATACAGGGGATGTTTACTAGGATTTAATGTCAGGAATTGTGAAAAACTGAGTTTAAATGTATTTGGCTAAGGTGTATGTGAACTTCCGACTTCAACTGTATATATATATATCTATTTCTCTATATATATATATGGATGAGCGATGGCCTAGCGGCATAGGCCGAGCGGGATGTGCAATAGATGGTATAAAATACGAGTAATGTAAGACATGTAAACATTATTGAAGTGGCATTATTTAAAGTGGCATTGTTTAAAGTGACTAGTGATCCATTTATTAAAGTGGCCAGTGATTGGGCAGCAGCCTCTCTGAGTTAGTGATTGCTGTTTAGCAGTCTGATGGTCTTGAGATAGAAGCTGTTTTTCAGTCTTTCGGTTCCAGCATTGATGCACCGGTACTGACCTCGCCTTCTGGATGGTAGCGGGGTGAACAGGCAGTGGCTCGGGTGGTTGTTGTCCTTGATGATATTTTTGGCCTTCCTGTGACATCGAGTGCTGTAGGTGTGGAGGGCAGGTAGTTTGCCCCCAGTGATGCATTGTGCAGACCGCACCACCCTCTGGAGAGCTCTTCGGTTGAGGGCGGTGCAGTTGCCATACCAGGCTGTGATACAGCCCGACAGGATGCTCTCGATTGAGCATCTGTAAAAGTTTGTCAGGGTTTTGGGTGAAAAGCACATTTCTTCAGCCTCCTGTGGTTGAAGAGACGCTGTTGCGCCTTCTTCACCACACTGTCTGTGTGGGTGGACCATTTCAGTTTGTCTTTGATGTGTACACTGAGGAACTTAAAACTTTCCATCTTCTCCACTACTGTCCCTTCGATGTGGATAGGGGGGTGCTCCCTCTGCTGTTTCCTGAAGTCCACAATCATCTCCTTTGTTTTGTTGACGTTGAGTGAGAGGTTGTTTTCCTGACATCACACTCCGAGTGCCCTCACCTCCTCCCTGTAGGCTGTCTCGTCGTTGTTGGTAGTCAAGCCCACTACTGTTGTGTCGTCTGCAAACTTGATGATTGAGTTGGAGACGTGCATGGCCACACAGTCGTGAATGAACCGGGAGTACCAGAGGGGGCTGAGCACGCACCCTTGTGGTGCCCGAGTGTTGAGGGTCAGCGAAGTGGAGCTGTTGTTTCCTAACTTCACCACCTGGAATCAACAAAATGGCGCCGGAAGAAATGGCAGCAGTTTTACGGGCGCCCAACCAATTGTGCTATTATGTGTTTTTTTGTGTGTGTTATTTGTAACTTATTTTGTACATAATGTTTCTGCAACCGTATCTTACGGCAAAAAAGAGCTTCTGGATATCAGGACAGCGATCACTCACCTCGGACTAGACAAAGATTTTTTCTACAACAAGGAGGGCGCACAAGACATTCTCCAAACACCCCACAGGGCCGACATCCCCGTTATTTGCAAGAGGAAGCGACGCAGGTACAGAAGACAAAGAGCCGGATGCCTCGTCAAGACCCAAAGAAGGCGAGTGGGAAAGCTGGCATTACCGTCAATACTACTCGCCAACCTGCAATCATTGGACAATAAATTAGACGATGTACGATCACAAATATCCTACCAACGGGACATCAAAAACTGTAATATCCTATGTTTCACGGAATCGTGGCTGAATGACGACATGGATATTCAGCTAGAGGGAAGCACCGGCAAGATAGAACAGCGCACTCCGGTAAGACGAGGGGGGGGGGGGGGGGGGGGGCGGTCTGTGCATATTTGTAAACAACAGCTGGTGCACGAAATCTAAGGAAGTCTCTAGATTTTGCTTCCCTGAAGTAGAGTATATTGTGATAAATTGCAGGCCACACTACTTGCCTAGAGAGTTTTCAGCTATACTTTCCGTGGCTGTTTATTTACCGCCACAGACAGATGCTGGCACTAAGAACGCACTCAGTCAGCTGTATAAGGAAATAAGCAAACAGGAAACCGCTCACCCAGAGGCGGCGCTCCTAGTGGCCGGAGACTTTAATGCAGGGAAAATCAGTTCTACCAAATTTCTATCAACATGTTAAATGTGCAACCAGAGGGAAAAACATTCTAGATCACCTGTACTCCACACACAGAGACATGTACAAAGCTCTCCCTCGCCCTCCACTTGGTAAATCCGACCACAACTCTATCCTCCTGATTCCTGCTTACAAGCTAAAATTAAAGCCTTCCTGACTCTGTCTATAAAAAAGTGGTCAGATGAAACAGATGCCAAACTACAGGAATGTTTTGCTATCACAGACTGGAACATGTTCCAGGATTATTCCGATGGCATTGAGGAGTACACCACATCAGTCACTGGCTTTATCAATAAGTGCATCGAGGACGTCGTCCCCACAGTGACTGTACGTCCATACCCCAACCAGAAGCCATGGATTACAGGCAACATTCGCACTGAGCTAAAGGGTAGAGCTGCCGCTTTCAAGGTGCGGGACTCTAACCCGGAAGCTTACAAGAAATCCTGCTATGCCCTGCGACGAACCATCAAACAGGCAAAGCGTCAATACAGGGCTAAGATTGAATCATACTACACCGGCTCCGACGCTCGTCTTATGTGGCTCTTATGTGGCTTGCAAACTATTACCGACTACAAAGGGAAGCACAGCCGCGAGCTGCCCAGTGACACGAGCCTACCAGACGAGCTAAACCACTTCTATGCTCGCTTCGAGGCAAGCAACACTGAGGCATGCATGACAGCATCAGCTGTTCCGGACGACTCTGCAATCACGCGCTCAGTAGCCGACGTGAGTAAGACCTTTAAACAGGTCAACATACACAAGGCTGCAGGGCCAGACGGATTATCAGGGCGTGTGCTCCGGGCATGTGCTGACCAACTGGCAGGTGTCTTCACTGACATTTTCAACATGTCCCTGATTGAGTCTGTAATACCAAAATATTTCAAGCAGACCACCATAGTCCCTGTGCCCAGAACACAAAGGCAACATGCCTAAATGACTACAGACCCGTAGCACTCACGTCCGTAGCCATGAAGTGCTTTGAAAGGTTGGTAATGGCTCACATCAACACCATTATCCCAGAAACCCTAGACCCACTCCAATTTGCATACCACCCAAACAGATCCACAGATGATGCAATCTCTATTGCACTCCACACTGCCTTTGCCCACCTGGACAAAAGGAACACTTATGTGAGAATGCTATTCATTGACTACAGCTCAGCGTTCAACACCATAGTACCCTCAAAGCTCATCACTAAGCTAAGGATCCTGAGACTAAACACCTCCCTCTGCAACTGGATCCTGTACTTCCTGACGGGCCGCCCCCAGGTGGTGAGGGTAGGTAGCAACACATCTGCCACGCTGATCCTCAACACTGGAGCTCCCCAAGGGTGCGTGCTCAGTCCCCTCTTGTACTCCCTGTTCACCCACGACTGCATGGCCAGGAACGACTCCAACACCATCATTAAGTTTGCAGACGACACAACAGTGGTAGGCCTGATCACCAACAATGAAGAGATAGCCTATAGGGAGGAGGTCAGAGACCTTGCATGGTGGTGCCAGAATAATAACCTATCCCTCAACATAACCAAGACTAAGGAGATGATTATGGACTACAGGAAAAGGAGGACCGAGCACGGCCCCATTCTCATCGACGGGGCTGTAGTGGAGCAGCCCCTTCGATGAGCTTCAAGTTCCTTGGTGTCCACATCAACAACAAACTAGAATAGTCCAAACACACCAAGACAGTTGTGAAGAGCCTATTCCCCTCCAGGAAACTAAAAAGATTTGGCATGGGTCCTGAGATCCTCAAAAGGTTCTACAGCTGCAACATCGAGAGCATCCTGACTGGTTGCATCACTGCCTGGTACGGCAATTGCTCGGCCTCTGACTGCAAGGCACTACAGAGGGTAATGCGTATGGCCCAGTACATCACTGGGGTTAAGCTGCCTGCCATCCAGGACCTCTACACCAGGCAGTGTAAAAATTGTCAAAAGACCCCAGCCAACCCAGTCATAGACTGTTCTCTCTACTACCGCATGGCAAGCGGTACCGGAGTGCCAAGTCTAGGACAAAAAGGCTTCTCAACAGTTTTTACCCCCAAGCCATAAAACATCTGAACAGGTAATCAAATGGCTACCCGGACGATCTGCATTGTGTGCCCCCCCAACCCCTCTTTTTACGCTGCTGCTACTCTCTGTTTATCATATATGCATAGTCACTTTAACTATACATTCATGTACATACTACCTCAATTGGGCCGACCAACCAGTGCTCCCGCACATTGGCTAACCGGGCTATCTGCATTGTGTCCCGCCACCCGCCAACCCTTCTTTTACACTACTGCTACTCTCTGTTCATCATATATGCATAGTCACTTTAACCATATCTACATGTACATACCACCTCAATCAGCCTGACTAACAGGTATGTATGTATGTAGCCTGGCTACTTTTATAGCCTCGCTTCTGTATATAGCCTGTCTTTTTACTGTTGTTTTATTTCTTTACTTACCTATTGTTCACCTAATACCTTTTTTGCACTATTGGTTAGAGCCTGTAAGTAAGCATTTCACTGTAAGGCTGTATTCGGCGCACGTGACAAATAAACTTTGATTTGGGGGCGGCCAGTCAGAAAGTCCAGGACCCAATTGCACAGGGCGGGGTTGAGACCCAGGGTCTCAAGCTTGATTATGAGCTTGGAGGGTACTATGGTGTTGAATGTTGAGCTGTAGTCAATGAACAGCATTCTTACATAGGTATTCCTCTTGTCCAAATGGGATAGGGCAGTGTGCAGTGTGATGGCGATTGCATCGTCTGTGGACCTGTTGGGGCGGTATGCAAACTGAAGTGGGTCTAGGGTTTCCGGTAAGGTGCAGGTGATATGATCCTTGACTAGCCTCTCAAAGCACTTCATGATGACCGAAGTGAGTGCTATGGGGCGGTTGTCGTTTAGTTCAGTTATCTTTGCCTTCTTGGGTACAGGAACAATGGTGGCCATCTTGAAGCATGTGGGGACAGCAGACTGGGATAGGGAGCGATTGAATATGTCTCTAAACACACCAGCCAGCTGGTCTGCGCATGCTCTGAGGATGCGGTTAGGGATGCCTTCTGGGCCAGCAGCCCTGCGATGGTTAACACGTTTAAATGTTTTACTCACGTTGGCCACGGAGGAGAGGGAGGGGGTGGGGTGCAGTCCTTGTTCGCAGGCCGCGACGTTGACACTGTATTATCCTCAAAGCAGGAAAAGTAGACGTTTAGTTTGTCTGGAAGCGTGACGTCGGTGTCCGTGACGTGGCTGGTTTTCTTTTTGTAGTCCGTGATTTCCTGTAGACCCTGCTACATACGTCTTGTGTCTGAGCCGTTGAATTACAACTCCACTTTGTCCCTGTACCAGCATTTCGCTTGTTTGATTGCCTTACCGAGGGAATAACTACACAGTTTATATTCAGCCATATTCCCAGACCTCTTTCCATGGTGAAATGCGGTGGTTCGCGCTTTCAGTTTTGCACGAATGCCACCATCCATCCACAGTTTCTGGTTAGGGTAGGTTTTAATAGTCACAGTGGGTCCACATCTCCAACACACTTCTTTATAAACTCACTTACTGAGTCAGCATATAGATTGACGTTGTTCTGTGAGGCTGACTGGAATATATTCCAGTTTGTGTGATCAAAACAATCTTGAAGTGTGGATTCCGATTGGTCAGACCAGCACTGAATGGTTCTAGTCACTGGTACATCCTGTTTGAGTTTCTGCCTATAAGACAGTAGGAGCAAGATGGCGTAGTGGTGGGATTTGCCCAAGGGAGGGCGGGGGAGGGCTTTGTATGCATCACGGAAGTTAGAGTAGCAGTGATCGAGTGTATTACCCCCGCGAGTAGAGCAATCAATATGCTGATAGAATTTAGGTAGCCTGGTTCTCAAATTTGCTTTTTTTTAAATCTCCAGCTACAATAAATGCAGTCTCAGGATATATGGTTTCCAGTTTACATAGAGTCCAGTGAAGTTCCTTGAGGGCCGTCTTGGTGTCTGCTTGAGGGGGAATGTACAAAGCTGTGACGATAACTGACGAGAATTCTCTTGGGAGGTAATATGGCCGGCATTTGATTGTAAGGAATTCTAGTTCGGGTGAGAAGGACTTGAGTTCCTGTATGTTGTTACGATTACACCATGAGACGTTAATCATGACTCATACACCCCCGCCCTTCCTCTTCCCAGAGAGGTGTTCATTTCTGTTGGTGCGATGCATGGAGAAGCCCGGTGGCTGAAACGATTCCGACAACATATCCCGAGAGAGCCATGTTTCCGTGAAACAGATAATGTTACAATCTCTGATGTCTCTCTGGAAGGCAACCCGTGCTCAAATTTGATCTACCTTGTTAAGAGACTGGACATTGGCGAGTAGTATACTCGGGAGCGGTGGGCGAAGTGCACGTCTACGGAGTCTGACCAGGAGGCCACTCCGTCTGCCCCTTTTGCGGCGCTGTTGTTTTGGGTCGGTTTCTGGGATTAGATCCATTGTCCTGGGTGGTGGTCCAAACAGTGGATACGCTTCGGAAAAGTCGTATTCCTGGTTGTAATGTTGGTAAGTTGACGTCGCTCTTATATCCAATAGTACTTCCCAGCTGTATGTAATAAGACTTAAAATTTCCTGGAGTAAGTTAGAGTAACAATGTAAGAAATAATACATAAAAAAAACGAAATACTGCATAGTTTCCTAAGGACTCGAAGAGAGGCGACCATCTCTGTCGGCGCCATCTTGCGGAGATGGCACCGACTCTACCTACATGTAAATATTACCTCCATTACCTCGACTAACCGGTGTCCCCGCACATTGACTATGTACCGGTACCCCCTGTATATAGACTCACTGTTGTTATTTTACTGCTACTCTTTAAATTATTTGTTATTTTTATTTCGTATCCTTATTTTTTAAACTGCATTGTTGGTTAGGACTTGTAAGTAAGAATTTCACTGTAAGGTCTACTACACCTGTTGTATTCAGCATGTGACAAATACAATTTGATTTGATTTAGTTGGAACAAAAACCTGCAGTACCTGCAGCACTCTAGTAACAGGGTTGCCTACCCCTGCCCTACATAGTGCACCACTTTTGACCAGAACCCAAAAGTAGTGCACTATAAAGGAAATAGGCTGCCGTTTGGGACAAACACTAAGGGAAAGGAAGGAAATAGGTTTTTTGAAGGCTGGGGTGATCCATCTTGTTTCCTGTGTAGAGGTTGTTTTTCAAGGGATTCTCCAGAGTTTTAAGATATATTTTTCGACATGTTGCAGTTTGAGGATATTTTGTGTCAAGGAAGGTTGCTTGTCGGATCAGCTTTTAGAGTAACCTAATTGTTAGCTTAGAGGATCTGTTACAGAGCTGCAGGAGAGCAGTGAATTGAAAATGGAGGTAAAAGTAGCTTTTCGCTAATCATTTTAGTTTTAATGAATCTAGAGAAAATAATGAGTTATTACAATGGCCTTGCCACAGAGCAAAGAGGTGCAGTTGTAAGGAAATTGCATTAGTTTTGGAGAGTTGTAAGTTGTGTTTTGGACTGTTTATGTTGACAATTTCCTTGTCACATGCCTTTACGGCTCAGCGGGAAACTATAAATCAAATTGTATTTGTCACATGCGCTGAATACAACAAGTGTAGACCTTACCGTGAAATGCTTACTTACAAGCCCTGAACCAACAATGCAGAGTTTTTTTTTAAGTAAGAAAATATTTGCTAAAAAAATAAAAAGTGAAATAAACAGTTACAATTTAAAAAAAAATCATAATTAACAATAACAGGGTTATATACAGGGGGTACAGGATCGAGTCAATGTGCGGGGGTGCAGATTAGTCGAGGTAATATGTACATGTAGGTAGGGGTAAAGTGACTATGCATAGATAATAAACAGCGAGTAGTAGCAGAATAAAAAAAAGCGGGTCAATGCAAATAGTCCGGATAGCCAATTAACTGTTTAGCTGTCTTATGGCTTAGGGGTAGAAGCTATTAAGGAGCCTTTTGGACCTAGACGTGGTGCTCCAGTACCACTTTCCGTGCGGAAGCATAGAGAACAGTCCATGACTTGGGTGGCTAGAGTCTTTGACAATTTTTAGGGCCTTCCTCTGACACCGCTTTGTATAGAGGTCCTGAATGGCAGGAAGCTTGGCCGTACGCACTACCCTCTGTAGCGCCTTGCGGTCGGATGCCGAGCAGTTGCCACACCAAGCGGTGATGTGGTCGGATGCTGAACAGTTGCCATACCAAGCAGAGTATGCAATTGAGATTCTCCCAATGAGTACTGTACACTTCAGGAGAAAGGGGATATATTGGGACGCACCCAGAGAGTGCCATCTAACCACTAGGTTACCTGGGGCGGCAGGTAGCCTAGTGGTTAGAGCATTGGGCCAGTAACCCAAAGGTTGCTGGATATAATCGCCAAGCTGACAAGGTAAAAATCTGTCATTCTGCCCCTGAACAAGACAGTTAACCCACTATTCCCCGGTAGGCCGTCATTGTCATTAAGAATTTGTTCTTAACTGACTTGCCTAGTTAAATAAAAGGTTACATTTATTAAAAACATAGAGAGAAAATACTGATCTCTACTCTGGAGATGCCATTATGTGTGATTCCCCCCCAAAATAAATATTGTATTAGACATTTTATGTTTATGTGATGACTAAGTTTTATAATCAATACTGGATTTAATTTAGTATTGGTTTGATCGTCAACTTCTGGTGGCATTTTCGGAAAATCAGCTAACCCATTCAAAATTGCTTTTCTAACCATCTGGTTGTCCCTTATTTGCATGTCTTGTGTCTCATAATTCATGTTTTTGAGTGCTGTTTGGCTACTATGGCATTGTAGTTTTGTGCTCTACTGGAAAACTCAATAGCGTTGATTTGTCATGTCAGTAATTGCTTTGCTTAAGTTTGCCAGCAATCTAAACTGTGTAGTACTTGGTGTGTCTCTGTGTGTGTGTGTGTTTCCCCCTGTGTGCCTCAATAATGTGGTACTTTGTGTGTGTGTGTGTGTGTTTCTGTATAATGAAAAGGTTGATCAGTTGTCTGCAGAGTAGAGATCAGTGTCACTCTCTATATGGTACTATATCTCCTTTCTCCTGAAGTGTACTCATTGGGAGAATATTGCGTCCTCTCTCCTCACCTAATTTTCAAAACTCATTGGATGAGAAAGCCAGAGGTCCCACCCATCTGACCTTCTCCTCCAATGGGTTTTGAGAAGGAGGCGAGGAGAGAGGACCCGAGGAGTGTGCAATTGAGATTCTCCCCCTCACCACTTCCCAAAAATCTTAAAGTATTAGATTGGTGGAGGCAGCGGCAAGTTTAGAAGGAATTTACACCATTCATTTCCTTCCAAATCAGTGAAGTGCACACTTTGGGAAGAAGGAGAGATAATTGAGACGTAGCCATTCACTCTTGCACTGTTATTCTGTGTACTGATCCCTCCTCCAGAATGCTTAAAGATAGGTGCCAGAACAAGAAGATACAGTGCATTCAGAAAGTATTCAGAACCCTTGAATTTTCCCACATTTTGTTAAATTACAGCCTTATTCTAAAATGTAATAAAAAATGTAATAAATGTTTTTTTCCCCCTCATCAATTTACACACAACACTCCATAATGACAAAGCAAAAACAGCTTTTTACAAATGTTTGCAAATTCATTTAAAAAAACGGAGTATTCAGACCCTTTACTCAGTACTTTGTTGAAGCACCTTTGCCAGCAATTACAGCCTTAAGTTTCTCCCATTCTTCTCTGCGGATCCTCTCAAGCTCTGTCAGGTTGGATGGGGAGCGTTGCTGCACAGCTAGTTTCAGGTCTCTCCAGAGATGTTCGATCTGGTTCAAGTCCGGGCTCTGGCAGGGCCACTCAAGGACATTTGGCCAGTCCTTGTCGCTGAAAAACACCCCCACAGCATGATGCTGCCACCACCATGCTTCACCGTAGGGACGGTGCCAGGTTTTCTCCAGACTTGGCATTCAGGCCAAAATGTTGTTTCTCATGGTCTGAGAGTCCTTTAGGTGCCTTTTGGCAAACTCCAAGCAGGCTGTCATGTGCCTTTTACTGAGGAGTGGCTTCCATCTGGCCACTCTACCATACAGGCCTGATTGGTGGAGTGCTGCAGAGATGGTTGTCCTTCTGGAAGGTTCTCCCATCTCCACAGAGGAACTCTGGATCTCAGTCAGAGTGACCATCGGGTTCTTGGTCACCTCCCTGACCAAGGCCCTTCTCCCCCAATTACTCAGTTTGGCCGGGCGGCCAGCTCTAGGAAAAGTCTTGGTGGTTCCAAACTTTCTTCGTTGAAGAATGATGGAGGCCACTGTATTCTTGGGGACCTTCAATGCTGCAGAATTTTTTTGTACCCTTCCCCAGATCTGTGCCTCGACACAATCCTGTCTCGGAGCTCTATGGACAGCTCCTTCAACCTCATGGCTTGTTTTTGCTCTGACAACTGTGGGACCTTATATAGACAGGTGTGTGCCTTTCCAAATCATGTCCAATCAATCCAAACAAGTTGTAGAAACATCTCAAGGATGATCAATGGAAACAGGATGCACCTGAGCTCAATTTCAAATCTCAAAGCAAAGAGTCTGAAAAGTTATGTAAATAAGGTATCTGTTTCTAAAAACCTGTTTTCGCTTTGTCATTATGGGGTGTTGTATGTAGATTGATGAGGAAAAAAACATTTTATACATTTTAGAATACGGCTGTAACGTAACAAAATGTGGATAAAGTGAAGGGGTCTGAATACTTACCGAATGCACTGTACAGTCGTGGCCAAAAGTTTTGAGAATGACACAAATATTAATTTTCACAAAGTCTGCTGCCTCAGTTTGTATGATGGCAATTTGCATATACTCAAGAATGTTATGAAGAGTGATCAGATGAATTGCAATTAATTGCAAAGGCCCTCTTTGCCATGCAAATGAACTGAATCCCAAAAAACATTTCCACAGCATTTTACCCCTGCGACAAAAGGACCAGCTGACATGTTATTCTCTCGTTAACACAGGTGTGAGTGTTGACGAGGCTGGAGATCACTCTGTCATGCTGATTGAGCTTGAATAACAGACTGGAAGCTTCAAAAGGAGGGTGGTGCTTGGAATCATTGTTCTTCCTCTGTCAAACATGGTTACCTGCAAGGAAACACGTGCCGTCATCATTGCTTTGCACAAAAAGGGCTTCACAGGCAAGGATATTGCTGCCAGTAAGATTGCACCTAAATCAACCATTTATCGGATCATCAAGAACTTCAAGGAGAGCGGTTCAATTGTTGTGAAGAAGGCTTCAGGGCGCCCAAGAAAGTCCAGCAAGCGCCAGGACCGTCTCCTAAAGATGATTCAGCTGCGGGATCGGGGCACCACCAGTACAGAGCTTGCTCAGGAATGGCAGCAGGCAGGTGTGAGTGCATCTGCACGCACAGTGAGTCGAAGACTTTTGGAGGATGGCCTGGTGTCAAGCATTGAAGCAAAGAAGCCACTTCTCTCCAGGAAAAACATCAGGGACACACTGATATTCTGCAAAAGGTACAGGGATTGGACTGCTGAGGACTGGGGTAAAGTCATTTTCTCTGATGAATCCCCTTTCCGAAAAAAGCTTGTCCGGAGAAGACAAGGTGAGCGCTACCATCAGTCCTGTGTCATGCCAACGGTAAAGCATCCTGAGACCATTCATGTGTGGGGTTGCTTCTCAGCCAAGGGAGTGGGCTCACTCACAATTTTGCCTAAGAACACAGCCATGAATAAAGAATGGTACCAACACATCCTCCGAGAGCAACTTCTACCAACCATCCAGGAACAGTTTGGTGACGAACAATGCCTTTTCCAGCATGATGGAGCACCTTGCCATAAGGCAAAAGTGATAACTAAGTGGCTCGGGGAACAAAACATCAATATTTTGGGTCCACGGCCAGGAAACTCCCCAGACCTTAATCCCATTGAGAACTTGTGGTCAATCCTCAAGAGGCGGGTAGACAAACAAAATCCCACAAATTCTGACAAACTCCAAGCATTGATTATGCAAGAATGGG
Organism: Salvelinus namaycush; assembly: GCF_016432855.1. Lineage (NCBI taxonomy): Eukaryota > Metazoa > Chordata > Actinopteri > Salmoniformes > Salmonidae > Salvelinus > Salvelinus namaycush. The sequence continues at coordinate 2,507,452 of NC_052338.1, read as the reverse complement.
CTGCCATCAGTCAGGATGTGGTAAAGAAGTTAATTGACAGCATGCCAGGGCGGATTGCAGAGGTCTTGAAAAAGAAGGGTCAACACTGCAAATATTGATTCTTTGCATCAACTTCATGTAATTGTCAATAAAAGCCTTTGACACTTATGAAATGCTTGTAATTATACTTCAGTATTCCATAGTAACATCTGACAAAAATATCTAAAGACGCTGAAGCAGCAAACTTTGTGGAAATTAATATTTGTGTCATTCTCAAAACTTTTGACCACAACTGTATATGCAAAGTACATATTTTCTTAAAGAGTATATGTGGACCAAAAGTCAAATGTCTCTCATTCTTTCTTCAAATTGCCTCGTGCGAAAGGAAAGTGTCTATACTTCTTATACTTCACTCTTTGCCTCCCTTTTAATCGATCTCTTCCCACGTCTGTCAGGGATTTTCATGAGCACATGTAACGTGGACGTACGTTGGTTCCCCTTCGACATCCAAAAGTGTGAGATGAAGTTTGGCTCGTGGACGTACGATGGCTGGCTGATGGACCTACAAATGAACGAGGCCGACATCTCCGGGTACATGTCCAACGGGGAGTGGGACCTAGTGGGTCAGTGGGGTTGGAATTGCCCTCCTAAATTTCTGTTATCAATTTCTCAACTTCAGTGTCAACTCAACTTTTATAAAAAAAGATTTATTCTCTCCTTTACTCTTTTTTTGATTTTCTTTCTCTCTCTCTCTCAAGGAGTGCCAGGTACTCGTAGCGAGGTGTTCTATGACTGTTGTAAGGAGCCCTACCCTGACGTGACGTTCGTTGTGACCATCCGCCGGCGCACTCTCTACTACGCTCTAAACTTGCTCATCCCCTGTGTGCTGCTATCCTCCATGACCCTGCTTATCTTCCTACTGCCTGCCGACTCTGGAGAGAAGATCTCTCTGGGTGAGCAGAGAGGAGAACATGATCCAAGAGTGATAGAATAGACTAACCTTATTTTTCTAGAAGGAACATAGAGAGGAGAGGATGAGAGGATGGTGGACAGCAGCATGGAGAGGAGAAGAGGAAATTAATTAGAGAGTATAGGGAGGAATAAGAAAAGGATGTGGGGGAATAATGGTGACGGGGAAGAAAAGATGACAGGGGAGGGAGAGTAGATTGATTCTAGAAAAAACTAAAAAGTGGAGGAAAACAAAGAAGACCTAGAAGAACTTTGGGGATGTAAAACGTTTTAACCTAATTTGAGGATGCATTACACTGCATTGTATTACACACCACAGCCAATTAACATATTGATGTAATTAAGCCCAGGAATTGATTAGGGGGTGAGAGCATACACACAGCCTTCCAGGAATTCAGCTTGACACCATGCTTGATGAACAGCCTGGCTGATACCAGGTTATGTTGTACAACACAAGCTATGTACCCAATACCTATCATAGTGTGGAGAGGCTGTTTTTTAAACTCTAAATCGAGTCTCATGATAAGGGTAGAAATGCTTCCAGCTTTGTGCTTTGGCACTGATTGGTTATTACCCCCCCAAAATTACCCGAGGGGCATTGAAAACTCTTGCTATCTGGATTTGAAAACAAACAGTTGTAAAGCAAGGGGTCAGTGCTCACAGCCTATTTGTGTGTGGGGGTGTTACAGCGAGAGAGATGGAGAGTGGAACAAACCAGTGTAAAAGCACAGCAACCTTCATTATTGAGGCTCTATCTGCATCCCAAATGGCATCTTATTCCCTTTATAGTCTACTACTTTTGACCAGGGCTCTGGCCAAAAGTAGTGCACTATATGGGGAATAGGGTGGCATTTGAAACGCATTGATTGTGCCAACAACATCAAAGGAGCCTCCCCAGCCGCTGAAGTAAGGAGGACTTGGAGTTTGGTATCAACCAGGCTAGCCAAGATAAGCATATTGCTTAAATGAAAGCCACTGTCCATTTCTTACTGTGACATTCTTAAAAGTGATTTTCTGATTTCCTCTCAACCCTTGAAGGGACATTCGTTTTATCTAATGAGCGAACAGGACTGACTCACTTGACAGATGTTTGTTTTATCGGCTTGCTTCTGGACGGCACCAGTTATGCCAAGAAAGCACTTGTAAAATGTGGGTTTAAAAAAAAGTGGGACAGAGGTAATGGGAGGAGATGAAGATTAAATCTGATGAATGAAGATGGAGAAGGGAGGGAGTTGGGGGGGGGGGCAGAGACAGCCGGGGTAGATGGATTGCTAATATAGGGTAAGCATATGTGTGGGTTAGAAGTAAGGCTCTACTAAGGGCAATTGAAGAAGAGGAATGTAGTAAAGTAATTTCACTTTGGGTACATTACTCTGTCACACTTTGCAATTTGCATCAGATCGAACCAAATCGAATCATATTCAATTCAATTGAAATCAATAACCATTGGCTTGATTGGTAGAGACCATAAAGTATTTGCCAAACGAGATGCCTATAAGAAAGTTTATCATTACAAATGTGGATTTCTGTAGGCTGGACCGAGATCAAAACTAATTGACGCACTGATGTTGATAAATGTGTGATAAGTGTGGCGAGTAGTGTGTGTTATAGTTGCCCTGAGTATTTCAAAACCCAAGAGCCTAGTCAGTTAGAATGGAGACGGTGCTCAGCATCCACTCACTGTTTTATACATTTTCAATATCTTCCTCTCTCTTTTCAGGTATCACTGTGCTGCTCTCTCTCACTGTCTTCATGTTGCTGGTGGCAGAGATCATGCCAGCTACTTCAGATTCCATCCCTCTTATAGGTGTGTGTGTTCTTATACGCGTGTTAGAGTCTAGAATGTATGTGTGCTTGAAATAATTGTCCCAAATGTTTGTCAGGCCCTGGTGATCTAACCATCTGGTTGTCCTTAAATGTAATTGGCTAAATAAATCTGAAAGATTCGCTGCTGGAAATTAGGTACGGTGAGCTCCCTGCAGCCAGACAGATGGCTACTAAAACACAAATGCAGCTCACTATAAAGCCCAAGAAAAATGACAAGTCATGATCAGCAAGAACCACTGTTAGCATTGTTATTACAAATGGCTTCCTCTCTCTACTCTAATTGTTTTGTCTCTTTCCTGCTTTTTTGCCCACCTTTCAGGACAGTACTTTGCCAGTACTATGATCATTGTTGGGATGTCAGTCATAGCTACAACGGTGGTGCTGCAGTATCATCACCACGACCCAAACGGAGGACAGATGCCCAAATGGGTAAGGCCAGAGCTCATGCTGTCTACTCCAGCCAAAGACAGTTACATTTTTAGTAATTTAGCAGATGCTCTTATCCAGAAAAACTTACAGGAGCAATTAGGGTTAAGTGTCTTGCTCAAGGGCACAGACAGATTTTTTTTACCTAGTCGGCTCAGGGATTCGAACCAGAGACCTTTTGGTTACTGGCCCAACGCTCTTAACCGCTAGCCTACCACCAGTCATGACTAACTATTTAGCATTTCCCATAGGAAAACACGCCACGCTTCGCTCTATGTGCTCACCCACCAATCCCTCCGTGGCTGGTCTCCTGGTATATCACAATGCTACAATGTTTTTATCAAAGTAATATGATTAATCATTTTGCTCACAATTTTTCTTCTTTGAAATTGAGTAACACCAATGACACTTTGTAATTAGACACACTTAAAAATGTTTTTATCAGAGTAATATGATTAATCATTTTGCTCACAATTTTTCTTCATTTAAATTGAGTAACACCAATGACACTTTGTATTTAGACACACAAAATGATCAATGGAGTCCTCAAATGTAAGACATTAAAGGGAGGGAATGCTTAAGGTCCATTTATATCTTTGTAATGAGTGTTTTACAAGCAGGTAACATTGACATAACATTTTTAAACTTTACAACGTTTATTTACTTTCTAGCCTTCTAAATAATCGATAGATATCTCTAAATCTCAAAAACATGTCACTACAACAATACTCATCACTAGTGGGACAAGCCAATTTGCTTTAAACAATTTGCTTCAAACAATGTATAAACATACATTTTTATGCAGTATAAAGAACTTGCATTGTAGTTTATCATTGATAAATAGTTCATTTAAAAACAGAATGATGTGATGTGCAACTATTTGTCATTTCAAAGTGTTTTTTTTTAATGGTTGCAAAGGCGAGAGGCGCAAATGCCACCCCAATTCAAAAATTACTGATGCAATACTTGCCGCCATGCTACCTTTGACCCCTTAATTGCTACCCTCTTTATCTGCCCTTCACTCCAACTGTCGTAGATTATTCTTTCAACGCCTCTTTCTATAGTTTTCTCCATCTTTTCACCCTCCAATCTCCACATCCCTCTGTATTTGTCCTACTAAACACTTATACTAACAAATCACTATATACAGTGGGGAGAACAAGTATTTGATACACTGCCGATTTTGCAGGTTTTCCTACTTACAAAGCATGTAGAGGTCTGTAACTTTTTTTTAAATCATAGGTACACTTCAACTGTGAGAGACGGAATCTAAAACAAGAATCCAGAAAATCACATTGTATGATTTTTAAGTAATTAATTTGCATTTTATTGCATGACATAAGTATTTGGTCACCTACCAACCAGTAAGAATTTTGGCTCTCAGACCTGTTAGTTTTTCTTTAAGAACCCTCCTGTTCTCCACTCATTACCTGTATTAACTGCACCTGTTTGAACTCGTTACCTGTATAAAAGACACCTGTCCACACACTCAATCAAACAGACTCCAACCTCTCCACAATGGTCAAGACCAGAGAGCTGTGTAAGGACATCAGGGATAAAATTGTAGACCTGCACAAGGCTGGGATGGGCTACAGGACAATAGGCAAGCAGCTTGGTGAGAAGGCAACAACTGTTGGCGCAATTATTCGAAAATGGAAGAAGTTGAAGATGACGGTCAATCACCCTCGGTCTGGGGCTCCATGCAAGATCTCACCTCGTGGGGCATCAATGATCGTGAGGAAGGTGAGGGATCAGCCCAGAACTACACGGCAGGACCTGGTCAATGACCTGAAGAGAGCTGGGACCACAGTCTCAAAGAAAACCATTAGTAACACACTACGCCATCATGGATTAAAATCCTGCAGCGCACGCAAGGTCCCCCTGCTCAAGCCAGCGCATGTCCAGGCCCGTCTGAAGTTTGCCAATGACCATCTGGATGATCCAGAGGAGGAATGGGAGAAGGTCATGTGGTCTGATGAGACAAAAATAGAGCTTTTTGGTCTAAACTCCACTCGCCGTGTTTGGAGGAAGAAGAAGGATGAGTACAACCCCAAGAACACCATCCCAACCGTGAAGCATGGAGGTGGAAACATCATCCCCAAAGAATGCTTTTCTGCAAAGGGGACAGGACGACTGCACCGTATTGAGGGGAGGATGGATGGGGCCATGTATCGCGAGATCTTGGCCAACAACCTCCTTCCCTCAGTAAGAGCATTGAAGATCGGTCGTGGCTGGGTCTTCCAGCATGACAATGACCCGAAACACACAGCCAGGGCAACTAAGGAGTGGCTCCGTAAGAAGCATTTCAAGGTCCTGGAGTGGCCTAGCCAGTCTCCAGACCTGAACCCAATAGAAAATCTTTGGAGGGAGCTGAAAGTCCGTATTGCCCAGCGACAGCCCCGAAACCTGAAGGATCTGGAGAAGGTCTGTATGGAGGAGTGGGCCAAAATCCCTGCTGCAGTGTGTGCAAACCTGGTCAAGAACTACAGGAAACGTATGATCTCTCTAATTGCAAACAAAGGTTTCTGTACCAAATATTAAGTTCTGCTTTTCTGATGTATCAAATACTTATGTCATGCAATAAAATGCAAATTAATTACTTAAAAATCATACAATGTGATTTTCTGGATTTTCGTTTTAGATTCCGTCTCTCACAGTTGAAGTGTACCTATGATAAAAATTACAGACCTCTACATGCTTTGTAAGTAGGAAAACCTGCAAAATCGGCAGTGTATCAAATACTTGTTCTCCCCACTGTATCTCCTCACTTCCTTGCAGTCTGTCCAAGTTCGCATCAACAGTACCATACCTTTCGGTTGGACCCAATAATACACTGGGTCTGTAGGCTTGTGTTTGATGTAGTTTCTAGCCTTATCTCAGTCTCTCACTTTGTGCAATACCTTGAAGCTTTTCCAAATGCATATCTCAGCTTCCCCTGTTTGGCAGATACGGCATTTACAGATTTATTGATGTCATCAACTCAGAGAATGGGTTTCGGTGAAGGAGAATGGATGGGTTGAAGATGCTTTATAGATTGGTGCAATCTGCAAGGTCTTCCCACTGATAAATGGCCCACTTTGGGTAGTCAGCTGGCCAATTAGCAACGTAAATGATGGTGGTTCAGAGAAGGGCATCGAACGGCAATGTTAATAATTGCACAACAACAACAGACACTATAGAGGCCCACAGTGGAGGTGTCATAATACCCATAAAACCTAGCGTTCAAATGGGGAAATGGTTCCAATCATTTCCCCACCATTCATTTTTCCAATTGGGGATTTTAGAAACACTTAAAATAAGGGCTGTGTTTCATGTAGGCTTACCCTGGCGTTTTGATAATCATGTAAATCTCTCTCGGAGTTGACTTTATCAATATATTCGCGGCTCTATTTACTCAGATTCGAAAATGCTATTTAGCGTCAAAGTACAGTGCATTCGGAAAGTATTCAGACCCCTTGACTTTTTCCACATTTTGTTACGTTACAGCCTTATTCTAAAATGGATTAAAATAAAAATATTCCTCATCATCCTACACACAATACCCCACAATGACAAAGTGAAAACCGGACTCTCAGACCATGAGAAACAAGATTCTCTGGTCTGATGAAACCAAAATGGAAGTATTTTGCCTGAATGCCAATCTTCACGTCTAGAGGAAACCTGGCACCATCCCTATGATGAAGCATGGTGGTGGAAAACTCATTCTGTGGGGATGTTTTTCCGCGGCAGGGACTGGGAGACTATTCAGGTTTGAGGGAAAGATTAATCGCAATGTCAAATCAAATCAAAGTTTATTTGTCACGTGCGCCGAATACAACAGGTGTAGACCTTACAGTGAAATGCTTACTTACAGGCTCTAACCAATGGTGTGGGAAAAAAAGGTATGTGTGTAAAGAAATAAAGAAATAAAACAACAGTAAAAAGACATTTGAAAAAAGAGTAGCAAGGCTATATACAGACACCTGTTAGTCAGGCTTATTGAGGTAGTATGTACATGTAGGTATCGTGCATATATGATGAACAGAGAGTAGCAGCAGCTTAAAAGAGGGGTTGGGGGGGGCACACAATGCAAATAGTCCGGGTAACCATTTGGTTACCTGTTCAGGAGTCTTATGGCTTGGGGGTAAAAACTGTTGAGAAGCCTTTTTGTCCTAGACTTGGCATGCCGGTACCGCTTGCCATGCAGTAGTAGAGAGAACAGCCTATGACTGGGGTGGCTGGGGTCTTTGACAATTTTTAGGGCCTTCCTCTGACACCGCCTGGTGTAGAGGTCCTGGATGGCAGGCAGCTTTGCCCCAGTGATGTACTGGGCAGTACGCACCACCCTCTGAAGTGCCTTGCGGTCGGAGGCCGAGCAATTGCCGTACCAGGCAGTGATGCAACCGGTCAGGATGCTCTCGATGTTGCAGCTGTAGAACCTTTTGAGGATCTCAGGACCCATGCCAAATCCTTTTAGTTTCCTGAGGGTGAATAGGCTTTGTCGTGCCCTCTTCACGACTGTCTTGGTGTGTTTGGACCAATCTAGTTTGTTGTTGATGTGGACACCAAGGAATTTGAAGCTCTCAACCTGCTCCACTAAAGCCCCGGTGATGAGAATGGGGACGTGCTCCGTGCTCCTTTTCCTGTAGTCCACAATCATCTCCTTAGTCTTGGTTACGTTGAGGGATAGGTTGTTATTCTGGCACCACCCGGCCAGATCTCTGACCTCCTCCCTATAGGCTGTCTCGTCGTTGTCGGTGATCAGGCCTACCACTGTTGTGTCGTCAGCAAACTTAATGATGGTGTTGGAGTCATGCCTGGCCATGCAGTCGTGGGTGAACAGGGAGTACAGGAGGGGACTGAGCACGCACCCCTGGGGAGCTCCTGTGTTGAGGATCAGCGTGGCAGACGTGTTGCTACCTACCCTCACCACCTGGGGGCGGCCTGTCAGGAAGTCCAGGATCCAGTTGCAGAGGGAGGTGTTTAGTCCCAGGTTCCTTAGCTTTGAGGATACTATGGTGTTGAACGCTGAGCTGTAGTCAATGAACAGCATTCTCACATAGGTGTTCCTTTTGTCCAGGTGGGAAAGGGCAGTGTGGAGTGCAATAGAGATTGCATCATCTGTGGATCTGTTTGGGCGGTATGCAAATTGGAGTGGGTCTAGGCTTTCTGGGATAATGGTGTTGATGTGAGCCATTACCAGCCTTTCAAAGCACTTCATGGCTACGGACGTGCGTGCTACGGGTCTGTAGTCATTTAGGCAGGTTGCCTTTGTGTTCTTGGGCACAGGGACTATGGTGGTCTGCTTGAAATATTTTGGTATTACAGACTCAATCAGGGACATGTTGAAAATGTCAGTGAAGACACCTGCCAGTTGGTCAGCACATGCCCGGAGCACACGTCCTGGTAATCCATCCGGTTCTGCAGCCTTGTGTATGTTGACCTGTTTAAAGGTCTTACTCACGTCGGCTACGGAGAGCGTGATCACACAGTCGTCCGGAGCAGCTGATGCTCTCATGCATGCCTCAGTGTTGCTTGCCTTGAAGCGAGCATAGAAGTGATTTAGCTCGTCTGGTAGGCTCGTGTCACTGGGCAGCTCGCGGCTGTGGTTCCCTTTGTAGTCTGTAATAGTTTGCAAGCCCTGCCACATCCGACGAGCGTCGGAGCCAGTGTAGTATGATTCAATCTTAGCCTTGTATTGACGCTTTGCCTGTTTGATGGTTCGTCACAGGGCATAGCGGGATTCCTTGTAAGCTTCCGGGTTAGAGTCCCGCACCTTGAAAGCGGCAGCTCTACCCTTTAGCTCAGTGCGAATGTTGCCTGTAATCCATGGCTTCTGTTTGGGGTATGTACGTACAGTCACTGTGGGGACGACGTCCTCGATGCACTTATTGATAAAGCCAGTGACTGATGTGGTGTATTCCTCAATGTCATCGGAAGAATCCCGGAACATGTTCCAGTCTGTGATAGCAAAGCAGTCCTGTAGTTTAGCATCTGCTTCATCTGACCATTTTTTTATAGACAGAGTCACTGGTGCTTCCTGCTTTAATTTTTGCTTGTAAGCAGGAATCAGGAGGATAGAGTTGTGGTCGGATTTACCAAATGGAGGGCGAGGGAGAGCTTTGTACGCGTCTCTGTGTGTGGAGTACAGGTGATCTAGAATTTTTCCCCTCTGGTTGCACATTTAACATGTTGATAGAGATTTGGTAAAACTGATTTAAGTTTCCCTGCATTAAAGTCTCCGGCCACTAGGAGCGCCGCCTCTGGGTGAGTGGTTTCCTGTTTGCTTATTTCCTTATACAGCTGACTGAGTGCGTTCTTAGTGCCAGCATCTGTCTGTGGTGGTAAATAAACAGCCACGAAAAGTATAGCTGAGAACTCTCTAGGCAAGTAGTGTGGCCTGCAATTTATCACAATATACTCTACTTCAGGCAAGCAAAATCTAGAGACTTCCTTAGATTTCGTGCACCAGCTGTTGTTTACAAATATGCACAGACCGCCCCCCTCATCTTACTGTGCTGTTCTATCCTGCCGGTGCAGCGTGTATCCCGCTAGCTGAATATCCATATCCAATGTACAGAGAGATCCTTGATGAAAACCTGCTCCAGAGCGCTCAGGACCTCAGATTAGGGTAAAGGTTCACGTTCCAATAGGACAACTACCCTAAGCACACAGCTAAGACAATGCAGGAGTGGCTTCAGGACAAGTCCCCGAATGTCTTTAAGTGGCCCAGCCAGAGTTCAGACTTGAACCCGATCAAACATCTCTGGAGAGACCTGAAAATAGCTGTGCAGCGACGCTCCCCATCCAACCTGACCGAGCTTGAGAGGATCTGCAGAGAAGAATAGGAGAAATTCCCAAAATACAGGTGTGCCAAGATTGTAGCGTCACACCCAAGAAGACTTATCGCTGCCAAAGGTGCTTCAACAAAGTAGAGTAAAGGGTCTGAATACTTATGATATTTACGTTTTTTATTGTCTAAAAACCTGTTTTTACCTTGTCATTATGGGGTAGTGTGTGTAGACATTATAAAATTGATGAGAGAAACACAATTTAATCAAAGGCTATAACGTAACAAACTATGGAAAAAGTCAAGGGGTCTGAACACTTTCCGAATGCACTGTAGACATCATGCAATACTACGAATTCCTGCAAATCATCTCCATCTGTCACCTTTGCTAACAGGTAGTGTGTCAATTTAAAACTTGCACAAGACAGTTCACAGAATTGTCCATTTAAAGAAATGTAGCCTATTTAATCATTATTACATTTAGATAACATTAGATAGTTAAACCAAGATAGCAGTGGACTTGTGTGTGTTTGTGTCCTCAAAAAAGTTGCGGTGGACAGATGATCTGCTGTAACTCATTCAGAACGCAGATCGGCATTTCATCTTGTTTTCCTAGCCTCTCTCCACTTGTTAGACATTATATGCACATTGATAGCTTGCTAGAAAACGTCTACACCAACTGATTTAACATGCGAGGAGAAATTACGAGTGAATTTATCGAGCGATGAAGAGCAAGTGGATGGACAGAATACATGCCAAAGTATTACTTTGAAGTTTTGTGATTGGTTGTCCCAAAGCTGGGACTTGTTGAACGTCCCGGTTTTCACAGAGCCGTAGGCAGAATTTTTAAAGAAAATACCGCAACAATGACTATTGGCGGGTTTTAATGTACAGCGTTTTTGACCCCCTACCGCTTTCAGATAAAAAAAAAAAGACTGTATAAAGACAGCTTTTTGTCTAGATATAAAAGGGATAAAATATCCCTAAGGGGGAGACAAATGCCTGTGTCTAACTTTAATTCCACGGTTAGAATTTAAATGAAGCTTTATATAAAAGGCTTCCTGCCTTAGGTGATTTTCTCATTCTTGTGCTCATGAAAGTAGCGTTGAATACAAAAGGTCAAGTTGAATATACCAGCATCTGCACACACCACCCACTGTGTCAAGCTTTTACCAGCTGAAAGGTTTACCCCTTAGTGTATTTAAGTGCACTACCCTTTTTAGGTGTAGGTGTATTCCTCACTAGATGTGTTTACCTCCCTTGCTATGTATCTACACTGAGTGTACAAAACATTAAGAACACCTTCCTAATATTGAGTTGAAGTGGATTTAACAAGTGACATCAATACCGGATCATAGCTTTCACCTGGTTAGTCTGTCATGGAAAGAGCAGGTGTTCAATGTTTTGTACACTCAGTGTATATTATAACATCCTTCTCTGATTGATTCTCCTTTCTCTTCATTTCAGGTTAATGTGGTCCTACTGCAGTGGGTAGCATGGTTCCTACGTATGAAGCGCCCAGGGGAGAGTGATGACCCAGAGCGACCACCCTGCGCCCCCCACCTACGGCGCTGCTCCTCAAGCTCCCAGAGCGGTAGCATCCCTAACCCTCCAGACCCCACACTCCACCCGCTCCACCCCCAGAACCTGGTCCCTCTCCAGGCTGGCCCCCAGCACTTGGGTCATCCCCATCTTCACGCCCAGTCCAGTGCCAACAACAATGGAAACCTGCTCTACATTGGCTTCCAGAATCTGGACGACCCCCCACTGCTCCCAGATCACATCCAGAATTACAGCATCTCGGCCGGGCCTCCTCGAGTAGCAGGCAGTCCCCCTCCCCATCTGCCCCCACCATTTTGCAGCCCTCCGCCACCCCCCATCCCGGACACCGTGGGCTGCCCTAGCACCATTTCCAGCGGCGGAGTCTTCGGAATGGGGAGTGGAGGACAGTACTCAGCAGGGCGTATAGGCGACCCTCAGCTCCAGGCTATTCTGGAGGAAGTGCGTTACATGGCGGACCGCTTCCGTGAGCAGGATGAGACGGAGAGCGTGGCTGACCAGTGGAAGTTTGCGGCAGCAGTAATCGACCGGCTCTGCCTGGTGGCCTTCAGTGTGTTCAACATCATCTGCACCATCGCCATCCTCATGTCCGCTCCCAACTTTGTGGAGGCTGCCTCCAAGGACTTCTTCTGAGGAAGAAGAGGATGGGGCAGAGGAGGAGATATTAAGAGTGAGAAGAGAACTGGGGTGGAGAAAGGATGTGGAATGATTTGGGGCTCAGTCTAAGAGGGCTATTGTCGGGGACAACAGACCCTCCTGTCAAGATGAAGGGGGTTCTTTGGAGATGCCTATAGTACATCTCAAGATGGTCTATTGAAGTCTATCAAGGACCTCTGATGAAATGGAACAGGATGGGGAGGGATGAGTTAATGGGAGAAGAATCCAAAAAATCCAGTCAAGGACTGTAGAGGGTGAAGTCAATTGTATTGAACTATAAGGCTTTCTCAAAGACCTATAAGAAGTGAAGGTGAGCAGGACGGGCAATTAGAAAAGTGGAGTATGGGATAATTCAACCTGAGATTGGGAAGATTGCAGTCCCTAGAGAGAGAGAGGGCGAGAGAGCGAGAGAGAGGAACATACAGATATATAGGGCTGTTTGATTTACTGGCAGAGAGAAGATAACCCTTCACTCTCAAGTCCCAGAAAAGGCAAAGAAAGACGGCATCATTTACTGAAAGGGGGGACCGGGAAGGAGGGGGAGAGTGACTTTTACAAGGAGAGACAACAAGGAATGAGTGTGTGAACAGACAGAGGTATTCTATGGTGACAGCGAAGGAGGGAAGGTCCAACAAACTGAACTGGGCAGTGTTAAAGCGAACACTTAGATCTCCGGGATAAACAGAAGAACACATCAGATTCTGTCTCATTTGTTTCATGGGCATCAAATTGCAAGGTCTTAAATAACATGGGGTATTTTTCGATCGGTTGAAGCACTAAATGAAGTCCCATTTCCTTCCCCAGGCCTGATCTGTCAGTGGGTTGCCAGTGTCTACCAATCTCCTTCAGTGTGCAGCACTGCTTGTGATTGGGCAACTGCATTACGGCGTAATCGTCAGTATAATTGCCAGTAATTGTGTTACAGTGGAGGGTTGATCCAATAATGACCCATCAAAAAGTCACTTAATAGAATTTGGCAGGTCCTGATAGAGAAGGCTTATCTCATTGGTTCCAAAGTGAAAGCTTAAAGGAAAATACCACTCAAAAACTTTTAAGTGGTCTTTTGGTATTACCTTTAATTAGTCTACTGTTGACATAGTCTCAAAATGTTTTTGCATGTCAGCAGTCAAGTTTTCAAGATATAGGATTTTCTTGAAAGTCCAATATGTTGAAAAGTCAACTGCTGACATCCAAAAACATTCGGGGCTGTATTAACAGTAGACTAATGAAAACAATACCATCATTTGAGTATTTTTCCTATAATATACTGTATGTGAGGAACGTGAAGGAAAGAGTGAGCCTCAAACCTCAAGATGAACACACAAATGACTTGATTTAAATGACACAATTGTCACATTTTTATATTACACAATATGGTTGATCATTTATAGGAGTAGGAATTTTTTCGATATTTTAATTATTTCCAAATTCAATGTATAGATACTAAAATATATTTCCTATAGTTATTTTAAAGACCACAGAGAGCTCCTGGAAGATCTCACATCTCTCGCTCCATCTCTTTCTCTCTATAAACTGACAGATCTCCTCCCTTCAGGGAAAACTTCAAGTTGGGAATAGGCGGACTGACTTTCTCTGGCACAAACACAAGTATAGAAATATTTCTCATCCCCAAATACATTTTTTTTAAACTATCCTTGCCTTCCTTTCCTGAATGGACACTGGTGCTGATATACATAAGAGAAAAATGACAGAGGGGCAGAGAAAGTGCTGACACGCAGCGCGCGCCGGACAGGGTTTTAATTGATCACATGTCCAGGAAGAGAGGGAAGGAGAGTTAACGGAGGAGAGAGGCCATGCTCGGTAATTCTCTGAATTTATGAGATGACCAGAGGGATAGCCGCTCGACAAAGCATAACTCAGTCACATAACACACTAGTGTTTCCCAACCCTGGTCCTCGAGTACCCCCCCCCAACAGTACAATTGTTTATTGTAACCCAGGGCAAGCACACCTGATTAAACTTGTCAACTAATCATCAAGCCCTGAATGAGGTGTGTTTGTCAAGGGCAACAACGAAACTGTGTACTTTTGGGGGTACTCGAGGACCAGGGTTGGGAAACACTGCAATACACCACAATGCAAAATATGTGGTATATTACAATGCAAAAGGATAAGCGTTTTTTTGGGGTCGCCTAATGCCAAACAATGTAAACTTAAAACGACTAAAACCAGATATAAAGTATGTAAAAAACATAATGGACGTATATATTTTGTATTATATAAACTGAGAACTAATAAATCACTTAAATAAAAGCTAGACAGTCAGGGAGAATTGAAATTTTCAAAACCAATTAATTTAGCAGTATTCATTTTGTTATTGTTTGAGCAAAAGAACAGCATTATCCATGTCGAAAATACATATCGTTGCAGGAAATTATACTGAACAAAAATATAAACGCAACATGCAACAAAATGTCAATGATTTTACTGAGTTACAGTTCATATAAGGCAATCAGTCAATTTAAATACATTAGGCCCTAATCTATGGATTTCACATGACTGAGCAAAGGCACAGCCATGGGTGGGAGGGCATAGGCCCACCCACTGGGGAGCTAGGCCCAGCCAATCAGAATGAGTTTTTCCCCACAAAAGGGCTTTAATACAGACAGAAATACTCCTCAGTTTCATCAGCTGTCCAGGTGGCTGGTCTCAGATGATCCCGCAGGTGAAGAAGCTGGATGTGGAAGTCCTGGGCGGGCATGGTTACACGTGGTCTGCGGTTGTGAGGCCGTTTGGATGTACTGCCAAATTCTCAAAAACGACTTTGGAGGTGGCTTATGGTAGAGAAATTTAAATAAAATTCTGGCAACAGCTCTGGTGGACATATCCTGCTGTCAGCATGCCAATTACACGCTCCCTCAAAACTTGAAGAATCTGTGGCATGGTGTGTGACAAAACTGCACATTTAAGAGTGGCCTTTTATTTGTGCACCTGTTCAATCAGCTTCTTGATATTCCACACCTGTCAGGTTGATCGATTATCTTGGGAAAAGAGAAATGCTCACAAACAGGGATATAAACAAATTTGTGCACAACATTTACGTATGGAACATTTCCGTTTTTTTAAATTTCAGCTCATGAAACAAGGGACCAACACGTTACATGTTACGTTTATATTTTTGTTCAACACATACAGTTGTGGTCGAAAGTTTTGAGAATGACACAAATATTAATTTCCACAAAGTTTGCTGCTTCAGTGTCTTTAGATATTTTTGTCAGATGTTACTATGGAATACTGAAGTATAATTACAAGCATTTCATAAGTGTCAAAGGCTTTTATTGACAATTACATGAAGTTGATGCAAAGAGTCAATATTTGCAGTGTTGACCCTTCTTTTTCAAGACCTCTGCAATCCGCCCTGGCATGCTGTCATTAACTTCTGGGCCACATCCTGACTGATGGCAGCCTATTCTTGCATAATCAATGCTTGGAGTTTGTCAGAATTTGTGGGATTTTGTTTGTCCACCCACCTCTTGAGGATTGACCACAAGTTCTCAATGGGATTAAGGTCTGGGGAGTTTCCTGGCCGTGGACCCAAAATATCGATGTTTTGTTCCCCGAGCCACTTAGTTATCACTTTTGCCTTATTGCAAGGTGCTCCATCATGCTGGAAAAGGCATAGTTTGTCACCAAACTGTTCCTGGATAGTTGGGAGAAGTTGCTCTCGGAGGATGTGTTGGTACCATTCTTTATTCATGGCTGCGTTCTTAGGCAAAATTGTGAGTGAGCCCACTCCCTTGTCTGAGAAGCAACCCCACACATGAATGGTCTCAGGATGCTTTACTGTTGGCATGACACAGGACTGATGGTAGCGCTCACCTTGTCTTCTCCGGACAAGCTTTTTTCCGGATGCCCCAAACAATCGTAAAGGGGATTCATCAGAGAAAATCACTTAACCCCAGTCCTCAGCAGTCCAATCCCTGTACCTTTTGCAGAATATCAGTGTGTCCCTGATGTTTTTCCTGCAGAGAAGTGGCTTCTTTGCTGCCCTTCTTGACACCAGGCCATCCTCCAAATGTCTTCGCCTCACCGTGCGTGCAGATGCACTCACACCTGCCTGCTGCCATTCCTGAGCAAGCTCTGTACAGGTGGTGCCCCGATCCCGCAGCTGAATCAACTTTAGAAGACGGTCCTGGCGCTTGCTGGACTTTCTTGGGTGCCCTGAAGCCCTCTTCACAACAATTGAAATGCTCTCGAAGTTCTTGATGATCCGATAAATGGTTGATTTAGGTGCAATCTTACTGGCAGCAATATCCTTGCCTGTGAAGCCCTTTTTGTGCAAAGCAATGATGACGACACGTGTTTCCTTGCAGTTAACCAATTTTATACATTGTAGAATAATAGTGAAGACATCAAAACTATGACGTAACACATATAGAATCATGTAGTAACCAACAAAGCGTTAAACAAATCAAAATATATTTTATATTAGAGAATCTTCAAATAGCCACCCGTTGCCTTCATGACAGCTTTGCACACTCTTGGAATTATCTCAACCAGCTTCATGAGGTAGTCACCTGGAATGCATTTCAATTAACAGGTGTGCCTTGTTGAAAGTTAATTTGTGGAATTTCTTACCTTAATGCGTTTGAGGCAATCAGTTGTGTTGTGACAAGGAGGGGGGGTATACAGAAGGTGGTCTTTTAGCAAATAGGGCTAAGTCCATATTATGGCAAGAACAGCTCAAATAAGCAAAAAGAAACGACAGTTCATCATTACTTTAAGACATGAAGTTCAGGCAATACGGAACATTTCAAGAACTTTGAAAGTTTCTTCAAGTGCAGTCGCAAAAACCATCAGCACTATGATGAAACTGGCTCTCATGAGGACTGCCACAGGAAAGGAAGACCCAGAGTTACCTCTGCTGCGGAGGATAAGTTCATTAGAGTTACCAGCCTCAGAAATTGCCGCCCAAATAAATGCTTCATAGAGTTCAAGTAACAGACACATCTCAACATAAACTGATCAGAGGAGACTGTGAATCAGGCCTTCGTGATCGATTGCTGCAAAGAAACCACTACTAAAGGACACCAATAATAAGAAGGGACTTGCTTGGGCCAAGAAACACGAGCAATGGACATTAGACCAGACGAAATCTGTCCTTTGGTGTGGAGTCCAAATTTGAGATTTTTTGTTCCTACCGCCGTGTCTTTGTGAGACGCGGTGTGGGTGAACGGATGATCTGTGCATGTGTGGTTCCCACCGTAATGCATGGAGGAGGAGGTGTTATGGTGTGGGGGTGCTTTGCTGGTGACATGTCTGTGATTTATTTAGAATTCAAGGCACACTTAACCAGCATGGCTACCACAGCATTCTGCAGCGATACGTCATCCCATCTGGTTCAGGTTTAGTAGGACTATTATTTGTTTTTCATCAGGACAATGACCCAACACACCTCCCGGCTGTGTGAGGGCTATTTTACCAAGGAGAATGATGGAGTGCTGCATCAGATGACCTGGCCTCCACAATCCCCCGACCTCAACCAAATTGAGATGGTTTGGGATGAGTCGGACTGCAGAGTGAAGGAAAAGCAGCCAACAAGTGCTCAGCATATGTGGGAACTCCTTCAAGATTGTTGGAAATGCATTCTCTCAAGCAGCTGGAATGCCAAGAGTGTGCAAAGCAAAGGGTGGCTATTTGAAGAATCTCAAATGTAAAACATTTTGATTTGTTTAACACTTTTTGGTTACTACATGATTCCATATGTGTTATTTCATAGTTTTGATGTCGTCCTGAAACTTTTGACCGGTAGTGTGTGTGTGTGTGTGTGTGTGTGTGTATACACATCTCCCTCTCTCTCAGGGTGTGTGGTCAGTGTTTGAGCTTCAGTGTGTTACTCAGTGTGTCAGACGGATGGAGGGGCTATACTTATAGCAGCTGTTCTTGTACTGTAGGCTGTCTGACTGGGTAATTCTCTATTTTCGATCCTCTCACTTTCCCTCTTTCAGAGGCTCTTGAGTTGGCAATGTGCAGCGTTGGCACTCTGAGCTCTCAAATTTACTGGGTTCACTCAGATGGAAAAAGAAGAGTAGATAAGTCGAGTGTGTGTGTGCCCGTGCTGTTGTTTGTGTGTGTAGAGGAATGCGTGTGTGCATGCTTCGAATCAATCAGTTGTTTTCTCACTCTCTCTCTCAGTTAATGAGCATGTGCGTAGCCAATGCACTCTCCACACTGAGACATTTCTCCAGGCGGCCAATTGAAGAGTACCCGGCTGGAAACATTACCCCTCAGACTGTTTGAGTATGTGTGAATGGGCGCTGCAATTTTGCATTAAAATATACATTACTGCAGAGCACAGGCGGAATGAAAACCTACGGCTCGATTTGAGACAAACACATGCCTGCGGGAGACATATACCAGTTACACACACACACACACACACGTTAATACTGCACACACTGCAAACACACCATTTACATAGCACAAAAACATCCACTACACACACACACACCGAATAAATACACAAGGCTTGTAGGTCAACACCCTTTAAAAAAAAAAAAAACAGCCTCTCAGAACCCCCCACCCCTACCGTTTGCTGTTTCCCTCGGACCATATTCCCGATGTGCGGATGATCAATACCTTTTAATTACCGATCGGCTGGGAGCGCTGGTCGATAGAGCTGATGTGAAGCAAAGTGAGAGAGACAGAAAGAAAAGAGAGAGAAGAGAGAATGAGAGGAAGAGACCTGCTCCGGACCGCGATTGATGCCCGTACCCGCCTGGTCCCACCTGGGGACTGCCTTGACTAAAGATGCGTCCAAAATGGTACCCTACATCCTATTTGGGCCCATATGGCTCTGGTCAAAAGCAGTGCACCATAGGGAACAGAGTGCATTCAGGACATAGACTAAGCCTGCCAAGCCACATTCACTCACCATGCTGACTGTCATTCAGCTGTCCCAAACCTCTGCGGTCACAAGATTAAGTGGCCAGCTGGTTGTGAGCGTTTAGTGGGCCAATGAGGGTATTCTAGTTTGGCCGTAAATCAAGGTTGGACAGTTTCAGGCAGACCGAAACATGGGTCAGTTGACTTTTATACTGATTCTTTATTGATTAAGTCCGGAACATCATTCTTTAGGTAGAAATGGAGATGGAGAGAGAGGCACCTGGAACAGCTAGGATGGTCAGGGTTCAAAGTGCACGTGGGTTGAATTAAATTGTAGCTCAGACTTCCATGATCAATGGGAAAAAAAGAGAACCAATTAACATTAGCTCATGAACAATGTTGAACTCAGACTGAAGACAAAAGTACCTTTATCACTAGTGCGATTAACTGACATTTTCGTTATTAAATAAGTAATTGATGTCTGTTCAATTATTTGAATTCCATTTATTCTTCTCTTTGAGCTCAATTGCGTAGTTTCTCTAGAGATGAATCAGATCAAGCCCGAACTGTGCGATGTAGTAGGGAGTTGTAGTTTGCAACAGGCCAATATTCTAAATAGTTTAGCTTAGAAAACGTGGTTATTAACTACAATGACCATAATCCATTGCGCGCCTACTTGTTCGGTCTGTTTCTTTTGCTAATACTACATAAGAGACAGAAGAATGATCGATCCAGAGTGATAGTGAGCAGTTGCTTCATGACGTATCGCTAGATGAAAATACTTGATCTAAGTGATAGTTGGTACTCAGTCATAAAAGTATGCCTTATTTACTTTGAAGAACTACTAAAGTTGTAATTTTGCCAGACATAGGCAGGTCTAGAGAGATTAGATAATATACACAACTGAAATATGTAATCAAAGTAACGTGAATAAATGGTCATAAGTAATGTGAAGACACTACCATCATGGCACTTGTATTAATTGTTTTATTCTGTGTTACAGCATTCAACCCACATGATGCACAATGATTTTTTAAATAATTGTTTATACCAACCTCAAAAAGCACTAATCGCTCAGCACTATTAAATCACTGCTAACCTAAAAATGTACTATCAGGTAAATGGTAGCTATGTAATTCCCTATATAGTGCACTACTTTTAACGAGGGCCCCTCTAGGCTCTGGTCAAAAGTAGTGCAAAATGGCTGTTTAGACACGCAACCCAATTCTGATCTTTTGCCCAATTATTGTCAAAAGATCAGAATTGGCCAGTCTGTGTAAACACAGCCCTTGTAGGGAATAGGGTGCCATTTGTGACTCAGCCGGGGACTTTATTGGGACCCATTACCACTGGGGTGCCAGGTTTGACATACAGCTGCAGCCTCTTGAAGATTAGAGCAGTCAGCAGTGCAGCTCTAATCGATTGGCCCCTGAGCCCTATATAAATTCACCTGAACAAACCAACATACCTCTACCATAATGAGAAATCTAAATAAGCCATTTGTTAAGGCTAAGGGGGAGCGAGCGATTAAGGATCACATGAGCAATTCTGGATAATTTGTATAACTGTTTTTGTTGTAAGACTCCATTTCATCTGTGCTTGGCCTAACAAGCTGCCTTAAGTCATAGTGCCATCACAGAAACATGGTAATGTATGACTGATTGACAGCACAATGACAGTAGAATAAAGACCTTTGCAGGGAGTGCCCATCAACTTTAACTTGTCAGTGTTCCCTACTACAGGTTTTTTAGGGCACTATTCTGACAGGTTTTATAAATCTGACTTTTAGAAAGAGCGATCAGTCAGAAAAGTTTCTCATCACCCCAGCAGCAGGGATAGACTGGGACCAGAAATCGGCCCGGGCATTTCTAACACACCAGCTTATTTTTTCCCTTTGAGGCCCCCACACCGACCCCTAAAACTAGCCAAATAATTACAATTTTGCCCAAAATAAACAAATAAAATAAATATATAAGGCCTACTGGGCAAAAGATGGACCAGCCCATCTGGCATTTCCCAGAATTTCCCTTTGGCCAGTCCATCCCTGCCCAGGAGGGTAATGAAGACTTCACAGGAGCAGAACACAGACATCAGTGATATCCCTGTGGAGAATAATGGTCCATGCATTGATAAGCACCACCTGATTACCTTATCAAAATGACAGTAGGAGGTAATGACTTGTTCCAACAAGAAATTGAGCTAATTACCAACTTCACATTCAGCATGCAAGTGTGTGTGACCACAAACAATTATAGCCTTTGCCCTAGGGATGAACAGGAAAAAAGTACAGGAAAAACATTGAACACAATTTTTCTTCAATATATAATTTTATTTAAAATAATGTTACAATGTTTCTCTACATGACATTTCCAAACCTGTAATATTTTTTCCTTTTTATATTGGTTATTAAACCTTCATATATTTTAAGATATAAAAAACTTTCCATTTTGTGTTTCACTATCAGTTGTTTATTCATGTTTTGATGAGTAAATCCAACACTGCTTAACTTCCAAAACTTGACTCAGTGTATATTTTAGTTAGGTCTATCTTCCCCAAATACCCTACAGTAGTTCTAGGACACTACGCTATGATTTCCCACAGCTCTAATAATTTGCTGAAATAAATTAAAGGTTTCGAGAGAGAGAGAGAGAGAACGAGAGAGAGAGAACGAGAGAGAGAGAACGAGAGAGAGAGAGAGAGAGAGAGAACTTTCATCCAAAGGACATTTTTAGAAATCATTTACAAGTTATGCTGAAGACAAAATATAAACATTTCTAGGTTTTAATGTTGCCTATTATACTTGCCATGGAACAAAAGCCCTGCTCATCTGAAACGTAAAGAACAGAAATCCATGTTTTACCTACACAAAGAAGGCTAACAGTCGGAAAACAGCACTTACACCACCATGTTAGTTAGTCGTTTAGAATGCCTAGCTCAAGTGTTAAGAAGCGGGTGCCATCCTTTAATGCCGGGGTGCATTCAACAGGACAAAACATTTTGGAACGTTCAGATATAAAAACACAGTATGTAGAACAAACCCCCATTCCGACATGTAGAATAAGGAGTTTGGCTACTGAACGTGGCCCCGTTTTTTCACTCTTATGGTAATGTGGTGGTGGCTGAATCTACAACAACAGTGTCAAGCTGCTATCAGAGGACACTGACCTTTTAATAACACCGCAAACAAACAAAAAATGTAGGGGTGAAAGACCTTTTGAAATACATTCGATCGGGGAGACATGATCACTCTCTTACAACTGACATTATTAGAGATGCAACAAAGTAAGCACAGGTGACTAGCGTTATTATAGCTCGGAACAAATGAGTCACAAAGACAACATCTTAGCATCCCCAGCATCTCACTGGCTCCTACTCCCTGTAACCATGACGATGGACCACTGACAACCCACTCCACATACAAGTGCGTGCACCTGTGTATGTGAATTGGTATGCATGCGCCCCTGTATTTCCAGGGTATGAGAGCCAACAGACAGCACCTGCTACAGCCTAGGGACGTAGACCGAAGTCTGTCAAAGGCTTTTTTTTCTTCACAAGAACAGATACCATCGTGACGACATCAAACAGTAAAGAACATTAACATGAATACGTTATAAGGGTGAGTGAGTCAGTTTTGTTATGCGGTCTGGGGCGAGACTGGGCATGCTCACACAGCGTAGTGCTGCTAAGGCAACCACATCTAGTCTGATGGCAGACCAACCTGGAGTGGAAGAACGGAACACTGGCACGCAGAACGGATGCGCGCGCACACACACACACACACACACACACACACACGCTCGTTGTCCCTCTCCCTCCTCTCAAAATCACACACACGTTCTGGTAGAGCATCTGCTATCTTTGTCATCCATCTCTAAATTGGCTATTACCCTGGCTGTCAAAACAAATAGGCAGCACCTCAATTGCACATCTTTAGCATTTCTTTCAGAATGCAGCTGTGGTGTTTATAACGGAAATGCTAGTGTATCGTTTGTCATTGGTTATTCTCCTCTCGGAAGGAAAGCAGTGCAGAACCATTCAACTAAGAATGGTAAAATGTTACACCTGTCAAACTTCAGTAATATCCTTTATTTCAACATAGTTTCCACTACAGAGAGGGAGGAGAGAGAGGGGCTGAGGCATGGAAGAGGTGTGAGCTAACCTTACACAGCTTGAAAAGGCTGCAAGGCAGCGCTCACTAGGGGAGGGGAAATGCCTCCCATCCATCTATCTGCACAGCTGTCACCCTGCACAACCCTCTCTGTGTTGCGTCCCAAGTGGCACCGTATTGCCTATGTAGTGCACTACTTTTGACCGGAGCCATCAAAAGAGGTGCACTACACCAGGAATATGGTGCCATTTGGGACGCCGCCCTGGTCTTTATCTGCTGCCTCAAAACCTAAACCCCCATATATCACATCTTAATCAAGCCTACCGCCTTAACAATACTGAGGTTAACACTGGGGTGTATTCATTACGGAGACCGTTTCCAAACCAAAACAGAGAAAGTATATCTCTATCTACAAAATTCAGGTAGGTCCCTCCCAGTTTCATTCCGTTTAAGACAGGTTTTGCAACAGAATCGGCGTAATGAATATGCCCCTGGAGACGTATGCTCACACCACCTTAATACTGTGACCGTTTGGTTAGACAAGGTGCAATGAGGGGCAGAGAGACAACATGCATCATAACTGTGGCCATGGTCCCACTTATACGCAGACACACACGTACACTGGTGCACACACACGGGTAATGGTCAAACTGTAGAGCAGTACTTAGTGGTTGATTTACAGAGCCCAGCGGAGCAATCTCTGTCATGTCTGCTCAATACTGACTCAGTAGTACATAGTACTTTAGTAGTACTCTACCGCTCTCTGCTGGCTGCGATAGGCACGGCACCCAACACACTACTTCCATCACTGTCTGTTTGTTGATCAATACTCAGAGTGCGGGAAATATTAGCTGGTTTCTAGTTTCTCTGAACGTTTAGTTCACAAGGTCAAACCCCGACTTCAAACAAGGTCAAACCCCGAAAAACACAAGTTTACTTCCGAACTTGGGAGTTTCTGCTGAATCACCACAAACATTTTTACGGTGATAAAATGTTCACTCTTTCGGTAGTGAACTGCCAACAGACATCATTCTAGACTAGAGTGTGTTAGATAGGTTAGAAAATGTGAAAAAAAATAGAGCAAGAATGAGAAGCCAAGAAGGAAGCTTTCCACATGGTTAGAATAAGGAATTAGTTGAGCTCTTATATTAATATATCACTTTAGCAGATTTTTCTAAAACATAGCTGTATTGTTTTTATGAACAAAAACACAATAACCCCTTACATCTCCAGTCAGTTACTTTTGTTTCCTAAGCTTTTGAAAAGCATAAGCTGTGTACCCAAAAAGTTAGATGTGCTGACTAATGGCGAGTAAACTATAGGCTATAAAAATAGAGTTGCACATATAGATAAGCTGCCAGTAATCTGTTAGGTTAACCACACAACTAATTACTGGGAGCTTATATTGTGCATCAATTGTTTTTATAGCCTACAGCTTTTGACAGATACCCTTTTGTTTCTTACCCCCCCCCTTATCCAGAAAACCTAATCCATCTGATAATGTCCAGCATCAGGGAAAACCATTGCCAGTGACAATGGTGTCCCGCCCACCCTCCGTTTTGTTTCCCAGCATGTCAGCTTGTAGTTCAGTAGACCAGAGGCACATTGAAAGCATTGGCCCGGACCAAACGTGTGGCAGAGCTGCCCGTCACAATCACGTCGCAGATGTCGGCTGGCTCCCTCGCTGGCGTTTCATCGGTTGATCGCGTCAAGGAGTTCCAATGGTGCCGCAGACTGGTGTGAACCTTGACCAATCGCACTGTACTGTTCTGTTTCCTCAACCAGTGGGGTGGCAGAACTCAGCTAGTGTCCCGCCCCATGTCGGAGGGGTGATGCATGGAGGAAAAAGTATATGCTATTCTATGAACATCTAGTAATGACATTAATGTTTTTTTTTCTCCTTCATTGCTCGTCGTCTATCTGAGAATTCCTGGGTTTGTGTGATTTAAAAAATCAGTTTCCAGTTGTCATTTGGGGAGTGGATCACCTAAGTTCTCTTCGTTTTTTTTGTTTCTTTTGCAGATGTCAATCTCGGTTGTGGCTGTGATGGCGTGAGTGGACCGATTCTGGTTCTGGAAGTATTTAGGATGTGGCGATCTCGCCCCCTAGATGGCGCCATCCCTTCTGTGTCTCCAGAGCAGGGAGATATTCTAGAATAGAGAGAAGGTTCAAGACACCAAACTCAACCACTTTCCCTTCCTGACAGTGAAGCTGCAGATGTAACAAACACAGCAGACATAGTGTCCAGTGTCCACTCTACAATTCTGCTTTTGCTGGTTACTTGCTGCCCTTTACCTTTCCTGTTATTTTGCTATTCACATTCCTTTGCTGTTCACTTGTCTTTACTGGTCACTTTGCATTTCCCATTCATATTACTTTGCTGTTCATTTGCCTTTGCTGTATGACAGTCTCCCACAGGGTAAATACCTGCCAGTCTGGGTTTATTCATCTTTGTGCCTGGGAAGGAAGTGACCTTTGATATGGACCACATGGCTGCTGTTCTTTTATGCTCATAAGCATACACCTGTATATGTGCTCCTGTACACCTCGCCTCAGGAGATGATCAACTTTGCTCTGTTCTCACTCATTCTTACCTACTGGGAATATTGGACGGGGTTGCTTTAAGCTTTCATGTCACTGAGTATAGTGGACTGTTAAAAGTCGTGAAATAAGTAGCCTCTTATCAGCAGCATTGTGAACGGTTGATGTGGTTTATGTTGGACAACAAGGCTTTCCAGAGCACACTTACCGTTGTTACTACAGTTCTGGTTGTCTTTGTCAGAGGCTTCCTCTTCAACCTAACATGTGGAGAGGGAAAGGAGAAAGAGTTTTAGAAAATAACCATTGGCGGAGAGAGTGGGAAATGGACATTTAGAGTACCTAATGTTGTAAAATCCATTGTCTAAAATGGTGAGGGCAGTAGGTAGCCTAGCAGTTAGAGCGTTGGGCCAGTAACTATGGTTGCAGGTTCGAATACCTGAGCCGACAAGGTTAAAAATCTGTCAATGTCACTTAAGGCACACAAAGGCACTTAACCCTAATTTGCTCCAGGGGCGCCATACTACTATGGCTGACCCTGTAAAACAACGCATTTCAATTCACCTATTTGGTGTGACGATACAACATGTATTTTTTATTTAAACAACATTGTAAGACAATGGAATTGTTCTGCCATTGTAATCTTTGGGTGGGTCGCTTAAGTCGAATCCGTAAAAAATAACAATAAAAAGTATGTAGAAAAGATAATGGACCAATATCTTTTTTTAATTTTTTTATACTACAATCTTTAAGAACTAATAATCACCAACAAAAAAGCTAGACTAGAATAATTATAATTTGTTTATTAAAAAATGAATTGAGCAGTATTAACTTTGTTGTTATGTTTGATCAAAAGAACACTGCATTAGCCATGGCAAAATGCATAGAATTGCAGGAAACTAGCTTTAAAACTAGGGATGTTAATGGTTGACCGGTCATGCTCATCAGTCTATAGGTACATTTGAATAATTTAGTGGAATTAAATTGCTTATCACCTGTCAGCCAGCGTGAGAGCACCTCAAAAAGCTGGTAGTGAAACATGCTTTAATAATTTATATATATTTTTTAACCTTTAACTAGGCAAGTCAGTGAAGAACAAATTCTTATTTACAATGACAGCCTAGGAACAGTGGGTTAACTGCCTTGTTCAGGGGCAGAACGACAGATTTCTACCGTGTCAGCTCGGGGATTCAACCCAGCAACCTTTCGTTTACTGGCCCAACGCTCTAACCACTAGGCTACCTGCCGCCCGATCTGATACATTTTCAGTTGGTCACATAATTTTACTGTTTGGATAAAATGTAACCGTTTGTTGACCGGTTAATAGGGGCCCTTGTCAAATGTAGTGCACTATAAAGAGAATAAGGTGCCATTTGGGATACAGACAATTAGTTGTGTATTGGAGGAGAAGGAAGGGTGTGACTCTTACCTGTTTCCTCCACTTGAGCTCACAGAAGACCCTCTCGAAGCACTCATGCATGTAGTTGAACTGGGGAGAGACGACAAAAACACATTGTTAGAATGAACTGTTCTACATACACTTAACAAAAATATAAAAACGCAAGTTACACCATGCCAACACCGTGCGTCCACGTGCGCAAATTGATTTCCCCCCCCCCACACCAAACGCGATCCCGACACGCAGGTTGAAATATCAAAACAAACTCTGAACCAATGATATTCATTTGGGGACAGGTCGAAAAGCATTAAACATTTACGGCAATTTAGCTAGCTAGCTTGCAGTTGCTAGCTAATTTGTCCTATTTAGCTAGCTTGCCGTTGCTAACTAATTTGTCATAGGATAAATACATTGTGTTGTTATTTTACCTGAAATGCACAAGGTCCTCTACTCCGACAATTAATCCACACATAAAATGGTCAACTGAATCGTTTCTAGTCATCGCTGCACGAGCAGTAATGAGCACCAATGAGCGTCTGCGTTGCCAAGCACTAAAATAGAAGTCAGTTCTATTTGTGACGCTGAACACAGTCCAGCCTCTCCCATCTCCTCATTGGTTTATAGAAGCATATTACCCACGTGCCATCTCCTCATTGGTTATACCCACGTAGGTGACTGAAAGATGAACTGAGGTTGGTTGGTCGTGGTAATACACCTTTATTACGAAAGTTAGATGCCAATCGTCATATAAAGTCCAAAGAAGTGCAATGATTGAATAACATGTATGCATACATTTATTTTATTCAATGCTCGCACACCTTGATGCAAGCAGTGTGGTCAGCATGTTACAGTTCATAGAAGGAAATCAGTCAATTTAAATAAATAAATTAGGCCCTTAATCTATGGATTTCACATTACTGGGAATACAGATATGTATCGGTTGGTCACAGATATCTTGAAGAAAAAGAAACGCACACCTATTTAGGCGAGGTGCTGGCTAGCGGAGTAGAAAACTTGAAAATAAAAGGAGAGCCGCACACTCTAGGAGCTCAGATGCAAAAATGTAATATCCAACGTTTCGACAGCCAAGCTGTCTTCATCAGGGTATAATCACAAACACTGCGGGATGACTCGTTTATATAGTGTCAAAAGACACACAGGTGTCTGTAATCATGGCCAAGAGTGGCCTAATATCATTGGTTAATTCTCAAATATTAAAATGGCATACAAAGAGCAGCATACAAAAAACAAACAAATGGATAGCATATGATCATAGATTCATTTTAGACTACACAAGCTTACAAACAATTACAATGGCAAAGTCACAATAATCACAAGAATGGCTTCAGATCAAAGTCTACGTTGAGACCGAAGGGAGCAAGGGTCTTTAAGTTAAAGATCCAGGCAGCCTCTCGTTTTAACAATAAATTATCAAGGTCACCCCCTCTCCTAGGGAGGGTGACATGTTCGATGCCAATATAACGCAGAGACGAAATCGAGTGGCCTGCCTCCAAAAAGTGGGCCGCAACTGGGTAAGTCAAGTTTTTGTACCTGATGGTGCTACGATGCTCTGAGATATGTACTTTTCATTCGCGCTTTGTTTTACACGCATAATTTTTTACCACAAGGACAAGTTATAAGGTCACAGATATCTTAAAAACAATGTTGGGGCGTGGATCAGAAAATCTCCTTCGCATAGAGGTGATCAGGCTGTTGATTGGAATGTTGTCCCACTCCTCTTCAATGGCTGTGCGAAGTTGTTGGATATTGGCAGGAACTGGAACACGCTGTCGTACAGGTCGATCCAGAGCATCCCAAACATGCTCAATGGGTGACATGTCTGGCGTGTATTAAGGCCATGGAAGAACTGGGACATTGAATTTCGTACAGATCCTTGCGACATGGGGAGGTGCTTTATGCTGAAACATGAGGTGATGGCGGCGGAAGAATGGCACGACAATAGGCCTCAGGATCTCGTCACAGTATCTCTGTGCATTAAAATTGCCATCGATAAAATGCAATTGTGTTTGTTGTTCATAGCTTATGCCTGCCCAAACCACAACCCCACCATCGTGCACTCTGTTCACAACGTTGACATCACACTTCTCCAGCGTGCCAGTGGCCATCGAAGGTGAGCATTTGCCCGCTAAAGTCGGTTACGACGTCGAACTGCAGTCAGGTCAAGACCCTGGTGAGGACGACGCGCACGCAGATGAGCTTCCCTGAGATGGTTTCTGACAGTTTGTGCAGAAATACTTTGTTTGTTTGTTCAAACCCACATTTTCATCAGCTGTCTGGGTGGCTGGTCCCAGACGATCCAGCAGGTAAAGAAGCCAGATGTGGAAATCCTGGGCTGGCGTGGTTACATGTGGTCTGCGGTTGTGATGTCGGTTGGACGTACTGACAAATTCTATAAAACATCGGAGGCAGCTTATGGTAGAGAAGTGAACATTTAATTATCTCGCAACAGCTCTGGTGAATATTCCTTCAGTAAGCATGCCAACTGCATTCTCGCTCAAAACTTGAGACAAATGTGGCATTGTGTTGTGTGACAAAACTGCACATTTTAGTGGCCTTTTATTGTCCCCAGCACAAGGTGCACCCGTGTAATGATCATGCTGTTTAATCAGCTTCTTGATATGCCACTCCTGTCAGGTGGATGGATCATCTTGGCAAAGGAGAATTGCTCATTGATGGCTGAATATATTAAAGCAGTGATTTATGGGAGATGTCCTAGTGTATTTTGTTTGTTTATTGTATATTGTAAACTCACATATGGTGTGAAGATCTTGACCCAGCGAGGTTTCTTCTCCCCCCTGGCGTACTCAAAGCAGAACGCCATGCCCTCCTCGTCAGTGTCCCAGCGCTGCATCTCCACCCACTCAAACGCTATCACCTGGTTCTGATGGGGCGGGAGAGAGAATGGTAAGTACATACACAGAGTATGAGCCAGAGTATACACAGACATACACTCAAATGTTTTTCATTTTGTTCTGTATGTGAGAGAAGGACGGCACACACAATAAAAGTCAGTGTATACACACACACACTCCAATCTCACTCACCTCAAGCGTGCCGTCCTCTGTGCAGGCGTGCAGTTTGAAGTGGTGCATGCTGATGGCCGTGATGACATGGCCCTTCCTCCGGGAGTCACAGGCGCAGTGGGGGAACATGACCTCGTTGTAGCCCTCACAGGAGCGCAGCAGACTCAGGTACTGACAGACAAGATAGATCGCCATCAACCACACAGGTAGGCACCAAACAGGCACGTACACATTCAATATACATATTCATTTATTTATTTCTATATCCCTTATTTTCCCAGGTAAATTGACTGAGAATAGCCCTCTGTGCCAGACATCTACTATGAAGGAGATGTGAAGTCACTGATCAGTGAGCCTGAGCCCTTCAGCTTAAGAGCATCTCAGCTGTCCGACACAGACTGGGCTGCTTTCATGTCACACTAGTGCGACATCAAAACACACTGTTTTAAGAATGCAAGTTTGATTATTGTCAACTTCAATGAGTTTGTGTTACAACTTCTGCTACAAAGTGATCATTTCTTTGTCTTTAATTGTTCAAACAATTCATGAGATTCAAACATTTAATCTTGTAATTCTAAATTTAAATCACATCTGTTTTAATATTAGAAATGTGTCTACGCAATGTGGAGATTACTGTCTTTAAAAGATATTGCACAGAAACACCTTACTTTTTCTTAAAATTGTAATATGTCGAATAATACAGTTTTAATGCATTTAAAAAAAAAAACATTTATGTTTGAACGTATAATTACTCAGCCTCCAACCGCAAGGCACTACAGAGGGTAGTGCGTACGGCCCAGTACATTACTGGGGCCAAGCTTCCTGCCATCCAGGACCTCTATACCAGGCGGTGTCAGAGGAAGGCCCTAAAGGA
Organism: Salvelinus namaycush; assembly: GCF_016432855.1. Taxonomy (NCBI): domain Eukaryota; kingdom Metazoa; phylum Chordata; class Actinopteri; order Salmoniformes; family Salmonidae; genus Salvelinus; species Salvelinus namaycush. The sequence continues at coordinate 2,476,457 of NC_052338.1, read as the reverse complement.
AGGCCCTTGTCAAAGACTCCAGCCATTCTAGTCAGACTGTTCTCTCTGCTACCGCACGGCAAGTGGTACCGGAGCTCCAAGTCTAGGTCCAAAAGGCTTCTTAACAGCTTCTACCCCAAGCCATTAGACTCCTGAACATCTAATCAAATGGCTACCCAGACTACTAGACAGTCATTCAAAATGAGGGGTTATCCAGTCATAAGTGGATTTTTTTATTATACTATGACTTATAAACTTAATGTTAAAAAAGGTTGAATACTTCTTTACATGAAATAATGGTCAGATTTTTTTTAATGGTCGCACAGAATGACTTTTTTTTGAAGGTCAATTTAACAATCACATAAAAAAAACATGTTTTAAATTTTTTTTGCGACAAATCCTGAAAGCGCATAGGGAACAAAGTGTTTCAAATTAAATAGTTTTCCCTTTTCAAAACCTTATACATTAGGTATTCCCAAACTGGGCACTGCGCAATGCGGTCAGAGGTACGTCAAATAAAAATGTGATTCACATTTTATATTTTTTTGTAATCTTCACATTTTCAAACAGTCCATTTATATTTTCCAACGGGGCTATAAATTTGGGTGAAGTTTTTCCTCTCGCGACTGAGTAGCCTCGTTTCACTGCTAAAAATAAAATGAAACCATCTAGTGTTCAGCAAAATAACAACAATGTCAAATACAGGTAGCCTAGTCAAATAATTAACATCCAATCACATTAACCGTTACTCTCTCGTGGTAATTCCACTAACGGTCCTTATGTAGCCAAACGTAGCTGCTGCTCATTGCGTTTGCTCGAAAATGGATAAATGGTTAAAAAAAGTAAGGCCCGTGTCCATAGAGACACATAACAGCTCTACTGGTAGTACTGCTACTACCAGCAGTACTACACCTGCACCTGTCGACGGCAAGTTGTTCTGCTTCCACGAGGACATCCAATGCTAGCATCAGTAATTCTACATGTTGTTAGCCCAGCTAGCATGGAAACTGACAGTTGTGAATCTGTTGCAGCCGAAGAGCTACTGTCCCCTTACCCAGGAAAGCACCGAACAACAGACGGGGACGTTGCACCATCAAAGAGGCGCAAATATGATGAGAACTACATTGATTTGGGGTTCACTTATATTGGGAGTAGTGCCTTTCCTCAGCCACAGTGTGTTATATATGCAAAAGCACTCTCACAACTCGATGAAACCACTCTTGCACAGACATTTAGAAACAACATTTTTGAAATTCGAAAAATAAGCCACGGGAGTTTGAGCGAGAATTAAGACTTTCAAGTAGTAAGACATGTATAAAAGCAACAGATACCATTAATAAGAAGGGTCTAGAAGCGTCTTATATGGTGAGCTACCGAGTGGCTAGGACAGGCAAGCCCCATACCATTGAGGAGGACTTAATTCTTCCTGCTGCCGCGGATATGGCTGGGACAATGCTGGGGGAAAAGGCCAAAAAAACTATACAGACAATGCCTTAAACAACACTGTTTGTTGCATCAGTGACATGGCAAGAGATGTTTTGAAACAATTACTGCTTCGCATATAAGCCAGTGAATTCTATGCGTTACAGCTGGATGAGTCAACAGACGTGGCGGGCCTGGCACAGCTCCTGGTATATGTCTGTTACGTTTATGGGGGGTCAAATAAGGAACACATCCTTTTCTGCAAACCAGAAGAGGATATGGTAACGCGCATGCAAGCAGTTGCTCCCGATGCCACTTGGGTACACTGCAGCATCCACCGAGAGGCTCTTGCTGCCAAGGGAATGCCTGACAGCTTGAAAAATGTTTTGGACACTACAAAGCAAAGCCCCTGAACTCTCGTGTATTTTCTGCACTATGCAATGATATGCGCAGTGACCATGTAACGCTTTTACAACATACAGAAGTGCGCTGGTTATCAAGGGGCAAAGTATTGACACGTTTTTTTGAATTGAGAGATTAGCTTAAAGTTCTCTACTGACCATCATTTTCACATGTCTGACCGCTTGCATGATGACGAGTTTCTCACGACTGACCTATCTGGGTGATGTTTTTTCTTGCCTGAATGATCTGAATCTAGGATTACAGGGACTCTCCGCAACTATATTCAATGTGTGAGACAAAATTGAGGCTATGATTAAAAAGTTGGAGCTCTTCTCTGTCTGCATTAACAAGGACAACACACAGATCTTTTCATCATTGTATGATTTTTGTGTGCAAATGAACTCAAGCTTATGGACAATGTCAAATGTGATATAGCGAAGCACCTGAGTGAGTTGGGTGCTCAATTACGCAAGTACTTTCCCGAAACGGATTACACAAACACCTGGATTCGTTATCCCTTTCATGCCCTGCCTCCAGTCCACTTACCTATATCTGAACAGGAGCGCCTCATCGAAATTGCAACAAGCGGTTCTGTGAAAATTGAATTTAAATCAGAAGCCACTGCCCGATTTCTGGATTGGGCTGCGCTCAGAAAATCCTGCCTTGGGAAATCGTGCTGTTAAGACATTGATGCCCTTTGCAACCACGTACCTATGTAAGAGTGGATTCTCAGCCCTCACTAGCATGAAAAGTAAATACAGGCATAGACTGTGTGTGGAAAATTATTTAAGACAGACTCTCTCCAATACAACCCAACATTGCAGAGTTATGTGCATCCTCTCAAGCACACCCTTCTCATTAACATGTGGTGAGTTGTTCACAATTTTTGATGAACAAATTCGGTTTTATATGTAAGATGGCTAAATAAAGAGCAAAATTATTGATTATTATTATTTGTGCCCTGGTCCTATAAGAGGTCTTTGTCACTTCCCACGAGTTCTTATGTTAAACAAATGTATCTTATAGTGTGTGTGTGGCAGGCTTAAAATGATGGCAAAAAAACAACATTTGAGAGTGCGCTGACCCTGGTGCTAGAGGGGGTACGCAGCTGGAAGTTGAATGTTTGAAGAGGTACGGAACTATAAAAAGTATGTGAAACACTGTTATACATCCTTGACCCACACATTCTCATACTGTTTATGAGTTGTAATAATATATGCCATTTTTAGCAGACGCTTTAATCGAAAGCGACTTAGTCATGCATGCATACATTTTACGTACGTGTGGTACCAGGAATCAAACCCACTATCCTGGTGTTGCAAGCGCCATGCTCTACCGACTGAGCTACAGAGGACCACTTGCAATGGGAAGAGAATAGAAACGAGAGACTAGAAAAAGGGACTAACCATGGCCATCTTGCGCTGCTCTGCCAGTTTCGTCAGCTGGTAAGAATTGTCTTCTGTTTTGATGAATCCCTTCTTCACGTCATCCAATGCCTTAGCAGACAGAGAGAGAGAGCGAGAAAGGGGCTTTGTTAGAGACCACATTTCATCTAATCTAGCACTGACCTCAGAGCAGTGGCACTGGGAAGCAGTAGTGGGCGATAATATCATTGAAACTGACCACAGATCAGTATTATACAGTAGCCTAACACTGACTCAGGACCAGTAATACAGCAGAGCATAAAATTAACATTTGCCACCTGCCAAATGAGGATAGATTTAGGTATGAATGCCTTTCACCAGCCACGTGGAGGATAGTAAACTTGAAGGGCTCTACAGTGCGAGTATTACATTCGCATAACAAATAAAGTCAAAAGTCAAGTATGAGCACATGTGCGAGTTGAAATTTTCTAGCAAGAAAATGCTGCAGTAGATGTTTAAAAAAGTAATTCTGCTGTTTTGTTTCATACTGTAGCTGCTAATTGCACAAAGAAATACAAATCCTATATTCCACCTCACGCAGCAACACTGCCTGGCTGGGTAACTGTGCACACAGTGAAGTGCTGATCGATTCATTTTTGGAGGCGCTGCACACAGGCATAAAAGTTGGTCTAACTCGCTGGAAAGTCTACAAAGCGAGATTTTCTTGGCTATTTACATTGTTCACAAGCTCGGTTGTATTTCAATGTTAGTTTGAGTCTGCTGCTTCAGCCTAGTCAGATCCCAAATCTCAGACACACACTTGACAACTTCATTGGCCCCATTATCACGGGAACCTCCCGCCCTTAAAAGGGCAGCTGAATATTTTGTCTCAACTGACAGTTTGGTTAAAAGTATTTTGGCTGGTAGATTTTTTTTATCCATCTACATGCAACAGTTTTTAAAAGAAAACATACATTTTAGGCCCTGAATACAGTAACCCAGATAATAATAATACACAGTACCAGTCGAAAGTTTGGACACACCTATCATTCAAGGGTTTCTTTATTTTTACTATTTTCTACATTGTAGAATAATAGTGAAGACATCAAAACTATTAAATAACATATGGAATCATGTAGTAACCAAAAAAAGTGTTAAACAAATCTAAATATATTTCAGATTTTAAATTCTTCAAAGTAGCCACCCTTTGCCTTGATGACAGCTTTGCACACTCTTGGCATTCTCTCAACCAGCTTCACCTGGAATGCTTTTCAGTCTTGAAGGAGTTCCCACATATGCTGAGCACTTGTTGGCTGCTTTTCCTTCACTCTGCGGTTCAACTCTACCCAAACCAATTGGGTTGAGGTCGGGTGATTGTGGAGGCCAAGTAACAGACACATCTCAACATCAACTTGAGATGGCTTTGGATCAGTTGGACCGTGGAGTGAAGGTAAAGCAGCCAACAAGTGCTCATCATGTGTGAGAACTCCTACAAGACTGTTCAAAAAGCATTCGTTGGCTGCTTTTCCTTCACTCTGCAGTCCAACTGATCCCAAACCATCTCAAATTGTGGAGGCCAGGTCATCTGATGCAGCACTCCATCACTCTCCTTCTCAGTCAAATAGCCCATACACAGGCTGGAGGTGTGTTGAGTCATTGTCCTGTTGAAAAACAAATGATAGTCCCACTAAGCCCAAACCAGATGGGATGGCGTATCGTTGCAGAATGCTGTGGTAGACATGCTGGTTAAGTGTGCCTTGACATGCGGAGATCATCCGTTCACGTACTCTGCGTCTCACAAAGACCCGGCAGTTAGAACCAAAAATGTCAGACCAAAGGACCGATTTCCACCGGTCTAATGTCCATTGCTCATGTTTCTTGACCCAAGCAAGTCTCTTCTTCTAATTGGTGTCCTTTAACAGTGGTTTCTTTGCAGCAATTCGAACATGAAGGCCTGATTCACATAGTCTCCCCTGATCAGTTTATGTTGAGATGTCTGTTACTTGAACTCTATGAAGCATTTATTTGGTAACTCTAATGAACTTATCCTCTGCAGCAGAGGTAACTCTGGGTCTTCGTTTCCTGTGGCAGTCCTCATGAGAGCCAGTTTCATCATAACGCTTGATGGTTTTTGCGGCTGCACTTGAAGAAACTTCCAAAGTTCTTGAAATGTTCCGCATTGACTAACCTTCATGTCTTAAAGTAATGGACTGTCATTTCTCTTTGCTTATTTGAGCTGTTCTTGCCATAATAAGGACTTTGTCTTTTACCAAATAGGGCCATCTTCTGTATACCACCCCTACCTTGTCAAAACAGAACTGATTGGCTCAAACGCATTGAGGAAAGAAATTCCACTAATTAACTTAACAATACACACCTGTTAATTGAAATGCATTCCAGGTGACTACCAAGAGGGAGCCCTTACCTGGTGGAAGCAGTAGTGGACGGCCAGCGGGTTGTCCCTGAGAAGTTCCTCCTCCTGAGATGTGAAAAGCCACTTGCGGAGGGCCAGACAGGTGCACGGCACAGCTGATGTGTAGTTCTGCACGTACAGCTTGTGGGGAAACTCGTTGGGGGCCAGTTTTCGCACTAGGGAAAGATGGAGAGGGGCAGCCTATTTATTTCCATACCGTTAAAAAAATATAGTAGTCTACAAACTGACTGGAGGGTGCATCTCAATAGACTAGAGAGGTTTCGCTTCCTCGTCTCCTTCCCGTCATTTCAGATCGGTGCAGTTGAATGGAAGGAGACCGGGAGAGGAAGCCACTTTAGACTACTGAGATGCAACTGTACTGATCAGAAGAGTAAAGGTGAAAGGTAAAGGGGTCGGTACATGGAGTAGCTGTGGACTCCAAAATAAATGAATGAATAAACAGATGAATGGTCTTACCAAAGGAGTGGTTGATGACTTCAAAGAGGGCAAAGTAGCTGGCCATGATGCTGTCCATACCAACCTTCATCACTAAAGCCTGGGGAATAGAGAGAGGGAAAGTACAGTGGCGGCCTATCAATTATTGATATTTAAGCACCATTCAGTCGCATAAGAGCCATGTATTGATATTGATCGAGTGTTATACACTCTGGTCCTGGGAGTGCAAGCCTTTGTCCCAGCCCAGCATTAACCCACCTGATGATTCAACTAACCAGGGTCATGATGATTTGATGAATATCTCCATGGTTAATCTATCCTGTTTAGTGTACTTTTAAATACTTATTTTAATATGTGATTTTGTTTATCCTGCTGATTTCATGGTGTATGTAAAGTGACTTTGGGCATCTTGAAAAGCTCTTAAAACAAAATGTATTATTATTATTGATTGGTTAAATCAGGGGTGCATTCAGTGGTGTACTGAATGTTGCAGATATAAATATAATTAATAGAGCTGACATTTCCCTATTATATCTGACACAGAAATTGTACAAATGATATGATTGCTATCTGAAAGTTCTGTAATGTTACATCCTCCTGAACAGGGCCCATATTGACATAGTGTCTCAGTAGGAGTGCTGATCTAGGATCAGTTTTACATTTTATTTTTTAAACTAATATGTAGCCCTGTAAAGATTTGTTTATTACAATGCTAAATTGATACAAAAAAAACTGTAATTGGTGAAATTACGTTTCTACATTGTGTACAATCTCTATTTACCTACTGAGATGCATTACATTGAAAATTGTCTCTTTAAAAGGGTGTATACGAACAGTTTGAAAAGTACTGGAGCATATTAACTTCTCTAGGATAGGGGGGCAGCATTTTCACGTTTGGATGAAAAGCATACCCAAATTCAACTGCCAGCTACTCATCCCCAGAAGATAAGATATGCATATTATTAGTAGATTTGGATAGAAAACACTCTGAAGTTTCTAAAACGGTTTGAATCATGTCTGTGAGTATAACAGGACTTATTTAGCAGGCGAAACCGAGGACAAACCATTCAGATGTTTTTTTTTTTTTGAGGTCACTCTTTTAAATGGTTTTTCATTGGGAATACAGATTTCTAATTGACCGTCTTGCAGTTCCTACCGCTTCCACTGGATGTCAACAGTCTTTAGAAATTGGTTGAGTTTTTTCCCTTTGTGTAATGAAGAAGTACGGCCATCTTGAACGAGGGTCACTTGAAGTGTACTGTTTGTTAGAGGCGCGTGACCAGAAAGCTAGCTACAGTTTGTTTTAATCCTGTATTGAACACAGATCATCCCGTCTTCAATTTTATCGATTATTTAAGTAAAAAAATACCTAAAGTTGTATTACAAAAGTAGTTTGAAATGTTTTGGCAAGGTTTACAGGTAACTTTTGAGATATTTTGTAGTCACGTTGCACAAGTGGAACCTGTGTTTTTCTGGATCAAACGCGCCAAATAAATGGATATATATCGACGGAATTAATCGAACAAAAGGACCATTTGTGATGTTTATGGGACATAATTGGAGTGCCAACAACAGAAGCTCGTCAAAGGGTAAGGCATGAATTATATTTATATTTCTGCGTTTTGTGTCGCGCCTGCAGGGTTGAAATATGCTTCTCTCTCTTTGTTTACTCTGTTGCTATCCTCAGATAATAGCATCGTTTGCTTTCGCCGAAAAGCCTATTTGAATTCTGACATGTTGGCTGGATTCACAACAAGTGTAGCTTTAATTTGGTATCTTTCATGTGTGATTTAATGAAAGTTTGATTTTTATAGTAATTTATTTGAATTTGGCGCTCTGCATTTTCTCTGGCTTTTGGCCAAGTGAGACAGTAGCATCCCGCCTAAACTCAGATTTTTGGATATAAATATGAACTTTACCGAACAAAACATACATGTATTGTGTAACATGAAGTCCTATGAGTGTCATCTGATGAAGATCAAAGGTTAGTGATTAATTTTATCACTGTTTCTGCTTTTTGTTACTCCTCTCTTTGGCTGGAAAAATGGCTGTGTTCTACTGTGAATTGGCTCTGACCTAACATAATCGTTTGTTGTGCTTCCGTCATAAAGCCTATTTGAATTATGACATGTTGGCTGGATTCACAACAAGTGTAGCTTTAATTTGGTGTCTTTCATGTGTGATTTCATGAAAGTTAGATTTTTATAGTAATTTATTTGAATTTGGCGCTCTGCATTTTTACTGGCTTTTGGCCAAGTGAGACGTTAGCGTCCCACATATCGAGCTCTAGAGTTCCTCTGTGAAGATGAGATAACCTCCAAAAGGACAACCATCTCTGCAACACTCCACCAATCAGGTGTTTATGGTAAGCCACTCCTCAGTAAAAAGACACGACAGCCCGCTTGGAGTTTGCCAAAAGGCACCTAAAGACTCTCAGACCATGAGAAACAATATTCTCTGATCTGATGATACTAAGATTGAACTCTTTGGCCTGAATGCCAAGCATCACATCTGGAAGAAACCTGGCACCATCCCTACTGTGAAGCATGGTGGTGGCAGCATCATGCTGTGGGGATGTATTTCAGTGGCAGGGACTGGGAGACTAGTCAGCATAGAGGGAAAGATGAAAGGAGTACACAGAGATCCTTGATGAAAACCTGCTCCAGAGCACTCAGGACCTCAAACTGGGGTGAATGTTCACCTTCCAACAGTACAGTCGTGGCCAAAAGTTGAGAACGACACAAATATAAATTTTCACAAAGTCTGCAGCCTCAGTTTGTATGATGGCAATTTGCATATACTCCAGAATGTTATGAAGAGTGATCAGATGAATTGCAATTAATTGCAAAGTCCCTCTTTGCCATGCAAATGAACTGAATCCCCCAAAAACATTTCCACTGCATTTCAGCCCTGCCACAAAAGGACCAGCTGACATGTCAGTGATTCTATCGTTAACACAGGTGTGTTGACGAGGACAAGGCTAGAGATCACTCTGTCATGCTGATTGAGTTCGAATAACAGACTGGAAGCTTCAAAAGGAGGGTGGTGCTTGGAATCATTGTTCTTGCTCTGTCAACCATGGTTACCTGCAAGGAAACACGTGGCGTCATCATTGCTTTGCACAAAAAGGGCTTCACAGGCAAGGATATTGCTGCCAGTAAGATTGCACCTAAATCAACCATTTATCGGATCATCAAGAACTTCAAGGAGAGCGGTTCAATTGTTGTGAAGAAGGCTTCAGGGCTCCCAAGAAAGTCCAGCAAGCGCCAGGACCGTCTCCTAAAGTTGATTCAGCTGCGGGATCGGGGCACCACCAGTACAGAGCTTGCTCAGGAATGGCAGCAGGCAGGTGTGAGTGCATCTGCACGCACAGTGAGTCAAAGACTTGGAGGATGGCCTGGTGTCAAGAAGGGCAGCAAAGAAGCCACTTTTCTCCAGGAAAAACATCAGGGACACACTGATATTCTGCAAAAGGTACAGGGATTGGACTGCTGAGGACTAGGGTTAAGTGATTTTCTCTGATGAATCCCCTTTCCGATTGTTTGGGGCATCTGGAAAAAAGCTTGTCCAGAGAAGACAAGGTGAGCGCTACCATCAGTCCTGTGTCATGCCAACGGTAAAGTATCCTGAGACCATTCATGTGTGGGGTTGCTTTTCAGCCAAGGGAGTGGGCTCACTCACAATTTTGCTTAAGAACACAGCCATGAATAAATAATGGTACCAACACATCCTCCGAGAGCAACTTCTCCCAACCACCCAGGAACAGTTTGGTGACGAACAATGCCTTTTCCAGCATGATGGAGCACCTTGCCACAAGGCAAAAGTGATAACTAAGTGATAACTAAAACATCGATATTTTGGGTCCATGGCCAGGAAACTCCCCAGACCTTAATCCCATTGAGAACTTGTGGTCAATACTCAAGAGGCGGGTGGACAAACAAAAACCCACAAATTCTGACAAACTCCAAGCATTGATTATGCAAGAATGGGCTGCCATCAGTCAGGATGTAGTCCAGAAGTTAATTCACAGCATGCCAGGGCAGATTGCAGAGGTCTTGAAAAAGAAGGTTCAACAATGCAAATATTGACTCTTTGCATCAACTTCATGTAATTGTCAATAAAAGCCTTTGACACTTATGAAATGCTTGTAATTATACTTCAGTATTCCATAGTAACATCTGACAAAAATATCTAGACACTGAAGCAGCAAACTTTGTGGAAATTAATATTTGTGTCATTCTCAAAACTTTTGGCCACGACTGTACAACGACCCTAAGCACACAGCCAAGACGACGCAAGAGTGGCTTCGGGACAAGTATCTGAATGTCCTTGAGTGGCCCTGCCAGAGCCTGGACTTGAACCCAACCAAACATCTCTGGAGACCTGAAAATAGCTGTGCAGCAACACTCTCCATCCAACCTGACAGAGCTTGAGAGGATCTGCAAAGAATGGGAGAAACTCCCTAAATACAGGTGTGCCAAGCTTGTAGCGTCATACCCAAGTACACTCGAGGCTGTAATCGCTGCCAAAGGTTCTTCAACAAAGTACTGAGTAAATGGTCTGAATACTTATGTAAAATGTGACGTTTCAGTAACATTTAAATAAAATAAAAAACGTTTTGCTTTGTCATTATGGGGTATTGTGTGTAGATTGGTGAGGGGAAAAAACAATTTAATCAATTTTAGAATAAGGCTGTAACGTCACAATGTGGAAAAAGGGGTCTGAATACTTCCCAAATGCACTGTAGATGCAAGATTCTTACAGGGTTCAACTTCAATGTCTAATTTACTGATTAACACCTTCCTAATATTGAGTTGCACCCCCTTTTGCCCTCAGAACAGCCTCAATTCGTCAGGGCATGGACTCTACAAGGTGTCAATTGTTCCACAGGAATGCTGACCCATGGTGACTCCAATGCTTCAAGTTGGCTAGATATCCTTTGGGTGGTGAACCATTCTTGATATACACAGAGAAAATGTTGACCGTGAAAAACCCAGCACCGTTGCAGTTCTTGACACACTCAAACTGGTGCGCCTGGTACCTACTACCATAACCTGTTCAAAAGGCACTTCAATCACAGAATGGCACACACAATCCATGTCTCAATTTTATCAAGGCTTAAAAATCCTTCCCCTTCATCTACACAGATTGAAGTGGACATCAATAAGGGATCATAGTTTCACCTGGATTTACCTGGTCAGTCTGTCATGGAAAGAGCAATGTTTTGTATACTCCATGTAAGTCAAAACTAAGCCACTCAGGAACATTCAATGTCGTCTTGGTAAGCATCTCCAGTGTATATTTGGCCTTGTGCTTTAGGTTATTGTCCTGCTGAAAGGTGAATTCATCTCCCAGGGTCTGGTGGAAAGCATACTGTTCCAGGTTTTCCTCTAGGATTTTGCCCGTGATTAGCTCCCATTCCTTATTTTTCTTTATCTTGAAATTCTCCCTAGTTCTTAAGAATTACAAGCACCCCCATAACATGATGCAGCCACCACTATTCTTGAAAATATAGAGAGTGCTACTCAGTAATGTGTTGTAGTGGACTTGCCCCAAACATAACACTATATATTCAGGACAAAAAGTGAATTGCTTTGCCACATTTTTCACAGTAAGTATTACTTTAGTGCCTTGTTGCAAACTGGATGCATGTTTTGGAATATTCTGTACAGGCTTCCTTCTTTTCACTCTGTCAATTAGGTTTGTATTGCGGAGTAACTACAATGTTCTTGATCCTTCCTCAATTTTCTCCCATCACAGCCATTAAACTCCGTAACTGTTTTAAAGTCACCATTGGCCTCATGGTGAAATCCCTGAGCGGTTTCCTTCCTCTCTGGCAACTGAGTTAGGAAGGACGCCTGTATCTTTGTAGTGACGGTGTATTGATACACCATCCAAAGATAAAATAACTTCACCATGCGCAAAGGAATATTCAATGTCTGCTTTTTTTACCCATCTACCAATAAGTGCTCATCTTTGCGAGGCATTGGAAAACATCCCTGGTCTTTGTGGTTGAATCTGTGTTTGAAATTCAATGATCAACTGAGGGACCTTACAGATAATTGTATGTGTGGGGTACAGAGACGAGGTAGTCATTAAAAAAATAATATTAAACACTTATTGCACACAGAGTGAGTCCATGCAACTTGTGACTTGTTAATCAAAAGTTTACTCCTGAACTTATTTAGGCTTGCCATAACAAAGGGGTTGAATACTTATGGACAAAAAATTTGGAAAAACACAATTCCAATTATGGGGTATTGTGTGTAGGCCAGTGATACAAAATGTAAAATTAATCCATTTTAAATTCAGGCTGTAACAACAAAATGTGGAAAAAGTCGAGGGGTGCGAATACTTTCTGAAGGCACTGTAGCTATTCATTACAGTAGCTATCTAAACTAGTTAGTGCTCTGTTAACTTTATTAGCAGTATGTTTTGAGAGGTGGAAAATGCCAGCGCCATAGCACCGGTGTCCAGTGGTACCATCGGGGGCTGCCAACTCCTCTCCCTCTCGACCTTGTTCGTGCTTTGTGCTGTCCCTCTAATAATAGCTTGAATAAAAGGCTAGTTCGAGCAGTTTTCTAGGCAGAGACCAATTTCTCTGGGGCACTCGGTAACAACGGTACAGCGAAGCCTAATCATTACAACAATTATCTGGGTGATTTTTTTTTTGTTGGTGCACAGGTGCTCACAAAATAACATTTCAGGTCACACAGCACAATATTTAGGAGCATATGCAACCAAAATGGTTACACATGCTGACCACTCCGCTCGCGTCGCAAAATAAATGTACACGTTATTCAGACATTGCACCCGCACTGCTTGCGAGCGTCTGCGTGGCCAGGCGCTAAAATAGAAATAGGTTCTATTTGTGACACTCAACGCGCTGCAAGTCCGGCCTCTCCCATCTTCTCATTGGTTTTTAAGAGCATATACCCACGTGGGTGATTGAAAGATGAACCGACATCCACACTCCAGTCGGTTGTAGTAACGCCCCGTAAAGTTGGTTGCCAACCGCCAAAGAAGTAAAAAAGAAGCCTGAGGAAGGAGGAGAGATGACGAGAAAGGAATTCGGTTGACCGTTTTATCTGTGTCGGAGTAGAGGACGTTTCAGGGAAAATAACAACCCAATGTTTATATCCCAGGACAAATTAGCTAGCAACAGCAAGCTAGCTAGCTAAATTGCCATAAATGTTTAATGCTTTTCAACCTGTCCCCAAATTAATATAATTGGTTCAGAGTTTGTTTTGATATTTCAACCTGGGTGTCCTGATCGTGTCTGGTGTCGGGGTACCAAAATGAACATGCGCACGCCCGGTTTGGTCAGCATATATTTGACTACAAGTGAGGAACTTCTCTATAAAAACGGTTCTATACCTGGTAGACTTGGTCAGTTGTGCTGTTCTTGCGCACCCTGACAGAGATGATGGTCTTGTCTGGCAGGGCTATCCGCAGCTCCACGTCTGAAACGCCATTGTAATTCTGACAGAGAAAGGAAAGGGGAGTATCAGTGTGTGTGTTTTAAGATGCTCTCCTGGGGCTACGGAAACTGTCTGCACAAACGTACCTCATCTGATTCAGAAAGGAATTCCTGCATGATGTCACTCTCACCAATCACCCGTACTGAACAAACTACAGAAGGAGAAAATAAGAGAAAGAGAGAGAGCAAAAGGTCATCTTACCATATTGCATTCACGTGCACACTTGAAGTTGGACACAATGTGCACTGCAGTTATATTACCGCTACATACACATTCCAGGGCATTCCACAAATATTGCAATGATTTGCCATCTGTCTGCAGGAGATAGAGAGCTATCTTGGAGTTCGACACACTGCATTACAGCATACGTGGTTTCTCACTTCTCCAAAAACTCAGATTTCTGTGCTACTTGTTCCTCCAATTAACTCACACAGACATTCCAAAAATAAAGCACGTGCTGTTTTTCATCTCTCCTCAACTGATCTCCAGCACTGACATATGGTAATGTGTAATACCACAGAATGAAATAGAACGTAATAGTAAATATATACACATCTCTCTGTGTAATATGATACCTGTGGTGTTGGAGCTATAGGCACTATCTGCATGTCAGCATTACACATCATTGAAGGGAATTAAGTGGCCATCCTTAAGTTTTTTTCCTTAACTCTCCTCAATTCTCTACAGGTACACTCTACCTCTTTCTCTACCTTTGCTTCCTTCTCTCTCTCTCTCTCACCTCTCTCCAGGTACTCCTCCAGGCCCCTGCGGCGTGTGTCCAGCTGCTGCTCAGACAGGGAGAAGGGCCACTTCCCTGGGATCTTAGGGAAGGTGTAACTGGCAAACTCCCTCTTCAGGTTCTGGTTCAGGATAGCAAACTCCCGGTAGCGCTTGGAGCACAGCTGCCTGCCCGACATGTACACGTTGTACACCTGTAGGGAACAGACCGAGGTGAGCGGTAAGGTGGAATATGACAGAACACAGGGGAAATGATGCACAGTATTCACTTGTAAAAGATGAGACATGTACACAGGGCTCTAAAGTGCGACCATTTTGGTTGCATATGCTTCTAAATATTTTGTTGTGTGACCGGGACTTAATTTGGGAACACCAGTGTGCCTAGAAAAACATTTGTAGTAATGATAAGGCTTCGCTGTACAGTTAAAAAAAAAATGTTTAGGTGATAGATCAGCTTTAACATTGCAGACAGATTGTAGCTTCCATCAATGTAAATGTCTGCATCATTTCCAATCCCATAACACACACACACACCAGTCAAAAGTTGTACACCACCAACTACCTACCTCAACCCCATATTTGTTTTTCCTGCTCTTTTGTACACCAGTATATATCTACTTGCACATCATCATCTGCACATATATCACTCCAGTGTAAATTGCTAAATTGTCATTACTTCGCCACTATTGTCCTATTTATTGCCTTACTTCATTTGCACACACAGTATACAGAAGTTTCTATTGTGTTATTGACTGTACGTTTGTTAATCCCATGTGTAACTGTGTTGTTGTTTTTGTCGCACTGCTTTGCCTTATCTTGGCCAGGTCGCAGTTGTAAATGAGAACTTGTTCTCAACTGGCCTACCTGGTTAAAAAGGTGAAATAAAAAAATAATTTAAATAAATAAATAAACAAATAAAGAAGCTGATTAAACAGCATCTTTTCACAGGTGAACCTTGTGCTGGGGACAAAAAGCCACTCTAAAATGTGCAGTTTTGTCACAACACACTGATGTAAAAAGGGCATCAGCTGTCAGAGCAGCTTACCGATCACTGTACCTGTACACAGCCAATCTGTAAATAGCACACCCAACTGCCTCATCCCCATATTGTTATTTATCTTTTTGCACCACAGTATCTCTACTTGCACATCATCAGCTGCACATCTATCACTCCAGTGTTAATGCTAAATTGTAATTATTTTGCCTCTACGGCCTATTTATTACCTTACCTCCCTAATCTTCTACATTTGCACATACTGTACATATATTTTTCTATTGTCTTATTGACTGTACTTTATTGACTTTGTTTATGTTTAACTCTGTTGTTGTTTTTGTCACACTGCTTCGCTTTATGTTGGCCAGGTCGCAGTTGTAAACGAGAACTTGTTCTCAACTGGCTTACCTTGTTAAATTAAAAAATACGTTTGGACACACCTACTCATTCCCGGGTTTTTCTTTATTTTGACTATTTTCTACATTGTAGAATAATAGTGAAGACATCAAAAACTATGAAATAACATGCAGTAACGAAAATGTGTGAAACAAAATCAAAATATATTTCATTTTTGGGATTCATCAAAGTAGCCGCCATCCTTTGCCTTGATAACAGCTTTGCACACTCTTGGCATTCTCTCAACCAGCAAATTTTTATGGTGAAAATTAGCTTCCCCAAACTTGAAACTCACGTGATGCCTTTGTAAAGTGGATGAATGTGCTTAATTTTAAGAATTGAGCAATAAATATAGCAGCATAAGAAAGCTGGGATCCTCTTAAATAGTGGCCAGTCAAAACTCTGTTTTCACATGAAATTACACAAATGGTGTACTTAAGAAAAATTACTTTAAAGTGCTAATTAGTTTTTTGGGGGGTATCTGTACTTCACATTCAACAACTTTTACTTTACTACTTTTTACTCCATACATTTTCCCTGACAGCTCGCTACATTTTGAAAGCTTAGCACACTTATCAAGAGAACCTACCTGGTCATCCTTACTGCCTCTGATCTGGTGGACTCACTAAACATACATGCTTTGTTTGTAAATGGTGTTGGGAGTGTGCCTCTGGCTATCTGCAAAAAAAATCTACAAATAAATAAAAAGCCAACCGTGCCATCTGGTTTGCTTAATATAAGGAATATGAAATAAGTTCCTTTTGATACTTGTGTATATTTGAGCAATTACATGTACTTTTACTCAAGTAGTATTTTACTGGGTGACTTCCACTCGAGTCCTTTTCTACTAAGGTATCTTTACTTTCCACCATTGCGATTGCATAATGACTGGGCTTATAAGAACATGTTTCACTAGGCTCTCTAATGTGTTCCAGGAGTCCTAGGCCTATAAGCTACGTTTTGAGTTAATTGGCCACTTTAGTTGTGATACACACCTTATCAAAACATATAAGACTATGGGCTAGGCTACATAAGCGACTGGCAGTTAGAAAGTTTGGTAGGCTACTAATGACCATCAGAGCTCAGTTTTGGAGAAGCCTAGTTACCGTGACTAAACGGTCACGTGGAATTTGACTCGTGACCGCTGGTGTGACGGTAATACTGTCACCGTAACAGCCTTAGTCCACCAGAATCTGCAGTCATGAAGAGAGCATGGCAGCGCCCCCCCCCCCCCAAAAAAAAATTGGCATGGGCCCTTGGATCAAATTTCTACAGCTGCACCATCATTTTGACTGGCTGCATCCCCGCTTGGTATGACAAATGCACCGCCGTCGACTGCAAAGCGCTACAGAGGGCGGTGCGAACAGCCCAGTACATTACTGGGGCTGCGCTCCCTGCCATCCAGGACCTCTATAATCAGGCGGTGTCAGAGGAAGGCCTGAAAAAAAAAAAAAAAAAAGACTCCAGCCACCAAAGCAATAGACAGTTCACTCTGCTATCGTCCGACAAATGGTACCGGTGCATCAGCACTTGGACTAACAGGCTCAGAGACAGCTTCCACCCCCAAGCCATTAAACTGCTAAATAGTTAGTCCCGGTAACCATTAATTATCTTGCACTGACCCTACGCACACTCACCTTCAGAAAGTATTCACACCACTTCACTTTTTCCACATTTTGTTGGGTTACAGCCTGAATTTAAAATGGATTTAATAATGTCAAAGTGGAATTATGTTTTTAGACATTTTTACAAATTAATAAAAAATGAAATCTGAAATGTCTTGAGTCAATAAGTATTCAACCCCTTTGTTATGGCAAGCCTAAATCAGTCCAGGAGTAAGAATTTGTTTCATTCTTTTTTGGGGACTCATTCCATGTTCAATCATAGTGGTTAACATGATTTTCAATGAATACCTCATCTCTGTACCCCAGACATACAGATAATTGTAAGGTCCCTCAGTCGATGAGTGAATTTCAAAACACAGATTCAACAACAAAGACCAGGGAGGTTTTCCAATGCCTCACAAAGGGCACCTATTGGTAGATTGGTAAAAAAAAAGATATCCCTTTGAGCATGGTGAAGTTATCAATACACCAGTTACTACAAAGATACAGGCGTCCTTCCTAACTCAGTTGCCAGAAAGGAAACGGCTCAAGAATTGGTGACTTTAAAACAATGGCTGTGATAGGAGAAAACGGAGGATGGATCAACAACATTGTAGTCACTTCACAATACTAACCTAAATGACAGCATAAAAAAATGACAGCATGTACAATAAAAATTATATGCATCCTGTTTGCAATAAGGCACTGAAGTAAAACTGCAAAGAAATGAACTTTATGTCCTGAATACAAAGCGTTATGTTTGGGGCAAAAACGAACATCGCTGAGTACCACTCTTTATATTTCTAAGCATGGTGGTGGCTGCATCCTGTTATGGGTATGCTTGTCATTGGCAAGGACTAGGGATTTTGGGGGGAGGGATAAAAAGAAACAATAGAACTAAGCACAGGCAAAATACTAGAGGAAAACCTGATTCAGTCTGTTTTCCAACAGACACTGGGAGACAAAATTCATCTTTCAGTAGGACAATAACCTAAAACACAAGGCCAAATATACACTGGAGTTGCTTACCAAGACAACATTGCATTTTCCTGAGTGGCCTAGTTAGTTTTGACTTAAATTGGATTGAAAATATATGGCAAGACTTGAAAATGGCAGTCTAACAATGATTAACAGCCAACTTGACAGAGCTTGAATAATTGTTTTAAGAATATTGTGCAAATATTGTACAATCTCTTAGACTTCTCTCTGTATTTGTTGCCAAACGTGATTCTAACATGTATTGACTCAGGGGTGTGAATGAGATATTTCTATATTTAATTTTCAATAAATTAGCAAACATTTCTAAAAACATGTTTTAGCTTTGGCATTATAGGGTATTGTGTGTAGATGGGTGAGAAAATACATCTATTTAAAAAATGTTTAAATCATGCTGTAACATAACAAAATGTGGAATTAAGGGGTATGAATTGACACTCCCACACACACACCATTTGCTGCTGCTAATCTGTTCTTTATTTTACACTTATCTATTCTGATGCCTAGTAACTTTACCCTGCCTTCATGTACACATCTACCTCAAATACCTTATACCACGGCACATTGATCTAGTGCTGGTACTCCCTGTAAACTAAACAATGAACACCTGCTCTTTCCATGACATAGACTGACCAGGTGAATCCAGATGAAAGCTAATGATCATTTGTTAAATCCACTTTATAATCAGTGTAGATAAAGGGGAGGAAAGGTTCAAATATGGATTTTTAAGCCTTGAGACAACAGATACATGGATTGTGTATGTTTGCCATTCAGACGGTGAAGGGGAAAGACCAAAAATGTCAGTGTCTTTGAACGGGGTATGGTAGGTGACCGGCGCACTGGTTTGTGTCAAGAACTGCAACGCTGCTGGGTGTCACGCTTAACAGTTTCCTATGTGTGTCAAGAATGATCCACTACCCAAAGGACATCCAGCCAACTTGACAACTGTGGGAAGCATTGGAGTCAACATTCCTGTGGAATGCTTTCGACACCTTGTAGAGTCCATTCCCTGACAAATTGAGGAGGTTCTGGGGGCAAAAGGGGGGGGTGAAACTTAATATTAGGAAGGTGTTCCTAATGTTTGGTATACTCAGTGTAGGTCGCATTGTATACGTGATTACTGACAAAGGCCTACACATTTTGGCATGGCCGAACTCTGCACTGCAAAAGACACATTGGGCTTTTAGAAAAGTTTAGTCATTCTCTAGTAAACAAGGCCAGCCAGAAACCTCACCATAAACTATGTATTTTTTACTCACCACAAACCTCTCGGCGTGCTGCTCCACGTGCTTGAATGTGGGGATGGAGATGGGCACGGCCTGCTTGTCGCTGTAGTCATAGCTGAGCTGGGCGGCGCTTTCATCCCCGGCCTCAAGACCGTCTGCCTCCTGGGGCGGCACAGACAGCACAGAAAGCACCAGCTCCCTCTCCCCGGCCCGGATCAGATCCACCACCTGCTTGTGGGTGGCCCCCTCCACGCTCACACCATTACTGTGGGACGCAGAGTGAGAGATGGTGGGACGGGATCAATCGGTGCTCATGTTATGCCCGTTAATGGTGGTAGTGTTTGGTTAGAGGATAGGTTTGGCCTATCCTCCAACACCGTCTCCGAAATTATACACGTTTGCCTTATTCTGTCTAGCTCTGTAACCTGCCAAACTTTTACCACTGATATACATCTCTTTCCAATGTTGGCTGAGCAGTGAGTCTCTCGCTATCGATTCCCTATCGCTACAAAAAACATTATATATATAAAATAGTAAAAATAAAGAAAAAACATATAATATATATAGTACCTGTCAAAAGTTTGGACACCTCATTAAATGTTTTTTCTTTATTTTTTACTATTTTCTACATTGTAAAATAATAGTGAAGACATCAAAACTATGAAATAACATGTGGAATCATGTAGTAACCAAAAAGAAAACAAGTGTTCAATCAAAATATATTTTATATGAGAAACTTCAAAGTAGCCACCCTTTGCCTTGATGCCAGCTTTGCACACTCTTGCATTCTCTCAACCAGCTTCACCTGGAATGCTTTTTGAACAGTCTTGTAGGAGTTCTCACACATGATGAGCACTTGTTGGCTGCTTTACCTTCACTCCACGGTCCAACTGATCCAAAACCCTCTCAAGCCACTGGATATCATAAGGTGAATGCACCAATTTGTAAGTCGCTCTGGATAAGAGCGTCTGCTAAATGACTTAAATGTAAATGTAAAGTTGATGTTGAGATGTGTCTGTTACTTGGCCTCCACAATCACCCGACCTCAACCCAATTGGTTTGGGATGAGTTGGACCGCAGAGTGAAGGAAAAGCGGCCAACAAGTGCTCAGCATATGTGGGAACTCCTTCAAGACTGTTGGAGAAGCATTCCAGGTGAAGCTGGTTGAAAGAATGCCAAGAGTGTGCAAAGCTGTCATCAAGGCAAAGGGTGGCTACTTTGAAGAACCTTAAATATAACATATATTTGGATTTGTTTAACACAATTTAATAGTTTGTCTTCACTATTATTCTACAATGTATGAAAATAAAATAAAAACCCTTGAATGAGTAGGTGTGTCCAAACTTTTAACAGTACTGTATATAGACACAGTGCATTCGGAAAGTATTCAGACCCCTTCACTTTTTCCACATTTTGTTACGTTACAGCCTTATTCTAAAATTGATCAAATACATGTTTTTCCTCATCAATCTACACACAATGCTCCATAATGACAAGGCAAAAAGTTTAAATTGTTTGCACATTTATTAAAAATAAAACAGAAATACCTTATTTTACATAAGTATGCTTAAAAATTGAGTCCACCTGTAGTAAATTCAATTGATTGGACATGATTTGGAAAGGCACACACCTGTCTATATAAGATCCCACAGTTGGCAGTGCATGTCAGGGCAAAAACCAAGCCATGAGGTCGAAAGAATTGTCTGTAGAGCTCCGAGACAGGATTGTGTCAAAGCACAGATCTGGGGAAGGGTACCAAAAAAATGTCTGCAGCATTGAAGGTCCCCAATACCATCCCGACGGTGAAACATGGTGGTGGCAGCATTATGCTGTGGGGATATTTTTCAGCGGCAGGGACTGGGAGACTAGTAAGATCGAGGGAAAGATGAACAGAGTAATGAACAGAGAAATCCATGATGAAAACCTAATCCAGAGCACTCAGGACCTCAGACTGGGGCAAAGGTTCACCTTCCAACAGGACAACGACTCTAAGCACACAGCCACGACAACGCAGGAGTGGCTTCGGGACAAGTCTCAATGTCCTTGAGTGGCCCAGCCAGAGCCTGGACTTGAACCCGATCAAACATCTCTGGAGAGACCTGAAAATAGCTGTGCATCGACGCTCCACATCCAACCGGACAGAGTTTGAGAGGATCTGCAGAGAATGGAGAAACTCCAAATACAGGTGTGCTAAGCTTGTAGCGTCATACTCCAGAAGACTCGTGGCTGTAAACACTGCCCAAGGGGCTTCAACAAAGTACTGAGTAAAAGGTGTGAATACTTATGTAAATGTGAAATTTATTTTTAATAAATTAGCAACAATCTCTGCAAACCTGTTTATGCTGTCGTTATGGGGTAGTGTGTAGATTGATGAGTGGATAAAAAAAAAATCCTATTTCGAAATAAGGCTGTAACGTAACAAAATGTGGAAAAAGTCAAGGGGTCTGAATACTTTCCGAACGCACTGCATGTTTTATTGTCACACACCGGATAGGTGCAGTGAAAATATTTTGTTTTACAGGGTCAGCAATAGTAGTACAGCGCCCCTGGAGCAAATTAGGGTTAAGTGCCTTGCTCAAGGGCACAAACAGATTTTTCACCATGTCGGCTCGAGTATTCTAACCAGCGACCTTTCGGTTACTGGACTAGCGCGCTAACCGCTAGGCTACCTGCCGCCCTACAGGTTTACCATGTGGTGACATGCCTCCCTCCTTAACGCACGATGCTGAGGCCAGATGGCAGCAGCATCAGGTGTCTCGGCTAATCTGCCTCTGAGTACCAAGGGGGTTGAGGGAGGGAGGGCAGGGGATCACTTGCCTGCCACACACTGTTTCCATCATTAATTATTCATTTTAGTAACCTTTGACACCCCTGGCCTATAAGATCCGGACTATTTTCTATGTAAGAGAACATTAAACCTTTAACATCTCCTCGAGATTAAATTTTTACTGCAAGATATGAAACTGTCACAATGATGTTTGTTCTTCAAATTATGTATTTTATTAAGACAAATGAAATATCCCACATTATCTCGAAAAATGTAAGGTTTTGTTTTAGGTTTCCGCTTTTTACAGGTTTTTGCTCTTAAAAAAAATTACACGTCCACAACAACGCTTAAACCTGAGAAATGTTGACTTTTAGGTGTAGTGCACATATTTAGGTGTAGTGCACATTTGTAGTGCACATATGATAGTGTTTGCAAAACAAATACCCACTGGATTGATGAAAATGACCATGATATCATTCTGACAGGTCAGCATAGGCTACTTTGTAGATAACATTTAATTGAGAAGGTTTTTTGGGAAACCTTTCCATCTACCAGAAGTCTTTTCATTAGCATCATCGCTAACAGCTACACAAAGTATTAGACGCGCACCCCCCCCCCCCCACACACATTCTCATTGCCTCTCCAGAAAGTTGCAGGAAATACAAATCATTGATGTTCACGTCTTATGATAAACTTGGGCAAATTAATACATTTTCAATACATTTAGTGGATGCACTACTAAGTCAACACTTCCGTTTTAATGCCTGGATTCCACGAGGGCCCTAATTATCATACTTGGATCAGAATGATTGTTACGAATTCCCTGCCGGGCTTATCAGCACACTCCGCTCCTTATTCCCTAGGACCATAGCCTGAGAGTCTAGGGAGTACCCTAAACCTGCTTCTCAAACTCTCTGACCTGGGTGACGTGTGCCCTGATAGGTTGCTAGGGAGGTTACTAAGGGGTCGGAAATCTGCCCATCCTCTTGACTCCGCAGGTCATACAGGGCACTTTCCATACTGCCTACCTGCAGTCTAGTGGAGTATGGCTCCGGGGTATACAGTGGACCAATACCATGTGGATTATACCCCTTCTATGGAGCCTATGGGAGTGAAGTACAGGAAGAACATATGGTTCGTATGGAGCAGAATAGATCTTTGCATCTTGGAATAGCAGACCAGATCCCGGGCTTCCTCCGGTCAGGGGAGCCCTCTCCAACAGGGGAAGACTTGGGATAGTCGTATGGAGTTCAGCAGTATGATGACACCTCTCCAACCCCAGCAACATTACCGGCTACGACTGTGACTTTAGTATTCTGCCTCTTCAGCGGCACGGCGAACTCTGGAGTAACCCTCTCCCTGGCTCGGCCAGCATTGCCCCGCGGTAGTAAACTTATTGCTGACCGGACCCTATTCCTCACCGCCTGTCCCTGAACTATGGAATCCTGCAGAAGCACCAGACCAGTCTGCTGCTACCTCCGATGACCGTTCCAGCCCTGACCTGGGCCCATGGGGAGACCCAGCCACACCACTGTCACCAGTTACTGACAGAACAGCTTCACCTAACCCAGCCATAGCCCTGGTCCCATTCAGTATGTCTAGGATGCACCTGCCCAGCGTGCAACACCTGATCCAGGTCCAGTCTTGCTGCCTCTGGACTCAACCCCAGATGTGACGGTGGTGGACACACCAGACCTCACCGGGGTCGACCACTCAGACTTCGCCCCCCCGCCAGTGTCCTGTCCCAGGGGCACTACCTATTCCTGCTTCTGGTGTCCGAGCTGATCCACCATCTGCCCTGGGCTCACCAGCACTGCCGCCTGATCTGGCCTCGAGTTTACCGTTGGGGCCTGCTCTGGGTCCTCCTCTGGTTCCTGCACTGGGGGACTTTCCTGCCTCAGTTGGGGAACCGTCGCTGCTCCTTGCCTACCTTGGGACCAATAGGCTCTAGACTGACATTCGAGCATGGAATTACTTATTTTGTATGCTGCTCATATTTAGGGGTGGCTGTTACGAATTCCCTGCCGGTGACTTATCAGCACCTCACAACCCTGAGCTGCACACTCCACTTCCCATTCCCCACAACCGGAGCCTGAGAATCTAGGGAGTACCATAAACGTGCCTCTCAAACTCTCTGATGTGTGTGACCTGTGCCTTGATAGGTTGCTAGGGAGGTTACAAGGGGCCGGACAGCTGCCCATCCTCTTGACTCTGCAGGTCACGCAATACTTCAAGCAGTCAGAGAACAGCAAGCTCATCTCTGTCCTGCACAACAACAGCTGGACTCATTCATATCTGTACTTGTGGGATGGTGTGCGTGTCAAAAGTGAGTTGTGACATTTGTATATTGTTCTTCATAGTTACTACTATTGCATGTTGCACCTCTGCGTTTACTGTGTAATACTCTGCAGGTAGCATATGCAATCTATACAGTCCTTTGCATCTGTGCCCTGGTGTATTCATTACCTCTGTTTCTGTCCATTACAGAACCACTACCATCCCCATGTTCATCTTTATCAGTTTGTTTAAATAAAGTTTGCGTATGTGTGAACTCTTGGGCTGCTTTATTCCCATTCTAACCGGGTCAGTGTCGGTGGGTCACAAATCACTAAAATACATAGTGCCGGGTACCTCTCAATTATGCACACCTCGACCCATTATTCCTGCAATGTTGATTCACCATCGTCATCAATTCTTTTCATAATTTATCTGCAGATAATCGCCAAAAAGCCTAAGTCTACCAGTAGCCTGTGCAAATTAGGGAGCCAAATGAAAGGCTCTCCCACCGATGCAATTCAGGAGCTTACACTGAGTGACGAGAGTCACTCACTTCAGCGTCACTGTCTGGCAAGCCCAGACATCCTAGGAAAGGAAACTCAAGAAATCCTTTGGTATACTAGTCCCAATATGATACCATAGACATAACCACGTTGCATGATTCATGAATGGCAAAAGGATATAGGAGATCGAATTTATTCAGTCAGTTCACCTTTTATAAACTAGTCAACACTTGCAGGACTACCTGGCATGATGACTCCTTGCTGTCCCCAGTCCACCTGGCCTTGCTGCTGCTCCAGTTTCAACTGTTCTGCCTGCTGCTATGGAACCCTGACCTGTTCACCGGACGTGCTACCTGTCCCAGACCTTCTGTTTTCAACTCTCTAGAGACAGCAGGAGCGGTAGAGATACTCTTAATGATCAGCTATGAAAAGCTAACTGACATTTACTCCTGAGGTGCTGACTTGCTGCACCCGACTACTACTGTGATTATTATTATTTGACCATGCTGGTCATTTATGAACATTTGAACATCTTGGCCATGTTCTGTTATAATCTCCACCCGGCACAGCCAGAAGAGGACTGGCCACTCCTCATAGCCTGGTTCCTCTCTAGGTTTCTTCCTAGGTTTTGGCCTTTCTAGGGAGTTTTTCCTAGCCACCATGCTTCCACACCTGCATTGCTTGCTGTTTGGGGTTTTAGGCTGGGTTTCTGTACAGCACTTTGAGATATCAGCTGATGTAAGAAGGGCTATATAAATACATTTGATTTGCTGTTCAGTTGTCAGTCCACACACAATAAATAGCCTACTATGCTCCACGATGCTGCGTAGCTAATTTGTAGATTTTGACTCATCGTTACCAATTACATTGAATGGGACATGCAAATTCACAAGCATCATGCTCTCTCCCCTCCGTGTAAAGAAATTCGACTGCATCTAGAGATCTGTATATAAATTATATGCTCAAGTCTCCGCCCTAACAATGGGAGTCGTTGTCCCAAAGGCGGGAAGGCAGGAGACAAGCTTAGGTCCAAAATATGCACATAGCAGAGAGGAAGAGGTGAAGCATTTCTGTGTTTCCCTGTCATCACTCGCTTTGTGACTGAAAGGCGCCTATCCTATCAATAGATCGCTATAAGATGTATAGCGTTCATTCTAGTAGGAGATGGCTCGACAGACTAGCGAATTGAAACTTTTAAATAAAAAGTACCCTATTTAATATGAAGTGGAAAACGTAGCTGGCTGAAAACGAGTCTGTATTGGGAACTTTCCTCAAGCTTATTCAGGGGGACAAAGAATGGGAGACAAAAAAAATAAAAAGGATAGAGGGAGATGTAGGCTAACCCCTCTCCACATCACAGCTTTGATGTAGCCGTGATCCTTCTATCAATCAGAAAAACAGTTCTCTGTAGCATCTGCCAAATTAATCTCATGAATACCATATATAGAAACGTGAAGGTAGGTGAACTGAATTGGAATAAAGTCAAAATAAAAAAGGGACAGTACCAAGAGAGTTGGCCAACTTCTGGCTACTTCATGAGAATTTTTCACTCATTGACAAGGGTGGATCTAAATGAATAAATATTGCAAAATAAAACATTGCATAACTTTTAGGTTTCCCTCAATCAATAAGTAGGGATTGACAACAGCCTAAAGCCATCTAGTAAAACAGCAAGTGTGCATGCGTAAACAAACAAACTAACCTTCAAGCCTGATCCGCTGACGTGAGTTAGAGGTGTAGGCACTGGGGGAATAACTTGACTACACACATCAACTTTATTTCCAATTGCTGGGGAAGCAGTAGTGGCTGATTAATGTGTCACAAACACTACTTATCATACGACACAGGCAAAGCGGCTAGTTGATGGATAAAGACATACCGTTAGGAAGGCAAAGGTTTACGTCCCAATATCACCCTATTCCTTATATAGTGCACTCTTTTTGACCAGGGCCCATAGTGCACTACATAGGGAATAGGGTGCCATTTGGAAGTAGAAATACCCTTTTGATGCCTCAGCAAGTTGTCTACCATGTTCCTCATTCTTTCTCACGTTTGTCATTGACCGAGAAAAGCTTGGTATCGTTTCCATTTTCTTGTTCCTCAAGCGTAAGGCAAACTAATACTCAAAAGAAGAATCTGTGCCCTGAACAGACTGTACTGCTTCTGCAGTTACATAAACTGAGTAATGTAGTGTAGGAAGACCATTTCCTTTGCAACTTTTTTTAGGAAGGTATGAAAGGTTAATTCCCTCCTCTGAAGTTATGATTAAAATAATATTTTCCTAATTTGAGGTGCTGGTCTTGCCCCAAAATGTTCTCAAAACGAGGGTCCAGCTTTTCCTGTATCAACTCCACCCAGGCACACTGACTTACACACAAATACACTCAGAAATAGGGCAAACAAACACAAAGCATGATTGATTGGCTACATAACCAGGCTAATCCCCCCCCACTATGGTACACTGTCAGACTGAGTAAAACCCCAATTTCACACACAGTAGAGTTGGTGAACTGTCTGTCTACAGTTGGTTGAGTGACAATAACTGACCTACTCACTGTCATTATCCTGTCAGCCATGAGGACGCTAGACTGGGAGAGAGCCCTAATCTTTTTAATCTCCCGTTTCAAAAAATGATTTAAGTTACCAAGAAACCAATGACAACTCTGACATTCTACACTCATGAGCACAGTGTTAAAATCACTCACTGACTGCCGAAACGTACTCTACCAAATTAGCTAGCAAAGATCATATTGTTTGTTGTGGTGGTGCGATGATTTGAATACATACTACTCACAAATTTATGCAATGATTGTCGGTCTGGATTTGTTTATTAAAATGCTTGCTAGCTAATTAGCATGGGTGCTAGCTAGCTAATGTGTACTAGCTAGCTACAGATAACGTTTCAGCCAATTACTGCAGTGAGGTTAACTAGTTAGCAACTTGCTAGCTAACGTTAGCCACTTTGCTAAATAGCTAGTTATTGCAACGTTCAAAACAACTTGGAACTCTCCGACTTCCATGTGTTCAAACCAACTGGGAAATTGGAAGAAATTCAATTTGAAAGGTCATACAACTCGAAATTACACTCGGGAACTAGGGCCTCTTTCTAGAACTCCGAATTCCCGATCTGAAGACCACTGACGTCATGATTTGAACTCGTTTTTTCCGAGTTCTCAGTTGTTTTGAACGCGCGCATGATGCGGATTCCCGAGTGGGATGACCGTTCAAATGGATTTTTCCCAGTCGGAGCTCATTTTTCCCTAGTTTCCCAGTCGGAGATTTGAGTTCACAGTTGTTTTGAACGCGGCATCAGTCCTCCCCAGAGGTAGCTAACTAGCTAGCTAACGGCCGCTATTATGGGTAAAGAAAGCTGACTTACACCTCCAGAATCCTGTCACCCTTTGATATGCCAGCTCGGTCCGCTGCCCCTCCAGGCAAAACAGCACTGACATGCTGAAGAGGTGCGTACAATTCCCCATTGATGCTTCGCAGTTGTCCTCCTTCGCTAACTTGTCCACGAACGTTGAATCCATATCCTGATTCCGACTTTACAATTCTAACCATTCGTGGACCTGACGTCACTTGGGTAGCATTTTGGACTCCGGTACCGACTACCGAACCTGCAGCGGGTCCATTACGGGAAGCCGAAGGGAGAGCCGACTTAATTTCATCGCCTTCAACATCCGCCATCTTCTACTCAATGCCTCCGGTCGGTGTTTAGCGGTTTCAAAACAACAAGTAGAAATACGCTCAGACTAGCTCCTCGAGACCGACTCATAGGGAGTTCTATTAACCTGAACCATGGTGCACCGGTCTATGCCCGTGACGTGAACGGGCAAAAGCGGTAAAGAAGGAGCGCCCTTCTCAAATCCAACTGTAATGCGCTGCTCAGTCATGTTGTCAACAAGACATCATGGTGCATCTTCCAGAAACATACAACATTTATTTTCCACCAAATATATGTTAGCATTTTCTAAGTAGTTTTGATTGGTAAGGCAGATCAAGCGTTTTTATCTAAAGCAATGACTTTTGCATTGGCAAATCACAGAATCCTACTCATTACCAACAATGACGAAACAGCCTACTGGGAGGAGGTGAGGGCCCTGGCAGAGTGGTGCCAGGAAATTAACCTCTCCCTCAACGTCAACAAAACGAAGGAGCTGATCGTGGACTTCAGGAGACAGAGGGAGCAAGCCCCCATCCACACCAATGAGCCTGCAGTGGAGAAGGTGAACAGTTTAAAGTTCCTCGGCGTACACATCACTAACAATCCCAAATGGTTCACCTACACAGACAGTGTGGTGTGACGGCACAAGAGCATCTCTTCAAACTCAGGAGGCTGAAGAAATTCGGCTTGGCCCCTAAGACCCTCACAAACTTTTACAGATGCAAAATTGAGAGCATCCTGTCGGGCTGTATCACCGCCTGGTACGGCAACTGCACCACTCGCAACCGCAGGGCTCTCCAGAGTGTGGTGCGGTCTGCCCAACTTATCACAGGGGGCACACTGCCTGCCTTCCAGGACACCTACAGCGCCTGATGACACAGGAAAGCCAAAAAGATCATCAAGGACCACCCGACTGTTAAATAGCCATCACTAGCCGGCCTCCACCCAGTACACTGCCCTGAACTTAGTCATTGCCACTAGCCGGCTACCACCCGGTTACTGAACCCTGCACCATAGAGGCTGCTGCCCTATGTACAGTTGAAGTCGGAAGTTTACATACACTTAGGTTGGAGTCATTAAAACTCGTTTTTCAACCTTTCCACACATTTCTTGTTAACAAACTATAGTTTTGGCAAGTCAGTTAGGAGATCTACTTTGTGCATGACACAAGTCATTTTTCCAACAATTGTTTACAGACAGATTATTTCACTTATAATTCACTGTATCACAATTCCGGTGGGTCAGAAGTTTACATACACTAAGTTGACTGCCTTTAAACAGCTTGGAAAATCCCTGAAAAGGATGTCATGGCTTTAGAAGCTTCTGATAGGCTAATTGACATCATTTGAGTCAATTGGAGGTGTACCTGTGGATGTATTTCAAGGCCTACCTTCAAACTCAGCGCCTCTTTGCTTGACATCATGGGAAAATCAAAAGAAATCAGCCAAGATTTCAGAAAAAAATGTGTAGACCTCCACAAGTCTGGTTCATCCTTGGAGGCAATTTCCAAACGCCTGAAGGTACCACATTCATCTGTACAAACAATAGTACGCAAGTATAAACACCATGGGACCACGCAGCCGTCATACCACTCAGGAAGGAGACGTGTTCTGTCTCCTAGAGATGAACGTACTTTGGTTTGCGAAAAGTGCAAATCAATCCCAGAACAACAGCAAAGGACCTTGTGAAGTAGCTAGAGGAAACAGGTACAAAATTATCTATATCCACAGTAAAACGAGTCCTATATCAACATAACCTGAAAGGCCGCTCAGCAAGGAAGAAGCCTTTGCTCCAAAACCGCCATAAAAAAAGCCAGACCACGGTTTGCAACTGCACATGGGGACAAAGATTGTACTTTTTGGAGAAATGTCCTCTGGTCTGATGAAACAAAAATAGAACTGTTTGGCCATAATGACCATCGTTATGTTTGGAGGAAAAAGGGGGAGGCTTGCAAGCCAAAGAACACCATCCCAACCGTGAAGCACAGGGGTAGCAGCATCATGTTGTGGGGGTGCTTTGCTGCACTTCACAAAATAGATGACATCATAATGGAGGAAAATTATGTGGATATATTGAAGCAACATCTCAAGACATCAGTCAGGAAGTTAAAGCTTGGTCGCAAATGGGTCTTCCAAATGGACAATGACCCCAAGCATACTTCCAAAGTTGTGGCAGAATGGCTTAAGGACAACAAAGTCGAGGTATTGGAGTGGCCATCACAAAGCCCTGACCTCAAATCCTTTAGAACATTTGTGGGCAGAACTGAAAATGTGTGTGTGAGCAAGGAGGCCTACAAACCTGACTCAGTTACACCAGCTCTGTCAGGAGGAATGGGCCAAAATTCCCCCTTGTGGAAGGCTACTCAAAACGTTTGACCCAAATTACACAATTTAAAGGCAATGCTACCAAATACTAATTGAGCGTATGTAAACTTCTGACCCACTGGGAATGTGATGAAAGAAATAAAAGCTGAAATAAATCATTCTCTTCTATTATTCTGACATTTCACATTCTTAAAATAAAGTGGTGATCCTAACTGACCTAATCCATCCATAAACTGAGTTGAAATGTATTTGGCTGAGGTGTATGTAAACCTCCGACTTCAACTGTACATACTGTAGACATGGAATCACTGGTCACTTTAATAATGGAACACTGGTCATTTTAATAATGTTTACATACTGTTTTATTAATTTCATATGTATATACTGTAATCTTGTCAATGCCATCCTATTCAACTATTGCTGTTTATATACTATTATATCCTACAGATATACTAAATATTCTATCCACATACTGTCCATTTGTCTATATATCCCATCACACACACATTTAAATATGTGTATGCGACCAATACAATTTAATTTGATTACACCACATGCGTAATCTAGCCTAGGCTACTTTTGTTTTGAGCAGACTTTGCCGTGTGCTTTCAATGGGGCACCTGGCTCATGCCTGTGAGGCAGCCAGGTTACAAAACAAATGCAATCACTTTTCTCTCTGAGTAAACTCCTTCCCCCTTGATATCCCGGGGTCAGATAATCGAATCCCCTCAGTCAGCCCGCCCCTTGATCGCATCACGAGACCCTGCTTTTCACTTTCCCCACTCACGCAACGCGGGATCTGAGATCTGTCAGTGTATGCAGATGCTTTCTGTTTATTGTATTCCGGTTTAACCTACACAAGCATACGTTTATCACCCCCACATGAGGCTGCTGAGGGGAGGACCACTCCTAACAATGGCTGGAATGGAGTTCATGGAATGGTATCAAACACATGGAAACCATGTGTTTTGTAATATTTGTGTTGTGGAGAAATAACAAGGCAGGAGACGGAGTACAGTTAGTTTTCGTTTAGTCAAAACCTCTCCTGCTCTACAGTTTCCCGGGCACACTAGTGCGCATGTGCATTTCCTATTAGGTGTAGTAACGTACACTGTCGTAACACATCACTGCTTAGTAACAGCATAGTAACTAATATAAACAGATGTAGATCCCAGATACTACATGTTTGATGAGTTTGATATCATTCCATACAGTCCTTTCCAGCCATTGACCCTTTCCTCCCCAATTAAGGTGCCACCAACCTCCTGTGTCACCACCGTATTATGTAAATGGTGCATAGCCTGCTGATGTAGGTCTACTGTACATATAATAGGTGCAGTCTGGAGTAGCCCTCCAGTCAAAATGTCTAGTGTACGTTTTGTGAGAATTTTGATAATAGAAAGTTACAGGAAGCCACAATCAAAGGCTAAAGTGTACCCTCATGAGGTTATGCTCATTGAATGCTCTTCATACACTTAAGTAGGCCAGTAGCTGCTTCAAGTTGGGGACTGCCTCACACAATGAGCTTTTCATTATGCATTTTTGTACTGAGGTCATATTATTTGGTTTGCAGAAAATTAAATGTGTCCCTTTTAATGCAAATGTTTTTGCAATGACATGTTATTTGAATTAAACGATTTTTGAATGAAAGATGACCTACAGCAGTGATTCCCAACCTTTTCCGGTTACTGTACCACCAACTGAATTTTGCTCTGCCCGGAGTACACCTGAAGTACCCCCTCATGTGCATTTTACCATTAGGCCTATGGCCACTAACCTACAGCATATTCAACAGATAATATTGTTATGAGAATACATGGTACATTGAGTGTACAATGTTAACATTCTCTAAAATGGCTTTGGATGCATTGTTGGGCATGGGCATCAGTTGACCCAGACTTAGTGCAGTAATTCATTCATCTCATATTAATTTACTCAAGAGGCAGTGTGTGTATTGACTTGCTGTGTGTTATGATTATGGAATTGAAAAAAAACAAAAAACAAATGGCCATATACACTGAGTATACCAAACATTAGGAATAGCCCACACCACACACACACACACAAAACACAACAAAGTGCCAATGCAAAGCCCTCCATCTGTCACTCAGAAACATATTATAGTGTCTCTCTGCCTGCCAGCTGAAAATCTTTGCCAGTATGTTTATGTGTAGGCTACCTGCCCCCCCCCCCCCGAAGCACAGGATACTGTAGCAGTAGCCTACTGAAGTTACAAGAGATTTTTAATTAGAGACGTGGATTCACTTTTGGGGGATTTTTGGACAACTTAGGATGATGCACACTGTGTTTAGCCAACTGTGTGCAACATCCTAAATTGTCCTAAAATCAGAAAATGGTGGTGGAAAATTGTGTCTCCTAGATTATAATATTATATTTTATCAAATCATTTTTGTATATTTTTTTGTTATACCTAAAGGGGTCCTAAAATTCAAAATCAAATAGCTAAATGATCCATAGTATGACCATCTTAAAACCTTTCCATATGTCAGCTTAGCATCCTCCCTCCCCCAACATCTTAGACTCTAAAGAATTAACAAGCTGCTTGTGTCTACAATAATCAACCTGTCCTCAACGATTACCACCCTGTTGCATTAACACCTGTCATAATGAAAAGTTTTGAGCACCTGGTTCTCTCCCACATACAAAACAAGATTTGAGACATTGTAGACCCCCTTCAATTCGCTTACAAGCAATAGAGAGGAGTGGACGATAGTCTTGTGTGCTTACTACACTGTGTTCAGTTCCATCTTGAGAAGACTAAGTCCTATGCCCGGATGGTGTTCGTGGACTTTTCCACTGCTTTTAAAACAATACAGCCACATCTAATAGGTCAGAAACTTTTGAATATGAACCTAAGTCCAAACCTCATTCTGTGGGTTTGATCTTATTTTGTCAAATAGACCACGATGGGTGAGATTCAATGGTGAGTGCAGCACAAGGAAAACCATCTCAAATGGGTCACCACAGGGCTCAGTCATCTCTCCTGTCTTATTTACACTCTACATGTCAGTCCAGACTGTACTTCGTACGTAAACTTAGAAGTCTAAATGTCAATTAATCTGTTTTACAGTCCTTTTACAGATGTTTTATTGAACGTGTCTTAACCTTTAGTGTAGTTGCCTGGTTTGTCTCCCTCACATGGGCAAGTTAGAATACCCTGGAGAGAGTTGTTCAGGTCAGTGGTAAGCTTGTAGGGAGAAAGAAAAAAGCTCTCCGAAACATTTACAAAGAGCGTTGGACTGGAAAGGTTGCAAGTTCAAATCCCCGAGCTGACAAGGTACAAATCTGTCGTTCTGCCCCTGAACAGGCAGTTAACCCCCTCACATAAGAGGGGTAAATAAATAATTTTGGATCTTACACATCGACTGAATAGCCAGTACTGCCATCAGGGCTAATACTCAGGTCTTTACCTATTGAAACCAAGAGAGCTACTAACAGTACAGCTTTTAAGTGAAAATGGATTTGTGTGACTTACAAATGCTTACAAGAGTATATACAAGACAAATGTATCTGTCATGTGAATGTTGCTGTTTATATGTTTACTTTATGTTTACAGTTTATTAGGTACACCACCCTGTTCACAAAAATGGTTAACTTCTACAGAGTGAGTCACATGGCCGTGGCTTGCCTTATAAAGCAGGCAGACAGGCATCGGGCAATTCAGTTACTGCTCGATTGAACGTTAGAATTGGCAAAACGACTTTGAGTGTGGTATGATAGTAGGTGCCAGGGGCGCCGGTTCCAGCGTCTCAGAAACGTCCGGCCGGCCTCCTGGGCTTTTCACGCACGGCAGTGTCAAGGGTTTACTGAGAATGGTGAGACAAACAAAAAACATCCAGTCATTAGCAGTGCTGTGGGGCGAAAACAGCTTGTCGAAGGAGAATTGCAAGAATCGTGCAAAATAACAGGCGGGTCACAAACAGGCAAATAACGCACAACTTGTCGGTCCTTGTCACGTATGGGCTATTGCAGCAGACAATCACACTGGGTTCCACTCCTTCAGATAAAAACAGGAATAAGTGGCTCCAGTGGGCACGAGGTCACCAACACTGGACAATTGAGGAGTGGATAAACATCGCCTAGCCCGACGAATCCCGTTTCCTGTTGCATCAATGGTTGTAAAGATGAGGAGAGGTCTCTCCGTAATAAAGAGATGCTCTGCATTTTTGACACCACACTCCACAATGCAAGTCCTGCAGGTTCTAATTTGATTTTATCTTGATTATTGTCCAGTCATATGGCCAAGTGCTGCAAAGAAAGACCTGGTTAAGCTTCAGCTGGCCCAGAACAGAGCGGCACGTCTTGCTCTTCATTGTAATCAGAGGGCTAATATTAATACTATGCATGCCAGTCTCTCTTGGCTGAGAGTTGAGGAAAGACTGACACCGTCACAATTTCCAACGCACTTAATGCGTTGGAAATTCCAAATTGTTTGTATAGTCAACTTACACTTAAGTGATAATGCCTGAGAATCCGGTGTTTGGAGGATATATTGGCATGGTTGTTGTTAGGCTCTAGACGTAGCCGAGGGCCGGCAAACCGTGCCAGTATATCCTCCAAACACCGGCTTTGAGGGCATTATCACTTTTATACCTTGGGTTACCAACATATTCAAATAATGATAGACATATTTTCATTAAAAACGTTATTTTGACAAATGTATTAATATTATTACATCCTTCCACAAGATATAGTCCTGACAAAGATCTGGGGTTGCTATCCAAACCGACTCGTCATTCGTCTTTTTGTTCTGTATCTATGGACGCGACCCAGTCGTTCGTTCTAAATGTTCCATTGCCATACTGGCTGGCAACGTTCTTATCCCTTGCTTGCTAGCTAGCCAACTACGGCAAACTTAGTCACGTCAAACAGTGCTGCCAGAATAACAACAGAGTAGCTGCATTTGAATTTGTTTAATCTGTTTTATAGTGACATTTATTTGGATACATCCATAACAATTAGCTAATGAGGCATAGAAAGTGGGTTCTCTCGTCAGGACACTGTTGTTCAGAGGAGCTAGCCAACAGCACAGCTAACACAATCACTTCAAACTGAAGCTAGAAAGACTGCAAACTAACTCTTCGTTTCATTTTACCTTTTTTCAATTTACATTTCTTTGTATCTATCCATAAAAATGAAGCCAGCTGATTGTCGTGACTTTACTTTCATTAATCTAATGACTGTTATTTATTTAATCAACTAACTATGTTTAATTGCTACCCAATTAAATTAATCATCTAACAATTAACTCATTAGGAATTTGGGGCGAATTAATCTCTAAAGGTCTTTACCTATCACATCCATAAACAGTCAACTCATTAATCATAATCTTGTATCATATCATCGTTCTGAACAGTCGTAACCTCCTGCATCTGCAAAACATAAATAATTATTTATTTACTAGCTAACTAAATGATAACACAGGGTAAACATACACACTTAATACATTAGAACCAGATCCCTAGAGGACTGACACAGAGATGGAGAGTGTAACGGGCTTCCTCCTTCTCTTCATCCGAAGAGGAGTAGCAAGGATTGGACCAAAGTGCAGCAGGGTGTGAATTCATAATGATTTATTAAACAAAACGACGAAACATGAAATAACACTTAGAAATACAAAATAACAAAACGAACTAAACAGACCTAAACTACAAACTTACATGAAACGAAGAACACACGAACAGGAACAGACAAACCGAAACAGTCCCGTGTGGTAACATCTACTGACACGGAAGACAATCACCCACAAACAAACAGTGAGAACAACCTACCTTAATATGACTCTCAATCAGAGGAAACGTCAAACACCTGCCTCTAATTGAGAGCCATACCAGGCAACCCAAAACCAACATAGAAACAGAAAACATAGACTGCCCACCCAAAACTCACGCCCTGACCAATAAACACATACCAAACAACAGAAAACAGGTCAGGAACGTGACAGAGAGGGAGGGAGAGAGAGCGAGAGAAAGAGACACTTATCATTTTAGAAACTACTCTCACAATAATCATATACTTTGCACACAAACTGCCGCCCGTTTGGATTAAGAAATCATGAAACTTGGTTCACCAAGTATTGCTGTCGGAAACAGGCCTTCTTAGAAAGGGTGTTGGGCCTTTCCGTGGCACGCTTGCAAGGCTCTGAATGTCCAAAAGGGGTCCCCACTCGTCTTCTACTGTTGTTCTCTGCCGTCGTCCTGTATCCGGTAACTTGTCGTGTAGTCCTGAACAGAACTACATAGTTTATTCTACTTTCCATTCGCTCCCGAAGCTGCCTCTTTGAAGAAGGTGTCGATGGTTCCCATTGGAGTGATGATAGCTGGTTCCACTGGTCCCACTTAAATTCGTTTTTCTAGATACTTTACTTAGGACAGCTAATCAGCCGTACCAGTGATTGTACGGGAGGTGACTATTGTCTCTACCGCGTGTTGAGATTTCAGAGTTCGACTTACTTTGGATGTGAGCTGCAGCTACACGCCTCTCTGGTTCTTAACCCACCGTTTTATACAGTTCATTCAAAAGGGGCTGACACACTCTCTTACCTCACTCAAGGAGTGGTGACTACTCACTTGTACAAAGTTATTGAAACAATTTCCTCTTATAGTTTCTAAGATCACATCCCTCTCTTAACAAAAACACTTTCATCATTGTTCATATTTCATACACAACGTAGAGGATGGAGACTTCGCACATATAGTGTGTATACTTATCAAGTTACGGTATTTCCTTTATAACATTTTTAATGACATAACAAAATAACAACCGAAATGACATAATTCTTTAGATCGCCTCTGACAATTCCCCACATTTATTTTTTATTTATTTATAGGGGACAATGCACATTAATCAACATCAATGTTACAATAATGCAACATTCATGTTAATGTGATGGGGGTTAGCCAAAAGCTAATTTGCACCCATAGTTCCAGGGCAGCTAAGGACAATTACACAACCACAATACAAATACTCACTGAAACAATACAACATACAATACATTACATCCAGTAATAAATCATTCTAACGACAATAACACCATCATCAACTGTCGTCTTACATATGAGGAACCACAGACAACACATGTGTACAGGTTTGGATAGATTTGAGCCATTAAAAGTACAATAATCAGTGCAGCTTCTCAAGTCCATGGGCATTGCATTCCAGTATATTGTAGCTTTAACAGAGAAGGCCGATTGACCGATTTTACTGTGTCGAAAAGGGACAACGCAATCCCCTCATTATATTTTTATTATTATTAAACCTTTATTTAACCAGGAAGGGCTCATTGAGATTTAAAATCTCTTTTTCAAGAGCGTCCTGGCTAAGATAGGCAGCACCAAGTCATTACAAAGATTACAGACAAACAACATGAAAAACTACAGGTAATCTAGTAAAAACCATAGAATTCACAAGAGTATAACAAAATCAAAAACAGCAAGTTAAAAACATTGACAGGTCAGGGAATCAATCTCAAAATCATTCATCAGTGATTTAAAAACACCAATCGGGGCAAGTTCTTCCAGTTTAAAAGTATTTTGTAAGGCGTTCCAAGACGATGGCGCAGAGTACATGAAAGCCCTTTTACCAAATTCAGTTTGGACATTTGGAACAGTTAGCAGGAAAAAGTCCAGCGAACGAAGAGAGTACCCACCACATTTCTGAACAATAAAAATGAAAAGGTAGTAAACCCAAAATGGCATATATGCCGGCATAGGGGTGGAGGGGCAAGACCATGCAGGATCTTAAAGACAAGGCTTGCATCTACATACTGCTTAAAGCTATCCAGACAAAATAAATTATGTTTGTAAATGATATGACAACGGTGGTAACTGTTTGTTTTGTTATTAAAAATCTTAAGTGTTTGTTTGTAGAGTGATTCAATTGGTTTCAGAATAGTAGCTCCTGCTTGTGACCAGCATGTGAGGCAATATCTCAAATGTGATAAGATCATAGTATGAATATATAGTTTGGCGGCCTCCAGAGGAAGGAAAGGTCTTATAAACCTAAATTAAGTTTGGATAATCCAAACTTAACCGTGTTAACCACCTTCTTCACATGTTTCTTAAATGTCAAGTTGG
This sequence comes from Salvelinus namaycush, assembly GCF_016432855.1. NCBI lineage: Eukaryota > Metazoa > Chordata > Actinopteri > Salmoniformes > Salmonidae > Salvelinus > Salvelinus namaycush. Next base: position 2,437,352 of record NC_052338.1, on the reverse strand, counting down.
AGTCCAAAATGACACCAAGATACCTGAAGTTAGACACAACTTTCAGATTCTCCCCATTAACAAGAACAGCTCGTTGGGAAGAATCAATGAATTTCTTAGAGAAGTGCATACAAACAGTCTTGTCGATATTTAAATGCAGGCAAGAATTAGTCATCGATTTAGAAACATGTACCAGAGCTTCCGTTAACATGTTCACAACCAACTGTCTATTTTTTGAGTGTACATACAGTACTGTATCGTCTGCATACATCTGCATGTTAACTTGTGGGCAAGAAAATGGGAGATCTTTTATATAAATGGTAAACAGAAGGGGGGCTAATATTGACCCTTGTGGGACCCCAATGTTATAGTAAAGAGAGTCTGACTGAGTGTCCCCCAAATGAACCCTTTGACTTCTGTTTGTCAGATAGGAATACATCCAAGTCATGACTTCAGTGGACACATTAATTAAGGGTGGATAGTTTAGGTAGGAGGACCTCATGGTTCACCGTATCAAAGGCCTTTTTAAGATTCAAAAAGACTGCACCGACTTCACCACCTATGTCCAGTTTAGATTTAATACACTCCAGAAAATAGGAATTGGCTGTTTCGGTAGAATAGTTAGTTCTAAATCCAAATTGCATTTGATGTATGGAGTTGCCCTGAATGAGGTGATCAGTCAGATAATCAGCCACCCGTCTTTCAGCTACTTTTTATAGCATGGAAGAATGCTTATAGGTTGGTAATTTTTCACCAGTGTTGGGTCACCAGATTTTAAAACAGGTATCTCTGCAGCAGACTACCAAGCATTGGTGAAGAACCCATATTTGATGGACAGATTGACTAGATGTACAATAGGGGCAATCAGAGAATTTTTGTGTCTCTTCAGGAATACAGTGTCTAGACCAAATAAATATTTCGTTCTAGAGCTCCTGAAGAAGCTAATAATACTGTCCACTGCTGACGCTGAGATTTCAGGAATTCTGAATATTGGTTTATTATTATACAGTTGAAGTCGGAAGTTTACATACACCTTAGCCAAATACATTTAAACTCAGTTTTTCACAATTCCTGACATTTAATCCTAGTAAAAATCCCCTGTCTTAGGTCAGTTAGGATCACCACTGTAACGTCCTGACCAGAGTTCTTATGTGTTTTGCTTGTTTAGTGTTGGTCAGGACGTGAGCTGGGTGGGAATTCTATGTTGTGTGTCTAGTTAGTCTGTTTCTGTGTCCAGCCTAATATGGTTCTCAATCAGAGACAGCTGTCAATCGTTGTTCCTGATTGAGAATCATATATAGGTGGCTTGTTTTGTGTTGGGGATTGTGGGTGGTTGTTTCCTGTCTTTGTGTTTTGTCTGCACCAGCTAGGACTGTGACGGTTAGTTTGTTTTGTCATTTTGTATAGTGTCTTGTTTTGTGTTAATTAAATCATGGAAAATTACCACGCTGCACATTGGTCCTCAGATCCTTCTCGCCTCTCCTCGTCTGAGGAGGAGGACGACTTAGACTGCCGTTACAACCACTTTATTTTAAGAATGTGAAATGTCAGAATAATAGTAGAGATGTAACGGCTGTCGTCGGTGGAAGAAGGTGAGGACCAAGGTGCAGCGTGGTAAGTGTTCATGATGTTTAATAATCATCAAAACAGAACACTGAATAACAAAATAACAAAGAAACAACCGAAAACAGTTCTGTCTGGTGCAGACACACAAAGACTGAAAATAACCACCCACAAAACCCAACAGAAAACAGGCTACCTAAATATGGTTCCCAATCAGGGACAACGATTGACAGCTGCCTCTGATTGAGAACCATATCGGGCCAAACACAGAAATAGAAAATCATAGAAAAACTAACATAGACAACCCATCCAACTCACGCCCTGACCATACTAAAACAAAAGACAAAACAAAGGAACTAAGGAACTGGCGGCACCTGACTGGCGGGCGGCTCTGGCGGCTCCTGACTGGCGGGCGGCTCTGGCGGCTCCTGACTGGCGGGCGGCTCTGGCGGCTCCTGACTGGCGGGCGGCTCTGGCGGCTCCTGACTGGCGGGCGGCTCTGGCGGCTCCTGACTGACTGGCGGCTCTTGCGGCTCAGGACAGACGGGCGGCTCTTGCGGCTCAGGACAGACGGGTGTCTCTTGCGGCGCTGGACAGACGGGCGGCTCAGGCGGCGCTGGACGGACAGACTTCTCAGGCGGCGCTGGACAGACGGGCGGCTCAGGCGGCGCTGGACAGATGGGCGGCGCTGGACAGACGGGCAGCTCAGGCGGCGCTGGACAGACGGGCGGCTCAGGCGGCGCTGGACAGACGGGAGACTCAGGCCTGCTGAGGCGCACAGTAGTCATGGTGCGTGGTGCCGGAACTGGTGGTACCGGGCTGGGGACACGCACCACTGGGCGAGTGCGAGGAGCAGGAACAGGGCATACTGGACCCTGGAGGCGCACAATATGCCTGATGCGTGGTGCCGGAACTGGTGGTACCGGGCTGGGGACACGCACCACTGGGCGAGTACGGGGAGCAGGAACAGGGCATACTGGACCCTGGAGGCGCACAGTAGGCCTGGTGCGTGGTGCCGGAACTGGTGGTACCGGGCTGGGAACACGCACCTCAAGGCGAGTGGGGGGTGCGGGAACTGGAGGCCTGCTACGTGGGGCTGCCACAGGAGGGCTGGTTCTTGGAGAAGGCACCGGATAGACCGGACCGTGGAGGCGCACTACAGGTCTCGAGCACCGAGCCTGCCCAACCCTACCTGGCTGAATACTCCCTGTAGCCATGCCAGTGCGGCGAGGTGGAACAAGCCGCACTGGGCTATGTACACGTACAGGAGACACCATGCGTAGGGCTGGTGCCATGTACCCCGGCCCGAGGAGACGCACTGGAGACCAGATGCGTAGAGCCGGTTTCATGGCACCTGGCTCGATGCCCAATCTAGCCCGGCCGATACGAGGTGCTGCTATGTACCGCACCGGGCTGTGCACACGTACTGGAGACACCGTGCGCTCTTCCGCATAACACGGTGTCTGCCCGTACGCTCGCTCTCCACGGTAAGCACGGGGAGTTGGCTCAGGTCTCCTACCTGGCTTAGCCACACTCCCCGTGTGCCCCCCCAAGAAATTTTTGGGGCTGCCTCTCTGGCTTCCAGCCGCGCTTTCGTGCAGCCTCTTCATACCACCGCCTCTCGGCTTTTGCTGCCTCCAGCTCTTCCCGAGGGTGGCGATATTCTCCAGCTTGTACCCAGGGTCCCTTACTGTCCAGAATTTCCTCCCAGGTCCAGAAATCCTGCGATCGCTGCTGCTGCTGCTGCTGCCCTTTACCACGCTGCTTGGTCCGGTTTTGGTGGGTGGTTCTGTAACGGCTGTCGTCGGTGGAAGAAGGTGAGGACCAAGGTGCAGCGTGGTAAGTGTTCATGATGTTTAATAATCATCAAAACAGAACACTGAATAACAAAATAACAAAGAAACAACCGAAAACAGTTCTGTCTGGTGCAGACACACAAAGACTGAAAATAACCACCCACAAAACCCAACAGAAAACAGGCTACCTAAATATGGTTCCCAATCAGGGACAACGATTGACAGCTGCCTCTGATTGAGAACCATAGACCAAAGACAAAACAAAGGAACTAAGGTCAGAACGTGACAAGATAATTATTTATTTCAGCTTTTATTTCTCTCATCACATTCCCAGTGGGTCTGAAGTTTACATTCACTCAATTAGTATTTAATAGCATTGCCTTTAAATTGTTTAACTTGGGTAAAACATTTCAGGTAGCCTTCCACAAGCTTCACACAATAAGTTGGGTGAATTTTGGCCCATACCTCCTGACAGAGATGGTGTAACTGAGTCAGGTTTGTAGGCCTCCTTGCTCGCACACGCTTTTTCAGTTCTGCCCACAAATTTTCTATAGGTTTGAGGTCAGGGCTTTGCGATGGCCACTCCAATACCTCGACTTTGTTGTCCTTAAGCCATTTTGCCACAACTTAGGAAGTATGCTTGGGGTCATTGTCCATTTGGAAGACCCATTTGCGACCAAGCTTTAACTTCCTGACTGATGTCTTGAGATGTTGCTTCAATATATCCACATAATTTTCCTCCCTTATGATGCCATCTATTTTGTGAAGTGCACCAGTCCCTCCTGCAGCAAAGCACCCCCACAACATGATGCTGCTACCCCTGTGCTTCACTGTTGGGATGATGTTCTTTCGGCTTGCAAGCATCCCCCTTTTTCCTCCAAACATATCAATGGTCATTATGGCCGAACAGTTTTATTTTTGTTTCATCAGACCAGAGGATATTTCTCCAAAAAGTATGACCTTTGTCACCATGTGCAGTTGCAAACCGTAGTCTGTCTTTTTTATGGCGGTTTTAGAGCAGAGGATTCTTCCTTGCTGAGCGGCCTTTCAGGTTATGTCGATACAGGACTCGTTTTACTGTGGATATAGATACTTTTGTACCTGTTTCCTCCAGCATCTTCACAAGGTCCTTTGCTGTTGTTCTGGGATTGATTTGCACTTTCCGCACCAAAGTACGTTCATCTCTAGCAGTATGAGCGGTATGACGGCTGCGTGGTCCCATGGTGTTTATACTTGCGAACTATTGTTTGTACAGATGAACGTGGTAGCTTCAGGCGTTTGGAAATTGCTCCCAAGGATGAACTAGACTTGTGGAGGTCCACAATTTTATTTCTGAGGTCTTGGCTGATTTCTTTTGATTTTCCCATGATGTCAAGCAAAGAGGCACTGAGTTTGAAGGTAGGCCTACATCCACAGGTACACCTCCAATTGACTCAAATGATGTCAATTAGCCTATCAGAAGCTTCATACACTAAGTTGACTGTGCCTTTAAACAGCTTACATACACTAAGTTGACTGTGCCTTTAAACAGCTTGGAAAATTCCAGAAAATGATGTCATGCCATGACCCACTGGAATTGTGATACAGTGAATTATAAGTGAAATAATCTGTCTGTAAACAATTGTTGGAAAAATTACTTGTGTCATGCACAAAGTAGATGTCCTAACCGAATTGCCAAAACTATAGTTCGTTAACAAGAAATTTGTGGAGTGGTTGAAAAACGAGTTTTAATGACTTCAACCTAAGTGTATGCAAACTTCCGACTTCAACTGTATATGGGAGTGAGAACTGTGGTCTTGGATGAAAATCCTTTAGCCAGTTCCCTGACAGAGTCAACAAAAAAATGGTTAAAGGTGGTGGATTTGAAATCGGAGACTTGAATTAGAATTCCATTAACTTTTAATTCAGGATGTTTTTTGTCCTTTTCAGCTCCTCTCCCTGTTAGTTTGTTGAGATTTTCCCAAATTACTTTGCCATTTCCTTTCGCTTCATTGATCACTCTAAGAAAGAACTCTGCTTCTGCTTTTGCTTTTTTATTCCTAACCACCTCATTTCTCAGTGCTGTAAATACACGTATGTCATCATTCTTACCAGACTTCAGTGCTTTTTTCAAGGAAAGATCCCGTTCTCTCATCTGCCTCCAGAGGTCCTCGTTGAGCCATGGCAGAGAAGTTTTCCGTCTTGGCTTACGTTGAAATTTCCTTGTAAAAGAGGTATCCACTTTGTCAAAAGCTGACAGAAATGTTCTGTATCCAGACTCTGGGTCTTCATTGCTTAACAGATCAGACCAGTCAATTTGACTTGCATCGTAGTTACTCTGCTCACTTTTATTGAATTTTTTTATCATTCTGTTGCAAATTTATATGGTTCTTACATCTCTTTTTAGTGAGCTTTCTAACCACCAATGTAACATTGTGGTCAGACATGCCAGTTAGTAAGTTACTGAACTTAGTTATTCGATCAGGTCTGTTAGTAAAGACCAGATCAATTTGAGTCTGGGATGACTGTGTTACCCTGATTGGACCTTGTATTATTTGAGTCAGGTTGAAATAATCTGTGATCTCATTGAGTTTTTTACTGCAAGTTTTGTTTTCCCAGTTTATATTGAAATCGCCCCTGAAGATGATCTCTTTCTTATGATCACATTATTTAAGCATGGCATGGCATTTACATGGTCATAAAACACGATATCAGATGTTGGTGGTCGATATAATCCAATAATAGTGAGAGACATATGAGGGGAGAGGAATACATTCAGCCCCATACATTCAAGGTCATTGGCATGTTTCCATATGATACGATTGGAATATCCAGGGACATTAAAGGCAGAGATAGGAGAAGATTTCTTCAGCCATGACTCAGAGAAAGAAAAAAATCTAGATTGGAGTCATTCAATAAATGTTCTACCTGTTCACTCTTAGAATAATGCTACGAATATGCAGATGACCTCCCAATATTCCTCTAGGCTTGGAACGAGTATCCCAGAGCATTTTTTGTTTTGTTTTGTTTGGGACACGTATCAAGAGTTGGCATTAAAATTACATTATCAGCAGATTACTCATTCTCTTGCAAAGCCATGTTAGCGACAGAAGTTATGCTCACATACACAGCATATCCTTCTCTGAACCAGATCATTTAGATTACTCAGATATAGATTATTTCAATCCTTCATCAATGATTTTGGTCTGGATGGCTAAGTAGGGGGACTTTTCTCCACTTTTCCCAGAATTACATCCTCCATATCAGCAGGTGACCTAACTCCAGACTCTGATGAGGAGCTTGGTACCCTGGGCCGCTTGGGTGTAAGTTGATTCCGGATTGTTTGAATGAAGGCCAGCGTTGATGTTTGGCTGCCTTCTTTTGTATTCCCCAGAGAGTTTCACCACATTCGGGGTCCCTTATTAACCTCAGAGTTTTATCATTTTCCCTCTTATTCTTATTCTTTTTCTTGGAATGAGAGGTCACTGTTGTAGACTCTGGCTCACCAGGTACCAACTCCAATGTTTCATTCACTCCGTCTTTTCCCTTGGAAGCCGAGGAATTACTCTCTTTAACTTCAGTCTCATGTTCTGTCATTTCAGCTGAGATATGTGATAGGTCTGCCCTACTCATGGGGAAAGGATTGTTGTCCTGCACATAGTGTGAAAAAGTTTCCTATGTTAGAAATAATGTTCCAGTACTTTAGAACATGTTAGAGTTTTGTCGGGAAAACGTCTGTGAAACAAACAGGCACATTGCTGTGTGAATTTGGAGAGGGAGATAGAGCAGGGTGTGAGCTGTCAACCCCCAACCAGCCCCCCCCCCCCCCCCCCCCTCTGTGGGTGAGAGAGGGTCTGGTTGAAGTTATCCATTGTCAAGCTGATCTAACCTATTTGGATCCTCACAGGACAGTCATGACATGATTCACGATTTCGACTGGCTGAGAAACGCTGCCTGTCTGTCTCGTCCCGACTCTCGGCACGTTCATTACTATGGGACAGCTGGAGGTTCGAAGTGGAATATTGAAACAATGTTTCAAATGTCGAAGAGACAGACAGCAAGGTTTCGCCGCTGTTGAAAACTAAATGTTAGTCTAAAAGAAATGTGAGATAATGTCTAGATGCTTTTTCTAGTGGAGATCAAGCGTGTAAATTGCCTGTCTGGGCTGATGAGACAGTGGATTGCGCAGGCAGATGGAACAGAGTAAATAGGCATTTTAACGTCATAGATTTAGCTGGTGGAATAGACACCGGCTGGAATGTGGTTTTAACCAATCAGCATTCAGGCTTAGACCGAGCCAATGTATAAACAGCACTGACATACACACTCACCCCACCAGACATGCCACCAGGGGTCTTTTCACAGTCCCCATGTCCAGAACAAATTCAAGGAAATGTACATTATTATACAGAGCCATGAATGAGTGCATGGAACACCCTTTCGTCTTATATAGCGCAAGTGAACAGCAAACCTGGTTTCAAAAAACAAATAAAGCAACACCTCACGGCTCAACGCGCCTCCACCATGTGACCTACTTGTTGTGTGTCTGTACTGACATATGTATGTGTAACTGATAGATGCACACACAGTACATGTTAATGTTTTTAAATGTATATAAATTGGAAAATCTTTTTTTGTCTGTAATGTGTTTTTCGTTATGTGTCAGACCTCAGTAGGACTAGCTGTCACCATTGGCGTCGGCTAATAGGGATCCTAATAAATCAAGTCATGCTGATGGCAGAGTCAGGAATAACGTAAGCAGCATGAGTCCATGGCCCCATCCTGCCTGGTGTCAACGGTACAGGCTGGTGGCGGTGGTGCAATGGTGTGGGGAATGTTTTCCTGGCAGATGTTAGGTCCCTTGATACAAATTAAGCAACGTTTGAACAACACACCTTGTAGAATTCATGCTCCAAAGAATTCAGGCTGTTCTGCAGGCAAAGGGGAGTCCGACACGGTACTAGATGGATGTACCTAATAAACTGGCCACTGATTGCATACATCTTTATCTAATCTGATTTGCCACAACTGAAGTTCCTTCTGGAAAATAATCCAGACATAATTGCTCAACTTTTGGTTGAAGGAACAATTCATTAAATCAATGATCTAATATCTAATGAGTTCATGAGGAATTATAATCACAACTTTAAACAAAACCTCAGTAAGAAACGTATGATATGAAGAAGTGACAGCAGCACACAAAAATGACACCAGACCAGGGCAGGCTGAACATACTCATCTAAATTGTTTATTGATCTAATTTGTTGATCAATGGATTTGCATTACAAGGACACATTCACAGATTCAACCTGACTATTACCTATTACTGTAATATTACTACTCTACGCTGCTTCACTGTGTTTGCATGTCATTGTCCTCCAAGTGTATCTCCCTCCCGTGAAATCTCTGTTTAGTGGAGAGAAAATGGAAGTCTCCTCCTGCAGTTTTGCATGACGGCCGCTAGGTGGCGAAAGTGCTCTACTTCTTTACGAAGAAGTCATTGCACATCACAGTGAGGCAGGACACCAGAGTGACATACTCCTTGAAGTCAACAGTGTTGTCTTTGTTAGAGTCCAGGTCCTTGAAGATTCTGTCCACTGCTGACTTGTCACTGGCTTTCTGCAAACAGAGAGAATGCAGAAGAAAGAAGGGGGAGCTTAAACACAGCAAACTGTCTTGGTTTATCTATCCGTTTATTTTGATCATGGCGACACATTGCTGTATTTCTGGCCAATGGTGAGATAAATCTTTGCGTTTCAATATTTTGGGATGCCATTGCTGGAGTTAGCAAGCATTGTTTATTTAAGCTGTATTCCAAAATGGACCGCATCTTTCCAGCTTTCCTATCCTCTGCCCAGCCCAATGGATCTCTGAAGAGAGAGAACTGATCCAGCATCAAATCAAATCAAATCAAATGGCATTAGTCACATGCGCCGAATACAACAGGTGTAAGACCTTACAGTGAAATGCTTACTTACCCTAACCAACAACACTAGATACTGCAACAGTGTAGTATCTAGTGCAGGGGTGTCAAACTCAATTGCTTGAGGGCCCTCACCTAGTTGTCTAGGTCTTCATTGGACACAAATTGAAAGGAAATAACACAAATCAGCAGACACACCCCACTCGGCAAAAACTGGTTGAATCAACGTTGTTTCCACGTCATTTCAACCCCCAAATGAAATGTGAGGATGTTGAATCAACGTGGAAAACTGATTGGATTAAAAAAATCTAATCAATATAAGGGAATTTAATATTTTTTTCACCCAACTTTTAACCTTAAATCCAATGACATGGTAATATTTTTTGTTGATTTCACAACTCAACCAAATGTAAATCAAAACTAAACCGACGTCTGTGCCCAGTGGGACGGCCCTCCAGGAATTCAGCTTGACACTCCTGCTGTAGTGCAACAAGAAATCTGATCCCAGATCATTAGGACTTGCTCAGTCTCACTCACCCCCAGCATCTCCCCTAGTTCAGCCTGGAGCAGCTCTTTCAGCTCAACCTTGCTGAGGGTCAGCTTGTCCCCCTCCTTCCCAGAGTACTTGTGGAAGGAGGCGATGAGGAGAGACATGGCCTGCTGGATCCCAGACATGGTGACTATAGTTAAAGGGGAAACAGAGGGACACACAACCTATTAGAAGCACTAAATAAATTACGTTTCTGGACATTTGTGGGGCATTAAACCATTTCAATGAATTCACTGACAGCGTATGGTTTTTGTTTTGCATCATACTGTAGCTTTTTCATCATAGCTTTTGTCTCTTGTGTTTTTGTGAAGAGGGATAAAAATAAACCCTGGTTCCCACAGAGCCCATGGTAGAACTATATTTCCTACATAGCCCTGGTCAAAACAAAGTAGTGTACTATATAGGGAATAGGGTGCCATTTGGGAGGCAACCATGGTCTCTACCACAGGTTCCATGGTGAAAAACACAGGCGCTGTTATGGCAACGATCCTGGTAATTCACATGGCTCCTGATGAGGAAACAGGTTAAGGTCTGGGCAAATCCCATCTGTGGATTACTCCTTTTCCATATGCGGTGTGTTAACCCCAAGAGAGTCACTTCTTTAATGTTGTGTGTGTGTGTGACCCTGCTATTTAGGGTGTGGCTGAGGGAGGAAAGGGTAGAGCCAAGGTAACGTTAGCCAGATGAGACAGAGAATGAATGAAAGAAGGGAGAGTAAGGAAAAGGGAATGAGAATGAGAATAGGAGAACAAAAAACGGTTGATATATTGTCGTTTTTTTTCTCCATAGATGACGTATTACAACTATTGAGTAGTGAGCACAGTGATATGTTACACCCAACCTGTCCTGTTCAATGTAAAAAAACATTGCTATGGAATGACTGGTTTGCAAGCCTCAGTTACAGAATCAATGCATCGTAATAAGACAACCACAATAGGAACCAAAGAAGGACATTTTGTTTTAAAGTGAGAAAGTATCAAGAGAAAAATAGAAGTGCACAAATCAAAACATACTAAACAGGGGTTACATGTAAAAACTCTGCGGTGGCAGTGAAGTTTAAACATCAGACAGCCCAGTTAAGAAAACCAAGATGACATTTTCTACTCACCGAGATGTGGGAAGAGTGAGAGAGCAAAGTAGAAAGTGAGAGAGAGTGAGATAGTGAGAGACTGATGGAGAGAGGGATGTGTTTTATACATAACCACACCCTCCATCCCTCCCTTTATCATGGCCCTTAAATTCTCTTCCCCCTCTCTCTTTCTCTGGGACATGAACTATTACTTTTCTCTTCGTTCATTTATCATTCATTTATCATTCATTTATCATGTTACCTGATAGTGTTAATTGTCTCAATATTTACACCACATTGCATAGTAGTGGATGTTTAGCTTGGTGCACCCGACATGGACTAAATCCTTGCATTATATCCAACCATTCATTCCCAAGACTTTAGATGCAATACAATTAGAACAATTCACTGCCCATCTTACAATATAGGTAAAACAATGCATTTACATCAAGTTTACCTTGAGCTTATGACCAGCGGCCTTTAGTTGTATTGTAGGTTGACCAAAGAGGGGATTTGCTTAAGAATGATTTCGATTGCGAAGTATTAAAGCCCATGATGTATTCTTATCTGCCAAACAGGCCTACTTTTGTAACTTGTTCGTAATGCAAATGGGTGACGCTAACATTGAGTCTGCCAGCTAGTATGTCTTGTTGACACTGCGTTATTGACAACACGTTATTGATACTGTGCACTGGTGGTTTAAAGTTCGCATACAGCGTAGTGTCCGACAGACTTGCACTACATTGTACTTATGGATAAGCGCAGTCATACTGTAGATACAGTATAATATGAGTTCCATTCGAACAGTAAAAGTAGCCCATTGCAAAGTTGACTATATGAGAACACATTAAACTTATTTAAGTGTGGTAAGACAGCAGATGTAGAATCAAATTTCGCTACAGGATTGCATCCCAAACGGCACCCTATTCCCTACATAGTGCAGTACTTTTGATGGGCCCTGGTCAAAAGCACTATAAAGGGAATAGGGTGCCATTTGGGACGCAAGCCTATGGCTGGATATGTGTTTAACAGAGGGAAATGAACATTGCTTCACAGCCCTGCTTGTCTGAGTGAATCATGCAGTATCATTTATATAATTACAACATGTCCCAAAAGCCTGCGGTTTCCTTGGTCACAATTAACTTCAGTCACCAGTTAGATTCTTAGATGCATTTATAGGAATTGCTTCACAACTTGACCAAACATCTTTCAACTGGGAGGCATGGGCTGTATTCACTGGAGGATAAATCGTTTACAATATGTATAAATAATGTAATTGAGTTACTGTACCATAATACTACTGTATTTACTGAGAAGAAAACACTTTTAATCACCAACACATCTTATATCATTTCTGTTTTGTAGCTCTTCTTCACATTAATATCTGGTTTTACTTGCACTAAAATACTGTATATGCCATTACATCACACACACACACACACACACACACACACACACACACACACACACACACACACACACACACACACACACACACACACACACACACACACACACACACACACACACACACACACACAAAACAGGCCTAGGCAGAGTCTCTGTCCCGTGCTCTTTCTTTGTTGCTTTGAGAAATGATAATCAACTTCATCTTGTGATGCTTTTCTAAAGCTTGTAAGAAGAATAATAGAAACGCTGACCGCTGACCCGCACACGGTTGAAAGATTCCAACAGTTTATTGTTTTGAGTCAGAGTAATTTGTCAGGCTTGGCTCTTTTAATGTAACGCTTGAATTGGAGACAGAGAAAGACAGTGAAGTGCATGCTTAATGTACCACTCCCATAACTCCCTGCATGCTTTTATTCCTAAAAATATGCATCTAGATTACTGTGTGGGGCTGGTTCTCCTTCAAATCCCTCGTGTGTGTGACTCAGTGAGGAAGTTGAATGTGTGTGTGTGTGTGTGTGTGTGTGTGTGTGTGTGTGCGTGCGTGCGTGCGTGCGTGCGTGCGTGCGTGCGTGCGTGCGTGCGTGCGTGCGTGCGTGCGTGCGTGCGTGTATACTAGTTCCAGTTATGTTCTGCAAACGGAGTTCCTCCTGACTCACTGGATAAACCTGGGAGTGTTATGGTAGTGAGTGGGTCCACTCTTCCTCCACAGCGATTTAATTCCACATTTCTGAGGTTGGAATTGTGACTCACTGACATGACCATGAGCAGATGAGTCAGACAGACGCCTGACTGAACATAATTGTGAACATCTGAGCGTCAGGCCCATCTCTACCATTATTGCAACCAATGCAGTCTTGGTGGTCATCATGTGTGTGCGTGTGTGCATAAATGTGTTTGTGTGCATGGATGTGTGCGTGTGCATGGTCAGTGGTTTAATCAAGGATGCATTATGTGGACTTTCTTGGATTTCTGCATTTGTCTGTACGTGTATACATTGTATATATTCCTCCTTGGAATTCGTCCTCAATTCAACATGTCTTCAAGATAGCATGAGCCTCCGACACAATAGGATCCAATTTAATGGTCTAACTTTCAACTATCTTTGGTATCTATAGGATTATAAGATTGGGGCGGCAGGTAGTCTAGTGGTTAGAGCGTTGGGCCAGTAACCGAAAGGTTGCTGGATCGAATCCCCTGAGCTGTCGTTCTGCCCCTGAACAAGGCAGTTAACCCACTGTTCCTAGGCCGTCATTGTAAATAAGAATTTGTTCTTAACTGACTTGCCTAGTTAAATAAAGGTTAAATAAAAATGTAAACAAAAAAATGACCACTGAATATCCCCTTGGCCTTAGAGTACCAGTACCAAGTCTTTGTATATAGCCTCATGATTGTTTATTGTGTTACTATTTTCTATTTTTAACTCTGCATTGTTGGGAAAGGGCTCGTAAGTAAGCATTTCACGGTAAAGTGGTACACCTGTTGTGTTTGGACCATGTGACAAATACAATTAGATTTTTAATTTGACTTGACTGACCTCCCCTGTGGAACTCCTCTCTGCCTTTCTTTCCCTCTACTGCCCCCTCCCCAACACCTTCTCTCAATCTAAACGTTGTTGTCTTTAAAGGACAGAAAATACAAAAGGAAGAGCACACAGTAGAGGTTAATGTAAGCAGCAGTGTTATGTGGTTGTTTGTGTATGTGAGGGTTGACAGTAACAAATGACCTGGGTTATATTTATTAAGGCACACCTCAGCAAATCCTTCTGCAATGGAATATGAAAACGAGTTTCTCGTTGCACTCATTCTTGTAGTCCCTCCCTTTTTTAAATTAGTTTTCTTCCATATAGCTCAGAGTTTAACAGTAGGATTGCCATACTCTCCTGACATCTAGTGGTCAAATATGGAACTGTGGCCTGATCACCATTATTCCAGAATACAGAAGACAAGAACTTTGGTCAGTGCCAAACCTTGTACTTATTTTTAATCAATTAGACATACAGTACCAGTCAAAGGTTTGGACACACCTGCTCATTCCAGGGTTTTTCTTTCTTTTTCTATTTTCTACATTGTAAAATAATAGCGAAGACATCAAAACTATGAAATAACACATGGAATAATGTAGTAACCCAAAAGTGTTAAACAAATCTATTGTATATTTAAGGTTCTTCCAAGCAGCCACCCTTTGCCTTGACAGCTTTGCACTCTCTTGGCATTCTCTCAACCAGCTTCGCCTGGAATGTTTTTCCAACAGTCTTGAACGTTTTTTCCAACAATTTCAACATATGTTGAGCACTTGTTGGCTGTGTGACCAGCAAAGCACCCCCACACCTCCTCCTTCATGCTTCACGGTGGGAACCACACATGCGGAGATCATCCGTTCACCTACTGTGCGTCTCACAAAGACATGGCGGTTGGAACCAAAAATCTCAAATTTGGACTCAGCAGACCAAAGGACAGATTTCCACCGGTCTAATGTCCATTGCTCGTGTTTCTTGGCCCAAGCAAGTCCCTTCTTCTTATTGGTGTCCTTTAGTAGTGGTTTCTCTGCAGCAATTCGACCATGAAGGCCTGATTCACACGGTGACCTCTGAACAGTTGATGTTGAGATGTGTCTGTTACCTGAATTCTGTGAAGCATTTATTTGGGCTGCAATTTCTGAGGCTGGTAACTCTAATGAACTTATCATCCGCAGCAGAGGTAACTCTGGGTCTTCCTTTCCTGTGGCGGTCCTCATGAGAGCCAGTTTCATCATAGCGCTTGATTGTTTTTACAACTGCACTTGAAGAAACTTTCAAAGTTCTCTAAATGTTCCGTACTGACTGACCTTCATGTCTTAAAGTAATGATGGACTGTAATTTCTCTTTGCTTATTTGAGCTGTTCTTGCCATAATATGGACTTGGTCTTCTATATGCCACCCCTACCTTGTCACAACACGACTGCTTGGCTCAAATGCATTAACTTCTCTAGGATAGGGGGCAGCATTTTCACTTTTGGATAAATAGCGTGCCCAATTTCAACTTCCTTCTACTCATCCCCAGAATATAAGATATGCATATTATTAGTATTTGGATAGAAAACACTCTGAAGTATTTGGATAGAAAACACTCTGAAGTTTCTAAAACTGCTTGAATCATGTCTGTGAGTATAACAGAACTTATGTAGCAGGCAAAACTCCGAGGACTAACCATTCAGATAATTCTTTTTTTGAGGTCACTGTCTGTTCAATGAGTTTTCATTGGGATACTAGATTTCTAAGGGACTTGTTTGCAGTTCCTACCGCTTCCACTGGATGTCACCAGTCTTTGGAAATTGGTTGAGGTTATTCCTTTGTGCAATGAAGAAGTGCGGCCATCTTGAATCAGTGTAACGTTATGTGTACTGTTTGAGAGTTGCGCAAAACTAGAAAAGTAGCGTTAGTTTGTTGTCCTCCTGTATTGAAAACAGATAGACCCGTCTTCAATTTGATCGATTATTAACGTTTAAAAATACCTAAAGTTGTATTACAAAAGTAGTTTGAAATGTTTTGGCAAAGTTTACATGTAACTTTTGAGATATTTTGTAGTGACGTTGCGCAAATTGGAAGCTGTTTTTTTCTGGATCAAACGCGCCAAATAAATTGACATTTTGGATATATATGGACGGAATTAATTGAACAAAAGGACCATTTGTGATGTTTATGGGACATATTGGAGTGCCAACAAAAGAAACTGGTCAAAGGTAAGGCATGATTTATATTTTATTTCTGCGTTTTGTGTTGCGCCTGCAGGGTTGAAATATGCTACACTCTCTTTGTTTACTGTTGTGCTATCATCAGATAATAGCATCCTATGCTTTCGCCGAAAAGCCTTTTTGAAATCTGACATGTTGGCTGGATTCACAACGAGTGTAGCTTTAATTTGGTATCTTACATGTGTGATTTAATGAAAGTTTGATTTTTATATAATTTTATTTGAATTTGGCGCTCTGCATTTTCCCTGGCTTTTGGCCAAGTGGGACGCAAGCGTCCCGCATATCCCGGAGAGGTTTTAAGGGAAGAAATTCCACAAATGTACTTTTAACAAGGCACACCTTGTTAATTGAAATGCATTCCAGGTGACTATCTCGTGAAGCTGGTTGAGAAAATGCCAAGAGAGTGCAAAGATGTCATCAAGGCGAAGGGTGGCTACTTTGAAGAATCTCAAATATAAAATATATTTACATTTGTTTAACACCTTTTTGGTTACTATATGATTCCATATGTGTTATTTCATAGTTTTATTGTCTTCACTATTATTCTACAATGTAGAAAATAATAAAAATAAAGAAAAACCCTTGAATGAGTAGGCATGTCTAAACTTTTGACTGGTACTGCACTTTGAGACAGGCATTGTAAATGGAACTACATAAGTTAGTTTTATTGAACTATCCAAAATGGAAATTGTATCTAAATAGTTGAAATCGAAATTCTCAGATTTTTTTTCTTCACGAAAATGTGTTTACATATAGACTCTCAAACCAATGATCAATGACTTCCAACCCATTGAGGAAAACTGGTTGAAAATATTTTGTTTCAATTGCAAAACTGGTAGAAATTATGTATTTTTAACCAGTTTTGCACCCTGGGAAGTGGGAATGTATCTAGTGTTGTCTCACTTAAATTGAGAATATGTCAATTACTGTAGTTTTGTTGTCTCATTTAACACAGTACACTATACAGCATTACAGTATTCTGTAAAATGCACATAGCACAAAGTGAGTAGAAAGGATGTCATGAAATTATACAGAGAGAAGTCCCCATTCTAAAAACCCCTTTGTGTGTCACATGGGCATGTAACTCATGTGGATACAGTGTTTATACTGTTTATGCAACCTCCCCCTCAACCCACAGTTACCTAGCAACACCCCTGTTTGCCTTGTAACCAATAACATTGGTTGGCAGCAAAGTAGGCCCTGCCTAAGTATACTCAGAGAACAAGAGAGGGTAGGTCCTGCCAAGAGAGAGAGAATGAGAGGAAATAACAGCTTTTGTTACTCAACTTGCACCAGACCATGACACACGATGAGAAAGGCCTTGTGGGAAAATAATTTCATGAAAATACAGCCCACTATGTGTCCTATAATTAAACCACCCTACAGTTATTTTGTTGGCCTCTGTTACATACAGTGCATTCGGAAAGTATTCAGACCCCTTGACTTTCTCCACATTTTGTTACGTTACAGCCTTATTCTAAAATCAATTACATTTACATAAGTATTCAGACCCTTTACACAGTACTTTGTTGAAGCACCTTTGGCAGTGATTACAGCCTCGAGTCTTCTTGGGTATGACGCTACAAGCTTGGCACACCTGTATTTGGGGAATTTCTCCCTTTCTTCTCTGCAGATCCTCTCAAGCTCTGTCAGGTTGGATGGACAGCTATTTTCAGGTCTCTCCAGAGATGTTCGATCTGGTTCAAGTCCAGGCCACTCAAGGACATTCAGAGACTTGTCCCTAAGCCACTCCTGCGTTGTCTTGGCTGTGTGCTTAGGGTCGTTTTCTTGGAAGGTGAACCTTTGCCTCAGTCCTGAGCAGGTTTTCATCAAGGATCTCTCTGTACTTTGCTACGCTTTCCCTCGATCCTGACTAGTCTCCCAGTCCTATCCGCTGAAAAACATTCCCACAGCATGTTTCTGCCACCATGTTTCACTGTAGGGATGGTGCCAGGTTTCTTCCAGACGTGACGCTTGGCATTCAAGAGTTCAATCTTGGTTTCATCACACCAGAGAATCTTGTTAACCATGGTCTGAGAGTCCTTTAGGTGCCTTTCGGCAAACTTCAAGTGGGCTGTCATGTGCCTTTTACTGAGGAGTGGCTAAGTACGATAAGATATGGACTCACTGCTGTAAGTCGCTCTGGATAAGAGTGTCCGCTAAATGACAAATCTAAATGTAATCTGTACAAGACTGAAATCACAGGTAAATCTGTGAAAGGACATGGTGTCTTTACTGGGCAGTCTCCGACACAATCCTAGTTCTGGACCACAACAAAAACAAGCTCAACAGCGATTATCCATTGAAATGGCTTTTTATAAAGGAGAACGGTTCATAATAATGGAGCAAGTTGAATGGCATCAAACACCTGGAAACCATGTGTTTGATACATTTGTTCCCATTCCATTAATTTTGCTCCAGTCATTAACAAGAGGCCATACTCCCCAATTAAGGTGCCACCAATCTCCTGTGGCCTAATCTGTGTCCAAGAAACCTCCCCCAAGACTATTATGCATTTTTTTTGTAGACAAAGAGAAACACACATCTACAATATTTTGTTACTCTAATTGAATTCCAATAGACTAGCTACAGTATAACACATGTACAACCTGCATCTATAACTACTTTAATGCATGCATGCACACACACACAAAATAATGACAACTCCTTGGTCTTTGTGTTTAATGGACAGTGTGATCATTACAAAAGTGGAAAATTAGAACCCTTCTTTTCTCCACGCCCCTTCCTCCTCTCATCCCTCACTTCCCCATCTTCTTCTTGTGCATCTGGTAGCACTGTTCACAGGCGATGGACAGGCCCACAACGAGAGAAACAAACTCCTCAAAGTTCACCTCTCCATCACCATTAGAGTCCAGATCCTTCATGATCTTGTCTACTGTGGCTGGGTCCTTCTGAGACTGAAAGGAAGACAGGGATGTTTTAATAATACTACATGGAAATACTGTAATTTCACAAACAGTACTAGGGGACAACAGTTGACGTCGCTACTCTTTATTGGGCAGATACATGACAAGTAGTTAGATTTTTTTTTTGCGGACCACCTGACCAAGGAAAACTCTGGGCCTTATGACCTGGGCCCCTGAGTTTTTCCTGGTCAAGTCACATGATCAGGAAAAACTCCAGACCCTAATCATAAATGTGCATGATTTCTGTATCAAATTATCAGGGAGTGCTTCTACAGTAAAATAGTATATAGTAATAGAGATAATATACTGTACGTCCCAAACAGCATCCTATTGCCTAAATAGTGCACAACTTTTGACCAGAGCCTTATGGTGCCATGTGATACACAGACATAGTAGAGATGGCCACCTTGAGGAAGCCAGAGAGCTCGTTCTCCATCAGGTCCCTTAGCTCACGGCGGCTCAGAGTGTTGCCATTGCCCTCCTTAGCAGCATACTTGTGGAACACAGTGATCATGGACTCCATTGCTCGTTCCAGTTCTGATGGCATGGTTGCAGGTCTAAGTTAGGTTGCACTGAGAGAGAGAGCGAGAGAAAAATGACACTTGAATGACAGGGTAGCAAAGCATTCATGTGACTAACATGTATCTTTATTCTGGCATCATTTTTTAAAACAAATACTGTACAAGACGTTGACTAAAGGAACTATATTTCATGAGGGAATTTTGTAATCTGAATGTGTGTGTGTTTCAAATCAGCACCATGTGCCCTGCCCATTCCGATGAGTAATGCTCACATGAGTAATCCATAAAATCACCAACAAAAGTTGATCACAGCATCACTACTAAGTTCTTGTCTCTCAAATACAGAACACAAAATACATTCACATACACAAGTCAGATACAGAGAGCACACAGATCATGTGATTTAACTTTACCTGGTTGAATTAGAAGGGAAACGTAAAAGAGAGCCAATGAAAAAGGGTGTGGTATGAGAGGAGGAAATGACTGAACTGGGAAAAAATGTCGTCCAAAACCGAGGAAAGTAGAGTAAAAGGAAAGAAACCACTCGCGAAAGAGGTTGCACCAACAGTGAGGAAATAAGTGTGTACATATCCACAGTCAGCTCTTAACCCAGTTATTCAAAGTGAGCCACACCTTTATTTCAGTCAATTTCTTTATTGTTAAATAATATTACAAACTCAGATTCTTTTAGACCAAAAAAGTATAATGCACACAATTATAATACTCTAATTGTTTAGCAAACATTCTAGGTTCTATATGTTGGAAATGCTCTTTTGTCCTTACGACAAATGTGATTCTTTTAGTTATGAAACTATAAAGTTTGAAAATCTTTAAGGTACTACTGTAAGTATGGACTGTAAAAAGTGACTTATGTTGACTTATTTACAGATGAAAAGTATGACAACGACCCCATAGAAAACTGCACTTCAAAGCCAATCGCACAAAACCAAGAAGGACTTAAAGTATTTCAAGTCCGCTGACTAGTTCCAGAGTTGGAGGAAGAGATCGGATAGGATTAACCAAACTATTTATTCTGAAGCGACTTTTACATTCGTAGACATTTTTTTTTACTACCAGTCGGACAACAAGAGTATACGTATCAGATGCTGAATTCTTACCGTTCACGAGTGTGGAGTTGGCGATTGAGGAGAGTTGAATCGTGCAGAGCTGAGAAAAATATTGCGTCTGAGAATTTATAGACAGGCGCCGCCCTGTAGCCTATGCGCTGCCTTGAGTGAAGTAATGATATATTGAACAATATAGTAGGTCACATTGGTAAACCTTGCAAACACAGTCAACGAATAGTTCGCGTTGTGTATTTAAAATTAAAGTGACCTACTCATTTACATGACAAGTAGGGCCAATTTTTATTTTAGAAATGATTAATAGCCCTAAATTTGATTAATCTCCCACTTATAAAAGAGAATAGTGAACATTGAAAGTGAGGTAAAGACAAATAGACAGCCTAGTGTAAATGATAATCGATTGTAATGACAATAGTGCTTTCTCAAACAAGCCTATCATTATCAAATACAATTTTATGTCAACATGCGCCGAATACAACCGTGATATGCTTACTTACAAGTCCTTAACCAACAATGCAGTTCAATAAATAGTTAAAACATTTACTAAATAAACTCAAGTTAAAAAAAATGACAAGAAATGTACATAACAATAACGAGGCTATATACAGGGGTACCGGTACCGAGTCTGTAAGAGGGTGCGTGCTGGTGGCCGGGAAGTCAGGCGCAGGAGATCGAACTTGGTATAACCGAGCAGTTTAATAAGTGCTTTAAAACTCCGAAAACCAAAATATACAAAATAATACCAGTGGGTACAAAACCCTTCGCGCACCAGAACATAACTTGCACATAGCTTACAAACAAACAATCACAGACAAGGACATGAGGGGGAACAGAGGATTAAATACACAACATGTAATTGATGGGATTGGAACCAGGTGTGATACAAGACAAAACCAAAGGAAAATGAAAAGAGGATCAGCGATTGCTAGAAAGTCGGTGACTTCGACCTCCGAACGCCGCCCGAACAAGGAGAGGGACCAACTTCGGTGGAAGTCGTGACAGAGTCAATGTGCGGGGTACAGGTTAATCGAGGTAATTTGTAAAGTGACTATGCATAGATAATAAACTGCGAGGGGGGGTTCAATGTAAATAGTCCGGGTGGCCATTTGATTAGTTTAGTTGTTCAGCAGTCTTATGGCTTTAAGGAGCTGTTAAGGAGCCTTTTGGTCCTAGACTTGGCGCTCTGGTATGGCTTGCAGTGCGGTAACAGAGAGAACAGTCTATGACTTGGTTGACTGGAGTCTTTAACAATTTTTTGGGCCATCCTCTGACAACACCTAGTATATAGGTTCTTGATGTCAGGAAGCTTGGTCCCAGTGATCCACAACGCAGTTAAGAAAGAAAAATACAAACATTTAACACATAATTAAGGAGCAACAATACAATAACAGTAGCGAGGCTATATACAGGGAGTTCCGGTACAGAGGCAATGTGCGGTGGCACCGGTTAGTTATTCTGTAGGTAGAGGTAAAGTGACTATGCATGGATAATATACAGAGTAGCAGCAGCAGCAGCGTAAAAATGTGGGGTGGGGTGGGGTGGGGACATTGCAAAACATATACCAGTCTGTTAGCAAATCAGTTCTGTAGCTTAGTATCCGCGTCCTCTGACCACTTCCTTATTGAGCGAGTCACTGGTACTTTCTGCTTTAGTTTTTGATTGTAAGCAAGAATCAGGAGGATAGAGTTATGGTCAGATTTGCCAAATGGAGGGCGAGGGAGAGCTTTGTACGCATCTCTGTGTGTGGAGTAAAGGTGGTCTAGAGTTTTTTTTCCTCCTCTGGTTGCACATTTAACATGCTGGTGGAGCATGCCACCATTCTCATCGACGGGGCTGTAGTGGAGCAGGTTGAGAGCGTCAAGTTCCTTGGTGTCCACATCAACAACAAACTATCATGGTCCAAACACATCAAGACAGGTGTAAAGAGGGCACGACAAAGCCTTTTCCCCCTCAGGAGACTGAAAAGATTTGGCATGGGTCCTCAGATCCTCAAAAGGTTTTACAGCTGCACCATCGAGAGCATCCTGACTGGTTGCAACACCGCCTGGTATGGCAACTGCTCGGCCTCCGACCACAAGGCACTACAGAGGGTAGTGCGTACGGCCCAGTACATCACTGGGGCCAAGCTTCCTGCCATCCAGGACCTTTATACCAGGCGGTGTCACAGGAAGGCCCTAAAAATTGTCAAAGACTCCAGCCATCCTAGCTATCAACTGTTCTCTCTGCTACCGCACAGCAAGTGGTACCGGAGCACCAAGTCAAGGTCCAAAAGACTTAAGTTCTACTGCCAAGCCATAAGACTCCTGAACAGCTAAAAAAATGACTACCCATCAAATGACTATTTGCGTTGCCCCCCCTTTTACGCTGCTTCTACTCTCTGTTTATTATATATGCATAGTCACTTTAACTACATGTACATATTACCTCAATTACCTCGACTAACCGGTGCCCCAGCACATTGACCCTGTACCGGTACCCCCTGTATATAGCCTCGCTACTGTTATATTACTGCTGCTATTTAATTATTTGTTACTTCGTTTTTTTACCTATCTATTTTTTACTTAACACTTATTTGTTTTAAAAATGCATTGTTGGTTAAGGGCTTGTAAGTTCGCATTTTACTGTAAAGTCTACACTTATAGTATTCGGCGCATGTGACAAATACAATTCGATTTGATTTAGAAATGAGGTAAAACAGATGTTAAGTTTCCCTACATTAAAGTCCTCGGCCACTGGGAGCGTCGCCTCTGGATGAGCATTTTCCTGTTTGCTTATGGCCGTATACAGCTCGCTGAGTGCCAGCATCGGTTTGTGGTGGTGTCACGCGGGACTAGGTGGGTGAAGGAATCAGACGCAGAGAGAGATCCACTTGGAAAAAATATATCCCTTTTACTAATGCACAAAAAATGATAAGCCCAAACATCCAGGGCGCAGAGAACAACTTGATAACCCAAAACACAGGGTACCAAGTAAATAGAAAAAATAATACACCTCTACCTAAAACACACACACGTAACATAAAGACAATCCCGCACAAAACAAGGGCGGGTCTACCTACTAAATATAGGGAAGCTCATTTACGAAAACAACAGAAACACAGGTGAAACTAATAAGACAAAACAAACAGACAAACGAAAAAGGGATCGGTGGCGGCTAGTAGGACGGTGACGACGACAACCGAGCACCGCCCGAACAGGCAGGGGAGCCAACTTCGGCTGAAGTCGTGACAGTACCCCCCTCCTGACGCGCGGCTCCTGCAGCGCGCCGCCACCGGCCTCGAGGACGACCCGGAGGGCGAGGTGCCGGGCGATCCGGGTGGAGGCGGTGGAAGTCTCTCAGTAGAGAAGGATTCAAAATGTCCCCCACCGGAACCCAGCATCTCTCCTCCGGACCGTACCCCTCCCAGTCCACGAGGTACTGTAGGCCCCTCACCCGGCGTCTCGAGTCCAGAATGCCACGTACTGTGTATGCCGGGGACCCCTCGATCTCCAGAGGGGGCGGAGGGACCTCACCTTCTTGCAGGGGACCAGCCACCACCGGCCTGAGGAGAGACACATGAAACGAGGGGTTAATACGGTGATACCTAGGAAGTTGTAACCTATAACACACCTCGTTTATTCTCCTCAGGACTTTAAACGGCACCACACACTGCGGCCCCAGCTTCCGACAGGGCAGGCGGAGAGGCAGGTTTCGGGTCGAGAGCCAGACCCTGTCCCCCGGTGTGAACACGGGGGCCTCACTGCGGTGCTGGTCAGCGCTCCTCTTCTGCCGTTGTCCCGCTAACCTTAGCGATTCCTGGACGGCTTTCCAGGTGTCCTTGGAGCGCTGTACCCATTCCTCTACCGCAGGAGCCTCGGTCTGGCTCTGATGCCATGGGGCCAGGACCGGCTGGTAACCTAACACACACTCAAACGGGGACATGTTCGTTGAGGAGTGGCGGAGGGAGTTCTGAGCGAGCTCAGCCCAAGGAACATACCTCGCCCACTCACCAGGCCGGTCCCGGCAATATGACCGCAGAAACCTGCCCACATCCTGGTTTACGCGCTCCACCTGCCCATTACTCTCGGGGTGAAAACCCGAGGTCAAGCTGACCGAGACCCCCAGTCTCTCCATAAACGCCCTCCAAACTCTGGACGTGACTTGGGGGCCCCGATCAGAAACGATGTCCTCAGGCACCCCATAGTGCTGGAAGACATGGGTAAACAAGGCCTCCGCAGTCTGCAGGGCCGTAGGGAGACCGGGCAACGGGATGAGACGGCAGGACTTAGAAAACCGATCCACAACGACCAGGATCGTAGTACTTCCCTGGGACGGGGGAAGATTGGTAAGAAAGTCCACCGATAAGTGTGTCCACGGCCGTTGTGGAATGGGGAGGGGCTGTAACTTCCCTCTAGGCAAGTGCCGAGGAGCCTTGCTCTGAGCGCACACCGAGCAGGAGGAGACATAAAATCTCACGTCCTTAGCCAACGTGGGCCACCAGTATCTCCCTCTAAGACTCCGCACTGTCCTCTCGATGCCAGGATGACCCGAGGGGGGGAGAGTGCGCCGCGCGTGTGGCAGAGCACCAGAGACACATGCGCCGCGCGTGTGGCAGAGTAGATCAAGATGTCATCGATGTACACTACCACTCCCTGCCCGAGCAGGTCTCTGAGAATCTCATCTACGAAGGATTGAAAGACAGCTGGAGCATTTTTCAACCCATATGGCATGACGCGGTACTCATAACGGCCAGATGTAGTACTAAATGCGGTTTTCCACTCATCTCCTCCCCGGATACGCACCAGATTATACGCACTCCTCAGGTCCAATTTTGTGAAGAAGCGCGCCCCGTGAAATGATTCCACCGCCATAGTGATGAGAGGTAGTGGGTAACTAAACCCCACTGTGATGGAATTTAGACCTCGATAATCAATGCACGGGCGTAAACCGCCATCTTTCTTCACAAAAAAGAAGCTTGAGGAGACAGGTGATGCGGAGGGCCGAATGTATCCCTGTCCCAGTGATTCAGTAACATATGTCTCCATAGCTACTGTCTCCTGCTGGGACAAAGGATACACGTGACTCCTAGGAAGTGCAGCGTTCTCCAGGAGGTTTATCGCGCAGTCCCCTCTACGATGGGGTGGTAATTGGGTCGCCTTCTTTTTACTGAAGGCGATAGCCAAATCGGCATATTCAGAGGGAATGCGCACGGTGGAAACCTGGTCTGGACTCTCCACCGTAGTCGCACCAACGGCAACTCCTATACACCTGCCTGAACACTCCTCTGACCACCCCTTAAGAGCCCCGTCACCAAGAAATCACCGGGTTGTGCTGAGCTAGCCAGGGAATTCCCAACACCACTGGAAACGCAGGTGAGTCGATAAGGAACAGACTAATCTGCTCCTTATGACTACCCTGCGTTACCATGTCCAGTGGTACCGTGGCCTCCCTGACCATTCCTGACCCTAATGGTCGGCTATCTAAGGAGTGCACAGGGAAAGGTAGGTCTAACGACACAAGGGCAATCCCTAGCCTTAACGCGAGCCCCCGATCTATGAAATTCCCAGCTGCGCCTGAATCGACTAGCGCCTTATGCTGTAGAGAGGGAGAAAACCCGGGGAAAGAGGTTAACACATACATATGACCGACAGGAAGCTCTGGGTAAGTCTGGTGCTGACTCACCTGGGGTGATCGAGTAGTGCTCCGCCTGCCCTCCCGACTCCCAGACGAGTTCCTCCAGCACCGGTCGGCCGTGTGCCCTCGCCGACCACAACTGGTGCAGGAGGACACTCCTCCTCCGGTCCCCCTCGACGCTGCGCCCCCTAACTCCATAGGGATAGGAGCAGGAGGGCTGGGAGGTGGAAACGACAGGACCTGTTCCGAACGTCCGCGGGCAGCCAGCAGGTAGTCGAGACGGATGGCCATATCAATGAGTTCATCCAGCGTGAGGGTGGTGTCCCGACACGCTAGCTCCCTGCGGAGGTCCTCCCTAAGGCTACATCGGAAATGGTCTATTAAGGCCCTGTCGTTCCACCCTGCTCCTGCGGCCAAGGTCCTGAACTCCAGGGCAAAGTCCTGTGTGCTCTTCGTCTCCTGACGCAGGTGGAACAGCCGTTCACCCGCCGCACGACCCTCTGGTGGGTGGTCAAACACAGCTCGGAAATCGGCGGGTGAACTCAGGGTAATGATCCCTCGCCGAGTCTGGGCCATTCCACACTGCGTTGGCCCACTCGAGAGCTCGTCCAGTCAGACAGGAGACGAGGGCGCTCACGCTCTCCTCTCCGGAGGGAGTAGGACGAACGGTCGCCAGGTAAAGTTCCAGTTGGAGAAGGAAACCCTGACACCCAGCCGCCGTTCCATCATACTCCGTGGGAGCGCCAGCCGAAGAACCCCGGAGCTGGATGCGGTAGCAGGAACAGGAGGTGCTGGAGGAGGGGGTGCTGGAGATGAGGTGGGAAGGCCACTCCTCTCCCATCGATCCATCCTCTCCATCATTTGGTCCATAGCTGACCCAATCCTGTGGAGAACACTGGTATGATGGAGGACCCTTTCCTCCATCGATGGGAGAGGAGATGCGGCTGCCCCTGCTGATTCCATTTGTTTAGGTGCGGGATTCTGTCACGCGGGACTAGGTGGGTGAAGGAATAAGACGCAGAGAGAGATCCACTTGGAAAAAATATATCCCTTTTACTAATGCACAAAAAATGATAAGCCCAAACATCCAGGGCGCAGAGAACAACTTGATAACCCAAAACACAGGGTACCAAGTAAATAGAAAAAATAATACACCTCTACCTAAAACACACACACGTAACATAAAGACAATCCCGCACAAAACAAGGGCGGGTCTACCTACTAAATATAGGGAAGCTCATTTACGAAAACAACAGAAACACAGGTGAAACTAATAAGACAAAACAAACAGACAAACGAAAAAGGGATCGGTGGCGGCTAGTAGGACGGTGACGACGACCGCCGAGCACCGCCCGAACAGGCAGGGGAGCCAACTTCGGCAGAAGTCGTGACAGGTGGTAAATAGACAGCTTCGAAAAATATAGATGAAAACTCTTGGTAAATAGTGTGGTCTACAGCTAGCTTATGAGATACTCTACCTCAGACGAGCAAAACCTTAGTTAATATTAGATTTCGTGCACCAGCTGTTATTTACAAATAGACACAGACCGCCACCCCTTGTCTTACCAGAGGCAGCTGTTCTATCTTGCCGATGGACCGAAAACCCCGCCAGCTGTATGTTATCCATGTCGTCGTTCAGCCACGTCGTTATGTGAAACATAAGATATTACAGTGTTTAATGTTCCGTTGGTAGGATATCCTTGATCGGAGCTCATCCTGTTATCCAATGATTGCACATTGGCTAATAAGACTGATGGTAGAGGGGGTTTACTCACTTGCCTACGAATTCTCAGAAGGCAGCCCGACCTCCGCCCCCTTTTTCTCTGTCTTTTCTTCACGCAAATGATGGGGATTTGGACCATTCCTGAGAAAGCAGTATATGCTTCGCGTTGGACTCTTTAAAGAAAAATCTTTGCCCAGTTCGAGTTGAGTAATCGCTGTTCTTATGTCCAGAAGTTATTTTCGGTCATAAGTGACGGTAGCAGAAACATTATGTACAAGATACGTTTAAAAAAATAAGTTACAAACAACGCAAAAAAACGAACAAAATAGCACAGTTGGTTAGGAGCGACATAAACCGGCAGCCACCCCCTCCAGCGCCATTCTTCAAACAGGTTGTTTCCATGCGTTTGTTACCATTCCATTCCAGCCATTACAATGAGCACATCCTCCTATAGCTCCGCTACATTGAGGTTTATCTTCCATTATTTTAGGTTATCTGGTATTAGTGCATAAGCCTAAGTTTTAGGGCCTAACTGTACGTGCGCCAAATAGGCCTGCCTACAAGCCAAGGAAAAGTTAATGCCATCCACAGAGGCAAAAAGGACATTATCTGAGTTTAATTCAAAAAAAGAAAAGCTGCGAAATGGGGAGTTGAAAAGGAAGAGGGAGGGCCAGAAAAGTAATGTTTGTTAATGATTTGGTGAAGTGGTAAAAGAGTATGATAGCAGTGCCTATGTTATGTGTGATGATTGTGAGGCGCCATACAAATTCGACAGTCACAAGATGGGGATTTCAAATAGGCCTATGGCACATCAAGGGAACCGTAGCCTACTGTTCAGATCCGTTAAATGGAAACTGAAATCTGGACACTGACTGTTACTCCAACACCTCTCACATAGCCTTAATATGAATAATTTCTTGCAGTAAAATTATACACAAAATGTAGGCAACATCTTTACTCGAGCGGAGAAATATGAGAGAATGCGAAAGCACAGTCAGATACTGTCAGTAGGGGTGCTATCTTGATCAGCATCATAACAGCAGGTCGTTTTTCAATTCAACCAGATATATGCATCCAATCCAAACTGAAATCTTATCAGAAACATGTTGGGACATTTTCAGAGCTTTCTATTTCCTTGCAACCGGTCAAACTGATGTCATTTGGAAATTTTGCACTGAAAATCTTTTCCACAATGTTTTTGTTGTTGTTACATTTTTTCCCCAGTCCATAAATGTCTTAACTTCATGAAAAAAAACAGAGATCCCAGAGAACTGTACCGATGTCCTAAAGTATGGGTAAAGTGGTCCTAATGGAGGGGTCCAGCAGTTTTATTGTGGGACATGATTTTTATTGATGAAATGGACCATCCAAAAGTTATGTTTTTATGCCCTCTAGTGGAATATCTTTAATGACAAATTACTGTACTATAAGTGAAAGATTTAAAATAAAGTTTTAAATGTGGTTGTTTGGAACTGCAGCGAGAAGGGGAACATGATGAAATGTCAGAGTTCTCTTTATCTCTCTCATTTCATTGCTTTCTTTTTCTCTGTCTTGCTTCTCTGCCCTAACCCCTCTTTTCCCCCAAACCAGACTCTCCCTCCCTCTCTCTCTATCTCTGGTGTGTGTGTGTGTGCATACACTTGTTAGACATAATTTGCTGAACAAAAAGACATGGGCATATAAGGAGGGTCACCTAGCGACAACACCCAGCTTCCTAATAAAAAAACATTTTCGGCCTACACCCGTTTCCCTCTCAATCTGCTCCAGGCCTGAGTGACATTTGCGGTTGCTTAGGCCCCTGGCCGCCAGGGTGACGCAAGCCTCCCCAAAAATACTTGTATTTGTGACAAATAAGTGTCACAGACCAGGTGCTCCTCTATATAAGCTCCCTCACTTTCCACCCCGTCTGCACCTGACAGATTCTCCTATTCTACACACAGGTAAGACCGACAGGAAACTCAAGAGAAACAGAATACATTCTTAGACAATCTTTAAAGATAATACAAGGAAGAGGTGAGGGCCCTGGCGGAGTAGTGCCAGGAAAATAACCGCTCCTTCAACACCAATAAAACGAAGGAACTGATCGTGGACTTCAGGAGACGGCAGAGAGAGCATTGCTCGTTCGGATATTTCTTAATTTTTATCTTTACATTTTGTGGATTTTCGTGTATTGTAAGGTATTACTGCACTGTTGTAGCTTGAAGCATAAGCATTTAGCAGCACCTGCAATAACATCTGTAAATACTGTATGTGTACGTGACCAATACAATTTGATAATAGGGTAGAAAGCAGGAACTTGTAAAATCCATTTTTAAATGCTTTTGGGTTAGAAATCGTGATGAATGAATGTCATTTGGAACAGTAATCAACATGAGGTACGGTTGCGTGACTGGAAAGAATCATTAACAAAGGTTTTACTGTACAGTTATTCACTACACTACTGTGTCCAAATACTTGGAATATCTCCAACTGTTCATACATTTAAACAAGCGTTCAAGTCAGTAATCTGTGTGATATCATTGGTCTGAGTAAACTTATCAATTTAACATGTCTATTCTTGGTTTTGTAAGTGCTTACTTACTTAGTCCTCTTCATTCCTATAAAAGAACATAAGGCATTCCACCTGTAAGCTACTTATCTATTACTTATAATAGTTTCCACCCCCAGGATCACCATCACCCTCAGACACCATGGCACAGCCCACACCTCTGGAAGCCTCCCTGGGAGCCCTCATCATGACATTCCACAAGCACGCTGGTAGTGGAGATGCCAAGACCCTCAACAAGAAAAAGAGCTAACCAACCTCATCAAGGCAGAGCTGCCCAACATCGCTGGGGTGAGTCATTGCAACACCTCGGGACAGTTTCCCGAACAGAGATTAAGCCTATAGTCCTGGACTAAAAAGCACTTTCAATGAAGAGTATCCATTGAGCTAGCTAGCAGATTGTAACGGGCTAATGTGAGGCTCGCAGGCCTGGGCAATTCCAGTCCTCGGGGACTTGATTGGTGTCACACTTTTCTCCTATCCCTAGCAAACACACCTGATTTAAACAAATTGCCTTTTTAACTGAAGATCATGATTAGTTGATTATTGGAGTCAGGTGTGTTAGTTAGGGCAAAAAGTGTGACACCAATCAGGCCCCTGAGGACTGGAGTGCCCAGGCCTGTGAGAGGATAGGTACTGTTTGGTGTAGCACAGGGAATATTCAACCAACCTTAACTTGGCGATAGTATCTTCTTTCTCGATTCGGCCAAACATGTATCTTCAGAAATGTCAGTGTCCAGTTGCAGGTGGTTTGTTTCAATTTAGATGTGTACTCCACCGTCTTTTCTTTTTCAAATCTTCAGTCATTGATCGAGACACAAAGTGTTACGATGACACTCACCTGTCTCGATCAATGAGAGAAGATTTGAAAAAGACAAGATGGCGACGAACACGTTGTTAGATTACATCATGGAGCAAAACATTATAATAATTCCGCATTTTCTAAATTCAAACAAACCAACTGGACTGATAGTGTGGCCGAATTACGTTATGTCTCTGCATCCAGTACGAAGGAAGTTAGAGGTAGTTTCACTAGCCAATTCTAACTAGCATTACTGCAATGACTAGAAGTCTATGGTATCTACTAGCATGCTAGTAGTTCCTTTAAACTGTACGCAGAGACATAGAAATTGTGCCAACGAGTTCATCTAACTCTGGGTTCTAGATAAAGGGCTTCAATGCCAAAATCCTGAAGTATCCCTTTAAGTGTGTTGTGATTTGAATAAAAACTATTTAATTCTTTGTTTGATTGAACTTTGACTGATTCTATATTGCATGGAGTCTCAGCCATTCAGTGTGAATGACATTTAAATACAGAAATGTTAAGGTATTGTCTTTCTTTACTTGTGATCCGACTACATGAAAAATCTGTCGATGTGCCCTTGAGCAAGGCACTTAACCCTAATTGCTCCTGTAAGTTGCTCTGGATAAGAGCGTCTGCTAAATGACTAAAATGTAAATGATCCTATATTACATTGGCATGAGCAGAAGGCTGGTCCTGAAGTGGATGACCTGATGACGATGCTGGACCAGGATGCTGACGGCTCCGTGGACTTCAAGGAGTACATTACCCTGATTGGATCCCTTGCCTACGCATGCAACTGTGCCCTGGTGAGGAGTATGTGATTGGATGTAAAGACCTGCCTGCTTCCATCTGCTTTGTACGGTGTATTACATTACATGCCACATTAATAAATGCCTGTTTAATTTTAATTTGGTGGTTCGGGTGTTTACTTTGACTTTTTTGTGTGAATAAGGTTTTTGTGAATAGGTTTTGTTTGTAGAAAAATGTATTTCACATAGTTGCACTGGTTATACTGGTAGATGACTGAAACTGTTTACAATAAAAGTATAGCCTACAGAGGCAGGATCTTAATTTGATCACCCTGTTGCTGGAGAACTTTCCTGCAGGAAATGTTTAACTTGTAGTGTATTTGAGGCTATACTATATTTGAGGCTTCGGAAGTTTAATCTCCAGAATTCACAATAATTCACATTTCCTCTTACTGCAGGATTATTTTCCTGCTGTAGCAAACTGGCTCAAATTAAGATTCTACATCTGTAACCCTAGCTAGATGTGTAGCTTTCTGATATTCAGTCAAAATCAGACATACAGCCACCATACAGGTCTCACAATTTCAGCAAAACATGCACATTATTCTTTGACATTGAGTAACTAACTAGCCAACAAGTTTGTCGAGTAGGCTAGACGGGGTGCTTGTTGAAAAAGTACTCTTATTTGTGCAAGCAGGTTGGGAAGGACTGGCAGCCAGGGGATTGAGTAAACTGTGTAAATACCTCCCTCGGATATTAAAGCATAAATATCTAAATCAGACAACGTCAACACATCCTGCACCCCTGTCAAAAAATCTTTCCACCGTCTGTGATTGTAGCCTACAGTACTTTTTTTTTTATATTAGCGGGTTAGCTAATGGAAACCTCTCGTGAAAATCATTTAAAATAGATTCTTATGCCACATTTTCTTATGTGTCCTGTATATTTAGATACATGTGAGAAAAGCATTGATGTATATTTGGCTGTTCCACATATCAACACTGCATGGTTAAATAGCAAATAGCAATCTGTCTCAAACAACCATCATGTAAAGCGGTCCTAATGGAGGGGTGCAGCAGTTTTATAGTGCGACATTGAAACTTTTGAATGGTCGGCCCATTTCTTCAATAGAAGTCATGTTTTTATGCCCTCTAGTGGAGCATTTCTGTAATGACAGATTACTGTACTATAAGTGAAAGACTTAAAATACAGTTTTAAATGTGGTTGTTTGGAACTGCAGCGATGATGGGGAAGATGATGAAATGGCAGAGTTCTCTTTGTCTCTCCCTCTCTCATTCCTTTCTTTTTCTCGGTCTTGCTTCTCTGCCCTAAACCTCACCCCTCTCCCTTCTTTGTCCCCTAACCAGACTCTCCCTCCCATTCTGTCTCTGGTGTGTGTGTGTGCGTGCATAAACGCATTTGAAATAATTTGCTTACCAAAAAGACATGAGCATACAGGGAGGGTCACCTAGCGACAAATTAAAAAACAAAACAAAACTTTTTGGTCTACAACCTTTTCCATCGCAATCTGCTCCAGGCATGAGCGACATTTGTGGTTACTTAGGCCCCTGGCCGCGGGACGACGCAACCCCCCCCAAAAAAGATTTGTATTTGTATTTATTTTTACTCAGTCTGGGTCTCGACTTACTGTTGAGAGTTAGAATAGCAGAATACACAAGGTGCAAGTTTGGTTCTGCATCAGCAATGTTTATCTTGTTATGTTAGTCACTGACAGCCATTCAATTAGCCATGTCAGTTAACACTTTCTAGATTGGTAAATCAGTCTAGCCAGCTATCTAAATTTGTAGTAGGCCTAATCATGGCCGAATACCGACAAGGCACGTGCCCAGGAGCCTGACCTCCAGGGTGCAAACAATTACATTGCATGTAATTTGTCATAAAATCTCGCTTAGGGCCCCCAAAAGGCTTGAGCCTTCTAACTCTTTCCCATTCTTAATTTCTCTTCGCATCATCAGTTTATGACTCACATATGACATTCAATGTCTCTTTGAGCCTCATTGTGCTCTTCTACCCATGGCTTAACCTTAGATAGATATCATTTGTGCTGCTTATCATGCATGAGGGTTTTCTATTTGTATAACTCCTGATAGTAAACTAAATTGCACAACCAAACAAGTTCAACTTGAATATCTACAGGGTCAGAGAGAGAGAGAAACAGCCAAACCAAACTGCCCATACCCCAGATAAATATTTGATACACTAAAACCTGAAGGCACTGTGTTGCTGAAACGCTGGTTATTAGGTTTAGCCAATTGTTGGGAACATACAGTACATATGCAACTTTCTTTCTTTTTATACTACAAAAAACATTCTGCAACTGTCATGATTTCCCTGGTGTTTTGTGCCTTGCAGAAACATTTAACTTGCTGTGGATGGCATTTATCAGATCTCTTTTGCAACTCACTTTTTGTAAGCAGCTAAAGTGACTTTGTGTAGTGAGCCTCGCGTTCAAATGTGAATGTCATGAGAAGATGTCAGAAATGTTTCTCACAGGAGGAACCTCACCAGTGGCACAATGCCAACAATACATGTGTTATTATTACAGGTGTGCCAAATGTAAGATCCATACCATCTTCCTTCTTCTCCTTATCATCATCATCATCATCATCATCATCAAATTAAAAGTGAAATTGGTATCCATAAAAACATCTGTCAAATTGAAGCATCCACCTGCGAGGATGTCTAGGAGGTATTCACAGCGCGTACAATTGAATTGAGTCCACAGTGTGTATTTGAAATATTAAAGGGATAGTTCACCGAAGTTACAAAATGATTACGTACCACTTATTAGAAGCAATAATACTGTAGGTTTCATTTTGATAGGGGTGAGTAATTATGAGGGTTTTTAATCTCATGTTACGTTTCCAGAGACTTATTTGCAGGTTTATCATAAGTCACATTAGTCCTTCAGCTCTTCAATAGAGAATTTTTATATTTGTTAAAGCAGCTAACATGAAAGGTCAGGTCACACAGGGACATGCAGGAAGGGCGTAGCGTAGAGAGAGAGATGAGGGTGAGGAGAGAGAGGGAACAGGGAAGGGCAGAGTGGAGGATGGAATCAAGGGGAGTGTCACAGGCCAAGGCCCTCATTTATCAATGTTGTGTACGAACAGAAATGTTGGTCGACCATGCATGTGATCATTTCTAAGCAAAGTGTGGGATTTATCAATTTGTACTTATACTTGAGAATGTTTGTAATATAAGCACACCTCTGACCATACATACGCACAGCACCTTGTGGTAGAAAAGTCAAACTGCTAATGAAATACCACCCACCAAATAGAGAAAGGATTGACATACTGGACCAAATCATCAACCGTGAAGAAAAAAGACAATACATTAATTGTTTATTCATGTATTTCTTATATAGACACTTCAGCTACTAATAGTTTTCTCAGGGTGCTATCGAATTCATAAACATGAAACCACTTTAGCTTAATTGAATAACAAAGTCAATTAGAAAGAGAGTGGAATGTAAGGTTGGAGGCAATTTAGTTCAACAATATAAAAAGGCAACACTGAGGCGTTGTGACTTGTCCAACATAGCAAATCTTGCATTGCTGGAGGATCTGGCACAAGCTGCATTACGCAGGGAGAGTGTTTTCAGTGAGTGTGCATATTTTTTTAGCCGAAAGCAACGCTTGGCTTAGTAGATTTTGTTTCCCAAGGCATATTTTATTGTATCTCTGCAACCAACTCTCTCCAGTATTAGACAGGGAGACGAAACGCACCAACGCCATCCCAGTGTACACCCAAGTCCTCGCCACCCTGGAAATTTTGGCCACTGGAACATTCCAACAGGAGATTGCGGATCGGTCTGGCATTTCACAACCAACCATGAGCCGAATATTGCCTGCAGTCCTTCATGGCATTATTTCATTGACCCCACAATATGGTTTCCGTACACTGCTGTGCTCCAGGCCAGAGTGGAAAGGGATTTCCATACCATAGCTGGATTTCCCAATGTCTTTGGAGCAATTGACTGCACCTACATCGCAATAAAAGCACCATCATTGAACGAATACAACTTCCATTCTGTCAATGTGCAGGTCATCTGTGATTCACATTTGGCTTTGTTGAATGTAGTGGCCAAATGGCCAGGTGGGACACATGATTAATTCATTGTGCAGAACAGTTCAGTCAGGCCTTAACCTCCAGGAAGGAGTTGTTGAGGATGGATGGCTTTTTTGGTAAGTAACTTGTTTTATTTGCCATGTTATACCTCTACTGGGAAACAATATCTGAATGTTGTGTTCATAACTGCAGGAGACCGGGGCCACCCATTAAAAGCATGGCTGATGACTCCCTCACAAACCAACAAGAGGCAAGGTACAACCAAGCCCACACAAGAACAGTGGAGCGTACCATAGGCCTGCTGAAAGGGCATTGGCTGTGCTTTTCTGGGACAGGAGGCACACTGCAATACCAACCTAGCAAGGTTTGCCTCTGAAATTACATTCCTTCAAATGCCATTATGTGAATGTAACACAATGTGCAAATTCCTTTTTAGGTTTGCTACATTGTCAAGACTTGCAGTGTGCTCCACGACATTGCAATCAAAAATGGCATTCCACTGAATGATCCACCCAAACCCATGCCTGGCGGAGTGTTTCCCACCACCCACAGCTCTGGCACTGAGGACAAGAGTCAATATCACACCTAAAACCGTTGTATCTGTTCTTCCAAATATTGCAATCAAATCGACAATGAAAACACATTTACATTGCACCAGAATTTGTCTCACGTTTAACACAATCAACAAGTTCTTTCAATGATTGATTTCTCTCTCTCAGGCTGTTGCGTACATCCCCCAGCTGCTCTTTGAGTCCAAGAATTGATGTGTTGATCAAATCAAATCCAATTTTATTTATATAGCCCTTCTTACGTCAGCTGATATCTCAAAGTGCTGTACAGAAACACAGCCTAAACCCCCAAACGGCAAGCAATGCAGGTGTAGAAGCACGGTGGCTAGGAAAAACTCCCTAGAAAGGCCAAAACCTAGGAAGAAACCTAGAGAGGAACCAGGCTATGAGGGGTGGCCAGTCCTCTTCTGGCTGTGCCGGGTGGAGATTATAACAGAACATGGCCAAGATGTTCAAATGTTCCTAAATGACCAGCATGGTCAAATAATAATAATCACAGTAGTTGTTGAGGGTGCAGCAAGTCAGCACCTCAGGAGTAAATGTCAGTTGGCTTTTCATAGCCGATCATTAAGAGTATCTCTACCGCTCCTGCGGTCTCTAGAGAGTTGAAAACAGCAGGTCTGGGACAGGTAGCACGTCCGGGGAACAGGTCAGGGATCCATAGCCGCAGGCAGAACAGTTGAAACTGGAGCAGCAGCACGGCCAGGTGGACTGGGGACAGC